>NC_064632.1:93411398-94046443 GCF_023864275.1 Schistocerca cancellata | reverse complement strand
ACTCTGCATCTATCGAAATTCTAGCCACAAATAACATTGCTCAGAAAGCTCATTCCAACACAGGAACACGCTTAAAGAATCTTGTCGGCATACAAATTCTAATTCTACATCTGTAGTCCACAAAACACAGCAAAGTGCATCATACAGGGTACTTACCATTGCCAACCGTCCCATTCACTTGTGAAGCACTGGAAGAATATTAAGTATCTTATTGCGTGTTTTAAAAAGTCAAATATTCTGTTCGCGGTCCCTGCGGGAGCGATACGTCTGAGATTATAGCACATTCCTAGGTACCTCATTTAATGGTCCTTCTTGAAACTTTGTATCTACACTTTCAGTCACCTGCTACATCTTTCAGAATGTCAGTAAAGCTCTCTCTTTCGTCAAAGAAGTCTGTGACCATTCGTACTGTTCCCCTTTGTATATAATTGATATCCCTTGTCAGTCCTATTTGGTATGAGCCCCGCTCACTCGGGCTACAATCTGGTCACACGAGTGTTTTGTATGCTTTCTTCTTTGAGACACATCAAATGTTCGCAGTATCTTACCAATATAACTAAATCTACCACCTGCATTAGCGGTGACTGAGACAATAAGTTAGTTGGTTAGTTAGTTAGTTAGTTACACGTTGTATAGATCATTTGATCAATTCTCATATCGAAATGATAATGAACGACTCTAGTTCACAGGACATGTATGAATGATTAGCCTTAAAATTAGTGAAAACGTTATTATTTTTAGCCCTCTCATGCAACTATAATTGAAACCTCTTTTCTACTGGCTACCAATATTTAAGTAGAAGTTCGTCAATGAAACAGAATAAATTGTACAGAAAAAATTATTTTCAATTATATTTGAATCTTGCTTTTCTACCTGGCAGGCTTTTTTATGTTATTGGGAAAAAGATAAAGTATTTTGTTGTAGCACATTGAACTTCTTTCTCAGCCACTGACAGCGTTAACAATACATACGAAATGTCTTTCTCCTTCTAGTGTTGTAGGTATGGACACCACTATTCTTTTAAAATTGCGATGGATTATTTATGATGAATTTCGTTAGCGAATAAATCTGTTGTGATGTCGCATTTAAAATGCCTACCACCTCTAGGGGCACCTACATGGGTGAACATACTATTCTAATTTCTCAGTTTTGTGCAATCAGTACTTTTTCCAAGTGATGTGTTGCCCCAGAAAACTATTCTGTAAGACGTCACTGAGAGGAAATGTGCAAAATTTGTTAGGTGGTAGATACGTTTGTTTCCAGATTAGCAATTATACCAAGAGCAAAAGTACCTGAACTTAATTGATGGAGAGGCTCAGTAATACACTTCTCCCACTTCAAACCAGCTGTGTATAAATCCATCAGTTCAATAGTACTTTAGTTTTTATATGAGGGTGTCATAATCTAAACAGAGTTCTTGGAAAGACCACATGTGACTTCATATCTTCACGAGTTATTACACATTGGTATTCAGTACGGGTTGCTGATTACCTTTCGATTGTTTTATACGGTAGTCAGCATATACTACGATATCGAGTAAAGTAAAGTGCAGAATTTTCACTCTGAACAATCAACGAAAGCTAAAAATCATGACAACACTTCGAAATTTTAACTTGACCTTATTGAATATTTGTGCAGTTTCTTAGAAATTGTCTCATTACACAACAGCATCATCAGCATTTTTAATATCATCTTACAGGTCATTAACATACAACATCCACAGCAAAAGTACAACATACATCCGTGAGGCCAACTGAAGCTGCTGATGTAACTGTCGATGTTCTCCACCCAAGATAATGATGTGCGCCCTCCCCTACAAGAAATCGGCGATCAAGTAGCAAATTTTGTTAGATTCCCAATTTCGTCGTTCTTAGTTTGAGAAGCGTTAATGTGATGCTGTTCCAGATGTTTTTCAGTAGTCAAGAAATATTGCATCTAAGTGACTGCGTTGATCACTGACCTTAATCCAATTAGTAAATGGTACAGCAATAAGCCGCAAATATTGTTTATTGAGTATCCAGATTTCGGTCACTGTGTGGCCATCTTCAGTGCTAAAGGAGATATAAAGTACTAGGAAACACGCATGCCTTATTTAATGTACAGTTTTACGAACTTCAAATATGAGTGACTCATAAAATATCTACCAGTAACTGTAAGTTAAAACGTTAAAACTAGTTATATGTGGATGTAGTCCCAACCGGACTAATCATGTCAAAGTATGAGTTCACATTGATGCCGCTGTATACATTTGTAACACAGGTTGCTTCAGTGTACGTCATACCGATCCACATATACATCTTTTCATTTGTGTTGCGTTGACAACGTGTATGACCTTCAGTGTACAGTTCGTAAAATTTGTCATTTATTTATTACTTTCTACTTTTAAAAAAAATTGTGTACACGAAACAAGGAAGATGGTTTTAACTAAAAACAGTGATTAATGTTTTACAATTATACATGGTGATAGCTGTCTGAACTAATCAGTAACATCGGTTACTGTAGCACATTTTACAAATGGTCTAATCTTTATTACTTGAAATAAATGCAGTCGCTGGGCACAACTGCATCCCCAAGGAATCAGACATGGCTGACTTTAATGATGTGAAACACACAGTTATTATCACACTGGATCTGTCCACGGAATTTTATATTCGTTTCTTGTTGTTGTGGTCTTCAATCTGAGGACTGGTTTGATGCAGCTCTCCATGCTAGTCTATTCTGCGCAAGCCTCTTAATCTCTGCTTACCTCTTGCAAATTACACCCTTTCCAACCTAATTACTATATACTGTATGCCAGCCTTGGTTTCCTTCTACAACTTTTATCCTTCACATCTAACTTACATTACAGGAAAGAAAATTCTTTCATGCCTCAGGTCGTGTCCCATCAACAGATTTCTCCTTTCAGTCAAGTTGTACGATACATTTGTCTTTCCAGCAATTCGTTTCAGTACCTCCTCACCTGAAAGTTTCTCGGGTATTCAGCCTGGTACCGTTGTCCAAAAGGTTCGATATTTCGGCAAGCCGACTTCTTGCCATCTTCAGGCGTTTTTGGTGTCTGAATACCTGAGAAATTTTCAAGATTTCTGGACGCCGGGAAAACTTTATATCACACCTCCTCACTTGTTAATCAATATGCCAATTTAATCCTCAGCATTCTTCTAAAGCACCAAATTTCAAAAGATTGTGTTCTCTTCCTATCCGGACAGCTTATCGACCACGTTTCACTTCCAAACAAGGCTACATTCCAGACAAATAGCTAAAGAGAAAGCGTTCTAACATTTAAATTACACAATTGCAATCTCTGGCGTAATGAATGTCGTACACGCCGCAGTACATCTGGTGTAATGTCGCCGCAGGCTGCTACAATACGTTGTTTCATATCCTCTGGGGTACACATTCTCCTTTAACGTACCCAACAGAAAGAAGTGCAGAGGTGTAAGATCAGGAGAACGGACTTGCCAGTTTATGCGTCCTCCACGTCCTATGAAACGCCCGTCGAACATCCTGTCAAGGGTCAGCCTAGTGTTAATTGCGGAATGTGCAGGTGCACCATCATGCTGATACCACATACGTCGATGCGTTTCCAGTGGCACACACTCTATTCCACTTCGTAATTGAAAACGGAAACCACGTGTGTACGTTTACCTCATCCCTCACGGTAATGTACATGTGCGCCAGTGAAAAAGACCAATAAACAGGTGTTAGCATGTGGACGTAATGTGCTGTTCCAGTCTCTTCTGTACCTAAGGTCCATCACTGTTCCCTTTTGATGCCTACGTAATTCGGTGCTCTCCGATACACACGATCGAACAGCGGTGGAGTGGTACTCAAGCGTCAACTTTAGGTTACAATATCTCCGGATGTAATTAACATTTTACAATGCAACAAACGGCGCTGATTACGTATTTGTTTATATGTTCAGATGTGCTAACAAAACTAACGGGGTTCCATTTAAAAAAAACGTAGGTTTTTGTTAAAAAACATACTTCCGTGCATTTTTTATGGTTTGTATTAACCAATTACACTAGCCCATCTCCTCATGTTCGGTCTGTGGAATCGATTCGTCAGTATTTGATGTGGTTTACGAAATAAATCCAGCGGTAATGTTAGGTGACTCACCCTGTATAGGCGTTCCCGACCGCAGAGCCGTGTTCTGCCTATTTACTATCTGTATTAAAATACGCGTAACAGTTTCTTTGCCGTTTCAGTGTGTATCTTCGTCATTTAGACAATGTGAATGGTTTTCTCACTTAATTCACTCCCTGTGATAGGCCACAATTGGTCATATGCGTTGTCTTTCAATTTTCGATACCATTTAAATGGATATTCCTTTTTTTTAAATCTTCGTTTAGTTTAAAAAACGCCCCTTTTCATTCTTATTTTTATTCCATTTGGTGCCCATTCAGTAGTTTCCGTCGACATCCCGATATAAGAGATAGCATCAATTGCTTCTATAACTTCACTGTTGTTTTACTTTCATTGCGAGAATATTGTTTTATTTTCATTGCCAAACTGTACGTCTACACCTGATCGCCTCACCGGTCTGTGTGATAGTACAACAGCACGCACTGGCTCCTGGTGTTGGGTACAGGCTGAAACGATGCTTAATGTAGAAATGACTGGATACACTTTCACTCCCCTCGAGTGGTTCTAGTAACATATTAATTTCATAAAATAATATTACACACATAGCAAGTGTTACAGAAATATTACAGTGCCGTATCTATATATCTCAGATAGTAACGATTTAATTAATTTTGCATAGGGGCTGGTGTAGCCGTGGTGGTGAAGCAAGTAAATCGCTAGACTCCAGTTATTACTTTACTTTACTTTACTTTACTTTACTTTACACGTGGCTAAGGCCTTATCGACCATACACCTGCTCTACGAGTCTCTTCCAATTATTTCTATCCAGGGAAATTGTTGTCCAATCAGAGTTGATGCCCATCCTAGCTGCATCTTCCCGGATATTCTCCATCCACCTAATTCGAGGTCTTCCTCTTCTTCTCTTTCCTTCTAATTTCTTAGTGGATGCTATTTTAGGTAGTCTGTTCTCCGGCATCCTTGCTACATGACCAGCTCAGTTCAGTCTTCTCTTCTTTAACATTTCCACAATGGTACTATGTTTGTACAGCTCCCGTAGTTCTTCATTTTTCCTTATCCTCCACTCCATGACATTTTCATCGAAGATTGGTCCAAATATTTTTCTTAGTGTTTTTCTTTCAAATATCAACAGTTTTTCTACATCTTTTTTCCTGAATGTAATAGCTTCACATCCATATAATGCTACTGGTACAATAGTTGACTGATGAAAACGGATTTTGAATTCAGTACTAAATGATCTCATCCTTAAAATTTTGATACAGCTGTAAAAAGTTCTATTAGCTGCTGCTAGACGGGCGTCTATTTCTATTTCTGCTCTATTGACTCTGCTGAAAAGACTCCCTAAGTACTTGAAGTGGTCAACTGCCTTGAAAGTGAGACCATTTACGGTCAGTGGTGTATTCTTTTGGAGTTTTTTACTTATGACTAGATATTCTGTCTTTTCTTCATTCACATGAAGTCCAGCTTTCTCAGCTATTTTGTAATAATTTTGCATCATCCTGATTAATTCAGCTTTTGAAGTGCTTATTAAGGCTACATCATCTGCATAAGCAAGTCTAGTAATGTTCTGTCCCTGCAGTTGGATCCCTTGTGGATTAGTTTTGGTGAATTCTCTATCAATCTTCTCTAAGATAATAATAAATAGAATAGGTGAGATGGCATCCCCTTGTCTCAGTCCAGTGTACTCCTTAAAATTTTCAGTCTCTCCTGCAGGTGTCTTAACTTTGCATATGGTTTCTTCCAAACACATTTTAACTAATTTGATTAATTTTAATGGTATTTCAAATTCTTTCATGGTGTTTAAGAGTGTCTGTCGGTGTATGCTATCATAGGCCTTCTTGAAGTCTATAAATAGAATATGGATATCTACATTAAATTCCCATGCCTTCTCAGTTATTTGTCTCAATGTGAATAAGTGATCCAAAGTGGATCTGTTAGTGCGGAAACCACATTGGTAGTCCCCAATCAGTTCTTCGGTTATGGGAGTCAGTCTGTGTAGTATACACATCGACAAAATTTTATACGTGACATCGAGTAGGGCAATTCCTCTGTAGTTATCACAGACAAGGGGATCATTCTTCTTAAAGATGGGGCATATAATTGCAGTTTTCCAATCGGCCGGTATGTTTTCTGTCTCCCAGATTGTTTCAATTAAGGAATGTAGTTCTATTTCCAGTTGTGGTCCTCCATTTTTTAAAAGCTCAGCATATACCTGGTCTTCCCCACAGGCCTTGTTGTTCTTTAATTTCTTTATTGTTTGTCTTATTTCATTTACTGATGGTGTGGTGACTTGTATATCAACTGTATCTGGTTCTTCAAATGTAAAGTAATATTGTGGATCATTGCAGTTGAGCAGCTGTGTAACGTATGTCTTCCATGTTTCTTGTATGTCATTCTTGTTTGTAAGTATTTTCCCATTATGGTCCTTTATAAACTGTTCCCTTTTTCTAGTGAATTTTCCCAAGGACTTTTTTATATTCTGGGACATCTGCCTTGCTCTGTGATACTTGAAATCATCCTCCGCTTCTCTTACCATGTTGTTGTAGTGATTTCTCTTCTCTTGTCTTAGAGTTCGTTGTGTTTCCTTGCGGATTTTATAGTATCTCTCCTTTAGTGTAATATTGCCCATGTCTTGTAACCATGCCTTCCTCGCATTTTGCCTCTCCAGTACTCTTTCTTGGCACTTTATATTAAACCAGATTTTGTTAGTTCGTTTTCTTTTACCTATAGTTTTGGAAGCTACATCTTGAATACTGTTTCTGAGGTGTCTCCATCTACTTTCCACGTCTTGCTGGTCACTATGTGTCAGTCTAGATTCCGATAGGTTAATTTCCATTTCTTTCCTAAAGTTTTCTTTTATTTTTTCTTCTGCCAGATTTTCTACATCGTACCTTTTAATTTCAACCCTATTTGTACTTTGTTTCTTTTTTAGCTTTATTTTCATTTGAGCTATGATTAACATATGATCTGTCTCACAATCTGCTCCCCTAGAAGTTCTAACGTCTTTAATACTGTTTTGAAATCGTCTTTGGATGGCGACATGGTCAATCTGGTTCACTACTTTTCCATCTGGTGATATCCATGTCCCTAAATGAATGCGTTTGTGTTGGAATTTTGTGCTGCTTAATGTGAGACCATTTGCCATTGCAAAGTTTATGAGTCGCACACCATTCTCTGAACTTTCATCATGTAAGCTGTAATTCCCAATGGTTGGTTTGTAGATTTCTTCTTTTCCTACTTTGGCATTAAAGTCTCCTAACACTATTGTTACATTATGTCTACTTATTGAATAATATGTCTGTTCCAGTTGACTATAAAATTCGTCTTTCACGTCATCTTCCTTATCTTCTGTGGGTGCATGAACATTTATAAATGTTTCCAGAATGAGATTTTCACTCTGCAGCGGAGTGTGCGCTGATATGAAACTTCCTGGCAGATTAAAACTGTGTGCCCGACCGAGACTCGAACTCGGGACCTTTGCCTTTCGCGGGCAAGTGCTCTACCAACTGAGCTACCGAAGCACGACTCACGCCCGGTACTCACAGCTTTACTTCTGCCAGTACCTCGTCTCCTACCTTCCAAACTTTACAGAAGCTCTCCTGCGAAACTTGCAGAACTAGCACTCCTGAAAGAAAGGATATTGCGGAGACATGGCTTAGCCACAGCCTGGGGGATGTTTCCAGAATGAGATTTTCACTCTGCAGCGGAGTTTGCGCTGATATGAAACTTCCTGGCAGATTAAAACTGTTTTAATCTGCCAGGAAGTTTCATATCAGCGCACACTCCGCTGCAGAGTGAAAATCTCATTCTGGAAACATCCCCCAGGCTGTGGCTAAGCCATGTCTCCGCAATATCCTTTCTTTCAGGAGTGCTAGTTCTGCAAGTTTCGCAGGAGAGCTTCTGTAAAGTTTGGAAGGTAGGAGACGAGGTACTGGCAGAAGTAAAGCTGTGAGTACCGGGTGTGAGCCGTGCTTCGGTAGCTCAGTTGGTTCACATTAATCGAAGATTTTCATCTAGTGGACGTTTGGGAGAAAATTCATGGCAATACCCCCGGTTTTACCCATTATACAGCACATTCTGCGAGCAGACTGGACCGGTTTTATGTCTCTGCTCACCTCGGCAATGAAGTCGCCCAAGCTGAACGATGGCCCCTTGCATTTTCGGACCATTGCGCCGTCATTTGCTCCCTGGCTCTGCCACCTCAATCGGTGTGGCGCAGCAGAGGTTACTGGAAGCTTAATACCTCCCTCCTTAATGATCCACACTGCCGACAATGTATTGCCACTACATGGGCGTCTTGCGAAAGACGCCTTCCGCAGTACACATCCACGTTCCATTGGTGGCTCAAATGTGCCAAACCTGCGATCAGAAAGGCCTTCATACAATGTGGCAAGGAAGCAGCAGCATGGCATCGAGACACCACAAATTTTCACTACGCCGTCCTCCGTGAGCTCGATGCGCTCCCTCCATCACCTGACACCCATAGGGAACGACAGCGTACTAAAGCTCGTCTCCTCTCTCTTCAACGTGCACGACTGCATGGTGTCGTGGTGCGTTCCCGACGACAAGACCTCCTCCACGACGAAACCCCATCCACAATCCATGCCGCATCCCACCATAGTCGTCGACGTCGGCTTTTCGTCCCCAACATCACGACCTCCGATGGTGTTCACCACACAACACAGGCGGCAGTCGTGTCCGCCTTTGCTGAACATTATCGCCAATTTTATGACGATGAACCGATGGCGACGCCCATTCCTGATGATCTCCGTCCTTCCCCTGCTCGGACCCTCACCGTAGCGGAGTCAACGTCCATGATGTCTGCAATCACCGCAGAAGAGGTGGTAGATGCGATCAACAAAGGGGCCAAGAACAAATCACCCGGACCAGATGGTCTCCCGGTGGAGTTTTACCGGGCGTTCACCACGTTAATGCTTCCTCGCTGGACGGAAATGATTCAGGAACTCTTTACTCCGTCCTTCCCAATTCCACCTGAATTCGTCACTGGCATTGTTCTACCTGTGCCTAAACCGAAGGGAGGGTCTCATGTCTCTGCATATCGCCCCCTTACACTACTGAATGCAGACTATAAAATCTATGCACGCCTCTTAGCAGCGCGAATACGCACCGTCTTACCTACGGTCCTTTCACCTGAGCAGACTGCACGTGGTTGTGGGGCCACCTTACAAACAGCCCTAGGGGAATGCCGTGACCTCATTGCACTGGCGTCGGTTTGTCGCCTTCGTGCAGCACTGGTATCCGTCGATTTCGCGAGTGCCTTTGATCGCGTTCGACACCCATTCCTCCTCATGGTGGCGACACGTATGGGGTTCCCATTGCCTTTTGTCGATGCCATTCGCCGGTTACTACTTCCCGCGGTCTCGATGGTACAAGTCAATGGGAGGCTTGTAGGACCGATTCCTATACGCCGCTCTGTGCGTCAAGGATGCCCTATGTCTACTCTACTATATGCCATTGCACTTGAGCCCCTCATCACTGGACTTACCTCTAGACTGCAGGGCCTCACTTTGCGTGACCACACCTTTTACTGTAGGGCTTATGCGGACGATCTCCTCTTTCTCACCTGCTCCTCCACGGAACTCAATGACGCCATCCAATGGATCCACCAGTATGGACGTCTTTCTGGTAGCATTCTTAATGTCCGTAAATCGACTATGATGCACATTGGGCGCGGCCTCCCGGCTATGGTGCCGACCCCACTCCCCGTCAGTGCCACCCTTCGTTACTTGGGTATCGAATTTACGAGCTCCACACACCGCACAGTGGCCCTGGCTTACCGGCGGCTTTTGCAGTCGATTCGGCACCATGTCCGCGGTCAAGTGCACCGTAACTTAAACCAACTCCAACGTGTGTCCTATGTCAACATCTATGTCGCCCCTAAACTGGTACACGTCGCCCAGATCCTCCCAATGCCGTTACTCCCTGGCCGCCGCATCCAATCAGCCTTTGGATATTTCGTGTCAGCAGGGGCACTTTTCAAAGTCCGCTACAACACTCTAACACTGCCTCCTGCAAAAGGTGGCCTCGGACTCATCAACGTGCGGGCACGCTCTTCTGCACTCTTTGTCCACACTCTGTTGCGGCACTGGCAGGGGCCGGTCCCGTCCTTAACACGCAGTCTCTTAGATACCCTCCGACCAGCTTCTCTCGATCCACCGATCAATGTGGCACCTATTTCTCCATTATTGTACTACGTCGCCAATTGTTTCATAGAACTCAGCTACGTTCGGGCCGATCTTCCAGTCACCCGTCCTCCCCGTACAAAAGATTATTATCGTTTGTTTATGCTGTCCAACCCTTGCGACCCCATGGTGCTACAGCATCCTGACATTAACTGGCGCACGGTTTGGGGGTGTGTGCATGCACCCTTTTTATCGTCGTCTGTGTCTGCACTCTGGTATGTTTTAGTCTATGGCAAATTCCCGACTAATAGTCGACTTTATCGCATAGGACTGGCCACCTCCCCACTCTGCCCTGACTGTCAGCTCGAAGACACCGACGAGCACCGTCTTACGTGCCCCCTGAAACAAAACGTATGGCTCCTCATCCAATGAATCGTGGGCTTTTACCTCCGTGCCCCGCCAACGACGGTAACCCCGGATTTCCTGTTGTTGCCCCAGACATTTCACTACCCTCTTGCTAAGCACCATACCCTAATCTGGTTTCGAGGACAGGCTTTAGAATATCTCTTTCAGAGTGGTCCGCATACAGTCCTTGACTTCTGGTACAAAGTTGTGACCGCGCATAGCACCCTCACCCGAAAACCATCTTACCGACAAACTTTTGCCGGTTATCTCCGCAGCGTCTTCCTTGACCCCCCTCAAAGTTGGGGTGTACCATGCCTACCTGTCACATGATGCAACACCCTTATCCGCGTTCTCATGCATCGACCAAAAACAAACACCAATTAAAAAAAAAAAAAAAAAGCAAGGAAGAAGACAGAATGTGTTATATTGTGTTGTATTTAATGTTTTTCTGTTTTACTATTTTTTTTTGTTTAACTAACAGTCATTTGTATATTTTTAAATGGTACCTTGAAGAACTCTTGCATAGTGAATATATATATACTTTTATTTTGTTCAATACAAATTTTTAAACAAAAAAAAAAAAGGAAAACAGGATATGTTCTATTTTGTTGTATTTCATGTTATTCTAATAATTTGTTTACCTAACACTCATTTGTATATGTTTAACTGGTACCTTGAAGAACTTTTGCTTTGTGTATATATATATGTACTCTCCGTTTGTTCAATTAAAAAAAAAAAAAAAAAAAAAAAGTTGGTAGAGCACTTGCCCGCGAAAGGCAAAGGTCCCGAGTTCGAGTCTCGGTCGGGCACACAGTTTTAATCTGCCAGGAAGTTTCATTTATAAATGTAATATCAAACCACTGAGCCTGAACTGTAATGTGTGATATTCGGTTATTAATTGATTTGAATTCCTTTATTGTGTCAATTGCTGTTTTATGAATGTTAAAGCCCGTTCCAAATTCATGGCGCTGACCGCAGTCTCCATACATTATTGTCCCGTCTCCTATTTTCATTGATCCCGTTCCTCCCATCTTATTTCTTGGAGCGCTACCAGTTGTACCTTGCATTTTCCTAGTTCGTTTATTAGTATTTGTGCGCTTCCTGGGCGGTATAGACTTCTGACATTCCACGAACCAAAAGAGAAATCCTTGTAACTTTGCCAATTTCTGTTCCAGTAAATTCTGTCCTGTTTCCGAGGCATACCTTGAGTGTCCTGACCGGCCATTGTTTTACATGAGTGGGTTGGTAGCCCTCTGCACAACCCCCAACCTGGAGGACCAGGAGTCTTGATTTTGGGGTACTCTACCCCTAGGGATTTGCCTTCACCATGGCTTAACGAGTCTTCCCTACCCGTGCTAGTTTTGGTCCACCCCGGGTATTTTATTTCCCCGGTACCCCCCATATCTGGAGAGCATTCCCCAATCCGCCACCCGGGGAGGCGCCCGATGGGGGACTAGCAACCCCACACGGGAGGCTCCAGTTATAGACGTCCTTATTCAAAACCTCATTTCATTCCCTTTCAGACTGCTTGAAGTCACTCGCCATGCTGTCAGATGGGTACTTGGTATATTTCCTGGCAATAAGATGTGGTTAGGGCGATAGGTTCGCCGCCCTCCCCTACTAATGTCATGATGGCAGGCAGCACTGTATCGGCAGTTAGACCAGATGACTGTTCATGGTTTGAGTGCTGCAGACTTTAACTTTTGACATGCATTTAACTTGCACTGTAATGCGTGCTTAGTTATATTGTAATATTCTAACATGAATTTATGCTTAAACGACGTGTGTAACGTTCAGATGTTTGATCACATCAGTCATTCCTCTGCACAGTCAGGGTACATGAGATGGGCATATGACATGATTTTCACGAACTCTTTTTACTTCATAGATTTACTGGTGATACGTGTCTGCACAACACATATTACACACCTATGATCATTCTGTAACTGCAATACCAGACACGACAAATCAAATTACATTAATTGTTGTTCCACGGATCACGAATATGACACGTCCTCATGATGTGGAACGTGTCAGTTTAACAAAAGATTTTTTTTACAAGTCATAATTCAAGAGGTATTTTGTTTTGGTTACAAGACTACTAATTTCTGTCTAAAGATTCATCTATTGATTAGAAGGAATTGACATTAAAAATTCTTTGTTTTTAAATACTGGCTGACTATGTGCCAGACTTTTGACGCAATTTGGTACGTGAGAAAAGATATTTCTGACAGTATAATTCACCCCTTTCTGTGTCACATTAAGATTTAATCCAAAGTAGTGGGGATCGGCCTTTCTCCTAGGATTTTAGCTATGTACACTACAATTGCTTTTGAATTGAGATGGGTTATTAATTACAAATTTGATAATTATACACACACACACACACACACACACACACACACACACACACACACAAACACAAACACAAACACACATACACATATATACGAAATTTATTATTAATAGGCCATTCATATATATATATATATATATATATATATATATATATATGCGCCGGTACTGTGAATATCCATAGTCGTTAAATAAGTGTTTAGAAGATGATATTGGCTAGTCTCCAGCTATTAATCTGATTACACAGTCTTGTGCAATGAATACTTTTTCCCTTAATGATGAATTACCCCAAAATATGATACCATACGAAATCACTGAATGAAAACAGACATAGTAAGTTGATTTATTTGTGTGCCTATCGCCATAGTTTGCAATAACCCTGAGTGTAAGTGGGCTGAACTCAAACGTTTCAGCATATCATCAAGTTGTTTCTCCCAGCTCAATTTCTCATAAATGCACACACCTGAAAATTTAGAATATTCAGCCTAAACTACAGACTTCTGTTCTAACTCTGTATTTATTAACAGACTTGTGCCTTTTACTCTACAGAACTCTGTATACTGTCTTTCATCAAAATTTAATGAGAGTCCATTGAAGAGAGCCACATAATTATTATGTGAAAGATATTATTTACAATTTCCTCAGCTAATTCTCGTTTGTTGGGCGTGAGTACTATACTTATATCATCAACAAAAACAAATACATTCACATCTCATGAATATAGACTGGCAAGCCATTAATTTATATTAAGAACTATAAAGGGCCTAAGACAGACCCTTGTGGGACTCCAATCTTTATGCCTCTCCAGTTAGAGGAATCTGCTAAATTTTGTGTATTACGTGAACTATTTCTCCACCCTTCTGTATTCTTCCAGTTAAATATGAATTAAACCATTTGTGCACTGTCCCACTCATACCACAATACTTAAGCTTATTGAGAAGGATTCCTTGATTTACACAGTCAAAACCCCCTGAGACCTCACAGAAAATCCCATCTGGTGATGTCCAGTTTTTCAGAGCATTTAATATTTGCTCAGTAAAAGCATATATAGCATTCCCTGTAGAAAAGCCGTTCTAAAAACTCACTTGGCGTTTTGTTAATACATTATTTTTACAAATATGTGAGGCTACTCTTGAATACACTATGTTTTCAAGAATTTGGGACAAAGCTGTCCGAAATGAGATTGGGAAGCAGTTGTTGACATCAGACATACCCCTTTTTTATGCAATGGTTAAACAACAGTGTATATGAACTTATCAGGAAAGATGCCCAGTTTCCTAACTTCAGAAAGAGAGGTGGGTAAAATTTCTATTTTCTCAAATTGCATGCATATAATATTTCCATAAATAGCTTTGGATTTTCTAATGAACATCTAGATCCTGTTCCCTTCACAACATTTGAAAATTATAATAAATGTTTGCAACCTTTGACTTATTGTTACTAAACCTTTCCTTCATTTTCATCAGAGTTGCTAATCTCTGACAATATACGTATTTCTGAACTTTAAAAAAAAATCTTATTATAGTACAGTAATTTTTATAATATATGACTGTTTCTGGGTCATTACACTTACTTACTATTAGGTAAATTTATCTTTTCTGGTTACAAGATATTTTTTTTTTCCTTTAGTAAGCCTCAGTTGTACCGTGGTTTCTTACAGTCATATTTCAGTCTTTTCTTAGGGACATTGCTTTCAAAAATACTCACAAACATATCATGATACAAGTTGTATTTTAAGTAAGCATCAGGTTTCTAGTACACGTCATCCTACTCTTAATGCTGCATGCGTTTTCTAAAATTTGCAGATCGTTAAATCGTTAATTGAACACAACATTTTGGAGGACTCTTTTGTGTTACTGTATGGAGCTATCCTAATAGTGTAACCTTCTGTGCATCATGATCAGAAAGACATTTCTCAACAGGATAAGTATTATTTGATTAAATTTGTCTTGGTCTATGAAAATATTATCTATAAGTGTGCTGCGTTCCAGTATACTGGAATATAAAAATCGGTAACTCATGTCAAATTGAAGGGACTGAGTAATAATACATGATCATTCTTCCTATTAGAGTCTTTCAGAAAATCTACATTCAAATCTGACAAATAGCACAACTGGTTTTCCAGAAATAGCTGAAAATTTGCCATTAGTGACCTACACACATTTACAGTTATAAAACTATCATTATTTAGTTGAAGCTCATAGGCACATGTTTCTATGCGCTAATCTACACAAATGTTTTTAGTTCCTAAATTTTTCACTGCATCACACCTTTTAACATGTGTGGCAGCACTTCCTTTTTCCAAATTGTCGCAACTTACATTTGCTGAGAGCTTATGTCCGTTATAGTTACCCTATCCACTTTGTGACAATATGATCTTCAGACATACGTACCACATTTTATCCATTCTCTGTTTCTAAATCTTCCAAGCAACGTGTGTGTCTGAGCTCCTCATTATGACTGATTCCTTTCAGTACTGTATCACTGGATATTGATCATAGCCTTAAAAACAGGCACTCACGCGAGTTTCAGTACCCCCTCCCTTAAGGATTTTGCTACGAACCCAGCCAAGTTACCCTTCCCTTTCCTACTGAGATGTAGGATATGCCTATTGAAATCCCTTATACCAATAGCGCAAACAGGAACCAATCACATGTCTGACGCAGGAGCCACCGAAAGTAGCCAATCCAGCACCATATTGACCCTCCCTAAAAAGCTGTTCACCTGGGGCTTTCCTTCCCCTTCATTGTTTCCTGTTCCCTGAATCCGCTTTGCAATACCATGGAAGACTCTCACTTACATAGCCAATTCACACGCAACTACATCCCCCCTCCCCCCCAAATGAAACCATCCTTCACAAGAGCTGCATAGAATGCCAGAATTAATATTCCATCGGCACCTACACCCATTAGCTTAGCTGTACCTATGCATAACACTTAATCTCTCTCCACCTCTTTCTATTTCAGTCTTACAACTATGGAACAAAGCACCCAGTGATGAGTATCAGCCCCCAAACCAGTCTGCATTCAGGAGGGGACTTATTTTCTACATTTGGCGTAGCTTCTACCTGACTGTGTCCAAACTGTATATCATTCCACCCAAACGTGAACTAGTATCTCAGTCACAATGTTAATATTATTCAATGTGTTAACGTCTGTACCTTTTTGCATTTTCTTCCTTCCACCTAATCAAATCATCTTGTTCTACGGTTTTTCATTCTTCTTTCGACCACTCAACTCCTAACCCTCCTTGATTCTTTCGGTACTTGTGCAACATTTTTGTACATGTCATTACTCACATCCAACGAGAAAGTAATAAGGAAATCGCTGAACTTAATATGAATAAGACTGACGTTTCTTAAATTCGCTATATTCATTACTGAAGTCGGTGTATCAATAAAGAACGTTCAGCAGCTTCTGTGCTTTTAATTTAGGCATTCAGGGAAATGTTACCCACAGTATTAGAAAGTCAGTTTATTTCTCCATCATGGAAAAAATGGAAACTGAGAATTTCGTATTTTTTACTGATGTAAGTAACTGAGATGCAGTCATCAACGGGCCTTACCAGAAACACGACTTCTAAGCAAGGCCCAGTGTGAGCTTAATAACTCCCATGCTCTTAAATTATTATAGAACTACGTAAAGAATAGGAGACTACCAGATCAGATATTGTTATATTGTTGAAAAAACTACTCTCAAATACGTTTCATACAAAAGCAGTACTGCTCATGAATTTAAAGAAATGGGTTGCATTTGCTAACAGAAAATGGTAACGAAAAATGTCAAATATAAAGTTAAGCGTGAACATGCTATTGAAGCAGATGTTAAAGTGCCCAACTTCCGCACTGCACGTCAAACTCGCAGTTCTCGTCTGGCTACCAGAATTACAGGAATATTACGACAGACTTTCTGCTGCTTTTTTATTTGATTCTTATTTCATGTTATAAAGCCCATTATTTCAATGAATAGAGCAGTGTTCCTCAACTTCGTAACAAGCAGCAACAGAAGTTACAATAAATACGTAATAATCTTGTTACATATGTGCAGAATATCAGTTAAGGTGCGTAATATTGCTGATTACGCGTGAATGTTATATCACTATAAGATGAGGAAAATATTGAACTAGAAACATTAATGCACTCTAAAATTTATAAAACTGGACTTAAGTCACTTATTCTGAACACTTGATATCTGATATTCTTCGATGTAACAAAATGAAAATATGAAGAGTAGCAATAAGAATTCGTACCGCTCATTCTTCATCATCCAGACAACTGACAAATGAATTTAAAACAAGCGCCGGGCATTGATTGGCAGAAGCGAAATAATGACTTTGTCGTGGCGACTCGCAACGTTACTTATTGGGATATGATTTTCTGATGAAATGTCAATAAATAAAATTAAGCCTGTCTAAATGGATACTACACTAGACGTAACACAGCGAACAATACGTAGGCACTAGGTCAAATGTCAGTACAAAGAAATTAAAAAAGAGAAGTGTCTTCTTGCCCATATCGCACACCAGGCGGATGACGTCGAAAAACAAGGCATTACGTGGTAACGATACGCCAAACTTCCCCGTTCACAGCGAAAACATGATCTCTCTCTTTCTAACGACGGCGCTGAAATCTTAATTCAATGTCTGATGAGCACATGTCACTGTCACCACCGCATTCTCCGCCATCGAGACCAAACTCATCAGCATCTGCACTGTTCCAGGAAATGTCCATTTGGCACACTCCATCAGAAAGAAAGCAATTATTTGGGATCGAGATCCTGCCTTGGACATAATTTTAATATCTCAGGAAGTTTCAACAGATTTGCTATTTCTTTTATTTATCGGAACAATGATACATTGTTCATGGTTATTATTGCTTAAAAATCAAGATCTTAAATCCACAGGAGCTATGAATGCTTTCAACACATACTTGCCCGCTTCGTGAGAACAAAGGCTTCATTTAGAGATAAATCGATTTTTATACAGCTATTAGCGAACCCAGAAATGCTTCATTTAGAGCTAAATCGATTTTTATACTGCTACTAGTGAACCAAGAATTGCTTCGTCATTATATATAAAACTTTTGCATCTTCCCGGTTCCCAAAACTCCTGTACATAGACGCTGACTGCGGATATTGTATCACAGACACAGTCCCTTTGACACTTCAGAGCTGACACTAAACCCGCCGACAGGTGTAAACAACCATGCATGAGCGATGACTATTAGACGGAGGGGGTCCGACTGCCGATCAGTTCCAGTCATTCCACCAGGAACGAGGTACACGGTTCGTGTTGTCTGTAGTTCAGCCATGCCTAGACGATCATTACCGCGGTTCTATCGCGTCCGCATTGTCACTTTGTGCCAAGAAGGCCTCTCAACAAGGGAAGTGTCCCGTCGTCTCGGAGTGAAGCAGAGCGATGTTGTTCGCACATGGAGGAGATACAGAGAGGAACCCCCGATGATATGCCTCGCTCAGGCTGCCCAAGGGCTACTACTGCAGCGGACGACCGCTATCTACGGATTATGGTTCGGAGGAACAATGACAGCAACGCCACCGTATTGAATAAAGCTTTTTGTGCAGTCACAGGAAGTCGTGTTACGACTCAAACTGTGTGCGATAGGCTGCATAATGCGGAACTTCACTTTCCAGGGTGGCCGAGCTGTTCTAGGCGCTACAGTCTGGAACCGCGCGACCGCTACGGTCGCAGGTTCGAATCCTGCCTCGGGCATCGTTGTGTGTGATGTCATTAGGTTAGTTAGGTTTAAGTAGTTCAAAGTTCTAGGGGACTGATGACTTCAGAAGTTGAGTCCCATAGTGCTCAGAGTCATTTTTTTTCACTCCCTACTTACCTGACGAGGTCCATCTTTGTAACCACGACACCATGCAGCCGGTGCAGATGGGCCCAGCAACATGCCGAATGGACCGCTCAGTATTGGCATCACGTTCTCTTCACTGATGAGTGTCGCATATGCCTTCAACCAGAACATCGTCGAAGACATGTTTGGAGGCATCCCGGTCAGTCTGAACGCCTTAGACACATTGTACACTCAGTGCAGCAAGATTGAGGTTCCCTGCTGTTTTGGGGTGGCACTATGTGGAGCCAACGTACGCCGCTGGTGCTCATGGAAGACGTCGTAATGACTGCATGACTCGTGAATGCCATCCTTCGACCGATATCGTAGCCATATCGGCTGCATATTGGCGAGGCATTCGTCTTCGTAGACGACAGTTCGCGCCCCCATCGTGCATATCTTGTGAATGACTTCCTTCAAGATAATGACGTTGCTCGACTAGAGTAGCCAACATGTTCTCCAGACATGAACCCTATCGTGCATGCCTGGGAAAGATTCAAAAGGGCTGTTTATGGACGACGTGACTCGCCAACCACTCTGAGGGATCTACGCGGAATCTCCGTTAAGGTGTGGGTCAATGTGGACCAAGACAATGTGGACCAACAGTGCCTTGATGAACTAGTGGATAGTAAGTCATCAATGCAAGAGGACATGCGACTGGGTATTAGAGGTACCTGTGTGTACAGCAATCTGGACGACCACCTCTGAAGGTCTCACTGTATGGTGGTACAACAGGCAACGTGTGCTTTTCACGAGCAATAAAAAGGGGCCGGCCGGTGTGGCCGAGCGGTTCTAGGTGCTACAGTCTGGAACCGCGCGACCGTTACGGTCGCAGGGTCGGATCCTGTCTCGTGCATGGATGTTTGGGATGTCTGTAGTTTAGTTAGGTTTATGTAGTTCAAAGTTCTAGGGGACTGATGACATTAGAAGTTAAGTCCCATAGTGCTCAGAGCCATTTGAACCAATAAAAATGGCGAAAATGATGTATATGTTGATCTGTTTTCTAATTATCTGTACAGGTTCCGGAACTCACGGAACTGAGGGGATGCAAAACATTTTTCGATATACGTGTGTGTGTGTGTGTGTGAGTATGTGTATGTATACACAAACATATTTGATAACTACTTTCACTTTCAATAGCATATGTGTATTTATATAAAACATATGTTTAAAAAATGTAGTCTATGTCCACGCAAACGTCTATTAGAGTATCATATAAAAATCCGAAGCAAATCAGTCCAGAACGTTTTGAAATTTCGTGTAACTACGACGTGACCTGCAATTATATAGCGTTACAGATGTAGTTATCCACTTATCTACCACATATATTGGTATCTTATATTGTGTTGTGTGGTCTTTATTCCAGAGACTGGTTTGATGCCGTTCTCCAAGCTTCTCTGTCCTGTGCAAGCCTCTTTATCTCCAAACAACTACTGCAACCTATATGCTTCTGAATCCGCTTAACGTATTCATTTTTTGGTCCCCCTCTATGATTTTTACCTTCCAGTACTAAAATGGTGATCCCTTGACGCCTCAGAACACGTCCTACCAACCAGTACCTGCTTCTAGTCTAACTGTACCACAAATTCCCCTTCTCTCCATTTCTGTTCAGTACCTTCTCATTAGTTACGTGATCTACCCATCTAAACTTCAGCATTCTTCTGTACCACCACATTACGAGAGCTTCTATTCCCTTCTTGTGTAAAGTGTTTATCGACAATGTTTCCTTTCCATACGTGTCTACACTCCATTCAAATACTTTCAGCAAATACTTCCTGACGCTTAAATCTATACTCGATGTCAACAAATTTCTCTTCTTCAGAAAAGCTTACCTTGCCATAGCCAGTCAATATGTTGTATATCTCTACTTTGTCCATCATCAGTTATTTCGCTCCAAAAATAGCAAAACTCATTTACTGCTTGAAGTGTCTCATTTTCTAATCTAATTTTCCCAGCATCACCCGATTTAAATCAACTACATTCCATTATCCTCGTTTTCATTTGTTGATGTTCATCTTATATCCTCCTTTCAAGACACTGTCGATTCCGTTCATCTGCTGTTCCAGGTCGTCTGCTTTCTCTGACAGAATCACAATGTCGTCGGCAAACCTAAAAGTTTTTAATTCTTCTGCATGGATTTTAATCCTTACTCCATTTTTGTTTTTCGTTTTCTATGCTTGCTCAGTATACAGGTTGAATAACATCGGTGACAGGCTAAAAGCCTGTCTCAATCACTTCTCAACGACTGCTTCTCGTTAGTGTCCCTTAACTCTTATAGCTGCCATATGTACAAATTGTAAATAGCCTTTCGCTTCCTGATTTTTACGCTGCCTCCTTCAAAATTTTAGAGAGACTATTCCAATCAACATTGTCAAAACTATCTCTAAATCTACAAGTGCTTGAAACGTAGGTTTGACTTTCCATAATCTATTTTCTAAGATAAGTCGTGGGGTCAGTATTGCCTCAAGTGTTCCAACATTCCTACGGAATCCAAACTGATCTTCCTCAGGTCAGCTTCTACCAGTTTTCCATTCGCCTGCAAAGAATTCGTGTTAGTATTTTGCAAACGTGTCTTCTTAAACTGATAGTTCGATAATTTTTCACACCTGTCAACACCTTCTTTCTTCGGGATTGGAATTATTAAATTGTTCTTAAGGTCTTAGGGTATTTTTCCTATCTCATACATCTTGCTCACTGGATGGTAAGGTTTTCTTAGGCCTGGCACTCCCAAGGCTATCAGTAGTTCTAATGGAATGTTGTCTACTTCCGGGGCCTTGTTTCTATTTAGGTCTTTCAGTGCTCTGTCAAACTCTTCACACAGTATAATATCTCCCATTTCATCTTCATCTACATCCTCTTCCATTTCAATAGTTTTTCTGTCAAGTAGTTCGTCCTTGTACGGACCCTCTATATACTCCTTCCACCTTTCTGCTTTCCCTTTCTTACTTAGGACGGGTTTTAATTCTGACATGTTGATATTAATACAGGCGGTTCTCTTTTGTCCAAAGGTCTCTTTAATTTTCCTTTAGGCAGTATCTATCTTACACCTACTGACACATGCTTCTACATCCTTACATTTGTCCTCTGGCCATCCCTACTTAGCCATTTTGTACTTCGAGTCGATCTCATTATTGAGACGATTCTATTCATTTTCACGTGCTTCATTTATTGCTTTTTCATATTTTCTCTTTTTATTAATTAAAATTCAATATCTCCTCTGTTACCCAATTATTTCTTCTAGCCCTCGTCTTTTTACCTATTTGATCATCTAATGCCTTCGCTATTTCATCTGTCCAAGCTTCCCATTCTTCTTCTACTGTATTTCTATCACCTGTTCTTGTCTATCGTCCCCTACTGTTCTCTCTGAAACTGTTTACAATCTCTGGTTCTTTCAGTTTATCCTGGTCCCATGTCTTCAAACTCCTACATTTTTGCAGTTTTTTTACAGTTTTAATCGACAGTTCGTAACCAAAAAATTGTGGTCAGAGTCCTGATCCTGGAAATGTCTTCAATTGGAACTCTATCCTACCATTAGATAATCTATCAGAAACCGTGCAATGTCTCCAGGGCTCTTCCATATATACCACCTTCTCTCATTATTCTTAAATCAAGTGCTAGCTGTGGTTAAGTTATGCTCTGTGCAAAATTCTACCAGGCGGCTTCCATTTTGAATCCATTCCATGTTAACCTACTACATTTCCTTCTCTTCCTTTTACTGCTATCGAATTTCAGTTCCCCATGACCATTAAATTTTCGTCTTCCTTAACTACCTGAAGAATTTATTTTATCTCATCATACATTTCTTCAACCTCTTCATCATCTGCGGAGCGCCCGCATCTCGTGGTCGTGCGGCAGCGTTCTCGCTTCCCACGCCCGGGTTCCCGGGTTCGATTCCCGGCGGGGTCAGGGATTTTCTCTGCCTCGTGATGGCTGGGTGTTGTGTGATGTCCTTAGGTTAGTTAGGTTTAAGTAGTTCTAAGTTCTAGGGGACTGATGACCTAATATGTTAAGTCCCATAGTGCTCAGAGCCATTTGACCCCCCCATTTTTTGATCTGCGGAGCAAGTTGGCGTATAAACTTTAATGTGGTAGGCGTGGGCTTCGTGTCTATCTTTGCTACAATAATGCGTACAGTATGCTGTTCGTAGTAGCTTAATAACATTCCTATTTTTTTATTTATTTGTAAACCTGCACCTTCATTCCGTAATTTGGTTTTGTAATTATAGCCCTGTATTCACCTGACCAGAAGTCTTGTTCCTCCTGCGACAGAACGTCTCTAATTAGCCCTATATCCAACTTTAACTTATCCATTTTCCTTTTTTAATTTTCTGGTCGGGGGACTATTTTACCTCCGGAATATTTTACCGAAGAGGACGCCATCTTCATTTAACCTTCGAGTAAGACTGCATGACTTCGGGAAAAATTACGGGTGTTGTTTCCCGTTGCTTTCAGCTGTTCGCAGTACGAGAAAATCAATGCCCTTCTAGTTGATCAGCCAATCATCCAGATTGTTGCCGTTGCAACTACTGAAAACGCTGGTGTCCCTCTTCAGGAAACACACGTTTTTGTGGTCTCTCAACAGATACGCCTCCATAGCCTACGGTATGGCTATCTGTCTGTATCGCTGAGGTATGCAAGCCTCCCCAACAACAGCAATGTGCATGGTTCATGTAGGGGGGGGGGGAGAGTCTTTTATGTAGTATGTGTATATTTACAAAGGAATATGTTAAAAATATGTGACATATGTCTTACTGAATGTTTACTTTAACAGCGTCTGAAAATTTTAAGTAAATCAGCGAAGAATCTCGAGAGTTTTGCTAACAACCGTCCCGATACTCACACACACAGTATTCTGTACATTTATAAGAATATTACTTGAGTTTTTGAAGTAAATCGGTCAAGATTTTTTCGAGACTTTTGATAAAACCCTTTGCCTGTATATAGTTCTTGATATATATATATATATATATATATATATATATATATATATATATATATATAAACAACTTTATCAGATTTTGCTAAAAACCTTTCGCCTTTACGTATATATATATATATATATATATATATATATATATATATATATATATATATATAAGTTAAAGAACAATAGTCGTTGTCCAGCGAAACTTTCATTAGAGCATCGTGTGAAACTGTGAAGTAAATTGGTTAATAACTTTTCGAGATTTTCTTTAACAAACTACGAGATAACTTCTTTTACAAGTATTGATTTTGTATACATCTTTATATATTTTACACATTAAAAAAATGTTGCCTATGTGTGTCCGAACGTATATTAGCACATCATGCAAAAATTTGAAGCTAATCACTCAAGAAATTTCTCAGAGTTTGCTAAAAACATTTCGCTTTTATATAATATATACATACTTAATTACTACATCGTTTCAAAAAATGTGTAGCCTACGTCTACCCAAATATTTATTAGAGTATCGTATAAAAATGTAAACTAAATCGGTCAAGAAATATAGGAGATTTTTGGTAACAGTTTAAACTACGTCTTCTCATTCTATAGAAGTATAAATAATATCTAATCATAGCCCAAACATCGCCTAGTGTCGTGAATGGGTAAGAAATAAACCAATATCTACACAGCTGTATCTCATCGCAAAATTTTCTTGGTTCTTTCCGTCGTTTGGTGGAGTAAATCAGCAAACCACGGCAGTAAATAAAGTTCTGAACGAAGAGTCCACCGAAAGCTACAAATAAGTCAAATTCGAAAGAAATCATATCTGGAAAGAGGTGCATTCTGAAACATTTATTTAAAAGCAAAGATGTAATTCAAACTCCGTCATTGGAAGTTGTTGCAGAAATAATAGCGGACAGTTTTAATTCAAAACTTCTGATGTATTCCAGTAGCAGCACTCTTAGTCAAACTTGAAAACCTCGGAAAAAGCAGCGCTCTTTGACTGAGGACTGTTTTTAATCTCCGTTTCTCAACGAACCTTTTCGCCGCAGCATTCAGACTGATAAAAGGGCGTATCGAAATTGTAAAGGCGCCCTCACTGAGTGACTGACAAATATGATACCACGCACACGAAGCGCTGTTTGCTTTTATCCTCTTCGTAAAAATAACATAGCCTGTGACAGAAACTGTATTTTCATTTTTATTACCGCAGAAAGTAAAAAAAGGGAACAAATATTTAGGCCCAGTTAATATTCGCTTCTTGTAATACTACAGTTTTTCTGAGCAACTTTAGTTGAAAATTGTTCTCTCTTTAAGTTTGTAACAACCCCTTTCTGAAAATCTAACTTCATGTAGAAAAAATTGTATAAATATTGGCAAACAAGTAGTGTATGTTCGTATCTGCGTTATCTGCGTAATAAAAGAAGGCACAGACTTCAAAATTTTTTGAGCGCGGCTGGGTTAAGTCTGGCTATTTGCATTTGTCTTTCCCCTTTCGGCTTCAGAACTGTAAGCATCGTGGGCTGTAGTTATAACGATTTCACATTATACTAACTTATTTTGATTTACTTAAGTGCTGTTTATCACTTAACCAGTCCACATGTTAATTCATTATTCATTGTATTATGAGGTTTGCTTTTCAGAATTTCTAGCAGGGAAGACGAAACACTCCGATGTGGCACCCATCCGCCATTGGCGTGATTTCTAGTCTGCATTGTCCATTCTTACTTATTTTGTGTCATTCAGAAAAGAATAAATCATACAGCATTTAATGAGTACAAAATGACAACATGCAAATTTTCTAAAATCCAATCGGTCCAGCTCATTTGCTGCGCAGGTCTCAACACCAGACTGGGATTACAATATCCATTCTCGTAAAACATTATAAAACATTTGAGTTAGCAGACGGGGAAGCCAAGTAACAACATATCAATTACTTTCTTCATTGGCGGAGAAACCACTCAGGGAATGCTGAATCTAGTTTTAGAGAAATATAGTCAAAAATAAAAATCATACAATGTTTTCCATTATGTGCATGGACACTGTCTCCTGATTGTGCTGCAGATGAGCAGAAGGGGTCTATTAGAATATTGTGTTAAACGCCTTTATAAAGATCTTGTAATTCTGATACTCTTTTCCCGCTATATACACTTCTCAATTGATTTTATGGTTGATAAAGGGGTTCAGCTTAACTGACCTGCACAGTCAGAATGCATGACACAAAAGTAATTTCCATGTAGTCCTCGATCCCCTTTCTGTACGTCAGAATACAGTTATGTAATTTGCTTGAAATGGGTTCAGTAAGTTCGCGAGTCATGCAAGTCAATACACTGGGTGTCCCAGCAAATCAAAATAAAATTCGAAACGTGGGCGATTAGCCACCCATCAACAATTGTCTGTTTTATTTACATTTAAAGATCTAGAATTTATGTCAGGTACACGGAAAGTAGCATCGTAGGTGTTACAGCTCCATGATAAAGAGCAGCGTATTATAAACAGGCTTTTATTGTTACAGTTCACAGGGAATTGTTTTTATTGAAAAACTTTTATTACCATGATCTAAATATTATCATGAGATGAGATACAAAGCAGCTGCCAAATAAAGAAACATATTTTTTTAAGTAGCCATTACTTTTAATTTAATAGGTGCTAGATTACATAAAGTTTACTTGGGCAGAAACAGTACTAAGAAGTATAGTAAAAGCTTATCGGTTAAGTTTCTAAAAATTGAGTCATTTGTCACTGTGTAATTTGAATTGTTGCAAACACTGATGATATCCGAATCTACGGAGGGTGGATGAGTAAATTAATTAATAAATGAGAGACTGTCAGTAATGCAGGTCCCGAGAACGTAATACCTACAGTAGAATCTAGCGCTATCATTTTATGACAGATGAAGCAGGAAAATTTCTTTTTTCTTATCCACTCTTGGAGCGTATGCCATGCAGCAAGCACTGTAATGCCGTATTATCGTATATCTAATGGCTAATAAATTTATAAACGGACTCGCAGAGCACGTGGTACAGATGTTCTCTGTAGAGAAACATTCAGTTAGATGGATTTGCCTAATGAGAGTTTAGAATTTCGATTGTCGCCTTGTATTTGGTGTCTTAGGAACCGGTATGGCATCAGAGTTATTGCCAGTAGTCGAAGAATACGACCTGTCGTTCCGTCACCGAGTAATAGTTGTCAGTACAGACCTGTCAAATAACATCCCTAAGCGATTTTCAGGAAAGTAAATAAAATTTTTATAAATTAATTTGTATGCTACATGAAACAAGTAGCTTAACGGCTAAATAAGCCAAGAACGTAATCAAACTGTAATACATCAGGCATGGCCACCAGGTTGGCTGTCACAATCCACAGATATTCGTAGGCAAACAGTTGTTACCCTCTAGCAAACACGATGGACACTGTAGCTGACTCAACCGTGTGCATTCCTCGATCACTTTCTTAGCGAGACAGTTTTGTTCTAGATTCCGAGTTGTAAAATCCGAAAAGACTTTCGCTCTATCGTGGATTAGTTGTATTTTCCGTGGAATAACGTTAGCTGGAGGTTTTGACATCGTTTCTTTACTTTTTTTTCGGCTGTGAAAATTGCCCTGGCAGGAATTTCACTGAAAACAACATTTGCAATAGAGTTTTGCAAACACTGAAATTAATTTGATGTGTGTGGCACTTTCTGGTACTATTGAGAGATTCGAGGTCTCGCGATAAGCGTCGGGGTGTGAAACAGCGACTGTCGGCGACTCTTTATCGACTCAATGAAGACAGGTTGTAAGGCGGTGTTATTACACGTCAATCTGCACGTGCCGTACTGACTGGATAATTCAACCGTTTGACTGGTATACACGATAGGGTATCTCTACTTCCTTAAAATAAATGCAGTAGTAAAAACAATTTGTGCTCCTTTGAATGTGTTCTGCATTCTTATGGGAATGCAGACAAACTACACGAAGTAGGTACTGCTGTTTTATCTGCGAATGGGACACCAGAGATAGTGAGCGCGACTATATGAAGGAGAAATGACTGAGCAGCGGTAGAATACAGCCAGGAAGGGGAAACGTGTTGTTTTTACTGGTGATTGAACATACTTTCATATAAAGTTAGAGCACTTTAAGAGTTTCATAATCGTGCTAGGTAAAGACTTAGATATGGAAGTCTTGTATGCTGAGTGCTTCGCACTTCGTATGTATTTGGTAAAGTTGTGCGTCATCGAAGACTCAAGAGCTTTTCGATGTGCATCATTATGCATAGCTGAGTTATGTGAGAGTGAAAGGTGTGTTGGTAAATCATCAAATAAGGAAAATCAATGCTGAGAGCCACTAACAAGGCTTAATTAGTGATGCTCAAATACAGATATGAGTCGTATTCGAGTAGTGTGTGACAAACTTCTTGAGAATTATAGATGTGATGACTGTGTGAATGTTGAGCAGAAGTACTTTAGTGCATAGAGATATATGAGTTGCAATATCTTCCACATATCTTCTCAACTCATAGTTGGCCTCTTCCAGAATAACCTAATTTCAGTCAGCAACGAACGTAGTAAAAGTTTTCAGCAGGATTCTCACTAATTGTGCCCTGATATCTGCAATTAAACAAAGACATGTTGCACTAATGTAGTCTGTTCCGTACCAGTTGTATATAATTTCTACATTCATTATATCTAAAGTCATATTCGTTAATACCTCATATAAGACCAATGCCGTAGAGACGTTATTGTCAGTGTGTCGTTTGCCTTGTGGAAGCTTCCACCCGCTCTGGTTCTTGTATTTCAGTGAACAAAATAGGTCACAAAGATAACTAAAGAGGTTTTGAAATTATTTAGTTCTGGAAGCGGGAGTAAACATACGAATATACACGAGGAAGATAAGTGTTGTGACTGTGTGCATCGTACTGTTCGATTTAAATATAGGGTGACACGCAGGCTGACTGCTGTTATTGCTTTTGTATCTTCAGCTGGAAGACTTTTCTCATACAGATCTGCACACAGTTCTCTCCTGTGAAAGAGACTTCAGTCCCGAACAACTACTGCAACTTAAATCCTTTTGTATTCATAACTCAAAGGTTAGAGGGAATTAATGATTTCATAATACCTGTAAGAGTACACACCACACAACAAAAAGCAGAGTCTACATTGACTACTGACGCCAGAAGCGTTGTCACATTCGTGTTTTCAATTGTAAACTGTAAGATAAAGTTCAACAAAATTTGTAGAAGTAACATACAGTCACCGCCACAAAACACATGTACGAAAACTGATTTTGAATAAGACGTAAGTAAAATTGTGGTTACAATATACACAGATTTAATACGTTACGCCCCATTTCCTCGTGCAGCATATCACATACATCACAGTCATACAATGGGACAAAACAAGAAGAAACAGAAAGATAGACAGATATTGTGTGCAACGACTTTTGAATCATTTAAGCAATTACCTGGTGACAGTTCAGTAAACCTACGACACTTTTACTCAATAATCTAAAATAATAAAAAACTACTCAGTAGTCTACAAAGTACTACGACGCTTTATACTTAAAAATATGAAACCTACACCAATAGTGAGAGCTACTGAAAGGCCAGGTGATAAAGATTGACATTTCGATAGTGCAGTACGTTAGACTGTGTGGAAACATTTTGACGCACAATGACAGACAATATATGAGACAATAGTATGTTTACAATTATGAATCAGCAATAAGGGGCACTTTTACAAATTTCAAATGTAGTTATCGTGAATGGCCGCCACGCAAGTAGCGGACCATCAATACTGGAAATGGTACACATGTTATGAGAGAAAACTATTTTGACCTATGTTCAGGGCACCTAAAAGCATATTTAGTTATTGACTGCATCTAAACGCATGTCAGTTTTTCATTCTGAAAAAAAAAAAACAAAAGAAGGCCATAGCTTCCGACCATGATTTGATAAATATATACAGGGTAGTCCATTGATCGTTATCGGGTCAAATATCTCACGAAATAAACATCAAACGAGAAACCTACAAAGAACGAAACTGGTCTAGCTTGAAAGGGGAAACCAGATGGCGCTATGGTTGGCCCGCTAGATGGCGCTGACATAGGTCAAACGGATAACAACTCCGTTTTTTTTTTTAAATAGGAACCCCCATTTTTTATTAAATATTCGTGTAGTACGTAAAGAAATAAGAATGTTTTAGTTGGAACACTTTTTTCGCTTTGTGATAGATGGCGCTGTAATAGTCACAACCGTATAAGGACGTGGTATCACGTAAAATTCCGCCAGTACCGACGGTATTTGCTTCATGATACGTTACCCGTGTTAAAATGGACCGTTTACTAACTGCGGAAAAGGTCGATATCGTGTTGATGTATATTGTGATCAAAATGCCCAACGGGCGCGTGCTATGTATGCTGCTCGGTATCCTGGACCACATAATCCAAGTGTCCGGACCGTTCGCCGGATAGTTACGCTATTTAAGGAAACAGGAAGTGTTCAGCCACATGTGAAACGTCAATCACGACCTGCAACAAATGATGATGCCCAAGTAGGTGTTTTAGCTGCTGTCGCAGCTAATCCACACATCACTAGCAGACAAATTCCGCGAGAATCGGGAATCTCAAAAACGTCGGTGTTGGGAATGCTACAGCAACATCAACTGCACCCGTACCATATTTCTATGCACCAGGAACTGCATGGCGCCGACTTTGAACGTCGTGTACAGTTCTGCCATTGGGCACAATGACAGATTTGTTGCACGCGTTCTACTTAGCGACGAAGCGTCATACACCAACAGCGGTAACTTAAACCGGCATAATATGCACTACTGGGCAACGGAAAATCCACGATGGCTGCGACAAGTAGAACATCAGCGACCTTAGCGGGTTATTGTATGGTGCGGCGTTATGTGAGGAAGGATAATTGGCCCCCATTTCATGGATGGCAATCTAAATGGTGTAATGTATACTGATTTCCAACGTAATGTTCTACCGATATTAGTACAAGATGTTTCACTGCAAGACAGAGCGGCGATGTACTTCCAACATGATGAATGTCCGGCACATGGTGCGGTTGAAGCGGTAGGTACTTAATAGCGGGAGGACGACGGTTCAATCCCGCGTCCGGCCATCCTGATTTAGGTTTTCCGTGATTTCCCTAAATCACTCCAGGTAAATGACGGGATGGTTCCTCTGAAAGGGCACGGCCGACTTCCTTCCCAATCCTTCCCTAATCCGATGAGACCGATGACCACGCTGTCTTGTCTCCTTCCTCAAACCAACCAACCAACCAACTTAATAGCGTATTCCATGACAGGTGGATTGGTCGTCCAAGCACCATACCATGGCCCGCACGTTCACCGTGGCCCTGACGTTCCAGGGTTTGTTTCTGTGGGGGAAAGTTGAAGGATATTTGCTATCATGATCCACCGACAACACCTGACACCATGCGTCAGCGCATTGTCAATGCATGTGCGAACATTACGGAGGGCGAACTATTCGCTGTTGAGAGGAGTGTCGTTACACGTATTGCCAAATGCATTGAGGTTGACGGACATCATTTTGAGCATTTATTGCATTAATGTGGTATTTACAGGTAATCACGCTGTAACAGCCTACGTTCTCAGAAATTATAAGTCCACAAAGGTACATGCATCACAATGGAACAACCGAAATAAAATGTTCAAACGTACCTACGTTCTGTATTTTAATTTAAAAAGCCTACCTGTTACCAAACGTTCGTCTAAAATTGTGAGCCATATATTTGTGACTATTACAGCGCCATCTATCACAAAGCGAAAAAAGTGGTCCAACCAAAACATTTATATTTCTTTACGTACTACACGAATATGTGATACAAATGGGGGTTCCCATTTAAAAAAACGTAGTTGATATTCGTTTGGCCGATGGTAGCGCCATGTAGCGGGCCAACCATAGCGCCATCTGGTTCCCCCTCAAGCTAGATGAGTTTTGTTGTTTGTACTTTTTTCGTTTGATGCTTTTATATATATATATATATATATATATATAAGGAGGTCCATTGATAGTGACCGGTCCAAATATCTCACGAAATAAGCATCAAACGAAAAAAGTACAACTGTAAACGTTACATAAAAGTAAGTATTATAAAAGGACAAGAACCATCAATACATAGAGCGATACACAATAATTGCGTGATGAAAAGTGCGCTGACAGGAAAAATATAAGTATTATCAAGGCACAAATAACATGAGTACATACGTTGACACCCAATAAGTATGTGAAGAAAAATGCACTGATGGAAAAAAATCGCGACATCAAAAAGGAGTTGGGCGGCATAAACAAAAGTTGGTAGGCGTGTTTCTACATTTGAAAGATTAATTCGTTTGAAATGTCGCGCCAGTCGCATGAGGATGGCTGTAGTAGCACCATTATGAGAATGCAAATGAGGTTCGCTTCAAATATACATTGGAACGGTTGTGAGCGTTAATTACCTTTGCAAATAGACTTGGTGAGCCGATTTTTGTCAAGAATGCCTTCAACGCGTCAAAGACGGTATCCTCAACACTTCACTGAATTTGGACGAGGTGTTGTTAATAGGGGTACAAGAACCTGTATACTAATTCTGTGACACTGCAGAAAGACTTGGCAGGAATGTCGCCACTGCACATGGTTGCTGGCTGCGGTGGTCGCGGGAATGTATGTTCGCAAGAAGACCGTGCTACGGGCGGCGATGTGGCATTACCAAGAGGGATGATCATCATGTTCGGAATATGGTTCTGGGGCGTCGTACTGCATCTGTAGCAGCAATTTCAGCAGCAGTTGGCACCGCAGTGACACAACGAACTGTTACAAATCGATTGCTTCAAGGGAATCTCTGAGCCAGACGCTGTCTAGCGTACATACCACAGATCCCAAACAACCGCCATTTGGGATTTCAGTGGTGTCAAGCGAGAGCTCAGTGGAGAGCAGGGTGAAGGTCTGGTGTGTTGTCTCATGGAAGCTGGTTGTGCGTCGGTGCCAGTGATGGGAATCTTTATCGTCTACGCCATCCAGTGGCTCTAACTACTGCTCACACTCTAAATTTTTTTACGTATTAAACATTGCAGTATACTCTAGATCCTATACTTTTTAAACTACTGCATATTTTTTTCATAATTTTATATTATTCTATAAAAGTATCGTATGCTTGATCAACTGCTACGTGATGACAACTTCAGTGATTTGAAAGTCTGTTTGCACAAAATCGGTCAGTCCAACTACTACTGTTATATAGGTAGCATCATCCGATACTGTCAACAATCATGATTAGTTCTTTTACTGTCTCATTACATTACCATGATGAATCCGTTATATTCCAAAACGAAGTGATGCATAGCGTATCTAATACATATATATTGTAATCATAATTTTCAGTACTTGTTATTCAATGTCTGTTTACGTATTTATTCTCTACCCATAAGTGTGGATTATTTTCATAAGTTTTATTCAAAGTTATGTTAGGGTTTACAACTGTTCACACGATTGTGTCAAAGCGTCTAGGCTCAGTAGTCGGTACAGAAACGACCTTCTTCTATGTTATATGTTGTCTTTCACCTAATAAGAAATCATTAATTTCACCTATTCTTTGTATTATCAACGTAAGCCTGTAGCCGACTCTCAAACTTTCAGATCTAAAGATGGTCATTTAACTGGTCGAAACTAGAAATCGATGAATTCATCCTTTCCATTTCGGCAAATAAATAGTTTTACTAAAAACTTCAACACTATATTTAAAATTCTTCTCCTATAACGCTAACAGTGTCAGGTAATTATTATATCATTGACTCTGTGGTGCACTTCAGTTGTACAGAACATGCTGGATGCTAGCACATATTTGCTGAAATCCTGTGTTTATGCTGTTTAGTAATTGATTCTGTGTCCATTAGGAAATGAAAATGAAAGTTAACAGATAAATATTAACAATAATGCCATTCATGGCGATATAATAAAATGTTCCCTATCTTTTGTCACAGAAGCAAGCAACAAAAATAAATATGTAACATTGGCATGTCCTATCTAAAGATGAGGCTTAGGAGCATCGGAAACTAATTAATTGAAATAAACAAATATGTCATAAGCAAATGCTTCCGGTTGTCTGTAATTCTACTGAGTCAATACACTGCTATGTGTTGTGTAGCATCCAGCACAATATACTAGCTCTTCTTTTCTCTTTCAGTCTATCCTCGTCGAAAACTCAATAACCAAAAGGCTTACGTTGAGATCACAAAAATCATGGGACACCTCCTAATATCCGTGTCGCATCTCCTTTTGGTCGGCATAGTGCAGCAACTCCAAGTCGAGTGGACCCAACATGACGTTGGAAATCCTGTGCAGAAATACTCAGCCATGCTCCCTCTAAAGCCGTCCATAATTGCAAAAATGTTGCCGGTGCTGGATTTTGGGCACAAACTAACCTGTCGATTGTGTATCGTCATGGTTCGATAGGTGGCGAAATCGCTTGAACTGTCCATGGCCGTGCGGAGTGGCCGCGTGATTTGAGGCGCCATGTCATGGGTTGTGCGGCCCCTCCCTCGGGCATGGGTGTGTGGGTTGTTCTTAGTATAAGTTAGTTTAAGTAGTGTGTAAGTCTAGAGATCGATGACCTCAGTAAATTGGTCCCTTAGGATATCACAAACATCTGATATTTTTTTTTAATTGTCCATGATGTTTTTCAAACAAATCGCGAACCATTGTGTCCCAGTGGCATGGGGTACTGTTATCCATAAAAGCTGAGAATATGAAGTCCGTGAAAGGCTGCAAATTGTCTCCAAGGAACACAGCATAACCATTTCCAGTCAATGATAGGTTCAGCTGGACCTCAGGAACCAGTCCGCTGCATGTAGACACTGTGGACAACATTATGGAACCACCCCAGCTTGCACAGTGCGTTGCTGACATCTTGTGTTGATGACTATTACAGCGCCATCTATCATAAAGCAAAGAAAGTGGTCCAAGTAAAACATTCATATTTCTTTACGTACTACACGAATATGTAATAAATAATGGGGGTTCCTATTTTCAAAAAACGCAGTTGATATCCGTTTGACCTATGGCAGTGCCATCTAGCTGGCTAACCATAGCGCCATCTGGTTTCCCCCTTCAAGCTAGACAAGTTTCGTTCTCTGTATTTTTTCGTTTGACGCTTATTTCGTGAGATATTTGGCCCGGTCACGAACAATGGACCGCCCTGTATACTGTCAAATATAGAATGCATAAGAGGAAATCACACACAGAAGGGGGAGTTCGAATTTAGTAACTTCAATACGGAGTGACGAAGAACAGCCTAACGGGAGCAAGTTCAACACCGGAGCACAGGTGCCAAAACGCACAGACAGAAGTATCTTACCCAAAAATAAGGTACGATTGGAGGGTACCCGGGAAAATGAATGTGATCATGACCCCCACACCAGAAAACGGCCACTCCCAAACCCGGACAGTCAACCGGGCGCTACAGCGTAGAGCCCAACACTCCACACCAACACTTCCCTGTACAAGCAGCCGTCCTCTTGGGTGTGTGACCGCCGATCAGGCCCCTAATCTCACGCTAAACGCTCGTCACGCGTTCCTCTCTCTCTCACTGCCCTACCGCCCGTCCACAACCTTCCTCTCACTTCCTCCAGCCAAAGAGCCAGCCATAAGGCGACCGAAGCCCCAACCATTGGCGTGAGAAGAATACGGATCGCGCCAGTAAGGAAAACGAGCCGACACGGCCCAATAAGATAACACTGAGTACTAACTAAGTCTATACTGGTAAGCCAGAGCACTATAACCAACCACTCAGTAGCCAATATGACCCTCTATGGAAAGGACAATGACGGCGACGAGTCGTGGCATGGAAGCAATGAAACCATGCTAGGTCGCTGGAGGAAGTTCGTACCACATCTGCACACACAAGTCACCTAATTCCCGTGAATGCCGGGGAGGGGGGGGGGGGAGGGGATACGTTCTGACGCCATTTTCAATCACATCCCATATGTGTTCGACCAGGTTCAGATCTGGCGAGTTGGGGGTGCCGCACATCAATTACAACTCGCCACTGTGTTCCTCGAGCCACTCCCTTACACTCGTGGCCTTGTGACAAAGCGCATTACCTTGTTGAAAAATGCCAGTGCCGTTGGGAATCCTGATCTTCATGAATGTGTACAATACCACTTGGCTGTCAAGGCGCCTTGCGCGAGCTCGATTGGACCCATGGAAGCCGACGTGAACCTTCACCAGAGCATAATGGACCCGCCGCCGGAGTGTCCCTGTCCCGCAGTACAGGTGTCAAGGAACTGTTTCTTTGGAAGACAACGGATTCGTTCTGTGGTGTGCGTACTGTAAGACCTTCGGTACACACCATCGGATTATTTGACTTGTCGCTCTAACGAAGTAGGCGAGTGTCAGCAATATGTGTCGTAGTCTTATCATGGCGTGTTTATCTTCTGCTGTTAGGTCAGACGATAGAAATGTCACTTGCACGCTTAGAGTAGCAGATTGACGGTGACCAACTTTAAACAGAACATGATTAATTTTCACACACATTTATTAAAATAATAAAAATCATAGACATTACGTAACTTGATTCTGGATGCTGTTTACAATTGACAATCTGAAGTTCCTTTGGTCTTGGTATATTAATCTTATTCTCACATATCTCTGATGCTTGACAAAGCGTCTATACATTTCTCTTCATGGCTATGTACAGGAATATGGTAATCTTATTACGCGCAGACTGAAACTTGACTATAGACTGGTGCAGACTAATGCAGACTAAAGAAGACTAATGCAGACTGACTAATCGGAGGTCTGTACACTCGTTATAATTCTTCGAGCGTTCAGGTATCACTGCACGAGTGTGATCCGCGAGGAGAAAAGGTTCTACGTTAGCAGAAATCTCATTGGCTGCGTTACATATTAATACGCGGATCGGCGGAAGCAGAATTTGGTCCGTCTCTAAGACAGCACCATCTCGCAGTGCGGAGACGGACGAGTGCTGCGCCTGCGCTATTGTGCTTAGCGGGGCGCGCTCTAGTGGGAAAGTTGTGTACGCGCTGACTACGCGGAACTATGTACACAACAAATTCCCTCCTATCAGCGTGATGAAGAAGGCGCCGGGATTCATCAGAACATGCAATTCTCTGCCACTGCACCAATGTTCAGTGCCGATGGTCACGTCTCCATTTCATTCACTGTTGGCGATGTCATGATGTTAACATTACCACAAGTATGGGTCGTTGGCTGCGGAGACCCAACGTTAAAAGTCTTCAGTGCACTGTGTGTTCAGACACAGTTGTTCGCTGCCGAGCATTAAAGTCTGGTGTTAGTTTCACAACTGTTTGTGCCCTGTTTCACCAGTCTGCACAGCCAACGAGGTTCGACATCCGTAATAAGCTGTAGCCGAGCCACTCCACGACGTCTGGACGTGGTTTCAGGTTAGTTCGGCCATGTGTTGGAGACACACACAATCTGTCCTAGGTCAAACTCAGATGGATCGCGCATTTTCCAAAAAAATCAAATGGCTCTAAGCACTATGGGACATAATATCTGAGGTCATCAGCCCCTAGACTTACAACTACTTAAACCTAAGTAACCAAAGGACATCACACACATCCACGCCCGAGGCAGGATTCGAACCTGGGACCGTAGCAGCCGCGTGGTTACGGACTGAAGCGCCTAGAACCGCTCGACCACAGCGGCCGACTGCGCAGCTTCCCCATTCTACACACGAATAGCGCGCTCACTCAATTACATGCAAAATGCTTGTGACTGACCAGCAGTCATTCCTCGCCTGTGGAGGCTGCTATCGCCTGGACAGGTTTCTATCGATAGTTGGTCTGTACTGTTAATGTTTTGGTTCATCAGTGTATATTTTCGCGAAACCCTGTATTATACAGCATTTATTTTAACCCGTTTTGCTAAATCCGCAGTTAGCTTTTGAGCAGTTTGCAATCTCGCATTAAATTAACATGACCTTCTTGTAACGGACATCCTTTGCCTGACGAAGATATCAGTGTCTAAGCTAGCCAGAAAATAGAGTTGTGCTATTGTTAGAATTGCACGTAATTCGCTGGATTACTTTGCCAAACTGCAACACCTGAATAGAAAACCGCAAGGCACCTAAGAAGAACAGAAGGCTTTGCTAGTAATGTAGGATACACTTGGTTGAGCGGGGAATCACGTTGGATACCTTGCAGTCGCGTGCGAGCGGAACAACACGAGGGGCGAAGAAAGTTTCAGGTTCCTGCGGAAAGCTCCGCCCCATTGTTCACGGGGCTTTGCGTGTCTGCAAGAATTCGGCGTACGGTGTGTGGTCGACACGAAACTGCTGCACGCATTGCAGTCACCGTATGGAATTATTACCGTCAAGCAGCCTTAGAAGCAACAAGAGAACTGTTGGGAATGTCCACGCATCGGGAGGTGGAATTTTCCTCTGCAATCCTTTGAAGAGCAGAATAACTAACGTCCAGTTTAGCAAATTCACTTTCGCTCTAAAGCTATGATGTTTTCGGCATGCAGACAGCAAAGGGTTCAGAGTGTAACAGTAATTCCATCACCAGCTTTTACCCTGTCAAATGTTATTAAGAACGGAGTCCAGCCCATGGAAGTACGTTGGATATGTAAAAGGTCCTTAATATGTTCCAGTTATAAACTTAACAGTATCAAGTGTAACCGCTGTAGGCTTGGTTCTAGTTCACAATTGTTAAAAAGTTACTGAAACAGTTTTATGGAAACACCTTTGTGAGTAATAATTTCTTCTTTTCCCGCTTGCACAGTCACGTATGTCACGTACGCAAAGTGGCGACTCTTCGGAGCAAAGAACATTTTGTTCTGCAGTTTCCAAAGAGTGAATTTTCCAAAGAGTGTATCGGTATTTTCAGTTCAACGTGCGTTTCGCTTGTAGTTGAATAGTGACCCCCCATGGGGGAAAAACATCCGCCGATGGTACAGTCAGTTCGAAACTACCTGAAGCGTCTGTAAAGGAAACAGAACGAGACTACCAAATGTGTCTGAAAAGAATGTTGGCCATATTAGGCTATATTACATTCTTAGTCCTAATATGTCTGTTCGTAAAACAATTCTTGAACTTCCTCTGACAAAGATGACAAAGTGGAAAGTTTAAAAAACATTTACACACTCATCCATACTAGTTGCGATTGGTACGTGCTTTAAGCTCTGATGTAACGAGATGTGCAGGTTGTCAATAAAAGCATGTCCCAGTTTCAATGGTACATTATAAAATTTTAATTTATATATTAGCATCAAACCATGCATAAAATTGGAAGTAAACTAACATAGTTTTTTATACAAATGTTCAATATGTGCACCTTTAGTTATCCGGCACACGTCCAGCGTAGCGATATACCTTTGCAAGTGAAATGTTGCAGATCGAAGATGACTTTCTTGATCGAGTGGTGGTCAGTGATGAGAAAAGATTTCATCTAAGTAGGACGATCAATACCCATAATGTTTATATTTTGGGGCCTGAACATGCCAAAGATGTTTCCCCAAATTAAATGTTTTCTGCGATGCGTCCCGAAGTCAAGTGTAAGGTCAACAGACCGGTTTTTCGCTGAATGTACCGGAACAAGGCTCGCCTCGCATGTATAAATACGTTGTGTACTGTTTCTCCTGGGTGGTCTTGGGTTTAAAAAAAATTTAAACTAAATATTACGATAAATTTTATAAAGAACGGACAAGTTATACCAAGGAAGAAGAGATAGAACTACAATGACATGTTATTCCATGGACTTTTGCACTTCTATGCATGAACTAGCTTTCCTTTGTCATTCGCTTATCTTATCTGTGGTGTCACCGCCACACACCACACTTGCTAGGTGGTAGCCTTTAAATCGGCCGCGGTCCGTTAGTATACGTCGGACCCGCGTGTCACCACTATCAGTAATTGCAGACCAAGCCCCGCCACACGGCAGGTCTAGAGAGACTTCCCTAACAGTCTCCCCAGTTGTACAACCGACTTTGCTAGCGATGGTTCACTGACAAAATACGCTCTCATATGCCGAGACGATAGTTAGCATAGCCTTCAGCTATGTCATTTGCTACGACCTAGCAAGGTGCCATTACCAGTTACTATTGATACTGTAAAACATGTACCGTCAAGAGCGACGTTCACCATTAATGGATTAAAGTTAAGTATTCCACCAGCTACGTCCGTTTTTTCTAAATTCTAATTTCGTTGTCCTGTTCCAGACCTCACGCCAGCCTGCGTGAGCTAAAACGCGTGCCTTTCGGCTTCCTCTAGTAACACGGTGTTGGGTCTCCTGCCAACCAGAACATAATCTGCTTGGATTCGGACGTAAGAGGACGTTCTTGTGAAAAGCTCATCTTGCTATACCAGCTAATCATGTATGTTGTACTTAAAACCGGAAAAATATAATGGTTATATTGTCAAAAGAATTTGTGTATGCGGCAATCAGTTTGTAGTCTGATACCTGGATTGTCCTAAGTAGATATGGGCATTAACAAAGAATTTCATTGTTAGGCTCCATCGTAGAAAATCTTTAACATTTTTCTTTTAGCTCATCTACGAGACATGCCGTCGGTTAGGACAATTAACTTTCCTTCAGATCCTACGAGCCCGGAGGCCGCTGATAATAATTTAACAATTTTTACTTACAGCTTTTCTTTATATAACGAGATAACATCCCAGGCAGAAAAGGTCTGGTCAGAGGATTCCAGTTAGATTATAGGATTTCATTTGTAGATGCTACTCTTGTTATCTTATATTGCGGAATCGAGACGAAACCGCGATATTAAGTTACGTATTGCGGTAGATTACATCGAACAGACTCGTGAAATATTCTCTGGTGCAGTAAGCACACGACTGCTCACGAGCCTGGAATAATATCTGTGGTGTAGGGTAAAGAAGGAAAGGACAATTAACTATCAACGATTACGTAACTGCCCTGAGAAATGAGCTTGGTTTTTAATTGCTGATCTGTGTCGGGCTAACTTAAAAGATATTGCACTATTAAGAACATTTTTGTGAGTCATTTTCACAGAAATGTTTTCAACCGCTACTATTGAGTCATTAAGAATACGATTACATTGGCAGGCGAGCGTATAATTTTTATATATAACTTTTTTTTATATTTTTACGTTACACTTGCAAGAATGGCTCTTTCTCCAGTTACAACATGAACCTGAAAAATATATTGGGCAGAAAGATGGAGCCTTTCCTCATTAACATATTTTTGCACGAGTGTAGATGAACGTCGAAGTCTCCGGCCGTTGGATTGGTCGTAATGGTTAATACGACCTAATTCTTTTCCGCTGGACCCCACGTTCGCCTGACCTCAGGCTATGCGATTTCACCTTTAGAGTTTATAAAGGATCGTGTTTATGTTCCACCATTACCTAATGATTGGCCGAAGTTGAGTCACAAAAATTAAGAGGCTATTGCTTCCATTACTCTAGACTTGGTGCACAGTGTGGCAACTCGATTTTACATTGGATGTGTTCCGTGTAACTACAGGTACAAATATTGGATGTTTGTATGGAAACTAGGTCAGTCTACCTTCAATTTGATGCATGATTTGTTGGGAATACCTATTTTAAACTTTTATATTGTGCTATTGGAACTGAGGTTTTAATTGACACTCTGGACGTCTCGTTCCTATGGGTTCAGGAACTGCAACATAAGGAACAGATATTTAGTTTTGAAAAAATGTCATTTGGAATTTCACTGCTGTTGAATAAATCCTTTACGATGATTATATTTTAAATCACTTACCAGTTACATTCGGCGAATAATTCGTCAGTAGCAATTTTGTTCTGATTTTTTCCCTGCTTTGAGCATCATAAAAATTTCCAGTCCTGTTACTGCTATACCACACGTAATTTTGATGTTAGGCAAGTAGTTGTCATCCTTTCTATTGCTCTTCATCACCAGCGTCGATGCATTTTATAGCCACATGTTTTCTGTTGAGTATGCTGCCTATGCTTTCCAATAAGTGCAAAGAAATGGTTTAATTTCACGGTTAGTCCTTTTTCGTTGCATATTATCAACAGAGCTATAGCCATTCCAGGAAGCCATATGTTCGATGGTCTGTAGTAGCTCTGTTTGAAAGCCTGATTCAGACAATGGAAATGATATTAAGCGAAACATCGTCGAATGTGAAGCTGCATGTGTGCCACTGTGTGGATGCTGGCGTCTTACAGGGAATACCGTATCTGTAGCTATGTTACTCTGTAGATGCTAAATAAGTGTCTACTTGTGCTAATATGTATGTAAAGTTCGAAGAAAATTATGGAAGATACTCCCAGTTGCACTGCAAACTGAATTTTCTTCGGTTGTGAATTTAAATGCTGCAGTAATTTATCTAATTGTAGAAATGCATGGAAAACGGGGATGACCCATAGTATTTAGAAATGGAGAAAATATGGGTTGTGTAAATGAGTCTGGAAAAATAAAGCTGTTTTATTCTTACTTTTCTAATGGAAGTCCATAAAGTATGGACCACTTATGGTTTCTGATCTGTCATATCCTTTATATTCGAACGTAACATGAAAATTAAAAGATTTTTTAAAATATTATCAAAAATCCACATCCACAAATTACCGTTAACTGTAGTAAAAAGCACTGTAAAAGAGAAAATTGGTGATAACACATCACGTGTGCCTCAAGTAGATCGAGGCAATGGCCACTGTCATAGTCTAACGTCGCAGCCATTGATGAAAGCAATGACCATAACAGATCGTAAGGTCTCGAATATTCTGAGTCCGTTTTCAGATATTCGTAGGCAGTACTAGCCTGTTTAATATGGAAGTTCAGTCTTGCGTCGAGTTCTTTCTTATTCTGACCGTTTTCCTCACATGAAACTTGCATCTTAATTTGATAACGAACATGACAGGTGCCATTACGTGGGTTTGCAAAGCCAGTACTGAAAAACTGATAAAATATTTTACAATACGAAGTTCCTTGTTGCTGTTTTTGCACTTAAACTGATGAAGACTCTACGTGTTGCTAACGTTTAAATCTGCACAAAGAAACGACGTTGGTAGGGTTCCTGCACTTAACTTAGGATCCACTTAGCAACTAATAAATACACGAAAACCTCCGTTGCCAAATTTACCTTTATTGTAATTTTAATTAACGTGGAATCCATGAAAACAAAAACATGGAGTCAAAATGTATGCATCTAAAGGCTACTTAAAAAAAGAATAAAATCACTTAAATTTGTTTCCACAAGAGGAGAGTACAAAGTCCCAATTCAGACCTCGCTAACACTTATATTTTACTGGCATTAAATATAACAAAATAAATAATCATACATGTGACCAGAACAAATGAGTAACACTATCAATCTTTACAGATGAGAATACGACTATATCCACGAAGGTTCGCGCCCTGACAAAGGGAGATACTTAACTTCAATATAGAAGGTAATTACAGTAAGCTCTAACTCCACTCGACAAACGTAGTAACGATATAAGCGAGACAAATGTACTGAAGGAGGATAGCTGGATGTGCCGTAGTAAAAAGGACCGCCATCAACCCCGTCCTGACGCGACCCCCGTGAACACGTCAGTTTCAGCTACCTGCAACATACACAGAATCATTTGTGGGTTCATAAAAACAATTAACATGAAAAAGTACAACTCGTAACACACTAATAAAATATAAACGTCTACTTCACAGAACTAGCTCCTTTCTAGACAAAGCAAACAGCAGAATATTAAGCACATGTAAAATACTTCTAACCTATAACAAACTAAGGTACCACGCAATAGAATATCGTCTTGAGCTCATAGAATACTCAGTTTGACTTGCCTGTTTATAGGTCTTACAACTAAACTTAAGTGTCAGCTTAAGCAAACCCGTGAGTACAAAACTCGAAATATGACAGGAATAATGACTGAAGCCACTGACAATGCTAGGCTGCCACACAGAGGAGACAGTAGTAATTTACAGCGGCACACAACCGACCTTACATCTCCAATTTAGTATAATCAGAATAAACAATTTTGTATATAATAATTACTTACAGTACCATGACAACCTCCGAATAACACTTATTACCCAAGGTAGGTGCTGGTATCGAAAGGCACCTTTAGTAATACAGAGTTCGAGTGTATTCACTTATTGGAAGGGTTTCAACTTTACATCCCTTTCCACATAGCTCTCTGTTTACACACTTCTATAACTTCTGCAACTAAAGGAGTGCATATAAATGCACATATAACTGACACAGATTTAAGCAGAATAAAACAGTACCTTAGTATGGCACAAATGGCTCCATTTGCTTTACACGTGGGATATCTTCAGCATTCATTAATTCCGAAATATATTCAACAACGCGTGAGAGCAAGACGTCGCCGTGGTATCTGCTATTTACTCGTACTTCACATAACTTCCGGCACAGACACAAGGCAGACGAAGCGTTTTCACATGCAACAGCGGCGAGCACCAAACATTTCCTCCTCACGCCATAGACACATCTCAATTTCAATGGCCAATAACAAGAACCTACACATGCCCTCGCAGCAGAAAAGACCAAAAACACAACAGTGCACCACCGCGATACCAAACCCGAGTTCTCATCAAGTGACTGCCGGGATCTCTCGCTGACCCTGCCCATAGCGCACAGGCGTCGTACCACAGGCCTCACAGTAAACGTCAACAAGCCACCACCGACCCTGCGAATATCCTCTCCACTCTCCATGTTCTCTCTCGTTAACCACCCGACCACCGGCCTGAATCGCGGAAGGCAAAGATGGTGACCCTATAATCCAGGGGCGGGCAAACGTTGCACGCGGCTCATAAGCACACAGCGCTGCACGTGTGCTGCTCGCGTGCAATCGTCGAACGGGACAGTGCCGACAGCCTGCAGGTTGCGGCAGTGTAGTACCAGGCTAAGCTGCGGACGTTGAAGCGAAGCGACCACTACGTAGTGAACGTTGTATTTCAATAACCGGAAAATGCAGAGTGAATCAAGGAAACGAAGAATTGGAGATTTGCTATCTTTTAAAAAGGAATGGGAGAATCATTTGTTCTCTGTGGAAAAACGTGAAAATTGGAAATGTATAATATGTGACAGTAGTCTCGCTGGTGAGCGGAAGTTTAATATTGAACTCCATTATAATAAATTTCAGTATGTTGCCGTTCTTAGTGCAATAAAAGAGGAATTTCTCAAGCGATTTGGGGATATATCTTACTTATCCCAAGGTTTTGAATAGTTCTCGAGATAATCTTGTTTCTGTAGATGATATTCATCTCAGTTTGCAAATGGAATTAATAGATCTACAGTGTAATTCTCGTCTGAGAGACAAGTTCCTTTTGGCAAGACGTGTAATAGATTTTTATCACGACTTTCCACAGCAAGAGTTTCCTCGTCTCCATCGTGAAGCCATGAAGGTAGTCAATGTTGGGCTCGACATACTTTTGTGAGAGATTTTTTTCTGTTATGAAAATTAATAAGTCTCGGTTAAGAGCAAACATCAGTAATTAAAATTTACGTAACTGTTTGCGTTTGTCTGTATGTAGAAATTTTGTTCCAGACATTTAACGTATTGTAAACTCCACCTATGATAATTAAATAAAACGTATCGTAGGTCATAGGTACTCTTTCAAACCATGATTACTTTCAAGCACTCCTACTAACCTTATTCCTTCATTTAATAAAGCAGGCCAGGAAACAAAACGCATTACAGAGGAAGAAGCGGAGAGACGGTATGGTGGGGAGGGGTGAGAAGAGGGTGGCCAGCTTGCCCCTGTGTGCACGCAGAACGCCTGTTAACTGCACACGTGCATGTGCACCGCACACGTGCAGAATTCCTGCCCGCCCCTGCTATAATCGATGGCAGCGATGCCATTCTAAGTGCGAGAACCCCGGCGCCAGCCGCGCCACTGCTCAGTGGTGTTGGATTTATTTTTCGTGGAGTGGTGACTTGACTGCGTGGGAAAACTATCTGCTCGTACATGAGGCCATGCAGATTCATAATCCTCCCTGCTGCATTTATTTGGGCGATCGTTACGTCTGCCCCGCTTGTCCACGTTAAATAAAATATTTAGCTTTTAGTGTCATGTTACACATAAATTTATCATTGTGAATGTACGTCTAGTGTTTTTTAACCTAATGAAATACAGAAACTAATTTCAGGAGTTTCAGATGTTATCTTTTGTTGATTCACATGGGATAGGCATCCATTGCTTATATTGAAGATTTTTAGACAATCTTTCTTACAAATCTGACTCTCTACTTCACGTACAGTAACCTTGTAGATGTTGGTTGTCTGCCGCCACCTCTGTCCGAGATCATCAGTATACTACCGCTTGACAGGATTCAGATTCACACATACAAATACATAAGAAGTTTGAAGATCACTGTTACTTAGATTTCCGAAATCACGAAAAAATTCTCCCGTTTACCTGCACGTACAATATCGAAGCATTTTCTCGCATAGGTTCAACATGAACCTCGTGATTTAGTATATCCTTATAATTACTGTACATTTAACATTGTTTCGCTCCTTCTCATCTACTTTGCACCAATTCTGCGAATTGCGCTTTCTCGATCGACAGCTTTCACTAATGTTTCACACTTCCGTCAACGTTTTCCATTTCTATATACGCCATGTTCAGTATTTGTATTCTGTACTGAATGTGCCAACTGACCACTTAAAACATTCCAAACTAAGTTCATAAAGTGGTATTTCGTACTTACACTTTCATTAAATCCGATGTAATCTACCTCAGTCCCCGAATCTTTCCCAGCTACTGTTAATTATCTGTTGTCTGCTTATCACACGGCAAAGTGTCGGCTGTCTTACTACTCAGCTATTCAGCTTGTTTCCGCTGGAGAGATGCCGGAGCGAACGAAATGTTAGCCCGTTTTTGCCGTTACACAAATCATATCTAGCAAAACGCAAGAAATTCTCTGCGTTATGTTACATTATAATGTGATACTTAGGGGTGAGACTAATGTCAACTTTGATACTTCCTGTACCCAGCAATAGACGACAGCACTTACTTAAAATTTTTATATTTGAGGGTTAGCCCGTTTTTCCCCACATGTCTTCAATTGTCTAGTGGTACAGATTCCACTGGCACCCCGTTATGCCTATGATTGACATATTGTTAACTAACTGACACGGTATGATCTCGCCGGGAGGTTTCCTGTATCTTGTAAGTGTTTAATGGCAATATGTTAATCTTCTTCTCGCAGTCAGTATTCTGGTGTAATTCCGTTATTCGGTCAATTTATCAGTAATGACAATTAGCTGAACTTTTACAATGATGTATTTCAGATGTAAAATGTAAGTTGTTAAAAACGAAACACAAGATAAAGTTATTCTCCTATATATTCCTCACTGAAAAAAAGTTGAGAGAAGGAGAGAGAGAGAGGTGGGGGGGGGGGGGAGGAAAAAGAAACGTTTGTGTAGAATATATGCACTGAGATATAATTATATTTTCTTAAGTTTGAATATTAGCTAGATTTTTGTAATGTTTCAAGAATAAAAGATAGTACATAACGTTATTCAAAAACATAAGTCCTAGACATTGATATTAATCAATCACTTAAAAAAATACACATTTCCGAATGTACGAAATATAACAAAATTAGACGATGTATCATTTTGTACGATTCATTTCGATTGTACCGCCACCTACAATACTCCAGGTTAAAAGATATAGTCTTATCGAACGGTCCATAACCACAGCAAATAATCGACATATATGAACTAGTACATTATTTTGCAGTTCAGTGGCTCGTTCTACAAGTAAATTTATTCGAAACTGTCCATGAAAATTTCATATAATGTAGGATTATGGGATGAACCCACAGCTAGGCCATTAGACTATAACACTTGTTATGCGAATGGAAGTAATTATGTTTTGCAGAAATTCTAAAAGAAAATTCTGCAGGATTTAATTCGGATTTGGACAAAATATTTGTTAACATTTTTATACATTCACCAGCAGGAATATTTGTAAATAAGTTAATTACCTCAATCGATATTATATAGATGAGAAATGGATGGACTTGCATATCGTTAATTTTATCTACAAGAACTGTAGAATTCTTGTTAAAACATAGGCTTAACACAGGTTTTCCTTTAATGATATAATCTACCTCTTTCGCTTGTAGGTAACAAGGAACAGAATAGGACATCGCTGTGCCTACTGGAATACCATCTGTATGTAATTTTGGTAAGACATATGATTCGTTTTAACAAATATACTGATGTCAGCTTCAGATATAACACTTGTATATTATTTGGTGATGGCTTTTATTTGTCCGTTCAAAGCTGTAGTTGGATCTTTTTTGCAGATATTGAAAACTGGAAGCATCTTGTTCATTAGGACAACGTTATCACGTTTGAGTTATTGGCTTTGGTAGTGATAACATAGGTGGAGATTACTTTCTGTTTAAACTTACTGAACGTACTAATTTTACTTTCAACATCTACGTAAACTTCATAACACCAGCCGTATACCAAAATTTTTATTATGAACACAAATTGCAACACTTGGCTCAGAGTGGTACGTAAAAAAATCACATGCAAGGAATGAGAAAATGTGTGGATTGGTCAGTCAGGCAGAGCTGCGGCAACAAGGTCATCTGAACGTGACAGAAGCTGGAGATTAAGGAAGGAACATTCAATTTTTGCTGACAATGTTTCAACAGAAAACCATTCGTATGAAGCCAAATATGCAGTTTTACGTTTCTGCATCTACATATATACTCCGGCAATGACTGTCAAGAGCATGGCAGAGAGTATGTCCTACTGTACCAGTTATAAGGTTTTCTTCTTGTTCCATTCACGTATGAAGCACGGGAAGAATGGTTATTTAAACGGCTCTCTGCGCGTTGTAATTACACTAATCTTGTCCTCATGACCTCTAGGTGAGCGATACGTAAAGCATTGTAGTATATTCCTAGAGTCATCACTTAAAGGCTTCTCTTGAAACTTGCTAGCTAGACTTCTTGGGATAGTTTACGTCTACCTTCAGGACTCTGCCAGTTCCGTTTCTTCCGCATCTTGATTCACCGTTCGTGCTGCCCTTCTCTGTATACATTTAATATCCCCTGTTAGCCCTGTTTGGTACGGTCCCCATACACGTGAGCGGTATTCTAGAATGGGTTGCATAAGTGATTTGTAAGGAATCTCCTCTGTTGACTGACTGCATTTCCCCAGTTTTCTACGAATAAACCGAAGTCTACCACCTGCTTTACGCACGACTGAGCCTGTGTGATTATTCCATTTCATGTATTTAAAAGATGTCACAGCCGGGTATATGTATGGTTTGGCCGATTCCCACTGTAACTCAGTGATTAATATTCACAGGACACTTTTTTTCGCTTTGTAAACCGCAAAATTTTACATTTGTGAGCACTGAAAGGAAATTGTCAAGGTTTGTACCACTATGAATGAATATTTGAAAAGTTTTTTTTAGTCAGTACTTCGTTATAGAGGGTGTAAATTTTAAGTTGACAAACCAGAATAACTCGAAAAATAAGCTTCATGGGAAAAAATGTGTAGAATCCAAAGTTGATTACTTTAGAGGGGGACATCTACTGGTGCTAAAATTAGCCCGCCACCCCAGCCCCTGGGGGTGGGCCGGGAGGCAACATTAAAATTTCAAATGGTAACCCTATTTTTATTGCAGAATCAGATTCTAAATAAAAAACTATGTACATTTTGTCTTAAATATTTCTTTTGATTTTTGGTAGTTGGTGCTGTAATTCAAGAAAATCCATGTTCTCATTTTTGCGTGGAAGATGGTTACAGATAAATAAATAATACTTGTTTACTTCGTAAATTATAATTTGCTAGAACAAAAACTTTCCCTCTCTCTCCTTAGGGTGGAGTTTCAGAGAGATGAATTAGAGTTTTATAAAAAGAACTTATCCGAATCTGCGGAAAAATTAATGTTTGGGTCAACATTTGTAAAACTCTAATTCCTCTCTCCCCTTTAGTTTTAGCGAATCAAAATTTACAAAGTAAATAAGTATTTTTTATTTATCTGTAACCATTTTCCCCGCAAAAATGAGAACATGGATTTTCTTGAATTACAGCGCCAACTACCAAGAATCAAAACAAATGTTTAACTCAAAGTGTACGTAGTTTTTTATGTAGAATCTGATTCTGCAATAAAAAGTGGGGTTCGCAATTGAAATTTTAAAGTTGCCTCCCGCTCCACCCCCAGCACCAGCAGATGTCCCCTCTAAAATAATCAACTTTGGATCATACACATATTTTCGTGTCAAGCTTATTTTTCGAATTATTCTGGTCTGTCAACTTCAAATTTACACCCTGTATATAACTGCACCATCTGTCAAAAGTCTGAAGTTACTGTGAATATTGTTCGCAAGGTCATTAATATAAAACATGAGCATCAATGGTCCCAACAAGCTTCCCTCGGGCACACACCAAGTTACTTCTACATCAGACGATGATTCTGCATCCAAGACAACATGCTACACTCTCCCTGTCAAAAAGTAGTTTTTGTTCAAAAAGCACAGTGGCTTTTCTATTAAGAAAATCAGGGATTTGTCCCTATTGGACAAAGTGGAAATAGACAAACACATAACACTGTACGCCAGCTTCCCATTAAATGATCAGACTCACTTTCCTTTTCCCCTCCTTTGTTAAATGAAGTTCTGGTTACAAATACTAGATACAAATTGTAAATACATCTTATTTCTGATCAGTTGTTAAATGTATCTCCTCATAAGAACTTTTTTTATCCCCTTTTTAGTCAATGAAATTAGTTCTGTGTTACCAAAATCGTAATAGCTTCCTACGTAAATCGTCTACGTAATTTTTTGTTTTCTGTGTCTGTGTAACTGACACAACATTTTTGTCTGTGTTTGCGACATTCAATTTTCACCAAAAATAGCGTAAGAAGCCAAAAATCTGTTTGTGACATAACAAATACAGTTTTTAAGAGCATTATCAAGTGCTTTCTTATTTAATACTATTATCTTGTTTTCCCAACCACCGACGAAAGTTTCAATGAAAATAATAATTTATGGCACTAACAAGGGAAGGCCACGACATTCGGAACGCGGATTTACTGCAAACTTTGTACACTCCTAGTACTCCACGAGGACAGCAAAATGTGTATACAGTAACGCGTACTTCTCAAGCGTTATTGAGAAAATCCCAAGATAATTTCGGTCGTCAAATATATACCTATGCGTGGTCATTTTTACCACGAAGCGGCGGCAGCCGAGTGGTTGATTAAAAAAAAAAGTGGTTTGCGTTGAAGCCCTTAATCGTTGGATCGATTGATCGAGTCCCGTTCGTGAGTTTCTTTTTTTATTTTCAACAATCATTTTCTTTACCATTACGTTACAATTGATATAATGGGACAGAGACGTGTAATCGGGTGAACTTTTATTAAATTTACAATGTTATTTGGCTTTCTACAAATTTTTACTATCACAAATAACATAATATTCATAACTATCGACTAGTAAACGACCAAACGCACAAATTTGTACTGAAAATATACGCTTGTCCGTGATTTGAGAAATCTCTCATGCCTGGAAGGAGCCCGAAACTACCTGTTACCTGCAGGTTTTGACCGGCACAGGCGGCTTTCGAAAGATGTACAATTAATCGTCGCTTTTGACATTACGAGTACAATTTGCAGGATGGTATTTTACGTCAAAACATGGAAAACATATAGTTACGAATATTATATTATTTGTGATAGTAAGAATTTTTAGACTGCCAAATAACATTGTAAATTTAATAAAAGTTCATCCGATTGCACGTATTTTTCCCATTATATCAATTGTAATATAAACAGTAAGGAAAATGACGGCTGCCGCAGCTTCATGGTAAAAATGGCCAAGCGCAGGTATATATTTGACGACCGAAATTATCTTGCGATTTTCTCAATAACGCTTTGTAAGTAGGCTGTTTAGGTTTTTATGTTGGTAACGTCACCTGGCGCTCTGTATGAAAATCACTGCCTGCGCTGTGTGCAGTCTGTGGCTAGTGGGCATTGTTGAAATAGTCGCTATTGTAGTGTTGGGCAGTTGGCTGTTAACAGCGCGTAGCGTTGCGCAGTTGGAGGTGAGCCGCCAGCAGTGGTGGATGTGGGGAGAGAGATGGCGGAGTTTTGAGAGCGGATGATCTGGACGTGTGTCCATCATAGACAGTAAATTTGTAAGACTGGATGTCATGAACTGATATTTATATATATATATTGTGACTTCTGAACACTATTAAGGTAAATACATTGTTTTTTCTTAATCAAAATCTTTCATTTGCTAACTATGCCTATCAGTAGTTGATGACTTCAGTAGTTAGAATCTTTTATTTAGCTGGCAGTATTGCCGCTCGCTGTATTGCAGTAGTTCGATTAATGAAGATTTTTGTGAGGTAAGTGATTCATGAAAGGGATTCATGAAAGGGATTATTTAAAGTAAGACTGCGTTGCGCTAAAAATATTGTGTGTCAGTTCACTGATGATCAGAATAAGTAAAGATAGAAATGTCTGAGTACGTTCAGCGTTGCTCAGCTGTTTGAAAATCAAATAACGTAAGGTGTTTACCAGCACAGTAATTCACAAATTTTTCTAAGGGGACGGGGCGCCATATGAAACGTCCACTTAGAAAAATTAGTGAATTAGTGTGCTGGTAAACACCTTACAATATTTGATTTTCAAAAGAGCTGAGAAAAACTGAACGTACTCAGACATTTCGCTCTTTACCTATTCTGATCAACACTAAACTGACACACAATATTATTTAGCGCAACGCTAACTGACTTTCAAAAATCCCTGCAAAAGTATGGCCCTGACTAACAATAACCTATACCTTTCATGAATCACTTACCTCACTAAAATCTTCATTATTCGAACTACTGCAATATAGCGAGCGCCAATACTGCCAGCTAAATAAAAGATTCTAACTACGGAAGTCACTAACTACTGATAGGCATAGTTAGCAAATGAAAGATTTTGATAAAGAACACACAATGTATTTAACTTAATAGTGTTCAAAAGTCATAATATATATAGTGACATCCAGTCTTACAAATTTATTGTCCGTGACGGACACACGTCCAGATCATCCGCTCTCAAAACTCCGCCATCTCTCTCCCCACATCCACCACTGCTGGCGGCTCACCTCCAACTGCGCAACGCTACACGCTGTTCACATCCAGCTGCCCAACACTACAATAGCGACTATTTCAACAATGCCAAACAGCCACAGACTGCACACAGCACAGCCAGTGATTTTCATACAGAGCACTAGGTGACGTTACCAACATAAAAACCTAAACAGCCTACTTACAGCTTGAGAAGTACGCGCTACTGCTTACACATTTTGTTGTCCTCATGGAGTACTATGAGTGTACGAAGTTTGCAGTACATCCACGTTCCAAGCGTTCCCCTTGTAAGTATGAGGCGAGAGCTGTAGAAGGATAAACCACAAGCTGAAATCAATCGCGCATTTTTGAGCTGAAGTTTTTTCTCCTAGGAGCCAGTACTGATAGACCTTTGCACAGACCCACTTGCTGTGCCTCACTGCACTGTGGAGCCGGCTGCGCTGTCGGTCGCCTGAATGAGCTTCATTACTGCAACAGCAGGTGCGCTATCGACAGGCTCATGTCCGCCGACACAAAGAGCCCCCACCTCCCCCGTGTCATAGTGGCTCCGGCGTTACGCCGCGGATTTCCTTACTGTGATGCACAGATCCTGAAAAGCAATGCCGCTGTCGTCGTTTTCGTGACCGCTGCCAGATATCTGTTTCTGTTCAGCTCCGTTGGCGCCTGACACTAATGAGACTTGTAAATGTCAGATGGGGCGTACAGTGGATAGTGGGATGGCGGTAATGTGAGACGTGAGAGGAAGTCTCAGATAACTGTTCGCTACCCTCCATGCAATGAAGGGAAAGCAGAAAGGTGGAAAGAGTATATTGAGGGTCTATACAAGGGCGATGTACTTGAGGACAATATTATGGAAATGGAAGAGGATGTTGGTTCTGAGCACTATGGGACTTAACATCTGAGGTCATCAGTCCCCTAGAACTTAGAACTACTTAAACCTAACTAACCTAAGGACATCACACACATCCATGCCCGAGGCAGGATTCGAACCTGCGACCGTAGCAGTCGCGCGGTACCGGACTGCGCGCCTAGAACCGCTAGACCAGAAGAGGATGTAGATGAACATGAAATAGGAGATACGGTACTGCGTGAAGAGTTTGACAGAGCACTGAAAGACCTGAGTCGAAACAAGGCCCCGGGAGTAGACAACATTCCATTGGAACTACTGACGGCCTTGGGAGAGCAGTCCTGACAAAACTCTTTCATCTGGTGAGCAAGATGTATGAGACAGGCGAAATACCCTCAGACTTCAAGAAGATTATAATAATACTAATCCCAAAGAAAGCAGGTGCTGACAGATGTGAAAATTACCGAACAATCAGTATAATAAGTCACGGCTGCACAATACTAACGCGAATTCTTTACAGACGAATGGAAAACCTGGTAGAAGCCGACCTGGGGGAAGATCAGTTCGGATTCCGTAGAAATATTGCAACACGTGAGGCAATACTGACCCTACGACTTCTCTTCGAATGTAGGTTAAAGGCAAAACTACGTTTCTAGCATTTGTAGACTTAGAGAAAGCTTTTGACAATGTTGACTGGAATACTCTCTTTCAAATTATGAAGGTGGCAGGGGTAACATACCGGGTCCGAAAGGCTATTTACAATTTGTACAGAAACCAGATGGCAGTTATAAGAGTCGATGGGCTGAAAGGGAAGCAGTGGTTGGGAAGGGAGTGAGACAGGGCTGTATCCTCTCCCTGATGTTATTAAATCTGTATATTGAGCAAGCAGTAAAGGAAATAAAAGAAAAATTCGGAGTAGGTATTAAAATCCATGGAGAAGAAATAAAAACTTTGAGGTTCGCCGATGATATTGTAATTCTGTCAGAGACAGCAAAGGACTTGGAAGAGCAGTTGAACGGAATGGACAGTGTTTTGAAAGGTGGATATAAGACGAACATCAACAAAAGCAAAACGAGGATAGTGGAGTGTAGTCGAATTAAGTCAGGTGATGATGAGGGAATTAGATTAGGAAATGAGACACTTAAAGTAGTAAAGGAGTTTTGCTATTTGGGGAGCAAAATAACTGATGATGGTCGAAGTAGAGAGGATGTAAAATGTAGACTGACAACGGCAAGGAAAGCGTTTCTGAAGAAGAGAAATTTGTTAACATCGAGTATAGATTTAAGTGTCAGGAAGCCGTTTCTGAAAGTATTTGTATGGAGTTTAGCCATGTATGGAAGTGAAACATGGACGGGAACTAGTCTGGACAAGAAGAAATGGGTACATCACATAACTAATGAAGAGGTATTGATCAGAATTGGGGAGAAAAGGAGTTCGTGGCACAACTTGACTAGACGAAGTGATCGGTTCGTAGGACATGTTCTGAGGCATCAGGGGATCACCAATTTAGTATTGGAAGGCAGCGTGGAGGGTAAAAATCGTAGAGGGAGACCAAAAGATGAATACACTAAACAGATACAGAAGGTTGTAGGTTGCAGTGGGTACTGGGAGATGAAGAAGCTTGCACAGGGTCGAGTAGCACGGAGAGCTGCATGAAACCAGTCTCAGGACTGAAGACCACAATTACAACAAACCCTCCATGCACTGCTCGGAATGTAGATATCAGAGCTCTGCTTTTGGAACGAAAATCGTCTTGAACTTTATTAATGCGTGGTGTCTGTACTTTCGGACGTGTCCCAAAAAATAGACACCATGCAGAATCCGCAACTGTGAAACATACGTAAAATGAAGGGGATCACTGCTGCCAGCTGCAGCGGCATATTACGGGAAATCAGCAGCGCCGAGTGAAACTGTGTACCGGACCGGGATTCGATCCCGACGCCACTGGCTTACTATGCATGGTCGTTAACCGCTGCGCCATCTGGGACACCGCGTTTTCGCAACTGCGTGAACTCCCTAGGAATGTGTCACGGCCGATCCACATTCCCACCGATTACCACCTATCCCCTACCCTGTCCAACATACTCTCGTTCGCTGCTGGGAGATTCCCACAGGAAGTCGGACGTATTTGTACTGCGCACTGAAGATAGTGGACCCATTGCCCAGCTAGGCATATTGGATATACGAAAGCGTGGGCTCCGTTATGTCGGACATGGGATTAACACACCTGCCTAGTAACCAGGAGATCCCGGTTTCGAATCCTGGTCCAGTACACATTTTCACTCGTCGACGTTGTCACGGCGTAATGTCCCGCTGCAGCTGACAACAGTGTTCGCATTTATTTACGTGTCTTGAAGTAGCCACCCCTAAACTAGGCAAACGCTGTCAGTTTGTACAGATAAAGTGTAAGGTGACAGGACATGGGCACTTACACGTTAGCCTACCAACATTAGTATTTATAATAAAGGGACTGCCCAGGGCATCAGATCGTGACTCTATTTAATTGTGATAAATATGAGGCACTATCGAGCAGTATTCCCTACATGTCTGCATGATTGAGCCACTAACTTAAAGCGTTGGTGAAAAGTATCGGAATTTGAGGATTCTGCAGATGGCCGTAGCTCGCCGGGCCGCCGTGGGCGGCAGGTAGCGCTCACCGGAAACGCGTGACAATACGCCGCTTTTGGGGATAGCCCGGTATCCGAAGCCACCTGTGCTGGGCAACACGTGGCGAAGACGGGAATTTCGTTTGCCTAGGGGCGTTATGACCTACTCGATCACTGGGTAGATCTCAGTGGAGGGATTTCGGCGATGATAGAGCGTCCGACATTGGCCGAAACTGAGCATTCTTCCACCGCGTTTTCGTACGCGTGGGAGACGAGAGAATTGAGGAAGGACTTCGCCTTCAGCCATCGAGCGGTACGGACTTGGAGACAGCGTCTGGGCCATCGTCTTCGAAGGGAGATATACGATGTGTATCGCAGCATTGCACCATCGCGTGTTCCGTGCAGAGTTCGGCGGTTAGAGCTCTTTGTGTGCTCAGAAGCGAGGTTTTCACCAGCGCCTAACCACTTCCAACAACTTACCTAATATACTAGATCTAGAAGTTATCCTTGCGAGGTGCCGAGTATTTTTCAACGCAGCTGCCGGTAATAGGGGCGCGTAAGTGCAAATTGTTAATGTGCCATTCTCAGGAGTCTGTGGGTGGACAAAGAGATTCACATTTTTTTTTGTACATTTTTTCAGTTGTGGGGAATATCAAATTAAAATGCCGATATTTCGATCGAATTATCGACTTCGTTGTAGCTAGCATTTACCCTGTCCCTGTAAGCTTTACATGTATTCTAGTCACTGCACAGCTTGCCCAAACGGGAAGGAAAGAAGGTTTGCAGTCTTCTATGTCAGCGACGGACTGATTACAAAAGTTTAGCAGCCACCTTATACATTTGCTGTAAGATAATGTTATAGCCTCCTTTTCTTACCAGTATTAACACCAGTTACGTTTAAGCGGTACTTTCATTTCCTTAGTAGTACTACTTTTAGTGACTCGCCAACCCGACTTCGCCAGCATTTCGCAAAGACGTTCTGTAATCGGTAGTGTAGATTCTTGGGGCGACTACATACTGCTTGTTTCTGTCGTCGACGTCACTAGTGGGCATTTGAGTATCGATGTTTGCGAGCGCGTATGGACGCCGCCTGTGTTAACTGTGTGCGTATCGATTATTCATTACCTTTGTGCTGTGCGTGCCGCACCACGGCGTTTCAACGCAAAGGTGCACTGAAAATCTGTCACAAGCGCTTTAGCTTACGGTCGTCGCAGTGCATTGCAGAGTTCCACTCTCCCTGTGATGAATTTCTTTTTACACGCACGCCTCGTCGAGTTACTGACATGCAGATCTCAGCCAGAGAAAGCTATAGAGCAAACAGCTGTACACATCGTTTTGTCAGTGGGAGGAATAGTTAAATGAGTCTGCACGCTCACTGCAACTGCACGTCCTCATGTGGGCAGGGCTCGTTAAGTCAGGCGAAGAGAGGTCTGTCTTCCAGTCCGTATTCTGCAGTCAAGCAGGATACACTGTAAAGATTTCAATTAGTAAAGGCTGCCTTTAAGAACCACAATCTGGAGACACAGAGATCATGACTAGGACAAACCTACCGCTGACCGAGACTTTGCAGAACAGGAGGGTCCCTACCACTGCGGTTGAGAGGTGGCATGAGCCCCCTCTCATATTTCTATCTTACGATATTCCTCTCTAATTGCATGCAGTGAAAAGTCGCTATTCCTTCACACGCGGACTTCCCACGCAGCGTCTCTCGTCACCCGGGTGGTCCGGTGACAGGCGGGCTCTGCTGATCTGGAAAGCGTTAAGCCGACGGGTGTGAGGAAGTCGAGTGAATGCTTTGCAGACGCCGACATTGTCAAAAGACACGCCCGGAGGGGTCTGAAGTAGCGGCTGGGCTAGAGGTTCCGTTACTTCGCAGAAACTTAGCGAAAACACTTTCTGGCGGGCTACCAGCGAGGCGTGGGAATGACTTGTGTACCCAGGCACTTGTGGCGGGAAAATTCCCGCGCTTTCTGCAAAATAGTAACTGTGATTGGCTTGCTTAGGGCATAGCTCCGAGACGTAGCAAAATCAGCGCAGAAATTGGCGCCAAGAATCTCCATTGGTGGAATGGTAGTGCTCCGGCAATAGATTGGAATTTTCCGCCGGTTTTCGAGTTGCTGATTGGAACGTTTAACCACGGCCACTGTCGTGGGGGCGGGAATGTGGTGTGTTCGGCCTGTATGGGTGCTCTAGGTAGTCGGCTCTCGCCTTTCGGTCGAGGACGTCGAAGCAACCAGCCATCGCCTCCGGTACGCCAGATCGTGTTCTGGCAGTTAAGAAGACAGTTTGGTAATGTATGTCCACAGCACCGGCAGATAGGGATTTTCCTAGGTGATAATCAGAGCTCAGCAGAGCGCGCCTGTTCGTCTTTTTCTAACTTTGTTCTGTCCTGAGTAGCAGCAATTAATGTTGGGTTGGCTGTGTGTCTCTCTTAAGATTTGAGTGGCAAGGAATTGGCTCCACATACCACTTCGTCTTAAACCTCACAATCTAGTTTAGGGACAACTTCACCTTCATAGCGTTTGTTTGAGTATCCAATTTGAACCAATTTGATGTATTATAAATGTTTCATGTGTTTTTGTTTATTATTTTGTGTTTAGTCTTAATAAATCATATTGATATTTTGGACAGAACTTTCATTCTGTTAATCGGTAGAGCAACCCATCATTTCTCACTACGTTAATGAAACCTTCCTTTATTTAACTTATTTATCAAATTAAATTATTGCAGGTGCCAAACTCTTTTCTACTCCACTTGCAGGGTTGATTACAGTCATTTCGCGTATATTTTTTAGTCCATGTGCAACAGCAAAAGTCGGAGTTAGAATAGGGGGGGCTTAGAACATCATTTACATATGGAGATTCTAGAAGAATTTAGTGTTAAATACACTGCTTGCCCCGGCACCTCGCACGGTGAAGTACAAGAGATGCGCCACATGCTGCCACGTCGCTTTCAAGACGAATCTTGCGCTCGTATCTGTTCATAGTAAGTGAGAATAATACGCTGTGAGATGGTCCACAGTCATTATGTTATTCGTAAAAATGGTCGTTTCCACCTATGGCTGTAATTTTCTCTTTTTTATGCTACGATCGAATTTTCGAGTATTACACCTCGTTTTCAGATAGATGTCCCGAATGGAAATACGAGGGTGAGTCAAATGAAAACCTTAAATTTCAGATAGATGTCCCGAATGGAAATACGAGGGTGAGTCAAATGAAAACCTTAAATTTGTAATAACAAATCGAAATTTGGTGGCGTTATCCTGTAAGTTGGTAAGCGTGCTACAAGCAGCGTGTGCAGAATGGCCTGTAGGTAGCAGCATAGTGCAGATGCACACATACCGTCACAGTATCAGTATAAAGATGGCCGCCCCACTTGCGAATTGCACCAGGGAGGAACAGCGTTCTGTCATTCGGTTTTTGCGTAGTGAAGGTGTGAAACCTATTTAAATTCATCGACGAATGAAGGTTCGGTACGGTGATCCATGTTTGTCACAGCAGCAAGTCTACGAATGGAGTAGGAAGTTCGCAAATGGTGTGACTTCAGTGGAAGATGCTCCTCGTCCAGGTCAGGCACAACGAGTTGTGACTTCACAGAACATGGCAGCAGTTGAAGTCATAGTGAAGGAAAACCACCGAGTGACACTGAATGCCATTGCAGCATGTTTACAGATTAGTCATGGGTCAGCACACCATATTGTGCATGATGTGCTCCAGTTTCACAAAGTGTCTGCAAGATTTGTACCACGGCAGCTGACAATACACCCCTATTACGTGGTTTTAAATTTCTTTGCACTGCACTTTCTCGTTGCATCTGTGCCTCGAAACTGAGGGGTGTGAACCTGTTGAAACTTCGGCGGTTGTCGAAGACGTCCCCCGGTTGAATTTCAGTAAGTTGTTTGAACACGTCTTTTTATTTCTTGGGCAAATAGTTCGTATAGCCGCGCGGGATTAGTCGAGCGGTCTCAGGCGCTGCAGTCATGGACTGTGCGGCTGGTCCTGGCGCAGGTTTCAAGTCCTCCATCGGGCACGGGTTTGTGTGGTTGTCCTTAGGATAATTTACGTTAAGTGGTGTGTAAGCCTAGGGACTGGTGACCTTAGCAATTAAGTCCCATAAGATTTCACACACATTTGATCATTTTTAGTTTGTATCATTAGTTGATCTTAGTAATGTTACCCTCACATTTTCATTCGTCTCTCGAAGTGTTCCCTCACTTGTTCCACTGCTCCTTTTATTTCAAGTTGAACAAGAGGGATAGATTCATGCCTGCCATAAACGCTTTTTAACATCAAGGTGCCTTCTTGACCTTACACTTTTACTGCTTGTAATTAGTGCCTGTTGATGTTCAGAACAATCTTTCGTCTGTCTAGGTACGGTAACCTCTGTCTTCTAAGGATTGTAAACATCCTTTCCTGTCCATAACCAGAAACAGTCTACAATAACAATGTACTAAATTCGAGACTCTTATAATCTTCTACTTGTCTCCAATTTTCCTTTGGTGTACAGTCAAAGCGAAAAGGGAGAGAGAATGAAAGAAATGATGACACGCAGCAAAATATTATGATTCTAATGAGGTTTCCTCTTCACCGTCACGAGGGCTTCCCAGAGAGGTGGACTTTTTCCGTGCGAGTTCTCTTGCGGTTGACAAAGAGGAAGGCCTCCAGGGCCTCGCTAAGCTCAGTGGCGCTTTTGCAGTCTGGACGAGCATGCATATTCATGCTGCAGCACACAATGGCCGCCATAACAGCAGTGCGTGTCGTGTTCAGGGCCACAAAGAACTAGCAGACAAAGCCTGCCCTCTGAACTCCTCCGCGGAGCCCGCAATTAGCTTCTTCCTCTCTTTCCGCTCAATTGCAACACGGCACGCCGCACAAAAATCCAATCATGCAAACTTCATATGATGTTGTTTACCCGGTGTTCTCAACACAACACCTGCCTGCCTTTTACTGCTACGAATAGGACAAGAGAACAATGGGATACTTACCCTTAATTTCGACTAAACGCAGCGCTTTCACACACATATGCGTAACTGACTCGACCGTACTCACATACAGTACGGAGAAGCAATTACGAAATTCCACGCACGACGTAGCTGGCCACAAAATTTCCCACGCCTTCAACGTGCGGCAGATCACCAGATATATTGCAGTACCCATTCATTAAATTAGCGTAGCGTAATCTGTAACTTAAAAAAGTTTTTAATAAAATCAGATCTATACTTCTCCATATGTTCCTATTTGTGCAAAATGTAGTGTATCACATTTATTTCCTTGATACCAATGTTTTGAAAATATTTAGAACATTTACCCTAAAATATATACCTTTCCAGATATACAACTTTGTGCAAAGTTTTTGCTGTAGCTCGAGATTAAACAAACAAAATTTCCTAGAAAGAATACTTTGTAGTGCAAACACATCAGCGACAAGCGTTTTGTAAACCTTAGTAATCTCATCTGCAGCACATATGTTAATTTTATTTTTCATTTTTTCCTCTCAGACAAGCTCCCGTGTTAATGGATTAAATTACCTTTCCTATCTTTTTTGTCTTCAAGAAGTGGGCTATTCATTTATTTATAACTTTAATGAGTTGTCACGTTAGTAGAACTATTATGCTTCCCACAAGGTCTTATTTCAAATGCATAGAGCGAATATTTCACACATGCTACATTTTTATCTATTTGTGCTACAATAAACCTTGCTCAGTGGCTGTGAGGTTTCCGATTCAACGGTCAAGGCTTCGATCTACATTTGGTCCCAGAATTTCACTCATATACTACTGTTTCACCTGAGGTAACAATCTGTTAACACGAAAAACTACGTGCTACAGAATCCAAACCTTAGATTTACCTAAAACTAGCTATTTAAGTGAGCTCAAAAATTGGGTGTATGTAACGACATTCCATCTCCAATACGGTCTTGGGTGGCAAAGCACTGCACACTGCAGACCAACCTTTGAGTCTTTAACAACGTTACATTTGTAAATAATAGATTTCAGCTATCAGTCGTCCTTTTTAAATTTATTGGCAGATGTAGATTTCAGCTAGAAACTAGCCATTCTCAATGCACTATCATTTTTCATCAATGCATGTAAATCCTGTTGGTCGGGCTTCATCCACAGTTCATTGAATACTGTCCAAAAATGATAGTGCATTGAGAATGGCTAGTTTCTAGCTGAAATCTAGATCTGCCAATACAATTTAAAAAGGACGACTGATAGCTGGAATACATTATTTACAAGTCAATATAACAGTCGCTTCGTGCAACAGCCTTCTGAATGGAAGGTAACCTGATGAACGTTACATTTAGTTTTTACGGTCTGCAAGATACGATATGACGGCTTCGAAAAATTCTACACCATTATTTTAGAAAATATTATGAAACCGATTTCACTTTAGAAGATACCATACAAACAGAAACTGATTTTCAGTAGCAAATTTGGAGTAGGTTTCTAGCATGCTACCAGAACTCAAGTTGTTTCACAGAGAAAGTACTCTGTGTTAGGTTTCTGTAGAGACGGCCTTTGCCTGGGGGAATCAGTCAAGTTTGGAAAACTTACAATAAATAAATAATTCAAATAAACTGTTTTTCCAGTTAAATAATGTAAAGTTAGAACCTTTTTTAATACGAGTATGACATGTTACTTCCCATAAGAATAACAAGTTTCACATACACCAAGTTCCATCTGGGGACACTGCGGCATGGAAAGTGACATCACTCATTATCCTAAAGAATACATTTGACGTTTCTCCGTTAGCCATTACAAATTGAAACTCTTCGCTTCTATAACATAAATTTCTATTGGATGTGTAGAAGTCATACAGTTGCTAGTGTCTTACTTGCTTCGCGGGCCGGAGTGGCTGAGCGGTTCTAGGCGCTTTAGTCTGGGACCGCGTGACCGCTACGGTCGCAGGTTCGAATCCTGGCTCGGGCATGGATGTGTGTGATGTCCTTACGTTAGTTGGGTTTAAGTAGTTCTAAGTTCTAGGGGACTGATGACCTCAGTCGTTAAGTCCCATAGTGCTCAGAGCCATTTGAAACTCTTACTTGCTTCATTTGTGGACGAAGCTCTATCTCAACAACGGATATTCATTAAAGCAATGATTCTTCCCTAAGTAGTTGGCTACTAATACACTCTGATTAATATTTCCACTGTTCGGAGTTAATTAACAGTGAAGTTAGCCAATCAGGTCGGTGCATGTGCATGTTCAAGCAGCTCCCCGAATACAATTCGGTGTCGGTTGCTGTCATAGTCCAGAGCAGAGAGCAGGGATGGGCAAGATTCTGGCCTACGAAATGTTCCCTAGCACGAGTACCATAACACTCAGCCCCCACCGCCACACCAAGCTGTCTGAGCGCTTGGGGGAAGGGGGGGGGGGGGAATTGCGAATGTGACAGTCTCACAGCATACAGCCAAGTTTCATATTTCTCATTTCTCGACACTATAGTTGTGTCCAACTTGGTAGCAGCGCACACACGTCGCAGACTTGTAAGAAAAGGGGCACTGGTTTGATTCCAGGATGGCTCAGAGATTTTGTCCACTTGGGTACTGGGTAATGTGTTGTACTTACATTCCTATCGACATTCCGCTAATGAGATGACAAATGGGCACGCCCCAGAGTCCAGTAAACTGAAAAAAGAATTAGAAGAAGATAGGAAAACCATAGATCACAAACAAGACCAATTTTCAGTGTTATTTAATTAATTTTGACACACTGAAAATATAATTCACTTTTTATTTGGTACAAAGAGTCGGCCATATACAGACCTTTTCATAGATTTCACACCCAGTTTGCCACATAATTGCGACTGAGTTATTTTCATAATTGATAAAATATCTTTCGCACAAATATGTCGAACGAAATATTGTAGCGCATTTGTAACCTCTCCAGGTGGAAACTCTATCTGAGGGAAGCAATGTGGATGTCCTGGACAGTTTCAACCACGGATATTAGAATGTCCAGTAGGGATCAGGAGGCCTATGCGCAGTAGCAAGGCCGGCCGGGGTGGCCGAGCGGTTCTAGGCGCTACAATCTGGAACCGCGCTACCGCTATGGTCGCAGATTCGAATACTGCCTCGGGCATGGACGTGTGTGATGGTCTTAGGTTAGTTAGGTTTAAGTAGTTCTAAGTTCTAGGGGACTGAAGACTTTAGAAGTTAAGACCCATAGTGCTCAGAGCCATTTTTGCAGCAAGCCGCCCCACTGACGTCACAGGGAAACATACCAGCGCTCGGTAACCCGAAATCGCCATAACTTATTGTTCTGCAGTTGCGCTCACGAGCGAAAACAGAGTTCTCAGAATTTTTATTACTAACAAACGACTGAGTACAGAGTTACGCCGTATTTATCAGTGTACAGAGGGATTTTTTTAGAGTAAGTGTTTAAGTGAAATATAATGGTGTGCTGCACGATTGACAGTTGCAATAGCCGCAGCAAACAAATAACTAAATTAGGAATTATGTTTCACACATTTCCTGAAGACAATGGGACGAAATGAAACTGCCTCTAAACGAGAATGTTCGTATTCGTTTGAAAAGCCTCGTGTCTGTTCAATAACGCTTTACAGATACAGATTATGAAAGGTATTTGAAAAGGGACCTGTTGAATATTCCTTCGAAGCGCTAGGTGATGACTGATGCTGTTCTAACTCTAAATCTTCCAATCTCCGGTGCTGATTTGCACCGTAGTAATTGAGCCTAAAAAGGAGACAAATATCGGGGGTAGAGAATCGAAGCTATCGAAAGAAAGCAGACATAAATGTGTACAGATAAATATATCACCAACTAGTAAAGAAATTACTGCTAGACCAAACAACCACGAAAACAAAGGCTGCTGTGATAGCGACAATGCGTACTTATATCAACAATTAGAAATTACGGAAACAGAAATAGACAAAAGAATGCAGATTTACAATTTCGACTCTTCGCATGTAGTGCTGAGTTAATGAAATTAAATCAAGTTCAAAAATTGATTCAGGGCTCTCTCTCTCTCTTTCTCCCTCTCTGTCTCTCTCTATCCATCTCTCTCTCTATTAATACGTGTGAATTCCTAAGGTCATTTGTCCCCGGACTTCCACACTACTGTAACTTATGCTCAGAAAACAAGACACACACCCATGCCCAAGGGGGTGGGGGGTGGGTGGGGGGACTGTAACCTCCGGCGGGAGGTGCCGCACGATCCGTGGCATGGCGCCTCTAACCGCGGGGCCACTCCGCGCGGCAGAGCTTATGAAAGGAGGCTGTATTAACTGGTCATTTGAAGATATTACAGGCAGCGATTTTACGTTGTTTATGTTATAAAGCGTTATCTTTCGTCAGGACTTTGCTGTCATGTGTTTCGAACGGACACCCACTTTCATCAGAATAAAATCTATCAACAAGCAAAAAAATGGCAAAAGTAGTAAGCGAACTGAAAGTGAATAGAGAAAAAAAATTATAAAGTCCGTAACATAACTTCCCAACTGCTAAATCTCAGACAACAGGCATGGCGAAGTTGATTCTGCAACAAAAATCAAAAGACCTTGGAAGATACCAGGAAAACAATCACAAAAGCAATACGAACAGTCCCTAAACAACACTAAGACAAAATACTGCAAGACACAGAAAATGATTTCAAGAAAATCAATTCCCGAAATTTCTACAGACCATTCAAACAAAAATTAACGAAGTACTCCCCTCCATCACTCCAATTCAAAAATGAAGATGGAGAAATTGCCCATAACAACACCGAAAACTGTGAAATTCTTGCAAAATACTTTTCTAAACTACTGAAATGTGAAAAGCCTGCAGAAAAAATTTGAGTTCCGTCACACACAACGAAACCCAGACTCGAAGCCACCAAGTTTACAGGAGATTAAAGAGATAATTCAGGCACTGAAAAATAACAAAGCACCAGGAGAAGACCAAATCATCGCAGAATTATGGAAAAATTCAGGACAAAATCTTATTCCAAAACTAAAAGAAATTATACATGAAATCTGGAAAACTGAAAAAAATCCCTACAGATTGGAAGACAGCAATCGTACATGCTCTGTACAAAACAGACCCCAACAACTATCGTGGAATCTCTTTATTGTCAATAAAATACAAAATTTTGTCTAAAGCCCTACTAAACAGAGCAGAACCTCAGCTGGATTCAAAACTAGGCGAATACCAAGGTGGATTCAGAAAAGGTCGATCATGCGTAGAACTAATCCTTAACTTGAAAAACTCTATGAAATATTTACATAGTACATCAAACAAAAGTTATGTCATCACTTTTGTTGACTTTAAAAAAGCATATGACAGTATAGACCGAGCATCCCTTTTTGAAGTATTAGCAGAATTTTGACTAGATCAAAAGACAACAAACACCATAAAAGAAACACTCACGGAGACCAAATCCAAAGTAAAATTTATGGGAGAATTGAGCACAGAATTTGAAATAGACACAGGAGTACGACAAGGGGTTGTACTGTCCCCAGTGCTCTTCAATTGTGCTCTTGAAAAAGTTGTTGGAGAATGGAGAAAAGCAGGTGCACCAGCACACAGACTGGAGCCAAGACGTAAGGGCATAGAATTAGACTGTTTAGCATTTGCTGATGACATGGCACTGATCGCACAAGACATTACCGATGCACAGAAACAGCTAGAATTATTACAAGAGCAGGCAGCAAAAATTGGATTACAAATTTCATTTGAAAAAAACGAAATTTATGACTGACATCAAAGATGCACCTTCTAATCTCAAAATTGGTAATAACTACATCTATCGAGTAAAAGAATTTAAATGTTTAGGTGAATGGATTGCAGAAAATGTTTATGAAAATAAATCTGTCAGATCAACAGTCCAGAAAATGGAGACGGCGTTTCAGTTAGCAAAAAACATTTGCAATAAAAAGAGTCTCTCGTGAAACTGCAAAATACGACACTACACAACAGTAATTAAACCCGAAGCTCTCTACGCATATGAGACACTAAACCTTCAACATAGAACACTAAAAGGGGATTTAAAAGTGAAAGAACGTAAAATAATGAGGAGAATCCTAGCACCTAGTACTAAAGATTATCCAAAATCCAATGTAGAAATATACAAAAATATCTCCAAAAAACAGACACAAAGAGCATGAGAAGAATTCAACTCATGGGACATTTAGAAAGAATGGACTCAAACAGGTCAACGCACAAAATCCATACATTTTTAAAGAATAAAACTACAAGCCGGCCGCGGTGGCCGAGCGGTTCTAGGCGCTCAGTCTGGAACCGCGCGGCTGCTTCGGTCGCAGGTTCGAATCCTGCCTCGGGCATGGATGTGCGTGATGTCCTTAGGATAGTTAGGTTTAAGTAGTTCTAAGTTCTAGGGGGCTGATGACCACAGATGTTAAGTCCCATAGTGCTCAGAGCCATTTGAACAATTTTTTGAAAACTACAACTAGTACAAACAGACGGAAAAAGACATGAGAGAATTATGGTCTCCAAATGTACATGGCAGAAATGAAATCAGAAGAATCACTAACACACGGGGTTTGGAGGAAGAAGAGCAAAAAACTAACCGACATACGTGATCTACGCGACGAAAGCTAGCCCATTCGTTGCTTGTGAAGGAATACTGTGCGAAAAGGAAGGCCAACAAATGTTGATTACGCGTGGTCCTGTGATCCATCCGCATAGAAGAATAAGAAGAAGAAGAAGAACTTTCCAGAATAGAAAAAGCAAACCTGTTAGCGCATTTAACGAGTTGAAAATGACGTTATACAGGATGTTACAAAAAGCTAGGGCCAAACTTTCAAGAAACATTCCTCACACACAAAGAAACAAAATATGTTATGTGGACATGTGTCCGGAAACGCTTACTTTCAATGTTGGGGCTCATTTTATTACTTCTCTTCAAATCACATTAATCATGGAATGGAAACACACAGCAACAGAACGTACCAGCCTGACTTCAAACACTTTGTTACAGGAAATGTTCAAAATGTCCTCCGTTAGCGAGGTTACATGCATCCACCCTCCGTCGCATGGAATCCCTGATGCTCTGATGCTGTAAGTAGGCTGTTTATGTTTTCTTATTGGCAACGTTACGTAGCGCTCTGTACGAAAATCACTGGCTGTGCTGTGTGCAGTCTGTGGCTAGTTTGCATTGTTGTCTGCCATTGTAGTGTTGGGCAGCTGGACGTGAACAGCGCGTAGCGTTGCGCAGTTGGAGGTGAGCCGCCAGCAGTGGTGGATGTGGGGAGAGAAATGGCGGAGTTTTGAAATTTGTAAAATTGGATGTCATGAACTGCTGTATATATTATGATTTTTGATGAATATTAAGGTAAATACATTGTTTGTTCTCTATTAAAATCTTTCATTTGCTAACTGTGCCTATTAGTAGTTAGTGCCTTCCGTAGTTTGAATCTGTTATTTAGCTGGCAGTAGTGGCGCTCGCTGTATTGCTGTAGCTTGAGTAACGAAAATTTTTGTGAGGTAAGTGATTTGTGAAAGGTATAGGTTAATGTTAGTCAGGGCCATTCTTTTGTAGGGATTTCTGAAAGTCAGATTGCGTTGCGCTAAAAATATTGTGTGTCAGTTTAAGCACAGTCTTGTAAAATTTTTCTAAGGGGACGTTTCAATGCAGCCCTGGAGAATGGCGTATTGTATCAGAGCCGTCCACAATACGAGCACGAAGAGTCTCTACATTTGGTACCGGGGTTGCGTAGACAAGAGCTTTTAAATGCCCCCGTAAATGAAAGGCAAGAGGGTTGAGGTCAGGAGAGTGTGGAGGCCATGGAATTGGTCCGCCTCTACCAATCCATCGGTCACCGAATCTGGTATTGAGAAGCGTACGAACACTTCGACTGAAATATGCAGGAGCTCCATCGTGCATGAACCACATGTTGTGTCGTACTTGTAACGGCACATGTTCTAACAGCACTGGTAGAGAATCCCGTATGAAATCATGATAACGTGCTCCATTGAGCGTAGGGGGAAGAACATGGGGCCCAATCAAGACATCACCAACAATTCCTGCCCAAACGTTCACAGAAAATCTGTGTTGATGACGTGATTGCACAATTGCGTGCGGATTCCCGTCAGCCCACACATGATGATTGTGAAAATTTGCAATTTGATCACGTTGGCATGAAGCCTCAGCCGTAAAGAGAACATTTGAACTGAAATGAGGATTGACACATTGTTGGATGAACCATTCGCAGAAGTGTACCCGTGGAGGCCAATCAGCTGCTGATAGTGCCTGCACTCGCTGTACATGGTACGGAAACAACTGGTTCTCCAGTAGCACTCTCCATACAGTGACGTGGTCAACGTTACCTTGTACAGCAGGAACTTCTCTAACGCTGACATTAGGGTTATCGTCAAATGCACGAAGAATTGCCTCGTCCATTGCAGGTGTCCTCGTCGTTCTAGGTCTTCCCCAGTCGCGAGTCATAAGCAGGAATGTTCCGTGCTCCCTAAGACGCCGATCAATTGCTTCGAACGTCGTCCTGTCGGGACACCTTCGTTCTGGAAATCTGTCTCGATACAAACGTACCGCGCCAAGGCTATTGTCCCGTGCTAATCCATACAACAAATGGGCATCTGCCAACTCCGCATTTGTAAACATTGCACTGACTTGAAAACCACGTTCGTGATGAACACTATTATGTTGATGCTACGTACTGATGTGCTTGATGCTAGTACTGTGGAGCAATGAGTCGCATATCAACACAAGCACCGAAGTTAACATTAACTTCCTTCAATTGGGCCAACTGGCGGTGAATCGAGGAAGTACAGTACATACTGACGAAACTAAAATGAGCTCTAACATGAAAATTAAGCCTTTCCGGACACATGTCCACATAACATATTTTCTTTATTTGTGTGTGAGGAATGTTTCCTGAAAGTTTGGCCGTACCTTTTGTAACACCCTGCATGGGGGTGGGGTGTGCTCTGTAATGCAGATCTGTATGGCTATGCGGTCTAAGCCATTGTGAGCTCCTTCAGGCAGAAAATAAGTTCTCTCCGAAATGGCGAAACAGCTTGACGTTCTTCAGAGACTTTACACTAGCATTTTATCGTCCACAGAAAAGGCAGTGTCATATACGGGTTAATAAAACTGTGACGGCTGGATTCCGGCGTCTGCGGGCGCCACTTTGAATTCCCGCAGAGTGGACGCCATGGCTGAGTGGGCTCTCGATATCGGCTGCGCCGGTATTGCTGGCCGCGTCCGAGAGGAGCCTCTCGGAAGTGGACGACGAAAACTTCTCTCTGTGACAGCGACCGCCGAGGAAGAGTGGCTGCAGTCTTTGTCCTGGCGATCCGTTTGACTGGTCGGGGCACACGGTCCGTCAACCGGAAGTTCCAAGCCGTTGCTGGACCAAGTGGGCAGAGCATCACGAAGGGGCCCACTTGAGCAGCCGCACACGGCCGCTGTCCAAATTGTGGACTCTGAGCGACGTTAAACAGCCGCATAAAAAGAAGGTGATGTCGGTCGAGACGGCCGTTTGCTGTTGTTTAGTGTATGTAGATTCGAGTGGCCGTTATAGCTTGCAAAGGCGTATTCACTGCTCAGAGTTGGAGTAAATAAGCTGGTTTCAGTACGCATTGTAGTTTTTATACAGAGTCCACATGGTTTTGTATGGGCATGTTTGCCTTGACAAGAATCATATTTACATTTATTTTCAAAATGTTTCAAATGGCTCTGAGCACTATGCGACTTAACATCTGAGGTCATCGGTCCCCTAGAACTTAGAACTACTTAAACCTAAGTAACCTAAGGACATCACACACATCCATGCCCGAGGCAGGATTCGAACCTGCGACCGTAGCGGTCGCGCGGTTCCAGACTGAAGCGCCTAGAACCGCTCGGCCACTCCGGCCAGCCTTACATTTATTACATTATGTGCTATTCATTCCAATACTGTGTATCTCTTTATTTATTTATTGTCGATAAAGGTGTCGTTCACATTGCGGGAGGAGGGCCGTACATGAGCAATGTTGACGTATAAGGTATATGTTCAATGTAATAAGCGACTTGTCTTGTGTATAAAGATTACCCGTGGTGATTTCAACATTATTTATTCTGAAATCTAGGAAGATGAACTCAGTGCGTAAATTTAAATCTTTTCTTGTTAATTAATAGTGTGATTGGTGCGAATTCTGTCTGCCATAGTAGTTAATGGGATTTGTTTATTATATAAAGATTATCTATAGACCCTTTAAAATGCTGTGCTAAATGCAGGAAGGTGAACCCAGTACATATTCGGAAAGTTGTTTTCGTTTATTCCAAGTACATTCATGTAATGCTGGGTCATTAGCTGCTTTTAATATTAGTTGTTTCTTAAAGATAAAGGGGGAATGAATGTTTCAATTGAAAACAGCTTAATTTCTTCAGCAATCACAGTTTTGTGTTATAATTTTTTTTTTATCGTTTCTGTTGTAAGGCTAACGGGGGGTTCACCTCTTGAATGAATCCTCTGTTTAACTATATGGGTGTAATGAAAGAATGGAACTTTATTCATTGGAGTGTTATTAGGTACGTCTTTAAACTCGAGCACTACTACACCATTGCACCGTTACAAATAATAACAATAGTAATAATAATGAGCGTATGGCATTGGTGGCCGGGAGAACCCTCGCGGGGCGGTTCGGCCGCCGCTCCACAAGTTCTTTAACGCCACTACGGCGACTTGCGAGTGAATGAGGATGAAATGATGATGAAAGACACACAACACCCAATCACCTCGACGCAGAGAAAATCCCTGACCCCACCGGGAATCGAACGCGGGACCCCGTGCGCGGAAAGCGAGAACGCTACCGCAAGACCACGAGCCGCGGAGACAATTTTAATAATAATAATACACTAAAACCATGGAAAATCTCAATTACATTAAGAAAAATAAATGTGTGTGAAATCTTATGGGACTAATCTGCTAAGGTCATCAGTGCCTAAGCTTACACACTACTTAACCTAAATTATCCTAAGGGCAAACACACACATCCATGCCCGAGGGAGGACTCGAACCTCCGACGGCACCAGCCACACAGTATATGACTGCAGCGCCTCTGACCGCTCGGCTAATCCCGCGCGGCGATTACATTAATAGTAGCGTACGAGTTAAACATGCGTGCTTCTTGTGCCTGTAAGATTCAGTGCAGTGAGGCAACGTGAGAGGGTACACGGTGACGTCACAGCCCGCCTGTGCGTGACCCCTATGGTGTAACCTGGTAGAAGGACAAGGGGAGTAGTGTTTAACGTCCTGTCGACAACGATGTCGTTACAGACGGCGCACAGCCTCGGATCAGGCAAGGGTGGGGAACGATATCGGTCGTGCCCTTTCAAAGGAACGACTCAGGCATTTGCGTGAGGTGATTTGGCGAAAGCACGGAAAACCTGAATCGGAGTATCCGGACGCGTGTTTCAACCGCCGTCCTCCCGAATGCGAGTCCAATGTGCTGACCGTTGCCCTACCTTACTCGGCGTATTTTCCAGTACCGTGGTTTTGACGTAAAAAGATTTGTCATTAAAATGGGAATATCTTGCACGTCAACCGGCTAGATCTGCCGATGCAGATGTAGCACAGAGGTACCTTAATCGGAAACGGCAAAAGGTGTCGAAAGCAGTTTGAAAGCATATGTAAGATAGACAGTGTCGTCAAAAGGTTTACCAAACCATCCGTGTAATTCTTTCAAGACTACAAACCTCGTGTTTTCTTTAACGACAGTAATCTTAGGGAATTGCACTGTGTTTGTCAGAATGTGTCCCTTCTGTATCGTGATTCTCTTTTAAAACGCATCGTCATCAATTCAGAAAGAAATTCTGTCTCACCTTAAAAGTCTTACTTTGGGCTGTATGTGGTAAAGTCTACATAAAATGCAAGATATGCAATCCAATCCGGATGTTCTAATTTTCGTTCCTGAACTCTCTTCCTTCATAAAATCAACAGTAAGAGGATTTTATACGGAAAATTCGTTCCAGGCATGGCCTTTCACTTAACCTACGTACTTTGCAGGTTCATTTATTTACTCGTATGGCTAGCGCCCCCCGTCGGGCAGACCGTTCGCTTTGTGACGATCTTTCGATTTGACGTCACTTCGGCGACCTGCAGTCGATGAGGATAATTTTCTCCGCCCAGTCCCTGGGCGGAGAAAATTCCCTGACCCAGCCGAGAATCGAACCCGGGCCCGGAGGAGTGATAATCCGTCACGCTGGCCATTCAGCTACCGAGGGCGGACTACTTTGCTGTAATATATAGCGTTTCCATACTCTTCGTTAAGTTCCATCGAAAACAGTTGCAAATGACAGTGGAATAATGCGTGCGACTTCAGAAATCCTTCTGTTCGTGCCATCACTTTCTTCAAGTGCTGCATGCCTGCAAAGTTAACACAAAGCGCTTGTTGCTAGCTTAACAATGAATGCTGCCTGTCGTTCGTTGCAATTTTTTGCTTTTTCGCTATCATCTAAATCTTTATATTCCTTCTGCATGTTATTCTAGTATCATTTCATAGTATACTCGCATTTACCGTCGCTCATGCGACGACATAATAAATACTGAGAGTTGTCTTGCTTCTCTTTTGTCATTCCATTCGTTTTTAAAGGTTTGTGACGATAGGTCGCCAGACGGCCTCTTTTTGAACAAACAGTCACTGCATCTGTGAACACCCTTCATACGATAAACAAATAGCGAAAGCAAAAATGTGTTGACACCACGATCCTACCGAAGTGAAGAGACTTGTCCCGATCGAAAAATGCACCGCAATAATAAATGAAATATGTAAATTTAAGGTCCAAGGGGGAGAAAGGAAAGGGAAAGGGAGAGGGAATATCGATGTGAGCTGCATTGGGACTTTACGAGGAAACAGCGGTGACGAGTAAAAATGTGTGCCGTACGCGGGATCCTCTGATTACTAAGCAGTTGCGTTATCCTCTACACCAGCGAGACACACTGTTCAGCGCTACTGCGTGGACCAACTCGGCACTCCTCTTGACCAACGTACACTCCAACCCAGCGCCACCTATCGGCAGCCCTTTACCATGTCCTCCATGATTGGTACTTACAGATTCCCGCGGGGGGTCACACGTAATTGTGCATCCGAGCTGAAGAAGTAGAATTCATTGCCCGTCGAGGAATCAATTGTATGAATGTGCGGTGACTTGAATGTGCGGTGTCTTGTTTCTGACACGCTCTGGCTTGCTCTGGCATAGATGATAAATTCTGTCCGCAGCAGCATCTTTGAACATATTCCCAGCTCATGTATAATAAACTTTCTTGAGGCTAAGCGGCTTATATCGACAAATCAGCATCGCTTGAGCGGAACTCAGCTTGCCCTTTTCTCGTATGATATACTGAGAAGTATGGATGAAGGCAACAGGAACACTCCATATTTCTAGATTTCCGGAAAGCATTAGATACGGTACGAAGGTAGTATGGGCAGAGATCATTGTTGGCAACCGGAATAAAATAATAATTGGATCCTATCACCGACCTCGCAGTTCAGATGGTACAGTTGCTGAATGGTTCAAAGAAAACTAGAGTTTCATTTCAAACACGTACCCGACTCATACGATAATAGTTGGTGGTGACTTTAATTTACCATCGATATGTTGGCGAAAATACATGTTTAATTCCGGAGGTATGCATAAAATAACATCCGAAACTGTGGTAAATGCATTCTCTGAAAATTATTTCGAGCAGTTAGTTCATGAGAACACGCGAATAGTAAACGGTTATGAAAACACACTTGATGTCTTAGCAACAAATAATCCTGAGTTAATAACGAGTTTCAAAAGCGATATAGAGATTAGTGAACACAGGGTTGTCGTACCGAGATTGAATATTGTAACCCCTAAATCCTCGAAAAATAAACGAAAATTATACCTATTCAAAAAAGCAGATAAAAATTCACTTCACGCCTTCCTGAGATACAATCTCCAAATTAATATAAGTGTAGACCAGAAGTGGCTTAAATTCAGAGAAATAGTATCGGCAGCAATTGATACATTTATACCAAATAAAATAACAAACAACGGAGCTTACCCTCCTTGGTACACAAAACAAGTTAGAACACTGTTACAGAAACAACGAAACAAACATGCCAAATTTAAACAGACGCAAAATCCCCAAGATTGGCTATCCTTTACAGAAGCTCGAAATTTAGCTCGGAGTTCAATGCGAGACGCTTATAACAGTTTTCACAACGAAACTGTCTCGAAACCTGGCAGTAAATCCAAAGAGATTTCAGTCGTATGTGAAGTATGTTAGCGGCAAGAAACAATCAATGCATTCCCTTGCACGATAGCAATGGACATACTATCGACGACGGCGATGCCAAAGCAGAGTTACTAAACACAGCCTTCCGAAATGCCTTCACAAAAGAAGACGAAGTAAATATTCCAGAATTCGAATCGAGAACGGCTGCCAACATGAGTGACGCAGAAGTAAATATCCTCGGAGTAGTGAATAACTCAAATCACTTAATGAAAGCAAGTCTTCTGGTCCAGACTGTATACCAATTAGGTTCCTTTCCGAGTATGCCGATGTATTAGCTCCATACTTAACAATCATATACACTCCTGGAAATGGAAAAAAGAACACATTGACACCGGTGTGTCAGACCCACCATACTTGCTCCGGACACTGCGAGAGGGCTGTACAAGCAATGATCACACGCACGGCACAGCGGACACACCAGGAACCGCGGTGTTGGCCGCCGAATAGCACTAGCTGCGCAGCATTTGTGCACCGCCGCCATCAGTGTCAGCCAATTTGCCGTGGCATACGGAGCTCCATCGCAGTCTTTAACACTGGTAGCATGCCGCGACAGCGTGGACGTGAACCGTATGTGCAGTTGACGGACTTTGAGCGAGGGCGTATAGTGGGCATGCGGGAGGCCGGGTGGACGTACCGCCGAATTGCTCAACACGTGGGGCGTGAGGTCTCCACAGTACATCGATGTTGTCGCCAGTGGTGCACGTGCCCGTCGACCTGGGACCGGACCGCAGCGACGCACGGATGCACGCCAAGACCGTAGGATCCTACGCAGTGCCGTAGGGGACCGCACCGCCACTTCCCAGCAAATTAGGGACACTGTTGCTCCTGGGGTATCGGCGAGGACCATTCGCAACCGTCTCCATGAAGCTGGGCTACGGTCCCGCACACCGTTAGGCCGTCTTCCGCTCACGCCCCAACATCGTGCAGCCCGCCTCCAGTGGTGTCGCGACAGGCGTGAATGGAGGGACGAATGGAGACGTGTCGTCTTCAGCGATGAGAGTCGCTTCTGCCTTGGTGCCAATGATGGTCGTATGCGTGTTTGGCGCCGTGCAGGTGAGCGCCACAATCAGGACTGCATACGACCGAGGCACACAGGGCCAACACCCGGCATTATTGTGTGGGGAGCGATCTCCTACACTGGCCGTACACCACTGGTGATCGTCGAGGGGACACTGAATAGTGCACGGTACATCCAAACCGTCATCGAACCCATCGTTCTACCATTCCTAGACCGGCAAGGGAACTTGCTGTTCCAACAGGACAATGCACGTCCGCATGGATCCCGTGCCACCCAACGTGCTCTAGAAGGTGTAAGTCAACTACCCTGGCCAGCAAGATCTCCGGATCTGTCCCCCATTGAGCATGTTTGGGACTGGATGAAGCGTCGTCTCACGCGGTCTGCACGTCCAGCACGAACGCTGGTCCAACTGAGGCGCCAGGTGGAAATGGCATGGCAAGCCGTTCCACAGGACTACATCCAGCATCTCTACGATCGTCTCCATGGGAGAATAGCAGCCTGCATTGCTGCGAAAGGTGGATATACACAGTACTAGTGCCGAAATTGTGCATGCTCTGTTGCCTGTGTCTATGTGCCTGTGGTTCTGTCAGTGTGATCATGTGATGTATCTGACCCCAGGAATGTGTCAATAAAGTTTCCCCTTCCTGGGACAATGAATTCACGGTGTTCTTATTTCAATTTCCAGGAGTGTACAACCGTTCGCTCGACTAAAGATCCGTACCCAGAGACTGGAAAGTTGCACAGGTTGTAAGGAGGCTGTTTATGTTTTCTTATTGGCAACGTTACGTAGCGCTGTGTATGAAAATCACTGGCTGTGCTGTGTGCAGTCTGTGGCTAGTTTGCATTATTGTCTGCCATTGTAGTGTTGGGCAGCGGCAGCTGGATGTGAACAGCGCGTAGCGTTGCGCAGTTGGAGGTGAGCCGCCAGCTGTGGTGGATGTGGGGAGAGAGATGGCGGAGTTTTGAAAATTGTAACACTGGATGTCATGAACTACTATATATATTATGACTGTTAAAGTAAATACATTGTTTGTTCTCTATTAAAATCTTTCATTTGCTAACTATGCCTATCAGTAGTTAGTCCCTTCTGTAGTTTGAATCTTTTATTTAGCTGGCAATAGTGGCGCTCGCTGTATTGCAGTAGTTCGAGTAACGAAGATTTTTGTGAGATAAGTGATTTGTGAAAGGTATAGGTTAATGTTAGACAGGGCCATTGTTTTGTAGGGATTATTAAAAGTCAGATTGAGTTGCGCTAAAAATATTGTGTGTCAGTTTAAGCACAGTCCTGTATAAATGTTCAAAGGGCTTATGGACAATATGTGAGAAGTAGGGTCTGTTAGTGTTTGCACGTGTGTTAATAATTCAGAAAGGGACTGGATAACAGCATTGCTGGTTCTAAGGGCAATTCCATATACTTTGTGAGTGCACAAGTGGTGGTTTATGGACTTGCTATCTTCTCTGCAAGACTCTTCGATGGTGATTGTGCACCTGCACAGTCGCAGCAGATGGCTGCTGGCCATCTCTACAAGGACTACAGAGGGTCTACACCTTTGCTGACTCACCAGTACCATTATTTCTACAAGGACTGCAGTGGGTCTGCGCCTCTGGTGGCCCACCAATACCATATTCTCTACCAGGACTACAGTGGGTCTGCTCTGTGATGACCTACCTACCAATATTCTTCAAAACGTCGAATGACTCTGCTGTGGGTTTGCTCTGTTGTGGCCCATTACCGGTCAGCATGTCAAGAGTCAGCACTGTCTTTCCGTTGGAAGGACAACACTACTTCTTCATGACTGCATGGGAATCCACTACTTCTGTGTGCAGTTTCTTTTACTAATGAGACTTTGTGAAAAAAAAACTGTAATTACTATTATGATGAATGATCAGGACTATCTTTATGGACTGTGAGAAAATTTTAGCTTTTGACCAACATTGTATCAATAAGTGAGTGCATTTGATTTCTTTGTTATTGTAATTACGATTATGAAAAAATTTAACAAATATGTATTGCCCAGTGCCCAAAACAATTTGTTAAATTTTTTATGGGAGCATGGGGGCTATATAAGTAGGCTGTTTATGTTTTCTTATTGGCAACGTTACGTAGCGCTCTGTATGAAAATCACTGGCTGTGCTGTGTGCAGTCTGTGGCTAGTTTGCATTATTGTCTGCCATTGTAGTGTTGGGCAGCGGCAGCTGGATGTGAACAGCGCGTAGCGTTGCGCAGTTGGAGGTGAGCCGCCAGCTGTGGTGGATGTCGGGAGAGAGAAGGCGGAGTTTTGAAATTTGTAACACTGGATGTCATGAACTACTATATATATTATGACTATTAAGGTAAATACATAGTTTGTTCTCTATTAAAATCTTTCATTTGCTAACTATGCCTATCAGTAGTTAGTGCCTTCTGTAGTTTGAATCTTTTATTTAGTTGGCAATAGTGGCGCTCGCTGTATTGCAGTAGTTCGAGTAACGAAGATTTTTGTGAGGTAAGTGATTTGTGAAAGGTATAGGTTAATGTTAGTCAGGGCCATTGTTTTGTAGGGATTATTAAAAGTCAGATTGCGTTGCGCTGAAAAATATTGTGTGTCAGTTTAAGCACAGTCCTGTATAAATGTTCAAAGGGGACGTTTCAAGGTCACACCAATATTCAACAAAGGTAGTAGGAGTAATCTACTAAATTACAGGCCCATATCGTTAGCGTCAATATGCAGCAGGATTTTAGAACATATATTGTGTTCGAACATTATGAATGACCTCGAAGAAAACTGTCTATTGACACACAGTCAACATGTGTTTAGAAAACATCGTTCCTGTGAAACACAACTAACTCTTTATTCACATGAAGTGCTGAGTGCTATTGATAAGGGATTTTAGATCGATTACGTATTCCTGGATTTCCGGAAGGCTTTTGACACTGTACCACACAAGTGGCTCGTGGTGAAATTGTGTGATCATGGAATATCGTCTCAGTTATGTGACTGGATTTGCGATTTCATGACACAGAGGTCACAGTTCGTAGTAATTGACTTAAAGTCATCGAGTAAAACAGAAGTGATTTCATGCGTTGCCCAAGGTAGCGTTATACGCCTTTTACTGTTCCTTATCTCTATAAACGATTTTGGAGACAATCTGAACGGCCGTCTTGCAGATGACGTTGTCGTTTATCGACTAATAAAGTCATCACAAGATCAAACAATGAGCAAAACAATTTAGAAAAAATACCTGGTGCAAAAAGTGGCTGTTGACCCTAAATAACGAATAGTGTGAGGTCATCCACATGAGCCGGCCGCTGTGGTCTCGCGGTTCTAGGCGCGCAGTCCGGAACCGTGCGACTGCTACGGTCGCAGGCTCGAATCCTGCCTCGGGCATGGATGTGTGTGATGTCCTTAGGTTAGTTAGGTTTAAGTAGTTCTAAGTTCCAGGGGACTGATGACCACAGCTGTTAAGTCCCATAGTGCTCATAGCCATTTGAACCATGTGAACCATCATCCACATGAGTGCTAAAAGGAATGCGTTAAACTTCGGTTACAAGATAAATCAGTCTAATGCAAAAGCCGTAAATTCAACTAAATACGTAGGTATTACAATTACGGACAACTTAAATTGGAAAGAACACATAGAAAATGTTGTGGGGAAAGCTAACCAAAGACTGCGTTTTATTGGCAGGAAACTTAGGAAATGTAACAGTGCTACTAATGAGACTGCCTACACTACGCTTGTCGTCCTCTTTTAGAATACTTCTGCGCGGTGTGGGATCCTTACCAGATGGGACTGGTGGAGTACATCGAGAAAATTCTACGGAAGGCAGCGCGTTTTGTATTATCGCGAAATATGTGAGCGAGTGTCACAGAAATGATACAGGATTTGGGCTTGACATCATTAAAAGGAAGGCGTTTCTCGTAGCGACGGAATCTTCTCACGAAATTCCAATCACCAACTGTCTTCTCCAAATGCGAAAATATTTTGTTGACAGCGACCTACATAGGAAGGAACGATCACCATGATAAAAGGAGGGAAATAAGAGCCCGTACGGAAAGATATAGGTGTTCATTCTTTGTGTGGTGTCACCGCCAGACCCCACACTTGCTAGGTGGTAGCCTTTAAATCGGCCGCGGTCCGCTAGTATACGTCGGACCCGCGTGTCGCCACTATCAGTGATTGCAGACCGAGCGCCGCCACACGGCAGTTCTAGAGAGACTTCCTAGCACTCGCCCCAATTGTACAGCCGATTTTGCTAGCGATGGTTCACTGACAAAATACGCTCTCATTTGCCGAGACGATAGTCTAGCACAGCCTTCACCTACGTCATTTGCTACGACGTAGCAAGGCGCCATATTCAGTTACTATTGATATTGTGAATCATGTACCGTCAAGAGCGACATTCATCATTAATGGATTAAAGTTAAGTATTCCACCAGCTACGAACGTTTTTCTAAATTCTAGTTTCCTTGACCTGTTTCAGACCTCACGCCAGCCTGCGTGAGCCAAAACGCGTGCATTTCGGCCTCCTTTAGTAAAACGGTGTTTGCTCTCTTGCCAACCACAACACTTTCCGCGCGCTATACGAGATTGGAATAATAGAGAATTGTGAAGGTGGTTCGATGAACCCTCTGCCAGACACTTAAATGTGATTTGCAGACTACCCATATATATGTAGATGTAGATGTACGAGCATAGAGAATAAGTTCACAATATGTGTGAGTGGTTCAACGACTTCTTAAATAATAGAACTCGACGGCGAATGTTCATTGGAGACATGGGTATCGTGAGCAGTGCTCCAAGGAGATGTGATTGTTCTCTGTATACATAAATGATTTGGCGGACGGCGTGGGTAGCAATATTCGGTTTTCTGCTGATGATGCCATGTTGTACGGCAAGGTGTCGAAGTTGAGTGCCTATAGGAAGATAGAGGACGACTTAGACCAAATTTCCAGTAGGTGTGATGAATGGCAGCAAGCCCTAAATGTGGATGAGCCTTGCGCGGCTCGTCTTCGTGCCGTTTATTGCTTGGCATATTGCCTTTGCGGTTCTGCTGTCCCGTTTCTTGTTCGATTTAGTGGCATCAGCAGCGCTTTTCGATGAGAGTACTGCCGTACTACCTTTGGAGAAAGAGGTAGTATTTCCGGGTCGTCGTGCGTCGGGAGTTCAGTCGTGACAGAGCAGCAGTGAGGTCTGGACAGCCATGACTCACCCGACCGATGCCGACACACATGACTTGAGTATGGACGACCGTGGTTGGTCGTTCGGTACGTCGTCTCATCGGACGACGTGTATTTGGTCGCCGACCGCTTCTGGGTTCTCCGTGTGTGTCGACTTGCGATTCGTCCTTCTTGTTCCACAGTCACTAGTTTTGGAATTGTTAAAGTTGTTTGTGGAACTGTTTTTGTGGGACTGTGTGTAGCTTGTGTGGTTTTGAGTGAGCAGCTATTTGAAAGCTATCTGCATGCTGCATGTAGTGAGTCAGTTGCGCCGGAGAAGTGAGGAAGTGTCCGCGCGCTAGGCCAGGCTGGGACCGCTGGCGGCGTGCACGAGCTGTCGGATCATGAGGCGCTAGATGCGAGAGCGGCGAAGTTCGTTGCCCATCGAACCTGGACGTTGAAGTTGAGTGATCAGTTAACCTGTTATTAAACCTCAACTATTGTGACATCTCTTCCTTTATTTGTGGGTTGTTGCTCCCTGGGCCGTTCGGGCTAGCAGCAACGTATGATGTGTTGGAGTTGGCGAAATCTTGCAGCCGTCTTCCTGTATTGTGATTAATTATTAAATTCACTGTTACTTATCAGTGAAGTGCACCAGCGGTATTTTCTGCCCTGTGGCCGTTAACGCCCCAGTTACCCCTGGTCGTTAGTGTAGTTTTCCGGCAGGGTGCCTTTCGTTTTCGTGTTGATGCTGTCTAGCACGGCGTGTAATTCGACATCGTTTACGTTTTTGGCTCATATTTTGCGTAGAGAGGTCATTGTTCCCCTGGCTGTTTTTTGACGCCAAATTCTGAAGACATAGTGCTGTTTGTATCCTCTGCTGAGTGGTACTTAAGTAAATAAATCAGTCAAATCAAAGTGAAGTAGAAACTAGAATATAAACGAAAATCTTGGTTTAGTTTAGAGAGTTACATTCTGGCAAACAGCGGGCAGAACAACAGAACAGAAGAGACAATGACCGTGAGGTCAGCAAGTTCCACATAAGCGGGCGCTGTCGATTCAGCCGTCAGGGCATCGCCCGACCAGCTCACGTGTTTCTCAGTTGTCGCATGTGAGCAAAGGCCCTCGCCTACATCCCAAGAGCCAATGACCGACGTTAAGAAGATTCTTCGAGAAGTTTTTCAACGTGACAGAAGAGGCAATGACCGGCTCACGTGTTTCTCAGTCGTAACATGTGATTAAAGGCCCTCGTCTACAATCCAAAAGCCAATGACCGACGTTAAGAAGATTCTTCGAGAAGCTTTTCAACGTGACAGAAGAGGCAATGACCGTGAAGTCGTTGACCTCCAATAAACTGAAGTGAATAAATACGCGAGATTCAGTGGGCTCGAGAGCCGAAGGAAGAAAGAGAGGAGAGTAGCAGTAGTTTTCAGTCAGTTTCGGTGCTGAAGACCGTCATGCCAGAAGAGACTACATCATGCACAGACGCACCAAGTCCGCCGCTGTAATGGAATAGCAAGCAGCAGCCTCGGCGCCAGATGACAGAAGTTAAAAGGTATTTGAAGTCTGATTTTTACGTACCCGAGTGACTCGTGAGGACGGGAAGGAGACGGCCTCACATCAGCAGTCACCTGTGAGCTGGGATGAAGATCTGACAGCCGAAGACTAGCAAGCGGGAGTCCGTTGTTCGAGTCCGGGACACTGGCCTTCCCCCGCCGCGCCGCTCCACTGGGCCGACGCACAACACACGCGGCCGCTTAGAGATGAGAAACACTGGGACGTCATATCCAAGGTATCACCATCCGATGCACGACTTCGCTCGCAATCATTAAACGGGCCACCTCGCGCTGCGCGTCTCCTGTCAGCTGGGGGAGACGGCGACACGAGATACACACCGCTACGCATAAACAGACGCCGCCGCCGCCGCTGCCGCAGCAGAAGGCTACGCAAACGACACAGCTGCCGTTCTCCGAAACAGAACATCCAGTAAGATACAGTTGTACGAAACTTTCAATAAAACCTCTTGTTGTTGTTGTTGTTGTGGTCTTCAGTCCTGAGACTGGTTTGATGCAGCTCTCCATGCTACTCTATCCTGTGCAAGCTTCTTCATCTCCCAGTACCTACTGCAACCTACATCCTTCTTAATCTGCTTAGTGTATTCATCTCTTGGTCTCCCCCTACGATTTTTACCCTCCACGCTGCCCTCCAATACTAAATTTGTGATCCCTTGATGCCTCAGAACATGTCCTACCAACCGATCCCTTCTTCTGGTCAAGTTGTGCCACAAACTTCTCTTCTCCCCAATCCTATTCAATACTTCCTCATTAGTTATGTGATCTACACATTCTCTTCTTGTCCAAACTATTTATCGTCCATGTTTCACTTCCATGCATGGGTATACTTCATACAAATTCTTTCAGAAACGACTTCCTGACACCTAAAATGTATGAAAAATCATGATTTGCACACGGCTGTATTTGACATTTGACCACACATCTATCATCAATCATAAACAGACCATCTCCAGGTAGATTGAGACATTATAAACAGATGTGTGAAAGCCCATAACCACTATGATGCATCATTTCACATACATATCAATGGCCTTTAGACAAACGACCACATTTTTTTTCTCTCAGTCTTGGGGCCTTTGTCCCGCATTACGCGGGGTCGGCGGTGTTACAATTGATTTGGCAGTGTTAATTGCAGAAGGTGGCTGGATGCCCCACTCTCTCTAGGAAGGGGTCCCTTGGGTCACTTCCTTCCCAAGTTTCGGTTAGTGGGATGGCTGACACCCGCTAGTGGCTGAAGACCCCAAAAGCAGCTGGTCGTAGGGCTTCACACTCATACTGTCCCAGAGACTTATTCAGTGAAGTTCTCCCAGGCAGAAAAACCCAAGGAACAACGCCAGAAATCGAAAAGAAGATCCCCAAGAACAAGGAACATGTAGTGACACGACACCACCGCTACCTACAAGCTCTGCATCTGAGGATGAGGTGGAGATTCTGGCGTCCGCTGAGTACCTGGATCTTGCCGGACCCTCAGACACAATGAATACTGACTGCTCAGGCAAAGAGTCGTTGCAGCAGGTGACCCTTAGGCGTAAACTGACTCACTAAATGTTTCATGGGTAACCTGTCTCACGATGATGTCATTCTTCAGTGGAATTTCTGCGGTTCTTCCCACCGCCTGGCTGAACTACGTCAACTGTTAAACTTCACACCTGCTTTTGGCATTGCTCTCCAGGAAACTTGGTTTCCATCAATGTAGTCCCCTGCACTCCTCGGCTATAAGGGATATTACATGAACCGTAGTGACTATAATCCAGTGTCAGGTGGAGTTTGCATCTGTCATAAACTCAGTATGTAGTGAAACTCTGCCCCTTCAAACCCCTCTTGAAGCTGTGGCTGTCAGAATACGGACAATGCAGGAAATAATGGTCTGCAATGTATATCTTCCTCTAGATGTGTTAGCTGCACTGATTGATCAACTCCCTAAACCTTTCCCAGTTTTGGGAGATTTTAACGTCCATAACCCATGGTGCTTACTGGCTGAGGCAGAGATGTCGAAACTTTACTGTCTCAGTTCGATCTCTGCCTTTTAAACACTGGGTCCGCCACACATTTCAGTGTGGCTCGAGATAGTTCATCGGCAATCTGCAGCCCAGGACTTCTCCCATCAATCCACTGCAGAGCACATGGTGACCTGTGTGGTAGTGACCACTTCCCCAACTTCCTGTCACTGCCCCGACGTCAGGCCCATGGATGGGCTTTACGCAAGGCAGACTAGGAAACTTTAACTTTTGATATTATCATTGAATCTCCCCCACATGGTAACATCGATGTGATGGCTGAACAGGCGACCACCACAATCGTTTCTGCTGCAGAATACGCGATCCCTTGCTCTTGGGGGTGCCCACAGCGAAAGACAGTCCCTTAGTGGTCGCCGAAAGTCACTGAGGCAATTACAGAGCGTCGGCGAGCTCTACAGCGACATAAGCTGAACCCTTCTCTGGAGCACCTGAGAGACTTTAAGCGGCTCTGTGCCTGTGTACGCCAGCTAATAAAACCACGGAAACAGGAGTGTTGCGGGAGGTATCTGTCGACCATTGGGCGCCATACGTCACCTTCCCAAGTCTGGACGAAGATCAGACGTCTTTATGGGTACCAGACCTCAACAGATGTCCCTGAAGTTACCATCAATGGCGTGCTATGTACCGACGCACTTTGCTGAGCACTAAGCTCGAGCCTCTGCGTCGGAGAACCACCCCCCCCCCCCTTTCGCACTCTCAAAAAGTGGATGGAAAGGAAAGTCCTCTCATTCACTACACGCTACAGTGAACCCTATAACGCCCGATTTACAGAGTGGGAGTTCCTCAGCGCATTTGCACATTGCCCCGACACAGTTCCTGGACCGGATTGGATCCACAGTCAGATGATTAAACATCTCTCGTCTAATTACAAGCGCCATCTCCTCATTATCTTCAACCAGATCTGGTGAGGTGGCGTCTTTCCATTATAATGGCGGGAGAGCATCATCGTTCTGGTGTTCAAACCCGGTAAAAACCCGCTTGATGTGGATAGCTATCGGCCCATCAGCCTGACCAACGTTCTTTGTAAGCTGCTGGAACGTATGGTGTGTCAGCAGTTGGGTTGGGTCCTGGAGTCATGTGTCCTACTGGTCCATGTCGGGACGGCTTCTGCCAGGGTCGCTCTACCACTGATAATCTTGTGTCCCTCGAGTCTGCCATCTGAACAGCCTTTTCCAGACGCCAACACCTTGTTGCCGTCTTTTTTTATCTAAGTGAAGTGTATGACACCACCTGGCCACATCATATACTGGCCACGTTATACTAGTGGGGTCTCTGAGGCCCACCCCGAATTTTTATCCAGAATTTCCTGTCGCTCCGTACTTTCCGTGTCCAAGTTGGCACTTCCCATAGTTCCCCTCATATCCAGGAGAATGGGGTCGCGCAGGGATCTGCATTGAGTGTATCATTATTTTTAGAGGCCCTTAACGGTCTAGCAGCAGCTGTAGGGTGTTCGTCTCACGAATTCTGCATTTCGTATTGCTCCACCAGTACTGGTGTTGCTGAGCGGCGCCTACAGGGAGCCATTCACAAGGAACAGTCATGGGCTCTCACCCACGGCTTCCAGTTTTCGGCCACTAAGGCGTGTGTAATGCACTTCTGTCGGCGTTGTACCGTTCGTCTGGAATCATAACTTCACTTTCATGACGATCCACTCGCTGTAGTGGAGACATATAAATTCTGAGGACAGGTTTTCGACGTCCGATTGACTAGGCTACCTCACCTTCGCCTGCTTAAGCGGAAATGCTGGCAGCACCTCAGTGGCCTCTGCTGCATGAGCAATACCAACTAGGGTGCAGATCGCTCTACGCTGCTGCAGTTCTACAAAGCCCTTGTTAAATCCCACCTTAACTATGGGAGTCTGGCTTGTGGTTCGGCGGCGCTCTCAGCTTTGTGTGTGTGGCGTTCGTCTAGCGACGGGAGCTTTCAGACGAGTCTGGTGACCCGTGTTCTGCTGGAGGCTGGAGTCCCTCCATCGCAGATCCGACGTGCGCAACTGCTCGCCAGCTACGTCGCATACATTCGTAGTTCTCCTGAGCATCCGAATTACTGTCTCCTTTTACCACCTGCGGCTGTTCATCTCCTGCATCGGCGGCCCAGTCCTGTCTGAACTGGAGTCCTTCCCTTTACCACCTCCCACTCAGGGCCATCCGCGTACCCCTCCATGGTGTACACCAAGGCCGCAGATTCGTCTGGACCTCCCACACGACCCTATAGACTCAGTTACTCCTGCTGCTCTCCGCTGTCACTCCCTCTCGATTCTTGTCGTACTCCGGGGCTCTGAAGTGGTTTACAGCGACAGCTCGATGGCTGATGGTCATATTGGCTTTGCCTACGTCCAGAGGCCATTTGAACATCATTCCTTGACCGATGGCTGCTGTGTATTCATTTCAGAGCTGGTGGCCATCTCCCATGCACTTCAGTGTATCTGTTCATGCCCTGGGGAATCGTTTCTTCTGTGTACTGAATCCTTGAGCAGCCTACACGCTATCGGCCAGTTCTACCCTCGCCATCCTTTGGTAGCGTCCATCAAGGAGTCCATCTATGCCCTGGACCAGTCCCATAGTTCAGTGGTGTTTGTAAGGACCCCAGGACACGTCGGCGTCCGAGGCAACGAACTTGCCGACAGGCTGGCCAAACAGGCTACGCGGAAACCGCTTCTGGAGATGGGCATCTCTGAACCTGACCTGCGTTCTGACTTACGCCGTAGGGTTTTTCGGCTTTGGGAGACGGAATGGCATAAAAGTACACACTATAAACTGCGTGTTATTAAGGAGGCTACGAATGTGTGGAAGACTTCCATGCGGGTCTCTCGCAGGGTATCAGTTGTCCTTGCCGGCTCCGAATTGGCCTCGCTTGGGCGACCCACGGCTACCTCCTGCGCCGTGAAGACCCACCTGAGTATCGGTGTGGCCCATATTCTGGTGCACTGTCCTACTTTGACTGGCCAGCGACGAAATCTTCGGTTGCCGGACTCGCTGTCGTTAATTTTATCTGACAACGCCTGATCGGCTGATTTAGTTTTACGTTTTATTCGTGAGGTTGGGTATTATCATTTGATTTAAGCTTTAGAGCGTGTCCTTTATCCCTCTGTGTCCTCTACCCTAGTGCTTCTAGGGCGGAGGTTTTAATGTGTTGCAGAGTGGCTAGCTTCTCCTTTTTATTCTCATGGTCAACCATCCACAGTAATCTGCTTTGCTTTCCTAACCTCTTCATCCCGTTTCTTGCATATCTGTGGTTTTCTTGTCCCATTTTGTCCATTTACATGTTTGTTGCCCTTTATCGTTCTTGTGAATCTTTCCTTTCATTCCGTTTTGAGTTTTCAGTCTCGTTAGTTTATTTTATCACACTTGTGGCATTGTTTTATTCGGAATAAGGGACTGATGACCTCGTACTTTGGTCCCTTTCCCTCTCTTTTAATCCAACCAACCAACCAATCACATAGTGGTATGTAGGAAACCGCCTGAAAACCACATCCAGACTTGCCGGCATACCCGCCCTCGTCGTTAATCCTCTGATTGGATTCGATCCGGGGTCAGCGCGCCTACCCAAGTCCAGGAAGTAGCGCTTTAGCGCTCTCGGCTACCGTGGCGGGTTAATCAAAAGAACAAAAATACTAAATTAAAAATTACCTATAAATTTAGAGTATGTATTTCAATCTGTTCAACTAATGTTCCAAGTTCGTTGCTGTCTGTGACCAAATTACAAACTCATCGTCAAAACCAAAGCTACGATTTCTTCACCATGGACACTAATTTCCCTCCAGAGTTTCCCCTTGGTTTCCTATAATTTTTGGTAAGCGTACAGGCTAAGTAACACAAGGGGAAGATGCAAACCATTCTCTCTACCTGACGAGCTGCTGCCTCCCTTTTAGGTCTTTGGCTCTTGAAGCTGCAAGTTGTAGATAATTATTCATTCCTTGTATTTTACCCATACTATCTTACACTGTGAAAAGCATTATTAGTAGAAAAATGCTGGAGAATTAGTTTCATCATTTTTCAGTTCGACTTCTAACATATGTCGTAAATCGAGTAATGCATCAGATGTTTGTGCACTGCTCCAGAATCCAAACTGATCTTCAGCCATATTGACTTCTACCATTACATCGATTTTTTCTGTAAGTAATTCACATTGCAACCATTACTTTTTTTGATTATGTCGTCTGTTACATGTGTCTGTGTTCGATTTATTTCTTTCCGTCGTCTGTCAAATTGGTCCCACACTATAGTAACCCCATCTCAACTACATCTACTTTTATTTCCATTCAGTGTTTGCACTAACTTTTGGGTTACGGAATTTAGCATTGAATAAGAATAAGAATCATCGAATTCACGCAGTGTACAAACACATTCACATAAGCTAGGTTTCATATTTTTTAACTCGGACCAAAGTTAAATTAAGAATAATTCCAGTCTCTCGGCTCTGACCAAGGTTTTTGGGCCTTTCCTTTGGTTGTAGGGCAAATGGTCTGTACTGAAAATCACCTCTCAAATGTTGCCCCTTGTAACCTCCCCCTCACTTACCGACCTTAATGACAGTGAAAAATGAAACCGCGTGTACCTAATGGGAGTTTTGGAAAAGCAATCGTCACCGAAGTTAACCTGTCGGTAAAGAGGGAGGAAAGGGTTACATCTAAATGAAAGGAAATGTGCTAATGAAACTGGTGGAAATTAATTTTGAAAAGGGGTAAAGTTAATAAAGAAAGTAAATGTGCAGCCGTTATGTTAACAATTAACTAGCGGTAATTAGGTATTTGAGATTTGGGGGAAATCACGGTCGCCAGTCCTAAGGACAATTACTATAGTAACTGAAAGAGAAAGGTTATTACACATATAATTAGCACTAGAAGCGTGGCAACTGAAGGCTGACACGTGTAGTGTGAAAACTGAAAGTTTGTCAGAAGTAATAAATTTCGCTACACCCTGACTTAATTTAGCAAAAGAATTAATAAAACCGGAAAATCGAAAGTTAATTTAGTGACTGAAGTTAATAGTGAGCTTTCTTTCTGAAGCACATCGAAATTCAGTAAAATACGGTTAGTCTTGGACTACCTCAACAATCATTTCAAAAGCTACTTGAATCTACGCAATTTAGAAAGAAGAGATTTAACTTTGAGCCTGAATTAAATGATTCTGAACAATTAACAATAGTAAAATTTAGTACGTACCAAGCTGAGCAGCAGTCACAGGTAAGCTAAAATATGGTAACAAAACTCGCACTCTTAATTTGTGCTTGTGTAATCTGAATATTGTAGCCAGCTAACTGAACTTTGAAATTAAAGCAGTGAAATAGAATTAGCTATATTACTTTAGTGCTGGCGTTTAAATTTCAACGACACTCGGGTTCATTTCGGAAAAGGAAGGGACTCTGCTTGGTAATGCAATTGGGACAATGAGCAACAAACGTTCATGCCAAGTTGCTATAATTATATTGACGAAAATGGAACAATTTGAAAAGCTGAGGTCTGCCATACAGTTCTAACTTTACTTGCTTCCAGTGTTCCTTGATGATTGATTGAAGGTTTGAAGCCGTCGATCGAGGAGGTGGCGACAGTCACTCATTGTCGGCCGTCGCTGTTGCAGAAGCTGGATGTTGGCGCGCCTTCTTCTCGACACGGTCACCAGACGAAACGGGCTCTTGATGTGCGCTAGTTAATGTTTCCCGTCCGCGACACCATGTCGGAAACTATCATCGCAAGTCGAGCGCAATTACATGCTGCCAAACCCCGAAAGCGCGGCAACTCGCGGGAGTGTCACACAACACACCTGCTCCACTCGCTAGTCCAGCCAGACTCCTTCTCTCAGCCCGCGCTCCACGTGGCAGAGTTAACACTACCAAAGATCCTACACACTTTGATTCTTCACACGACCTATCGACGTAATCGTTCGATAGCAGTTTTCCCTAGGCAAGACCCAGCGTAAAAATACAAATAATATTTACGAAACAAACCAATTATACATCGACATAAATGCATAAATATACAAATAGTAAAACAATTACAATATACAAAGAGACAGAAATGTCATATCTTGAGGTAACAAAGCAAGGAAAAAAAATAGTACAATAGATGGAAATAGGAGGATATGCATTTCCGGCGTTACACGTGCCCCACATTGTCTGAGGATGTTCGTGTAACGTAAACAGACTCAGAAAATGTCCCAAAAAAGAAACAGCGGAAATGCATATGCTCAAAACAACAAAAAAAATTTAGCATTCGTCTAATTAACCATAACCCAATTTTTTAGACAATAATAATTGAGTGGAGACACTCCTAATCTTATTCCACTCTGTCATCTTGCCCAAAATAAAACAGGTTGACAACATATCAAAATTCATAGAAAACATAGAAAATGGTTTAGCTATTCCAAAATCATTAAAATTCGTAACACTATAAGAAATGGAATACTATTTGCAAAATTAATCAGAGTACATGGTCATAAAAAGCAGGTATATCAAAATACGCAAACTAATGATTAATTACATAGAATACACATTTTTATGTAACCTTTTCATAATTAATTTTCTCGTCATGTCCAATTAACGCTAAACAAGAAAATAATATACAGCAGATCGAAAAAAAAAACATAAATATTGACAGCAGAATTCTTTCACATCAGCTGTCCGGGAAGAAAAGCAACTCCACATTCCGTACTCGCGAGTACAAAGAATGCCGACAGCGGCACAGAGCCGACAGCGGCTTCGCCTCGCAAGTATTGTTGCGCCCGCCTGTGCGGCACGCTTGATCTCACTCGCCCTTGTAACGGCGTTTCCAGAACGTCCGTTCCACTGAATTCTTTCGGAAAAACTCACTCCCGAGTAATCTCAAGGAGTCCATAAACACTATCACAGCGGATAACTCAACACTGTCCATCATGACACGCATGTACTAGCCTGAAACTTAAAACAGCGTCTAAGTACATCGGCAATGACTAATGAAACACACATTCATGAAATCTGACAGCTAGTTACAAAAGCATATTTACTTTCCTTAATCTACTGTGACTCAGCTGAAAACTGGCAGCTTGGATTTTTAAATTGATTAATATTCAGTAACTCCTAAATAATTTAATCAACATCAATTACTTATTAATTACAACTTCTTTAATGACCTCTAGGTCAGGCAAAAGCATCGTAACATGGCACATCCTTAAGTCTTACACTCTATATTTACATACTGTACAAATTACCCATTGTGTGGTATTAATCGATCCTAGGTTGGTACAATTTCAAGTCCACAATATTCCGTATACCTAATCGTTTTCCAGAGCTTGGATACTCTAAGCAATAAGCATTTGTGTGAGGTATACCAATGACTTTATATGGTCCTTTATAAACAAACTTAAATTTAGAGATTTCATTGTCTATCTCGCTCGATTTCTCATGAGCTTTTACAAGTACTAAGTCTCCGATTGCAAACTTAGCAAAACGCGCTTTAGCGTCATGACAACGTATGCGAGCATCGGCTTTTAGCTTCATTACTTCTCGCAAACGATCTTTTTTCACACCAATATTAATGTCAATCCGTGGAGGGAATTTGATTATCTCTTCCAATTCACTTTCTACACTATTGTCAATGCCGAGATTCCTCACAGTACAGTAGTTCAAATTCATACCTACGTCAATAGCATCCGGCCAGTTAACAATGTGTATAGGCTGGTATTGCCTCTGCACACCGTCTCCTGCCTCGTCAAAACTAACTACTATTGTTTTATCTTGTGACGTACATGTCAAAGTTTTGCTTTCGCAATTAATCACTGCCCGGTACTTTAATAGCCAATCTAACCCGATAATTACTTCCGTAGTCAAGTCTGGCACGACGACAAACTCTTGTTGAAATCGTGCCCCACATATCTCGAAGTTGACAAAAATCTGTTTTGTGACCGGTTTACTGGCCTTCCCAGTAGCACCGATAATTTTCACTCCTGTTACTGGCATAACTACGATGCCAGGTCTGTCTTTCAGTAACTCAAATATTTTCCCAGATACAGCACTCAATTCTGCACCGGTGTCAATCAACACGTTTAGTTGTAGGTCGTGCATATTAACAGACACTACTATCTGTCTACACTTGTCCTCGACTGTATCTTTATTTTCCCACAGTAAATCCTCATCTATATCCAGGTCATTCCAGAAAAAACCATCCGGCTTTGATCCTAAATCCGGCTTATCTGGCGGCTTTTTCAGCCTCTGTTCAAATACAGTTTTAATTTCAACACGTTTGTCCTGAGGCTTAGTCTGTAGCTTCGCCTCCAATACCGAAACCTTTTCCTGTAACTCGTCAACTAGTGAGTGTTGCTTTGCTATCAATTCATTAATCGTCACCTTCGTTGATTCCACTTTGGTCAGATTAATCTCATCCGCCAATCTACCTGGAGGAATGTGTCCAGTAGTTTCTGCAATTACTTCCGCTAGATCTGCGCAACCCACACTGCTATCGTCTGACCGTATAATGTCAGCTCTAACCTCATACACGTTGTAATCTATGTGCTTTTCTACCAATCGTGTCCGGCTATCACTAAAATTTTCGCAATCTTTCTCCTTAATACTCTCGCAATGTTTAAACTGGAGGTTTGCGTCGGATGGGTCGGTTACTTCTACCACTGAAACTTTCGGTAAGGTCTGCCGGTTAGGGCCAGAACTTTCCGTTACTACTTCAACATCTAACTCCTGCGGGACGAAACACGACGAATCTTGCTCGTGCTCGCCCTTAACATCAACTATTTCTAGTAAAGTCTGCCGATTAGGGCCAGAACTTTCTATCATTTCACAAACACTATCTTCCTGCGGGACGAGACGCGGAAAATCCTGCACGCGCTCCCCATAAACACTTCTCCCATACAGACCCCTATAATCTCTTAGTTCGTCGTATAAGCGACCGAACTGCCTTAACCAGACCTCATCCCTCTCTGCATCCCCTCGCTCGATGACGGATGTGTTATCCGACATCTGACATTCTCTCAACAATTGCGAATCATTCTTAATCTCAATCTCCAGTTCCGCTGTGGGTATTACAGCTGCCACTTTATGATCGATTTCCGGAACACTACTTAAATTGTTCTCACTGACAGCGAATGTATTTTCTACTGCCGTGTATACAGCTGATCTACTACTTGTGGGCGCACTCTTTTCTCTTAACACTGGCACACTCTCCCGCCGTTGATTATTCCATACGGAATTTTCATAACGGCGACACCTGGGTTTTCTCTTGTTATTGGGCCGCCAAAATTTCTCCACGCCCGGTCGGCCCCTCACCGGCGCGGCTAATGGTTTCCCTGTCTCGTCCCAGCAGATACGCTCCCTGGATGCTGCTGAGGCGGCTGATCACACCCTCTGGCGTTATTACTATTCTGCGAAGCCCGTATCACGCTAGTGTGATACTGGTTTCCGTCATTCCTGTTATTATTTGCATTGTACCGATTCTCATTACGGCCCCAACCACTATTGTTATTGCTGCCAAGATTGCGGTATGCATTATTCCCATAGTTATCATTGTTGTGGTTGCTGTGGTACTCGTTGTTGTTACCACGGCCCCTACCATTGTCGCGATTATTGCGCCAATTGTCCTCGTCCTCAACTCTTTCCAGGAAATCCTTGACTGTCCTATAATTGCTTCCTACGTAGCGTTTTGTATCATCTGGAAGCTTCTTGTAGAGTTCCCAGACTATTTCGGATTCCGTGCGGCGATCACGCAAATATTCCAACTTGCGGATCCAGCCCTCACAAAACTCCTTCATCGAACCACGCGAATTCGCATCGAAAGGCCTCGATACGACAAATTCGCGCCAGACACTTTGCTGTTTTTGCTCTGACCAGTATTCAGCCAGAAACAAATTTTTAAACTCGTCAAAAGTTAGGTTCGTAATGTTGAGGTTTAGGCCCCAACGCTTGGCATCACCAGCCAGCACATCAATAACCGCATTAATTTTTCTCTCATTAGTCCATGATCTGGGTAAAACTCTTTCACAATTCTTAATGAAATCCGTCGCGTGTATACCGCCTTTTTTCAAGGGGTCGAACCGCTCCTCTTTCGTCAACAATTCCGAACTATGTGCATAGATTGACACATAGCTCTGTTTTTCGTCAAGTTTCTTTTCTAATTCCGACACTCTCGTAATTACTTGGCAAGTGGTTGTCGCAAGCGTTTCCACTTCCCTCTTTTTCTCTTCGCAGGTATTAGCCTGCTCCCTCACTTTAGTGTCTACTTCGGACACCAAAGCCTTTAAAGTTTCCACCTTCTGTTGATCCTCTTTTTTCACTAATTGAATTTGTTCCGTCACCTTATTCTCGATGATCGGAGCAACTGACTCTCCTACACTTTTCTCGATTCTGCTAACTTCGGAATAAAAACGAGTATTTATGCTCGCAATTTCCGCCTGAACGCCTATCATTTCCTGTTTAAGATTACCGATTTCGGTATTAATTACAACAATATCTTCTTTGATTTTATCAACTTTTGTATTAACAACTCCAACATTGTTGTTAACAACGTTAATAGCTTTGTTCTGACTGTCTAGCATCCGTTCAATTTTTTCAGACTGAGCTTCTTGCTTGGCAGCCTGAGCTTCTTGCTTGGCAGCCCGAGCCTCTTGCTTGGCAGCCTGATCTTCTTGCTTGGCAGACAGAGCTTTAATTTCTGCCGATTGACTCTTGATTTCGTTAATCAAAACATTCAATAAATCAGTTAAATTCCCGGAAACTACCGGTTTTACTTCCGTAGCGGCTTCCTCTTTAATTGTCCCCCCGTATTCGTCATCAAGGGATTCACATTTGATTTTCACTTCCGATTCCGAAACATTTTCTAAAGTGTGGAATTCCATTTCTGCTCTTTGTTGCGTTTCGGCGGTCGCGTCTTTCATGCTAGCCGCCTGCTCCTGAACAATGGGTACCGCGGTGCGCGTTTCCCACTGTTCGACCGATTGTTCCGTATCCAAGTCTACCAAATTTTGGCAATTGTTGCCTTCACTCATTTTAATAATTTTCAATATAAATGCCAAACCTCAAATATAATTAGGATTACTCCCACTACTTATTCTCGCTGACGTAACGGCCTGTACGTAACCAGTACTTTGTTACGAGATTTGCACAATGCAAAATTCGTGTCCAGAACAACCTCAAATCCGAAGATTGTCCTGTCACCAGGTCGCCACGTGTAACCTCCCCCTCACTTACCGACCTTAATGACAGTGAAAAATGAAACCGCGTGTACCTAATGGGAGTTTTGGAAAAGCAATCGTCACCGAAGTTAACCTGTCGGTAAAGAGGGAGGAAAGGGTTACATCTAAATGAAAGGAAATGTGCTAATGAAACTGGTGGAAATTAATTTTGAAAAGGGGTAAAGTTAATAAAGAAAGTAAATGTGCAGCCGTTACGTTAACAATTAACTAGCGGTAATTAAGTATTTGAGATTTGGGGGAAATCACGGTCGCCAGTCCTAAGGACAATTACTATAGTAACTGAAAGAGAAAGGTTATTACACATATAATTAGCACTAGAAGCGTGGCAACTGAAGGCTGACACGTGTAGTGTGAAAACTGAAAGTTTGTCAGAAGTAATAAATTTCGCTACACCCTGACTTAATTTAGCAAAAGAATTAATAAAACCGGAAAATCGAAAGTTAATTTAGTGACTGAAGTTAATAGTGAGCTTTCTTTCTGAAGCACATCGAAATTCAGTAAAATACGGTTAGTCTTGGACTACCTCAACAATCATTTCAAAAGCTACTTGAATCTACGCAATTTAGAAAGAAGAGATTTAACTTTGAGCCTGAATTAAATGATTCTGAACAATTAACAATAGTAAAATTTAGTACGTACCAAGCTGAGCAGCAGTCACAGGTAAGCTAAAATATGGTAACAAAACTCGCACTCTTAATTTGTGCTTGTGTAATCTGAATATTGTAGCCAGCTAACTGAACTTTGAAATTAAAGCAGTGAAATAGAATTAGCTATATTACTTTAGTGCTGGCGTTTAAATTTCAACGACACTCGGGTTCATTTCGGAAAAGGAAGGGACTCTGCTTGGTAATGCAATTGGGACAATGAGCAACAAACGTTCATGCCAAGTTGCTATAATTATATTGACGAAAATGGAACAGTTTGAAAAGCTGAGGTCTGCCATACAGTTCTAACTTTACTTGCTTCCAGTGTTCCTTGATGGTTGATTGAAGGTTTGAAGCCGTCGATCGAGGAGGTGGCGACAGTCACTCATTGTCGGCCGTCGCTGTTGCAGAAGCTGGATGTTGGCGCGCCTTCTTCTCGACACGGTCACCAGACGAAACGGGCTCTTGATGTGCGCTAGTTAATGTTTCCCGTCCGCGACACCATGTCGGAAACTATCATCGCAAGTCGAGCGCAATTACATGCTGCCAAACCCCGAAAGCGCGGCAACTCGCGGGAGTGTCACACAACACACCTGCTCCACTCGCTAGTCCAGCCAGACTCCTTCTCTCAGCCCGCGCTCCACGTGGCAGAGTTAACACTACCAAAGATCCTACACACTTTGATTCTTCACACGACCTATCGACGTAATCGTTCGATAGCAGTTTTCCCTAGGCAAGACCCAGCGTAAAAATACAAATAATATTTACGAAACAAACCAATTATACATCGACATAAATGCATAAATATACAAATAGTAAAACAATTACAATATACAAAGAGACAGAAATGTCATATCTTGAGGTAACAAAGCAAGGAAAAAAAATAGTACAATAGATGGAAATAGGAGGATATGCATTTCCGGCGTTACACCCTCACTACCAGATAGCATGGTACGCGGCTGAAAATTTTATCACTCTTTAATGAGTTATTAGTTGAACAGAGCATTCGACCTTAAGAGGAGATGACTAAAAAGTAATTAAGAATTTCCGTAGTATGGTCTTCGAGTTCTCTCACTCAGTATAATTCTGCTGACATTCCATCAATCTTTGACTCCTCCCTTCCTTACTTCGTACTAACTTCTCTTCGGAACTCTAATTATTAATACAAGTATCTCCAAAGGTCTTCTCTTTAAGTATCCTGTATGGAACATTTATCTTTCATGTATTCTTGCATGATTCTACGTTACTGTAATCCTCTGATAGCCATTTCCGTTTTGCCGTTTTTCGCTTCGTGTGATTGTGATTGTCTTTGTTTAGGCATCTGTGTTTCCAAGAATCTGTTTTATTTGCTACAAGTTTATAATTTTTTCTTTTCTTAGTTAAATTCAATAATTACTGTATGTTACCGCCTCGCTAGCTGGGTGGTAACGTGCTCGCCTCCCATGCAAGCGGGGCCGAGATGGATTCCCGGTCAGGTTGGAGATTTTCTCCGCTCGGGGACTGTGGTTTGTGTTGCCCCCATCAACTTTTCATCCTCATCACAGGCGCGCAAGTCACTCAATGTGGCGTCGACTGAAATAAGACATGCATTTCGCGACCGAACTTCCCCGGATGGGGACTCCTGACCAACGATGCCATACGCTCATTCCCATTCTTTATACTGTTGTTGTTGTTGTTGTGGTCTTCAGTCCTGAGACTGGTTTGATGCAGCTCTCCATGCTACTCTATCCTGTGTAAGCTTCTTCATCTCCCAGTACCTACTGCAACCTACATCCTTCTGAATCTGCTTAGTGTATTCATCTCTTGGTCTCCCCCTACGATTTTTACCCTCCACGCTGCCCTCCAATACTAAATTGGTGATCCCTTGATGCCTCAGAATATGTCCTACCAACCGATCCCTTCTTCTCGTCAAGTTGTGCCACAAACTCCTCTTCTCCCCAATCCTATTCAGTACCTCCTCATTAGTTATGTGATCTACCCATCTAATCTTCAGCATTCTTCTGTAGCACCACATTTCGAAAGCTTCTATTCTCTTCTTGTCCAAACTATTTATCGTCCATGTTTCACTTCCATACATGGCTACACTCCATACAAATACTTTCAGAAACGACTTCCTGACACTTAAATCTATACTCGATGTTAACAAATTTCTCTTCTTCAGAAACGCTTTTCTTGCCATTGCCAGTCTACATTTTATATCCTCTCTACTTCGACCATCATCAGTTATTTTGCTCCCCTAATAGCAAAACGCCTTTACTACTTTAAGTGTCTCATTTTCTAATCTAATTCCCTCAGCATCACCTGACCTAATTCGACTACATTCCATTATCCTCGTTTTGCTTTTGTTGATGTTCAACTTATATCCTCCTTTCAAGACACTGTCCATTCCATTCAACTGCTCTTCCACACATCTTAGTAGACAAGTTGAACTTGGACTTTATAGGACTTTTAGCTACGGATAAAGTTAATTATTGTCTAAGCTGACTAGAATACACGATTTGGAACTCTGAAGTAATACGGGATAAAATAAAGGGAGGGAAATGTTTTCTAAAACTTGTACAAAACTAGACTACAGTTTTGATAGAAGAAGAACATACAAGATAGGCACTAACTGAAAAGAGGATGAGATACGTCGTAGCAATCTCCCATATTACCGAACGCGAAAAGAGAAATGAATTTAAGGAAACAAAAATAAATTTTATACTGTATGTAATACAAATCCCCACAAGGAAACATGGGCCTTGCCGTTGGTGAGGTGGCTTGCGCGCCTCAGCGACACAGATAGCCGTACCGTAGGTGCAATCACAACGGAGGAGTATCTATTGAGAGGTCAGACAAACTTGTGGTTCTTGAAGAGAGACAGCAAACCTTTCGGTAGTTGCAGGAGCTACAGTCCCGATGATTCACTGATCTGGCCTTGTAACAGTAACCAGAACGGCCTTGGTCTGCTGGTACTGCGAACAGCTGAAAGCAAGGGGTAACTACAGCAATAATTTTCCCCGGGAGCATGCAGCTTCACTGTATGGTTAAATGATGATGGCGTCCCCTTGGGTAAAATAATCCGGAGGTAAAATAGTTCCCCATTCGGATCTCTGGGCGGGGAATACTCTGGGGGACGTCGTTATCAGCACAATTAATACTGGATTTCTGCGGATCGGAGGGTGGAAGGCAAGATCTCTTAATCGGGCAGGTAGATTAGAAAATTTGAAAAGGGAAAGCGATACATTAAAGTTAGATATAGTACGAATTAGTGAAGTTCGGTGGCAGGATGAAGAAGACTTCTGGTCAGGTGAATGTAGGATTATAAATGCAAATTCAAATAGGGGTAATGCAGGAGTAGGCTTTATAATGAATAAAAAAGTAAGAGCGGCTAAGCTACTAGGAACAGCATAGTGAACGCGTTATTGTAGCCAAGATAGACACGAGGCCCACGCCTACCACAATAGCACAAGTTTATATGCCAACTAGATCCGCAGAAGAAGAGATTGACGAAATGTATGATGAGATAAAAGAAATTATTCAGATAGTGAAGGGAGACGATAATTTAATAGTCATGTGATACTGGAATTCGATAGTAGGAAGAGGAAGAGAGGGAAACGTAGTAGGTGAATATGGAGTGGGGGTAACGAATGAAAGAAGAAGCTCCTTGGCGAATTCTATACAGAGGAATGGAAAAACTGGTAGAAGCCGACCTCGAGGAAGATCAGTTTGGATTTCGTAGAAATAATGGAACACGTGAGGCAATACTGACGCTACGACTTATATAGAAAATAGATTAAGGAAAGGCAAACCTATGTTTCCAGCATTTGTAGACTTAGAGAAAGCTTTTGACATTGTTGACTGGAATACTCTATTTCAAATTCTGAAGGTGGCTGGGGTAAAATACAGGGAGCGAAAAGCTATTTACAATTTGTACAGAAACCAGATGGCACTAATAAGAGTCGAGGGACATGAAGGGGAACCACTGCTTGGGAAGGGAGTGAGACAGGGTTGTAGGCTCTCCCCGATGTTATTCAATCTGTATATTGAGCAAGCAGTAAAGGAAACAAAAGAAAAATTCGGAGTAGGTATTAAAATCAATGCAGAAGAAATAAAAATTTGAGGTTTCTCCGATGACATTGTAATTCTGTCAGAGACAGCAAAGGACTTGGAAGAGCAGTTGAACGGAATGGACAGCGTCTTGAAAGGAGGATATAATATGAACATCAACAAAAGCAAAACGAGCCACTTAAAAGTAGTATATGAGTTTTGCTAATTTGGGAGCAAATTAATTGATGATGGAGGAAGTAGGGAAAATATAAAATGTAGACTGGCAATGGCAAGGAAAGCGTTTCTGAAGAAGGGAAATTTGTTAACATCGAGTACAGATTTAAGTGTCAGGAAGTCGTTTCTGAAAGTATTTGTATGGAGTGTAGCCATGTATGGAAGTGAAACATGGGCGATAAATAGTTTGGACAAGAAGAGAATAGAAGCTTTCGAAATGTGGTGCTACAGAAGCATGCTGCAGATTAGATGGGTAGATCACATAAATTATGAGGACGTAATGAATAGAATTGGGGAGAAGAGGAGTTTGTGGCAGAACCTGACAAGAAGAAGGGACCGGTTGGTAGGAATATTCTGAGGCATCAAGGGATCACCAATTTTGTATTGGAGAGCAGCGTGGAGCGTAAAAATCGTACATGGAGACCAAGAGATGAATACCTTAAGCAGATTCAGAAGGATGTAGGTTGCAGTAGGTACTGGAAGATGAAGAAGCTTGCACAGGATAGAGTAGTATGGAGAGCTGCATCAAACCAGTCTCAGCACTGAAGACCACAACAAAAACAACAACAACAACAACTCTGATATTTAGAAAATTTTTAAAAATATATCATACACTACAATGCAAGCTCTGAGGTTTTTAAAGGACACAAGACTGGGTGACATTTTTACTTTTCACATCATGATAACGTATTTATCAACTGAAACGATAGTTTTTAAAATCTACCAGCAAAAATATGTTGTTGTTACATGTATAAAACTGTGTGATAAAGTTGCGATGTGATGGCATCGCTGTCATAACGCGGAAAGAACCATTGAAACACTGTTTCAGATGGCAACAGAGAGCCGTACTTCCATTTACTGCAGTAATTGAAATATTGAAATACCACAGCGCTTATACATGAACTAGAAGGCATACAAACGTAAAGGAATATGGTCGGTGTTGACATTATTTCTGTCATGTCTACATTAATGTGTACATTATGTATATAGTAACTCAATCATATTTTTCATTACTCGTAACTGATCCTGTGTTACCAAACTCGTACCCATTCAACTGGAATTACTAATTTTCCTACCATTACATTTCACTAAATGTCACTATATGTGTCTATCCATCTCTCTTTTTCTCCCTGTAATCCACCAAAACGTTTAAGGGTTGCAGCACTGCACACTCCGACTCGTAGAACGTCTATTTTATTTCTCCTGATGATGACATCCTCATGAATAGTCGCCACCGGGTGATAAGAATAGGGGAGAATTTTACCTTCGAAATATTCTAAGCAAGAGGATGCCATCAACATTAAATCACCTAATGGAGGAGCAAGTCTTAGAAAATTATAGTGATGGTCCTTCTCCGATTGCTATTGGCCGATCACGATAACAACAGAGCAAGGCAATGATGGCTAATGTTACAACACAAGCCATGATTGACTTATCATCCAGAGACACAGAGACACATGCAAAGTATTGTAACATTCAAAAATGTGTTCTGGCGAAGTCGTGGAGCTCGCTGTGGCAGCACACTACAAATATATTCTCTCAGAAACGCAATGAGCACAGAACACATTTATATAAAGAAAAGTGTACAAGTCCTATAAGTATGGTAAATAACGCTAACGGTTCTCCAATAGTGAAAAACGACAAATAACCTCCCTCCCTTGTCGCTTTCTGTGCAACAGAAAACACACGAGTATCTCATCAACAATTTCAACGATATGAAAGTAACTTAATCCTCCTGACGACTGTGGCATGACTGCAGAAATGGATAGTGGTACTAAAAATTAAATAACAGTGGTTGAAGCTTCGTACCAACATTTTTTCGTATCCAGTCACTCATATCCCTCAATAAGCAATCCTTTATAGAACTTATATTTACTGCATATTATAGTCTTGCCGTAAATCAAGGAAAGAAACCTCTTGCCCATTGAGCACCAATCTATAATTATTTAATGGACTTAAAAATAAATCTTTTCATTCGCTCATTGCTATAGGAAGTAATATCATAAAGTCTGAAAAGACGAATTTACTATGGGAATAAAAAAAATTACCAGTTTCTTCGGGCGTATTTCTTGCTCGAACAGTCCACGGATGGACTGCAGTTCAGAAAAGCAACAGCACTCAGCAAATGGCTCCTTCGGTGGCACAGCTTGTCGAATTTCTTCATGCTGCGATACTTCTCCTCCCCGTAGAGGTATATGATGCGCTTCTTCAGTACACCCGTGGGCTGTTAGAGCAAATAAAATTTACATTCGTAGCTAAACCATAAATATAATGGTTGCATGATTACAACTTAAGGCAGATAACGTGAAAATTAACATTATTCAGTAGCTAAAGAAGCAAAAAATTTCAGAGAAAAATGATTTCTATCTCAACACTTTTAACTTAATCCCTGTACAACATACGGTTGTCATTCGAAGAAGAAGTATAAGAAGATATTTACTTTAAACGAATTATCCACGTCCTGATTTACGGCTGACAAATACCTGAAACCTCACATTCTAATGAAATAACAGCAAATGGGTAAGCTAGGACATGCAGTCTACAGTAAGAAGACCCACACGGATCTGTAACTACATGCAATAAGTTGTCGTCATCCGGTGCAGCCGTACACTTACTCTTATAACTCTAGTTCACATGGCACGTGCTATTTGTGAGACACGTAGCTTACTAGCTGAGCTGCACTATCTTCAAGATCTGTTTAGTCGAAATGGGCACAGATAAGCAAAGATCACACTTACGCTGAAGAAAGGTAGTGATACAGCCATCTGCATTGAAAAGTCAGAGGAATATAAATTCTCTCTTTGTGACTATATTGGACCTTCTTCAGGAAAAATGACAGGAATCTTGGAATAAAACCATTAAAACCATTGACGACATCTTAGTGACAGCATGAACGCTGAAAACCAAATCCTGTTCAAAATGTCTCAACATGTTTCCAAAATAAACGAGTCCGGAAAAAGTGGAAGATATGAGAAAGACAACTCCTTTCAACCTGGGCACCTTGTCTTCTCTCACTCCCTTCTCCCTCCCTCCCTCCCTCTCTCTCTCTCTCTCTCTCTCTCTCTCTCTCTCTCTCTCTGTCTCTTCCAGATCTATCTATTTCGCATTTATTTCCTGTTTCCTCCATCTCACAACAATGCCACTTTTCGTAATGTCGATGTCAGACAAAGGTAACACTAGTTGTGATGAAATAAAAGGAGTAGATACAAGAAACATATGAATTCTTTAATGCTACTAATATTCATGAGATATAAAAATATCCGACAAATCAATTCAAAGTAAAACAAAGGAACAACTACGGAGCGCAAATTTTTTACTCAGAGATACTAAAAAGAAATATCTCTTATGCTTCAACCCAAAGGCACAACGTTTAAGAGCGCGGCCAAAAATACACAAAGATGGAAGTCCAATGTACCTAGAGGAAAACTCTAATGAATAACCCAGCACAGAAACCGTAACAGAAACTGAATAAAATACTACTAAAAATTGTACATATGGAAAGTCAAATTCCATAAAAAACAGCATGACTATAGCTGAAGAACTAAAAGCCAAAAGACCCCCCCCCCAAGATGCGCAGTTTCATCACTTGATATTACCTCCATTATCTCAAACTTATGCACTCGTGAAGCTGTAACAGTAATCGAAAAGAGTTTTATAAAACAGTAGAAAGCTGCATACACAAAGATTATAGCATTCATATAACTCCTCCAGCTAACCCTAAGTTACAGTGGTTTCACGTTTCTTGGAAAAATTGTAATCAGCCTGATGTCCTTGCTATGGGATCATGTTTATCAGGTCCATAATCGATATGTACATAGATCATTTAGAATAAAAATTATTTAACGGCCAAGAAACCTGCCTACAGGAAGTGTAGTTTTTTTAGGAGATACGGAGATGACACACCAATTCTAATGAACAGGCATGCCAAAGACACAACAGACATCCTAAATTGCTCCAATACACGACAAGAGGAAATTGCGTTTACATTGGAAGATTAAAAGGACAAAGCATCGTTTACCTGGATCCAAACATTAAAAGACACAAGAATACATGCACTTCCAAAATTTATAGAAAAAAATACACTGCCCCACACCACACTCCCTGCAACCTGACATGGCCATATCATTCATAAACAGGCAGTATACATGTTAGTGCTACATAGCACAACTATAATACCTTTGATCCATTAAAACAAGCAACGGGAAATTGAAATAGTAAAATATACTGCAGTGCCAGTGATTGTCCTGCATCCATGGTTGACACAGTGCCAGACAAAGTTAACAAAGTCCCAGACACACCGCAGAAGAGAAGGACAAAAGCAAATATATACCTTGCATACTGTACGTTGGCAATACAACACACAAGATTGCGTATATGTATTTCCGAAGACCACAAGGTAAAATTGTGTTCTCTATATCCAATAAACTACAACAGGACTTAAAGCAAACACGAAGTGTTACCATTACCCATATTCAGACATTGGACTATACAAAGCAACCTGCCAGTAATGTTCCATGTTCACCTAGGACAAACAGATCAAGATTTGGACACCACATACATAGTGTGTATTAAAGTCTTCACACACAACAGACACACTTCGGTAGTATTCTCATACATATACTATACAGAGCACCCATTTGGAAAAGCAAAGCAGAATGTCAAACTACTAAATAATGGGCATAAAATGGATCTATTAGAAGAGCTAGAGATATATTCACTTTACAAAAAATGCGAAGAAGACGTATTAAACGTAAAGCTTGAAAGTGAGTCAGCGAATTTCTTCAAATGCTTCAACAGCATACTTAAATTAAAATAATGACACAGAGAAATAAGCACGATTGTAAATACACTCCTGGAAATGGAAAAAAGAACACATTGACACCGGTGTGTCAGACCCACCATACTTGCTCCGGACACTGCGAGAGGGCTGTACAAGCAATGATCACACGCACGGCACAGCGGACACACCAGGAACCGCGGTGTTGGCCGTCGAATGGCGCTAGCTGCGCAGTATTTGTGCACCGCCGCCGTCAGTGTCAGCCAGTTTGCCGTGGCATACGGAGCTCCATCGCAATCTTTAACACTGGTAGCATGCCGCGACAGCGTGGACGTGAACCGTATGTGCAGTTGACGGACTTTGAGCGAGGGCGTATAGTGGGCATGCGGGAGGCCGGGTGGACGTACCGCTGAATTGCTCAACACGTGGGGCGTGAGGTCTCCACAGTACATCGATGTTGTCGCCAGTGGTCGGCGGAAGGTGCACGTGCCCGTCGACCTGGGACCGGACCGCAGCGACGCACGGATGCACGCCAAGACCGTAGGATCCTACGTAGTGCCGTAGGGGACCGCACCGCCACTTCCCAGCAAATTAGGGACACTGTTGCTCCTGGGGTATCGGCGAGGACCATTCGCAACCGTCTCCATGAAGCTGGGCTACGGTCCCGCACACCGTTAGGCCGTCTTCCGCTCACGCCCCAACATCGTGCAGCCCGCCTCCAGTGGTGTCGCGACAGGCGTGAATGGAGGGACGAATGGAGACGTGTCGTCTTCAGCGATGAGAGTCGCTTCTGCCTTGGTGCCAATGATGGTCGTATGCGTGTTTGGCGCCGTGCAGGTGAGCGCCACAATCAGGACTGCATACGACCAAGGCACACAGGGCCAACACCCGGCATCATGGTGTGGGGAGCGATCTCCTACACTGGCCGTACACCACTGGTGATCGTCGAGGGGACACTGAATAGTGCACGGTACATCCAAACCGTCATCGAACCCATTGTTCTACCATTCCTAGACCGGCAAGGGAACTTGCTGTTCCAACAGGACAATGCACGTCCGCATGTATCCCGTGCCACCCAACGTGCTCTAGAAGGTGTAAGTCAACTACCCTGGCCAGCAAGATCTCCGGATCTGTCCCCCATTGAGCATGTTTGGGACTGGATGAAGCGTCGTCTCACGTGGTCTGCACGTCCAGCACGAACGCTGGTCCAACTGAGGCGCCAGGTGGAAATGGCATGGCAAGCCGTTCCACAGGACTACATCCAGCATGTTTACGATCGTCTCCATGGGAGAGTAGCAGCCTGCATTGCTGCGAAAGGTGGATATACACTGTACTAGTGCCGACATTGTGCATGCTCTGTTGCCTGTGTCTATGTGCCTGTGGTTCTGTCAGTGTGATCATGTGATGTATCTGACCCCAGGAATGTGTCAATAGAGTTTCCCCTTCCTGGGACAATGAATTCACGGTGTTCTTATTTCAATTTCCAGGAGTGTAGATATAAGTAAATTATTATCCACGTATTAAGATAAATACCCACTGTATAAAAGGATACCTTTTCTGTTGATCACCTATGGCACTATCCTTGTAATATTTTATTTATGCACATTTCTTGTTCTCGATGTACGCTGTAGACAGAAAATTGTGTGCGATGGAGTTTAATATGTGTAAGACTCTGCAAGGAAACTGCAAGTACAAGTTCTTCCAAATTTCACTCCTAGATATACGCAAAAAATCGACAATCAACTAAAAACGGCAGTTTTTTGCATATAGCAATTAATGTAACAAAATAATGCGGAACCTCTCATGCCAAGCAACATAACAAAAAAATAAAATAGTTCACAAAGAAAAAGTGCATTGAACATGAGAATAGTTTTCGAAAACACATTGTGCAAAATATAAAAGAAAGAAAATCTTGAGTAGTAGTAGATAAGTTATTTATAAACAAATCCATTATTTTCACAGTTGCAGGCATGCACATACCACTTACTCATCCATATCTCTTACATTCATTATTAACAACCTTGTATTCTATTTTCACATCCCGCCAACCTCCCTATCCCATCCCAATCCTTTTCACACATTCATTATCATGATTAGTAACTCAGATACTCTCTTCCGTTTCATCTTTATGTAATTAAATAAATACACGTCATGTTCCCAAACATTTCATACACATGTTTACATGTTTAGAGAAGAAAATATAGTTTTCTGATTACACTGCAGTACTGAATTAATTAGGTTTGCTGTATTTCATTGCTGGCATTGCCTTCCATTATAATATTGTGTTTATACTTTCCCAGGAACAAGTCAGTTTTCGTTTAAATGTCAATTATCTTTAGTTGGTAACTATGTATTGCAGTCTTCAGTCAAGCTATAACATTGGAGAAATGTGTACTTGTTAACGGTGTAGGCAGTCTTCGATCGAGCTGAATGACTACTGTTTTCTGCGATACTCTGCTTGCTCCCCAATACATATATTATTTATTTTCACTTTTTAGCTATATAAAAAGGTTTTACTTAGACCTGTATCAATGAAGTACTTTCTCTTGAAATGTAAGGATTGATTTATTCCAGTTACATTTTTTTATGTCGGAAGTGTTGTAAGATGTGGGGTGCAGTAAAAACCATACAGCCAAAAAAAGCCATTCAATATGATGATTTCAAAAATATGAGGATAACACCTCTCCCACAGTGTTATATCAACTACTGCACGCAGCATACCAATTCTCATTTTACCAGCACATGACAATAGCGTATTGTCTGACCGCTAGTCAAAACAATCATGGACCTGCTACTTGCACGTTGACCCAAAATTATTCATACATTTTTATATTTTGTGGCCTTCTGCACCACATTCTTATTCATTAGGCACTCAGCATGCTTTTATCGTGCTCGTCAGTGCATCACTTTGCTGCTCATGTGTTCTTAACAACCGCTTGGTACGCTCGCCTCCACTTGAGTCGTACTCCAAAGACAGCTCTAAAGCAGCAACACCTTACAACAGGGCTGACCACAGCGTGCCAAACTGCACGCAAGCATGATGTTCGGGAAGCGTGAGGGTCGAGGCTTGGTGTGTTTCGACTTCTGCACTGTCCTTCTCTGAAATGCTCGGTACGGAGCGACATTTCAGTTAGCATTGCCGTGTGGCATTTTTCGGATGTCACGACTTTCTTCATTTTGGCCGAATCGTGAGTCAGCGCTGTTTACCCTTGGATATTTGTTCATGGTACAAAAGACGTTCACAGTTCCAGCGGCTGTTTGCATAAAAAGAGAGGTCTAGCGATCTATCGTCACAAGCCTTTCAAAATGAATAATGTAAGAGAAGGATGTGAACTAATTAATAGAATGATCGACAGATACGATTCATTGTTATGAACATCAAGAGGCACTTTATGCTGAATTTGCAGGCATGGAGCATGTGATGAAACTGGACATGTGAGTAGTAAATTTTCTGAAGTGGCATGCATTATTCTGCCGTCACTTTCAACAGTGTTCGATGAAAAGTACGTTGGTTGAGTCAAGGAGTATGTCTAGAAATTTTTTTTATTTAAAACCTGCTATTGTTGTATTTATGATGGAAAAAGGAGAACAGAAACGAAAATTAAAGCATTCGGAAACCATTGCAGACCTCACATTTAAGTGGACTTGATTGCACACTAATCTCAGTAAAACACTGCAAGATGTGAGGAACAAATTACTTGTGATTTGATGGGGATGCATTGGGAAAAAGACAACGGCATTGTGGAATTTCTGACAAAAAAGACTGTATTTCCCTAAGCTCCCCCCCCCCTTAGAAACTTCAACCAACTTCCTTAACTACCTGTTAGACGTATTCCAATTGAGTCTTCCTCTGCAGTTTTTACCCATAACTGATTCCTCTAGTACCATGGAACGTACTCCCTGATGTCCTATCTCGTCTCGTCTTCCCATATACTCTTTTCCTCACCGATTCTGTGGGGAACCTCCTCATTCATTACCTTATATGCCCACCTAATTTTCAACATTCTTCTGTAGTACTACATCTCAAATGCATTCTCTTCTGTTCCGGTTTTCCCACCGTCCACGTTTCACTATCATTACAATTCAGTGCTTCAAAAGTACAATCTCAGAAATTACTTCCTCATATTAAGGCCTAGACTAGTAGACTGTAAAGCCGACATCTGTTGAAGAAATCGCGAAGTTTGAATAAATCATAGTGGTTTTGAAAGAATTACAAGGATAGTTTCATAAATATTTTGAGGACCCTGCCAGTCTTACACCTGTTTTCGAGACCGGTTGCCCTTTTGATTGAAAACGCCCCTCTGCATGTACAAATGAAGCTGATTGTTCTCCAGTATGGATCCAATTTAAAAGACGAATCATTTACGTTAAAAGTGTCCTGGAGCTCTACATTGTTTTCCTCAGAAAAAGTTTCCACATCTCCCAAATGAGAAAGGAAACGTCGTAAAATATTTCGATAAACATATGTTTTTCTCGAATATGAAACTAAACAAGTCAAGATTATGTCGCAACCTCAGTCCGAAAAATCTATGAAATTGTCTGTGTTTGTCCATATACCGACAGTTTGCACCAGATAAAAGTAATATCATGTCTTCAGTACACAAAAAACCATTTAATAACAGTGAAAATTTGTTTCGTTTGTGATCTATATTCTTGAGAAATATGAAATATGAAACCAAGTCGTTTTCAGTGCGACTGCATTTCGATTTAAGTGCGGCGCGTTCGTAATTTCCTCCTCTTCCCCTCCTCACATTCATTCTCAGATCATGTGGAATGGCGGTGGGGGAAGTGTGTTGCCAGGCAAGAGGGCTTTTCCACATGAACCCGTGTGCCGAATTCTTGGCTGTCCCTGTCTTGCAGTGTGGATTCAAAATTCTACTACAGCTGCGCGTATGTTGCTAAATTTTAATTTTTGTTAGGGAAGACGTTTTAGCTCAAAACTATTTGCCTTAGGTACGTTATTTCATACATATATGTAACTTGTTACAGGAGTGTTCCAATCCATGTATATCAGATTCCAGTGATGGTGTCGATACTTATGTAATGAAACAGTTACATATACATTTTGTTACAACAACTTCCAAACCGAAAACTCCATCTTTTCGGAAGAGATCTTCTATTTTGAAGTTCAAAGTACGCGTAATGACATACGTCTTTGTTACCTTGTTGATGTACTTGGTTTCAGTCGCTTTTGTCATATTCATTGCATCAATTGTGAAATAAGAAAAGTAGCATCGCCATTCTACATTTCGTCCTTCGGTTATTGAACGATTTACAAACCGTGTGGGAAATACGAAAGTTACCAAATGTGCAACTTCTGTACGTGCCGAAAGGCTGATAGAACGTTAGCTGATTGTTCACTATGGTCTGACCTTAGCAAAACGCCGCCATAGCAGCTTTTAATACTGGGATTGCGGGAAGCCGTCCTTACCTTCTATCGGCCGTTGCTAGTTGTGAAATATGGCAGCCGTTCCATGTTCCCTGTACTGGGGATGATAAAGAACCCGTCGGGAAGTCTGCACTAAATCGACGCAGTGAAATATTGCTTTCAGTGCGGACATCGTGGTGGAAGAGAATAAGAAACCCTCGAAAATTTTCTCTCCGTCCAACGCACTTACAACCTGTGCTAAAGGTCTACAGTTTCGGCTACCCACAAACCATGCGATAATGGCTATGATTTTATTTCGAATAAATTTCAGTCCTGATTCCCTAAGAAATGCAAAGACTTTGCCAAAGATATTCCTTCCGAAACCTATATGTTCCTAAACGATGATTGGTTTGGAATGGTTTTCATTCTGTCTACTACCATGTTTGAATATACAGAGTAAGTTATGGAAAATAACTTGTGCCAAAGATATTCGTTCTGAAACCAGTATGTTCCTAAAATATTATTAGTGTGGAACGGTTTTCATTCATTCTGTCTAGTACCACGTGTGAATGTACAGACTAACATTACAATTTGTTAACTGCAAAATTCTGTGTTGACGAGCTCTGGCAAGGTGATCTTCGGAGAAAGACATCGTCACCACAGACTGAAATGCTTGTTGGGAATAATACCTTTCGACAAAGGGGAAATAATCTTACTCAGAAGGTAATATAGTACATTTCGAAGTGATATCACTGTCAAATGTCATTTCAACAACGCAGATACTACGAAAGAAAATTATGAGGTTTTTTAGCAGTGACCCTCCAGTTACCGCAAATGCCGAAACTTGGAATCACCCACAACAGTACATTCCTTCTCACGAGCCCTAATGATTATCGCAGTATTTCTCGAATTCCAGTGCCTAATGGGTTTCTGCGAGAATAACATACCACATATTCTAAACGTTTCAATGTAAGTACCCAAAACATCTCTGTTACATTTCATGAGATTTGTACAGACGAGAAATCTCATCTCAAGGACTCAACATCTGTAAAACAAACAACTATCTTGTGGAAACCAGATCGCTTCTTTCATCCGCAAGACGAAGGAAACGATAGATTCCAGCGCCCAGGTTGACTGCGATTTGTTGGCAGAACACTCAAGAGATGCGACAAACCCACTAAACGGTGTGTATGTGTGTGTGTGTGTGTGTGTGTGTGTGTGTGTGTGTGTGTCTTAGAATGAGTGACAAAGAAATTCGTGGTGCATCGCCAAGTGCTACCGATAACTCCTTCTCAGAAAAGAAAGCTAACTATGCACAGTGAGGATACACACCTGTTACAAAACATGCTTCCCGTACATTACTCCTCTCCACTACGGAATTTGCTTGACCTGCACACTGCAACCCCACTCAAAATCAAACAAGTTCGATTAGTGCACTACACTTATTGTTTGTAAATCACTTCTTTGCTGCACGTATTACTTCTGAACTGGCAGAAATTACATACTTCAGGCTGATAATGCTTTGGGTCTAACCACTCTAATAACATTTTTAAGTGAACAAAGCTCCATTTGACTATATTGCTGTTTATTTAATTACGATCCAGGTTTCAACCTTTTATGAGATTTTCAAGTGATTGACTTTATGCCATTAACATATATTGTAGGACATCAAGCTCAAAATTGCCCATAAACTAAGATGTTTTGCAATACATCTTAATGATGTAAACTCGGTCACTTGAAAATTGTATAAAAGGCTGAAACCTGGATCCTAATTAAATAAACAACAGTACAGTCAAATGACGGTGTGTTCACTTAAAAACGATTGTAAGACTGTTGCTCAGCAAAATGAAAACCCTAATAATAATAATAATAATAATAATCTTAATAAAACTGTGTAAAGCACTACAGCAGCTCTTAATATAGTTACTGTTGTGTCATCGGGGCTGTCTAATACTTCATTTCTCTGTTTCGAAACGAGTAATGAAGCAATTTCTGGACTACGGCAAGCACTATCTACAACGTGGAGAAGACATTTTTTTAAGATATTTAGCATTTGTTACGTATACGTCTCATTTTTATCTTCAGGAATGTATGGGACAAAGCTCACGATTGTCACCATGTTTTGTTCACCGATGAGTGTTGCATATGCCTCCAACCAGACAATCGTCGGAGACGATTTGGAGGCAAGCCGGTCAGGCTGAACGCCTTAGACACACTGTCCAGCGAGTACAACAAAGCGAAGGTTCCGTCCTGTTTCGGGGTGGCATTATGTGGGGCCGATGTAAGCCGCTGGTACTCATGCAAGGCACCGTAACGGCTGTACGATACGTGAGTGCCGTCCTCCGACCGATAGTGCAACCATATCGACAGCATATTGGCGAGGCATTGGTCTTCATGGGCGACAATTCGCGCCCCCATCGTGCACATCTTGTGAATGACTTCTGTCAGGGTAACGACATTGCGCGGCTAGAACAGCCAGCATGATCTCCAGACATGAACCCTATCGAACATGCCTGGGATAGATTGAAAAGGGCTGTTTAGGGACGACGTGAGCCGCCAACCACTCTGAGGGATCTACGCCAAATCGCTGTTGAAGAGTGGGACAATCTGGACCAACAGTGCCTTGATGAAGTTGTGGATAGTATGCGACGGCGAATACAGGCAGGCATCAATGTAGGATGACGTGCTACCGGATGTTAGAGGTACCTGTATGTACAGCAAGCTGGACCACCACCTCTGAATGTCACGCTGTATGATGGTACAAAATGCAATACGCGGTTTTCACGAACAACAAAAAGGGTGGAAATGATGTTTATGTTGATATCTATTCCAATTTTTGTACAGGTTCCGGAACTCTCGGAACCGAGGTGATGCAAAACTTTTTTTGATGTTTGTATAAGTTGAGATATTTTGAGTAATACAAGAATGTCGTATGGATTACTGTTGTGGGTTAATTCATCTTTAAGAAAGGAAATGGATTTGCTCAGAAACGTGCCACAAGTGTAATAGTCGGAGCTCACCCACATTCATGTTGTCGGCATCTGTTTAAGGAGGTAGATTTTTGAATACTGCTTCACAGAATATTAATTCGCTTATGAAGTTTATTGTAAACAGTCCACTCCAGTTCAGAAGGGACAGTGATGTACATAATGACAATACCAGAAGAATAAGATGACATTCATTACTCCACAGTACAGTGCATTTAGCAAAAAAAGGGGTGCACAATGGTGCCACCAACATTTTTATCACGTATCTAGTGACTTAAAATTTCTAATAGATTGCAAATTAAAATCTGAGGTCAAATTGAAAAAGTTTTCCTTGACAACGCCTTCTGCTCTGTAGAAGAATTTCTGATTTTGGTATCTGTAAAGGGTGGTCGGAAGGAGTTACTAACATTTGCTGAGAAAAATTCTTGTTGAATTTCAAAATATAGCGATACCTACAAATGAACGTATGTTGTGAATGTAAAATTACTTGTTTTCAATCACTAGGCGCCACCGAGGGCAGTTGACACAGATGTTGGTTTTTGAATATTCTATTTTTATTGGGTAGTGGATAGATTCTAGTTAATACATCCGATAGATTTACTTGTTGTTGTTGTTGTGGTCTACAGTCCAGAGACTGGTTTGATGAAACTCTCCATGCTACTGTATCCTGTGCAAGCTTCTTCGTCTCCCAGTACCTACTGCAACCTACATCCTTCTGAATCTGTTTAGGGTATTCATCCCTTGGTCTCCCTCTACGGTTATTACCCTCTACGCTGCACTCCAATGCTAAATTGGTGATCCCTTGTTGCCACAGAATACGCCCAACCAACTGATCCCTTCTTCTAGTCAAGTTGTGCCACAAACTCCTCTTCTCTCCAGTTCCATTCAATACCTCCTCATTAGTTATGTGATCTACCCATCTAATCTTCAGCATACTTCTGTAGCACCTGAAGTTTCCTGCATTACAGCTCCATCTGCACGATAAATTCCCGGAATAGCTAAAATTACTTGTGCTGTTTATTCTTGCAAAAACAGACCTCACTACAGACGTTTAAGTTGCGCTGTAGAGGTCGTAGCACAGCTATTCGTCCCACCAACTTACTGAGAATCCAGCAGTGGCAGTTATATTGCCATACGGTAACACAGTAACCGTCGTGTAAATGAATACTTTTTTAATATTTTCCTGCCATCGGTCACTTAAAACGGTACAATAAACCATTTACACTTCTTGACAAGTGATCATCAAACGTTCCATATAAAAAGAAAGAAAAATGGTCCAAATTAAACACTAGGAAACGACATTTTACTTGTAACTACACGCACTTTAATGTCACACTTTAATTAGAAGAGATGCCAGTGGTGTGAGCGTAACTACATTCTGATTGCTGGAACCTAAGGCTACACAGTTAATGAATAAAGTATAATTTTTATTAGTTCTTTAGCCATATTGACATGTCTGATACAACTGCAATATTTCCACTACGCGAGGCTTCAGTTTGTCAGTGTAATGGGCCACTTCTCTTTCTTGGCTGTTCTAGCGATGTGCAGTACTTTGACACCGGGATTTCAGTGTGTACCGTGACAGCAGAGACGCACCTGTAATATTACATGAAGCTATATGACTACCCCTAGTGCTATGAAATGATTCACCCATGCGCTTGAAAACACCCGGTCTGTTTTCTGCTGCTCTAGGTATCGGACAACTTGGAAGTTATTCAGGCTTTCACAGTGTATACAACGGCTGGAAAAGGGGTTATGGTTTTAGATTATGACAAATGGCGTAGAACTGTTGGAATATCGGTGCAGTGGTACATTCAAAGAACGCAGGATCGTGCCAAGCTTTCACAGTCTATCTTTCCAAACATGATAAAAAAAAAGGAGTCGCATTTGTGTTTAGTTGTAAGATCAAGGGTATGAAGCCATATGGGATAGCATCGTTAAACGAATGATAACTGCCGTGTGAGATTTGCGTGACGTGAAAATGTCGGAATGAATCCGCAGGAGAATTTAATGTATTAACTAAAGTAATATAGTAGCTGGATAATGCTAGCGTCCAACAAACAATACCGCTAATGCATACTCCATTATACGAAAGTTAATGGCTTCCAGTTTGAAACCAAATTAGCTGAATAAGCCAGTTATTAATTTATATTTTGTAAATGTGAACTTCAAATGTGATCATACTATTGTCAATGCATATTAAACCTTTTAAATATGTTCATAATCTTGTCCATTTTGTAATCTCGTATTTTGAGTCGGTGTTTATTTAGGGAGAGGGCAGTTTAATATACTTTTGGTTTGTATAACTGATTTAGGGATAATTAGTCAGTGCACAATTTTATTGGCGAAAATTGGTACCGTTGTCGCAAAAGTAAGAACTTCGGAGATTTTTGGCGTGAAATCTAGTCACGAATCTGTACTGGAAAGTGAGCGGGCTACAAGTGAAAAATGGGTATGTGAAGTAAATTTATTTTCAGGAATAAATGGCAGGACTTGTATAAGAAGAATTCTACCTAATGGACAAATTAAAGGAACAGTAAGGCTGTAAATAACTAGTAAGAATTCGTCAACTGTACAGAAGCAGCTTTGCACTCCTGCATACATGAAAGAGCTTTTACTAAATGTAATTAACGAAAGGAAAGAAAAAGGTGATGGAGAGGGAGAGAATGAGAAAGAGAGAGAGAGAGAGAGAGAGAGAGAGAGAGAGAGAGAGAAAGAGCAGAACGTGCTCACATCACTGTTAGAGGCATTGTGGGACGTACTTTTAATCACTGTGTAAAATGTCCAGAAGTGAATAGCAATAACCAACAGGATGAATCTTAATATGAGCAAGGAAAAAGGAAAGAAGATTAGAGTTTAAGAGTACATCGATATTGAGGAAAGATATTAGCCAATTTCACAATTATATATAGCACTCACTTTTTACAAAATTCAAAACTGTTTTTTGGCCGCTGCGGTCGCAGGTTAGAATCCTGCCTCGGGCATGGATGTGTGTGATGTCCTTAGGTTAGTTAGGTTTAAGTAGTTCTAAGTTCTAGGGGACTGATGACCTTATATGTTAAGTCCCATAGTGCTCAGAGCCAGTTGAACCATTTTTTTGTTTTTTGACCTTTTTGTAGGTACATAGTGAACCCTGATGTAATTAAGAACTAATAGTGAAGCATTTTACACTGCAATTTTAGTCTTGTTTCACAAACCCTATTACTACTGTATGACTTAGGTTTGGGTTATAGGCCCCTTTTTTTGTACATGTCTCATTCCAAAGATGAGAACCAAGCAAAAATAAACTTACCGATTTATTCGTGACTAAAACTATAAAATTTATTTCTATCGATAGTTTTGGTGAATTACATATAGTTTTGCAAACCTAATTGTGCCAGCCTTTTCTAAATTCATTACTACAGCATCTACAATAACAATGAGTAAACATACACTGGAGTAGAGCTATGCAAAGACTGTAAGTTTTTGTTATGTGAATGAGGGCCCCAAGATTCTTTTCCCATGCAGGATTTGAAATATTGTTTAAATGGTGATAATAATTGAACTGAATTTGTTCATTCAGTAATGAATGTGGTGATGCACACATTTATTTAAATTTCTAAATTCTTTAACAGGTGACTATAGCACCCTTTCCTTCGATGTGAGGATTTCTAAGATTATATGAATCTGTGGTTTTCATTCATGCAACGTTCCGCGCAGGTGAACCTGGCTTAATTAATCTCCAACCTCTGTCGTGTTCTCTGAGGCTAGTGGAGACTGACTTCTCAATCTGCCCAATAAAGGAACTGACACTCTTGGAAGATCCTGTAAATCCCACTGTTCATTATGCCTGGTTGTTTATCTTTCGAAATGAAGCGACATACTTACTATCCATGCTATATAGAAAATCACAGGGAAAAGCCTTGCCCTGAAAAGTTTAACCTATAATAGGAAAATTGCAACACGTCTTTTTCGGTTTACCTATATTGTTCACTGTGTACAATATGAATCTAACTTGCTCCTTTCCATTTTACATAGAATTTCGATTATAAAGTTTCAATCCAATTTATTATTTGTGGCTATTGCTTTTATGGCATTGGGATACTGATCTTATTTTTCTTGGGAATTTGTGATAGGAAGGAGGGGATGTTGCGTGTCAGAATGCTGCGTGTCTGTTGGCTGTAGTATGTTGAGTAGAAGCTGGCATGAGCGTGTCATTAAAGGTGTCTTTTCCTTACATTGTAGTCTTATCGTTGCTATTTTCTAGCTGTAAGCTGATGTCTAGGAAATTAACGCTTGAACCCCCTAACTCTATACTGAGGATGTACTAGTATGCCATTGATTCATGTTTTCCAAAAACCTGTGGAGTTCAGTGGAACATTACCACATACAGAGTATGTCATCGACGTATCTCACCAAAATATGAGATTTTTTGTCACTGATTCATTCTTAAGAAAATCAGTCTCCCACTAGTATGTGAACACTTATGCTAACAAGGGATATGAGGCTGAGCCCATTGCCAGGCCATCTACTTTCACATAATAGCTGCCTGGGAAGCAGAAATAAGTTTGATTTAAGCAACATTCCATTCGCTTAATTATACATAGCTATTCTTCTGTATTCATGTTATGTAAATACAGTGATTATTATACAATATTTACATAATCTTTCACAGACATGCTCTAGAACCAGTTGTGTCCATCAAATAAGACTGCTTTGGCATTTGTTGGAATCTTAACATTTGTTAACGTCTTAACTCAATCTAAACTCTTCTTAATACTATATTTCCTTGTGAAGTTAGGTCTACTGAAGATGAATTTGATCTTCCTGTCTATATTGTGTACTGGTGCTTGTATTGCAAATACTTCTCAGCAGATTGAAACTTCTAGTTTGTGGAGACTAGGTAAGCAATGGAGCTTTGCAATTCAACTGTAGACTGCTCTTAGAAACTCATTCAGAAAAAAAATAATAGAGCAAGTGTTTACTACCAGATTAAACTAATCATTTTATTTAGCTCCTGGAGATTTCTGTAGTTCTGTGGCTGTTCTAACTGGGAAAATTCGAACACTTTACTTCTATAATTCTTTTAACAACACTTCAGTGATGATGAATACAGCACATAAAGAAGACTTTGAAAAGATAATAGTGCAGTTTACCATTTATAGATAAAACTTCGAATATGGTAAGTGGCATTTTAAAAGCAAAGGGTTCCTGTGTGCACCTTTATGTCCCACAGACAGTAAGTAAATGTCTCTTCAGCTCAAAAGATAAACAATCAGACACCATGAGAAGTGGGATCTATGAAATCATCTGTTACTATTGCCAGTGTTGCCGTATTGGACAGACTGGTAGGTCAATCTGCACTAGGCTCAGAGAACGCCATTGAAGAGGGAGACTGCAGAAGACGGATTCATCATTCACTGAACACTGCATAAATGAAAACCACAAATACAAAACAGATAGAAAAGTACTAAACATAGAAGAAAAGAGTGCAAAGCTCACTTAGTTAGAAATTTTAGAAACTAAGGAGCAGATGAGTGTATCCCCATATTTATTAAGTCAATTCAATTATTAACCACTTTTAAACAGTACTGTAACTCCTATATAAATCTACACTGGTGCGTTTATTCACATAACAGAAAACACTATTCCCACATGTAGATCTACTCCAGTTTATGTTTAGTGATAGTTATTGTAAATACTATACTAATTAACTGTAAACACTGTCCAAATGCATTTTCCAAATCCAAAGACAATTTGTCAAAATTGTCAACTGTGATAATGTTTATAGTTTAATCAATGGATTTAAAATGTTGAGATGTTTATCTTTGCTGGTTCTCATCTCTGCGATAAGCTATGTACTAAAAAATTGACTCTCATAGGCTTAGGTCCTTCCCCATGAGCCATGAACCTTGCCGTTGGTGGGGAGGCTTGCGTGCCTCAGGGATACAGATGGCTGTACCATAGGTACAACCACAACGGAGGGGTATCTGTTGAGAGGCCAGACAAACGTGTGGTTCCTGAAGAGGGGCAGCAGCCTTTTTAGTAGTTGCAGGGGCAACAGCCTCGATGATTGACTGACCTGGCCTTGTAACATTAACCGAAAAGGCCTTGCTGTGCTGGTACTGCGAACGGCTGAAAGCAAGGGGAAACTACAGCCGTAATTTTTCCCGAGGGCATGCAGCTTTACAGTATGGATAAATGAAGATGGCGTCCTCTTGGGTATAATATTCCGGAGGTAAAATAGTCCCCCAGTCGGATCTCCGGGCGGGGATTACTCAAGAGGACATCGTTAACAGGAAAAAGAAAACTGGCGTTCAACGGTTCGGAGCGTGGAATGTCAGACCCCTTAACTGGGCAGGTAAGTTAGAAAATTTAAAAAGGGAAACGGATAGGTTAAACTTAGATATAGTGGGAATTAGTGAAGTTCGGTGGCAGGAGGAACAAGACTTTTGGTCTGGTGAATACAGGGTTATAATCACCAAATCAAATAGGGGTATTGCAGGAGTAGGTTTAATAATGAATAAAAAAAAATAGGAGTGCGGGTAAGCTACTACAAACAGCATAGTGAACCTATTATTGTGGCCAAGATAGACACGAAGCCCACGTCTACTACAGTAGTACAAGTTTATATGCCAACTAGCTCGGCAGATGATGAAGAAAATGAAGGAATATATGATCAGATATAAGAAATGGTTCAGGTAGTGAAGGGAGACAAAAATTTAATAGTCATGGGTGACTGGAATTCGAGAGTAGGAAAAGGGAGAGAAGGAAACATAGTACGTGAATATGGATTGGGGCTAAGAAATGAAAGAGGAAGCCGCCTGGTAGAGTTTTGCACAGAGCATAACTTAATCATCAAAGAATCATGAAAGAAGGTTGTATACATGGAAGAATCCTTGAGATACTAGAAGGTATTAGATAGATTAAATAATGGTAAGACAGAGATTTAGGAACCAGGTTTTAAATTGTAAGACATTTCCAGGGGCAAATGTGGACTCTGACCCCAATCTATTGGTTATGAACTGTAGATTAAAACTGAAGACACTACAAAAAGGTGGGAATTTAAGGAGATGGGATCTGGATAAACTGAAAGAACCAGAGGTTGTACAGAGTTTCAGGGAGTGCATAAGGGAACAATTGAGAAGAATGGGTAGGTCTGACAGATGAAGTAGTGAAGGCAGCAGAGGATCATGTAGGTAAAACGACGAGGGCTAGTAGAACTCCTTGCGTAACAGAAGAAATATTGAACTTAATAGACGAAAAGAGAAAATATAAAAATGCAGTAAATGCAGCACGCAAAAAGGAATACAGAGGTCTCAAAATGAGATCGACAGGAAGTGCAAAATGGCTAAGCAGGGATGGCTAGAGGACAAACGTAAGGATGTAGAGGCTTATCTCACTAGGGGTAAGATAGATACTGCCTACAGAAAAATTAAAGAATCCTTTGGAGAAAAGAGAACCACTTGTATGAATATCAAGAACTCCGATGGAAACCCAGTTCTAAGCAAAGAAGGGAAAGCAGAAAGGTGGAAGGAGTATATAGAGGGTCTATACAAGCGCGATGTACTTGAGGACAATATTATGGAAATGGAAGAGGATGTAGATGAAGATGAAATGGGGGATACGATACTGCGTGAAGATTTTGACAGCGCACTGAAAGACCTGAGTCGAAACAAGGCCCGAGGAGTAGACAACATTCCATTAGAACTACTGACTGCCATGGGAGAGCCAGTCCTGACAAAACTCTACCATCTAGTGAGCAAGATGTATGGGACAGGCGAAACACCCTCAGACTTCAAGAAGAATATAATAATTCCAATCCCAAAGAAAGCAGGTGTTGGCAGAAGTGAAAATTACCGAATAATCAGTTTAATAAGTTACAGCTGCAAAATACTAACGCGAATTCTTTACAGACGAATGGAAAAACTAGTAGAAGCCGACCTCGGGGAAGATCAGTTTGGATTCCGTAGAAATGTTAGAACACGTGAGGCAATACTGACCTTACGACTTATCTTAGAAGAAAGTTTAAGGGAAGGCAAACCTACATTTCTTGCATTTGTAGACTTAGAAAAAGCTTTTGACAATGTTGGCTCGAATACTCTCTTTCAAATTCTGAAGGTGGCAGGGGTAAAATACAGGGAGCGAAAGGCTAGTTACAATTTATACAGAAAACAGATGGCAGTAATAAGAGTCGAGGGGCATGAAAGGGAGGCAGTGGTTGGGAAGAGAGTGAGACAGGGTCGTAGCCTCTCCCCAATGTTATTCAATCTGTATATTGAGCAAGCAGTAAAGGAAACAAAAGAAAAATTCCGAGTAGGTTGTAAAATCCATGGAGAAGAAATAAAAACTTTGAGGTTCGCCGATGACATTGTAATTCTATCAGAGACAGCAAAGGACTTGGAAGAGCAGTTGAACGGAATGGGCAGTGTCTTGAAAGGAGGATATAAGATGAACATCAACAAAAGCAAAACGAGGATAATGGAATGTAGTCGTATTAAGTCGGGTGATGCTGTGGAAATTAGATTAGGAAATGAGACACTAAAAGTAGTAAAGGAGTTTGTCTATTTGTGGAGCAAAATAACTGAAGATGGTGGAAGTAGAGAAGATATAAAATGTAGACTGGCAATGCCAAAGAAAGCGTTTCTGAAGAAGAGAAATTTGTTAACATCGAGTATAGATTTAAGTGTCAGGAAGTCGTTTCTGAAAGTATTTGTATGGAGTGTAGCCATGTATGGAAGTGAAACATGGACGATAAACAGTTTGGACAAGAAGAAAATAGAAGCTTTCGAAATGTGGTGCTACAGAAGAATGCTGAAGATTAGATGGGTAGATCACATAACTAATGATGAAGTACTGAATAGAATTGGGGAGAAGAGGAGTATGTGGCACAACTTGACAAAAGAAGGGACCGGTTAGTAGGTCATGTTCTGAGGCATCAAGGGATCACAAATTTAGCATTGGAGGGCAGCGTGGAGGGTAAAAACATAGAGGGAGACCAAGAGATGAATACACTAAGCAGATTAAGAAGGATGTGAGTTGCAGTAAGTACTGGGAGATGAAGAAGCTTGCACAGGATAGGGTAGCATGGAGAGCTGCATCAAACCAGTCTTAGGTCTGAAGACCACAAGAACAACAACAACAACAACAACACAGGCTTAGGTTGTGCACTGGCAATACAATTTGTAGAGCGGAGATAAAAGTTAGGTTCATTTACATAACAAGGTAGTTACTTTTCATTTAATAATTCATTCAGTAGATGAAGCACATGGCTGTCATATGGTTTAGGCAAGTCTCTAGGCCTGTCATGATGGTGCACTACATAACTGCGATATTAGTGTGACAATGAGTGATAAGTAATCTGGAGAGAGACCTGGAACTAATCATAGGTAGTGTAACTTTAAAGTCAAGCTTTAGTAGAAGAAACATGCACGAGACTGACTTGTTAAGAAAGGGTATTTGAACACTTTCACTAGACACTCTGGAGTCTAAAAGAGACATGATTACATTTGCAACTTACTATTAAGTATTTACATTAATAATTATTAGTAATCCAATTTCTTATGTTACTGAAGTGCTTTGTAGCCAAATAACAGCAGCAGACCCCTGACAGCTGCGGTATTGTATGGGTTACAAATGGGTCATTGTAGTTTTGTGTTCACTTTATTAACAGCAGAACTACTAATTCACACTATTATTTGCGCTTCTCTGAATTTGCATATATATAGGAAAAACTAGAAACTGAGGTGCTCCAACTGGCTCTATTCTTTGTATGAATATTAACCAGTTTATGGCAATACTGAACAGACTGGCTAAGGTGTTATGAAATGGTAATCTAAAGAATACATGAGGCCAACAAAAATGAACACCAACATATTTACAGAGAAATCTAACAAAAATATTAGGAACGATAGCACACAATCTACATGCAAAATCGAGGCAGCCTGAATGTGCAATCAACCAGAGGAGACGTGTACATTTGTGTGGCCATACTGTCTGTAGTTGGTTTTCAACTATTGAGGATATCTTATTTCCATCTTTTCAACTACAAGAAAATGCGTGTTTTCGTCACCAAATTCGCTTCATTTTATTGAAATAAAACATCATACCAGTCCCTTACGAAACATATTTAAAATTTCCCTGGCTCTGTACACCAAAATTAGTCCAAAAACATGAAGAGAAAAAAACAGGTCGTCTTACTGTATCTGTGATGAATGACTGAGAATGACACAGCCGCCAGCCGACAACACGTAGTCTTCAAGGCCTGATCGCGGGGTTCCTCTTTTCCTGTTCTTTTCTCTTACCATATGTCAGACAGGAACCCAACAAGATAAGCTTCATATTACGTAAAACAGGATTAGAAATTGCTTTGCTCACTGCAAATACAGTTCAATCCAATACAGGGCATATATATAACCCATTATCCCACTACCAGCAAGTGGCCGTAAATAAAATGCTGTGAAACATATCTGATACATATTACATTCTCTGAACTGTTAGAAAAATTAGTGAACAGTACAAAGAACATTGTAACATCGACAAAGGCAATCTTTCGGCCTTTGCTACACATTTAAGCGAATACGTAAAACAAAGTAGCTGATAAAATTGAAAATAGAATTAAAGTATTACGGTACTGTGCACACCACACGGATGAACTAGAAATATTTTTGAGTTATGGTATAAGACAAAATTCCACATTGGACGAACAAATCAGACTGGAAAAGTAAATATATACTGGAATTTTTTGGATTTTTGTTATAAAAGTAATACTTTCATTAGCGCCAACGGATTGGAACTAGATCTACATCATTAACAGGTTAGGACCGTTTTATTTTAAAGGTTGTTCATGATTTTTTGCCATTTTGTGTTTCCCTTGGATGGTTGTCTAAAATTCGGACATGATGTTGTGGTGGTTCTTTACGTACTGGTATTTACATTTTATGAAAAGCTGGAGTTAGTGTTATTCTGCCTGCTTCACAACTGGAAAATTATTTATGTCAGTGACTCAGTTGTGGTACTTCTCACAGTTAGTTTGCCTGACACGATGTTTTTATCTTAAAAGGCACCATCAACACACAGAATTCCAGATGCATAATTGTATATCACTAAATTAAAGTCGACGTTTGTAAATTAATTTTTTCTCCTATGCCTTGCAAGGCTAAGGAGATTATCGCAATTTCGTTAAGCGGGGATCAAAAAATTTACTGAACTCACTTTACTCAAATACGATTCAATACTGGAAAAACTGATTAATTTTCTGTTTCAAAGGAAGAACCACTAATTAAGAGAAATCTCCTACATTTACATTTAATTTTACTTTTCAAAATTAGCGAATATTAAGATATGTATTACGACTCTCGGCCGTTATCATTTAGAACATTGGCGCTGACCTTTTCACTAATGTTCCCCTGTGAAATTTGCGTATCACTTCATGAATATAGGAGCTGGTACACAAAGACATTACAAACACTTTTGAGTAATATTTGATTACATTTTGGCTAAATATTACATGAAACATGTTTTCGTGCCTCATCACAAAATGGCATCTTACACTACCCATAAACAAAAGGGAAGAGAAAGTGATCTTTTTGCAAAAGAACAAAGGTTGCAATTACATTCACAGATCATATTAATTGATTACAGTGTCTTTGTTATTCTTCTGCGATGATATTTATTTTGTTATGACGTCAGTTTAGGTATATTAGAGAAGTTATTCAATATTACTTTTATTACGTTATGTGGTGTACCGCCACAATATATCTACCACATACCTTATTCACAAACAGGGAAAACACATCACACAAGAGAACCAAGAATCAGACGTCATCCCAAAATATGCAAACTCTAGACACTCGTGAGACCTATGTAGTGTCAAATTCAAATCTACTTAGCTTCTGGAATTTTTACTGAGAAACTGCATTATATTTATTAATGAATTTTTATGTCTCTGTACATGATTCCTGTTCACATAGCGGCATTGGTGCGAGTCAGTGTTGCAGTGCCTACTTTAGGAATTATTGTATATTTTTGTAATTTTTCTTATTGGTTGCGATGAGCTAGAGAGCAGTAAGAAATATGGCTGCTACTGTGGTTTCCTTAATTGTACGAAGAAACAACTGGGTTGTTGACTCAAGACTGGAGCTTTAATTATATTTGCATGTATCGAAATCGCAACAGAGATGATTATAAGTAAAAGTGATGGACAAGAAATTTGATATTGTTTCTTCTTCATTACTATGACCCACTGCAGATCTAATCCACAATAGTTAATATGTCACTCATTGTTTCAAAATAATAATCTAAGGATGACCACGGCTGTTATGAGAGAGATACTGTATAGCTGTCCTAACATCCCAGCAAAATTAAAATAATTCTTTGAATTAATAATTAATTGCCTATCAAATTGATATTTTATATATTTAATACAATTATGACCCACATCTGTGGTATATTTCATGAATGGACCATCATACTATGTGGCAAAACACATAAACAAAATCAAGATGCTACGAAATCACAATCACACAACACAAGAATGAAAAAGACAAACGAGTTTACAAAAAAAAAAAAAGAGAAAATCATTTCTTCAATGTAGAGAACACCTTAATATCATCTACTAACTCAGAAAACTGCTGAACAAAACAAGTTAGAGAAATAGGCAAGGCATATCGGCAATCAGATCTCAAAATTACACACTGGCAAAGCGAGGTGTTGAGAAGAAATGAGCTTCCTAACGCCAGAGCCTGGACATTCTTGACTACACAGGCTAGTGAGGTGCTGTTTCAGGACGACACATATAAGACATCAAAGATCCCAAAAACTCATATCTAGAATCAAGCAAAAATTTAACTTTGCAAAACTGCTCTTCATAAAGCTGTTTATTTTCTAACAATAAGAGACTAACAAAACAATCTGTAATATATCTGACAACACTTTTATTATAGGCATCTAACGAACGTGCTTACACTTTCCTGAAAAAATGTAAAAGTGGTAGTTGATGATAGGTCGAATTTTGCACCACCTGCAAAACATGATCTAAACTAGACCTAAAATCTGAACAATTGAAAATGAAGTAGAAACCTATTTTATTCAGAGCACATTACCATATAAAAGTGTGGTTGTGGGATTACAACATTCTTGAAATACTTCTAAAAAACATCAGACAGTGAATAATCTATTTTTGTACCAGTAATGTAACATAACCTGAACCAAGTGAAACTAACTAAAATATAATAAAAAGCTATATTAGTAATGGAACCTTACCTTATCTAGACATTAAATTGAAACTAATGAATATAGAATAAAAATCTTTACATGAAAATCAAAGATACCAATTATACAGTATATCTAAACACAGGATGATTCCGTGACGACGTTACAAACCTTTAGTGATGATGGAGGAGAGTAAATGCATCAGTATGAGGTAACTGACCTTGGTCCGGAAATAGGTGGGTCGAGAGCTACAAGCGATAACTGTTTTGATTCCTCTGGCAATGGAATACATGTATTGGTACTAATTTTGCTAAAATTGTAGCGTAGACAACTTTCAGAGGTGGTAGTATGGGCCAAAAGAAGAAAAAATGTCTAGTAAACATGAGCTAGAAAATGAATACCTTGGGAGCTAGGAGCATTTGTTCGCCTCTGCAGCTGTGATACACAGCCCTTCGATTGTCACGTGCTCATAGCCGTTATGGTATGCCTTTTAAAGCCCATCTTAACTAAACTGTTTTCGTCTATTCTGCCACCTCTGAAAATTGCCTGGCCTGCAGTTTTACTAACTACAGTACTTGTACATATATCGCCTGTCACAGGTATTAGAACGATTTTCGCTTTTAACTTTCAACTCTTTTCTTTCCGGATTAGGGTTCCTTAAGTGAAACTAAGCACTTACTCTTCTCCCTCGTGCATGAAAATTTATAACATCATCACAGAAAACACCTGTATATGATGTTCAAGAAGAAAAGTCTCACATATTCCTGCAGGAGATGGTACTGGACAAAGTAGAAGGAAAGTTCCTATAATTAACTGCTAGGAAAACAGCACCTGTTCATAAATGGGCCACTGGTTATGACTAATGTTGCAGATGAGGTAAGGTTCAGGAGAGTTGGCATAAAAAAATTACAATACTACTCCCGTAGGAGTAAAAGGAAACCCTCAAGCAGTCATACAGGTGAGGTGTCAGGATTGCTTCATTATCAAAGTATGGCGAGGAACTCTCAAACTAACAGTTGTCTTGTATCTCTGAATTACCAGCGCTACTGGAGAATGTTACCCATGCATGAAAGCAACTACTGCGGTTTATGCACGATGGGGCACCTGACCATTTTCTTCAGGTCGTGTGACAGTAGTTCACAGCAAATTTCATAGGCGATGGATTAGTCAAGGGGGTCTGGTAGCGTGGCCTTCTCACTCACAGACATGAAGTTGTAGGATTTCTGGCTGTGGAGACGTTTAAAAGTATTTGTATCCGCCCAACCCGCTGACAAAGTACAGAAGTTACAGGAGTGTGTGAACAATGCATGTGATGCAATACGAATGGTGGGAAGTATGTCTGAAAGAGTGTGTGATTCACTGCTAGGCAGAGCTGGAAGATATGTCAGGAGGTGTGTTAACCACAGAATGTACTGCCTATAGTGTCTTCTTGTACATAACAGACAGATTAGAATGACTGCACAAATTCGACCATACCTCAATTGATTGTATATATAATGTTTCTGCTGCCTCTACCTGTTAGTTTTATGCAGCCTGCAAGATCTTCCAATACGACATGCAAGATTTTCATATTCTGTCACTCACTATGTGCAGACTATTACCCCTACAGAAAAAATTAGCAGGACCTTTTTGTAGAGATCTTAATTTTGTCCGATTTTGTACTGGGATAGGCTTTCGCTAGAGTCTGAAGTTTTCGAATTATTCGAGAGAAACGTACTAAAGTGACTTTCAATGGTTCAAGCGCAGCAAGAAAAAGACTATAAAAATCATGCGAGTGGTATTTGAAGGCGTTATATATATATATATATATATATATATATATATATATATATATATATATATATATATATAGAGAGAGAGAGAGAGAGAGAGAGAGAGAGAGAGGTATTAAGAATTTCGTTTGTGCGACATGTAGCTGCAGTGATCTCAAACTGACACAGCTCAATACGTTTCTCATGATGTGCCACCTAGTACTGACGGAGAGTGTCGGTTACTTTCGCTTTACAGGTAAAATGATTTTCAAAGCGGAAGTTTACAGGCTCATTCGATAGAGCAGTACTAATTACTCTATTGCGCTATTCGTTGTATCGATAACAAAGGCAGTAAAACAGGAAGAATAACTAGTGGTCCAGAAGCGTCAATACCACACTGGTCTGTGCTGACTTCTACCGCCATACAGCAACGCTGCTCAGTGGTTGATGGAGTTCAGCATATTCTTTGGGTCTTACTGCCTCTATTAATTACACATCGATTAAAAAAGATTTCACACTAGACTAATTTGGGACCGCTCTATCACATGGGTACGCAATGTTCCGCTTTAAAACCCATTTTGTTTCAAAGGAAAACAGATGGCGTCGCATGGATGATGTGATATGCAGTATTTGTTGTGGCTGACTCTAGCTATGAAATGACGCGTTGTCTCATAATTAAAAAACGACCCTTATAATTTAATACTAACTTATGTGTGAAAGAGCAAATATATCTTCTGTAACACAGTTGATTAAAAAAATGGTTCAAATGGCTCTGAGCATTATGGGACTTAAGTTCAGAGGTCATCAGTCCCGTAGAACTTAGAACTACTTAAACCTAACCAACTTAATGACAGCACTCACATCCATGCCCGAGGCAGGATTCCAACCTGTGACCATAGCGGTCGCGCTGTTCCAGACTGTAGCGCTTGGAACCGCTAAGCCACTCTGGCCGGCTTAACGCAGTTGACTTAGCAAGATTTCTAGTTGGAATATTTCCGAGAATGAAGTGGATGAAAAGGGGACTGCGAGGGACGTGGCTTAAGTAAGGGGTGTGGCTTAGGAAGAGGCTGGGGCGAGATGAAGTCATGTATTGGCTCCTGCTTTCCTCCTGTAAGTAGGTAACTTGACATTGTAGGTAAAATTGGGTCCAAAGACTAGGTTAATCTCCTACTCATGCTACAGGCTTTTCCCTGTTATTATGGTATTTTCATCGGTGGAAAAGTAACGTGATTAAGAAACTTAATAAATAACCATCAGGTTACTACTGTGTAGGGAGGCCTCAGACACCACGGTGTAAGACGTCGTGGTCTCCTGACCTTCATTGCTTACATATTCCGCCCTCACAATCATACTCCGCACATCAAGACGCTTCATTCGAACCCAAACTCGATAAGATAATGTTTTTGAATTCATGTAAATGATATGCAAAGAACTAGCAAACCGCAAGTGCGCACCGAGATTGAAATACTCAAGGCTGGTGTACACACACACATTCTAGACACAACTGTCGCAGGGGCTTTTAGTTCGGGAGAGGCAGACCGCACGCTGGGAGGCTGGTCCCTTCAGTGGAAAAGTCAGCCTATCTATGTTGGCCATCGATCGCCCATAGAGCAGACAACGTTTGCCCAAGTGAAAGCAAGAAAGGCCCTGTGTTTGGCTTAAAAGCAAATTCCGCTACATTGTGTGGGAGCGCCCAGTCTACACATTCTTTAAAACCATAGCACACAGTTTCAGAGTTTTTCACAGGGAGACAGCAAACGCCAAACGCCGATGCTGCAGATTGGTCGCCTTAAACGAAACGTCATTCTCCCGTTTTAGAAGAGCAATGCTGATTGGCAGACGATATTCCTGGCGCCTTGAGCTGAAGGAGTAATGAAAGAGACCAAAAGATATACCCCTTCACGTCTGGTGTGGAGAGGGCCGTTCCGTTGTCGCTCTTGGAGTGAGAACAAGTAACGAGAATGTGAGCGCTCGTACGTGTACCCCAAGAGCAAGGAACAAGTCTCTCCTCAGTACTTCACTGGGAGAGCACCTCTGTCAAGAGCAAAGCGAAGTGCTACTCTGTATTCCTGCGATTAAGCGTTGTTCACTGAATTGGCTGACACACTTATTCTGCAGTGTGAACGGACAGAGTTATAGTTAAACACCTGCGAGCGAGTTTTTGAGTGGCATCTCAGTGGACTGGTTATCTGACCGGTGTACGACGCCAATAGTTAGACTAGAGGTGAATAGGAGTCCCTGACTTCATCAAGGCGTAGGGAGAGTTTGATTGGCGAAGGTCAATCCAGATAGAACGAGAGTTAACTTATTTGTCAGCAGCGAGCGGCGCAGACAGCAGTCATCGCAGCTTACGGTATTGTGCGCTACAGCTATTGCGAGCCCCATATTTCCTCCACAACAGTACACTTCACTGCATTTCACACGCGACAGCCTCTACCTTTCCTAGCAACATTCTAACGAATAATTATTCAAGTTAAGTAGGCGCAGCTCTCAGCCATTCTGCCAAGTCAATAACAATCTTAAACTTTGTATAGAAATTTCATTAGCGAATCCTATCCTCAAGAGGTAACTTCACATTCTGAAAAGAACCCGGAAATAACTTGTTCAGTTCATAACTAAAGGTGCCATTATGATTTCTCAGAATTTTTGCGAAATAAATAATAATTTTCGTTAGTTTCATGTTTTTCTTACACTGACTAGCACTACTCCAGTACCCAAGTATCCCACTAGTTACGTAAGATATTTTGTGAATTTTAGTGTCATTTCCCTACAGCGGATGACTCCAGAAGATATATATTGCTGAAAGTTTTTCAGGCATTTCTCTTTAGAACTTTGGGAGCGTCTGTCTGACTTCTGTAGTAGCGCGGGGGTGGAAATTGCATCTTGGAGGAGTCACAGGATAAAGGGTACATCTCAGATTAATCCGTTGCGCGGAATGACAGAATAGCACCCACATGCTCACAACGGTTTCATACTACACAAATACTCAGAAACTATTGCGGAACTACTACCAAACTATTTTTGGTGAATGTTAGACTCACATTTCTGTGTATGTGTGTGTGTGTGTGTGTGTGTGTGTGTGTGTGTGTGTGTGTGTGTGAGTGTGAACATTTTGGCTGCTATCGCAGTCATCCCTTATCACTCACGCATCGCGCTTCCAGACTCACCTATATTGTCACCTCTTGATGTGTATCACGACGTGACGGATTTCACGCTGCGCAGAGGCCAGAGAGCAGACAGTTGGGGTCAGAGGGCATCCCCGCCACGCTGCGGGCGGCAGCGTGCAACGGCAGTACCGGAGTGACCGCCACGCCGTGGTGCGGTTCGTTACGTCGGCAGTGCCAAATGGGGCGGCGTTTTTCATGTTCGGCCTGCCTGCGGTCACCGCAGTCTTCCGTCGCAGTTGGCGTTCACCGTGAAACGCCGAGCAGCCAAACCACAGGGGCAGCTCGGAACGTAATCAACACTAACCGCAGCTCAACCTAAAACATTCGAAAACCGAAATTCAGAAAGAAATTCATAATTATTTCTGTTGTGGGTTGGCAGGAGAGCCAACACCGGTTTACTAGAGGAAGCCGAAAGGCACGCGTTTTAACTCACGCAGGCTGGCGTGAGGTATTATTCATAATCTCAATAGTAACTGGTAATGGCGCCTTGCTAGGTCGTAGCAAATAACGTAGCTGAAGGCAATGCTAACTATCGTATCGGCAAATGAGAGCGTATTTTGTTAGTGAATCATCGCTAGCAAAGTCGGTTGTACAACTGGGGCGAGTGCTAGGAAGTCTCTCTAGACCTGCCGTGTGGCGGCGCTCGGTCTGCAATCGCTGATAGTTGCGACACGCGGGTCCAACGTATACTAACGGACCGCGGCCGATTTAAAGGCTACCACCTAGCAAGTGTGGTGTCCAGCGGTGACACCACAATTTCATCACATATTTCATACGAATTTATGATACAAACCTAAATACATGTTGGGTTGAGGCATATGTTAGCAGCACTTTTGTTTTGCATGTTGGTATTCCGGTTGTTGTGGTTTTATTTATTGACTGTCGTTCTTATGTAGTTCTCTTTAGGTATTTACGCTCATACATTGTCACTGCGTGATCTGTAGAGTGGAGCTATAAACGCTAAAAATATGGAATGCCAAGTCTAATGGTCGCCTGGTCGTAGATATTGCTAATTGCTATAATCGCACTATTTCACTCACATTTACGGAGCTTGTTAGCAATCGATGTTAGGTTGGCGCCATTAAAATGCATTGTGTTGTGGTAATCGCTGCTACTTGCTGGACCGCTGCTGTCTCTCGATGCTGATGCTGGCTCTACATCTGGTTGTCTAGGGTTAAAAACAAGAGGTCCCGTGTTTTTTATGTGCTTTTGATGATAAAGAACCAGCGAAACCAACAAATATGTAAACTTCAAATACTTATTACTCTGGTGGCCATCGTAATTACACTGTCCACCAAAGACCATGACACAAAACAAAGCAGTACTTTCTTTACATGTTCTTTGCATTGTTTATCCACCTCAAACAATAACACACAAACACACTTTACCAAAGTGACATTCCGACTGCCTCCCGACCCTTCTGGCAGCTTGTATTTATAACATTGTCAAAGAACTACTACAAAGAGATATAGTTTATAAGTCACATGTACATCTGTTATCATAATTTGTGCAGAAAAGTTATTAATTTGCATCGAGTGACATAATTTAACATGTTCTTAACATGACAGAGAGATTTGTTGACTTGACAGAATAATTCTTTGTTACAAAAAGGCCGTTTTTTAGAAGTTTGTCAATTGACTTCTCTAATTTGCATAAATAAGTAAATAACATGAATTATTAAGAATTCCATTGGTTTTCGTCTAAAATAGGATTGCTTTCGTGAATACTGAGTGAAAACGCTCCTAGTGAACAAATAGGTTTCACTGGGTGATTTTTATTTAAGGAGATCCAAAATACCTAAGTTGGCTACTATTTTTCGTACTTCATGTTAATTATTTAAGATGAACTTAGTGTTTTTACATGATGATATTTGCCGTATCAGTGATCAAGTGATATAAACTTTTGTGTGGGTCAGTTACTCAGTACAATTTAATGGGTTGACTGTTTATGCAGCCATGTTATGCAATCATTGTTAACATACACCATAACTTTTCTATAATCATAAATACTCGTTAAACTGGTTGAATTTGGAGGGGATCGCATACTTCGGTAAAGTAAAGCCTTTAATATGTTCCGTTACAATACCCCCCTCAGGTAATATCATTTACAGAATGTTAATGATATTAGCCGACTGGGACAAATGTGTCAAATGGTTAAAATTTGGAAAAGTACTACTTTAATAATTTTTTTGTTTTACTATGCATAATGTGTATGTATACACTGAACGTTACACCATTTCAAAATGACTTTTTCCTGCAAATATTTTAGTCGTGTTGTTTCAAATGCACTTTGTGTTATGGCTCTCAGTATGACAGCATAAAAATATTTAGTAATACATGAAAGTAAAAAAAATGTTAATCTTTGCTCCCAGTGAGCCACATGGAAAATGATCAAAAACAGACACAAATATATCACATGTGATTTTAAGATATATAAAAAATATATGTAAATTATTTCAAATGCAGTTCTCATTGAGTCACAGATTAATCAAGATAATAGAAGGAACATAAATATATTACATAGATGGACAGGTCATATGTCCATAGGAAAATATTGCAACTGTCTGTTCTTTTTGAGCCACATAAAAGAAATGAAAACAAAGAACATAATTATAAGTATGGACATGATATATAAACACAAACACTAGAGAAGTCACATGTATGAATATAATATGCATTTGAAAAAAAAGAAAAGTTTTTTAAATATTGTCTCCCATTGAGACCGTCATGATAGTACAAGAACATATGAATACCAAAAAATTGGACACTTAAATTGGTCACAACATAACACAAACATCAAACTTGGTGAACATCTGATTAGCTGTAGAAAATTGTACACAAATCTTATGCCTAAGAAAAGAATAGTAACAAAATGATGGGTCTTGCACAACAATTTTTTTACATTGTCTTTTATTTGGTGCAAGTATGTCCCATATTCAACAATACAAAAGGAAAGTAATAAATGTTTGTCACCTTCTTGCCCGTTGCAAGTAAAGAAGATGTCTCAAAATTTAATATTCAATAGTGACAATAAAAATATAAAAACATTCTCTCAGAGATCTGGAACTTTTCCAGGGTCTGTAGGATGAGTGGTAGTTGCTATTTGACACACCCAGTAAAAATCTTTGCTGATAACATGCTTTGTGGAAAATGGGTAAGTAACTGTATTCAAACAGGGAAATGTGCTTAATCATGTTTATATGGTTTCAATTCAGTGATGTTTCTTAATCCAAATAACCTTCTTGATCTGGGAAAGATAAGTCTATACGCATTAGGATGTGGGCTTTCTTTTATTTCAAATGGACAAATGTCAATGTTTACTTTAACATATGGACAACTTAGCTCAACATCTTTGTCTATTTCAGTATTTTCAAACAATAGATCATTTTCAATTTCTTTAGTTCCTAAGTCTAATGTCTCTTTCCTACACTTAGACACATCCCTCTCTGTTTGCAAAGCATTGACATTTAAACATAAACCTTTGTTTTCATCTGTTCCTTTTAACACTGTGTTGTCACTTAAACTACTGTTTTCACCCCCTTTTTTATAAAGTCCACTACGGATTCTTGTCCACAATGTAGGATACAAGGTTGCACTTACCTTTGCTAATTCTTTCCAAAAGGCATCTTTGTTTATACAGTTTCCATAGTTGTTCCACAAAACTTCTAAAAACTTTTTCCCTTTTTCTTGAAAACACACATTTACATTCCATCCCTTTATATTTTCTTTAATGTTATTATTATTACCATTCTCATAGATTAGTGTTTCATAGTTCCCAATAGGCAATAGCTTGTCCTCAGATACACATTCCCTAGTCTGCATTTCACTTAAATTAACCTCATTATTACCCATGTTTGTCACATCACTTACCTTTCCCACATAATCACTTTTCAATTCTACAAATACTTTTATTTCTTCCTCCACACTCTCATTAACAACATCACTTGATTTAGGATCATTATTTAAATGTCCCTCTATTACTTCTTCCTCCTCCTCCACAACAACCCCATCCACAGTTTCCCCCTATGTATCTGAATCTCAGCAATTGAGTCTTTGGCTCCATTAAACACTTCGTCATCCCCCTTCTTACCAAATAAACCCCCCAAAATAGATTCTATTTGTGGTGTGTCTGACTTGTTATTAACGCCAGTATCTTTTTCAGCCCAACTATGGAACTCTGCAATACCTTCAACTTCTGCACTTTCACTAACTACCTGTACTTGAACACTGTTTTTATTAACTGTATCACATTTACTCATAGTATCCCAAAACCTTTTATTAAATTCTAATTTATTCATTCTAACAACATCAGTATTTTCATGGTACTTACTCTTTACATTGTATCTTCTCCTTCTCCAGTTTCGGTTATGTGTTGTCCTGTCATAATATTGTCTAGCCCCAAAACTACGGACATCTAGTGGGACTGTCCACCGTTTCCTGGCTGGTTCCCTCAGTCTGTCCGTTTGTAGTTGTTTTGTTCACTAGTTTCAACAAACCCTCTTCTATCTTGTTCTCTTCCCCAATACTTATTTCTATCATTCCTGTTATCTCTCCTCCATCCTCCCTCCTGTGTATTGTTTCTGAAATCATTTTCATATCTCCTATCTCCCCTATTTGGAGCATTATTTCCAGAATTTTCAAAGTCTCTCCTCCCATAATAATCTCTATTTACATTCCTGTTCCACCCCCCATACTGGTTGTTGCCAGAGCCAAAACTTTGGTTATTTTCTCTTTCCAAGGCCCTATCTAATCTATCTACAAATTTCAGGAACTCTTCCATTGAATCGTCTGGTCCATGGACCAATTTCCACTGCAGTCTCTCTGGTAACCTTCTTTTTAAAACATCAATTTGGGTCATAATATCAAAAGAGTTATTCAAGTGAGCAAGTTTTTTCAATTGATCTCTGCAAAATTTTTGCATTCCCCCTACTTTCCCTCTATACACTGGTCCATTTAGAAATTCTGACTTTAACCGGGCTTGTATGGATTGTGACCAAAATTTGCAAATAAACTTAGCTTCAAACTCTTCAAAAGTATTCCAAGAATCATTATTCTCATTTGCCCAGGATAGGGCCTCCCCTTCTAGAAACCGTTTTACCAACTTAATTTTTATGTTATCTGACATTCCTACAACAAACATATCCTTACATTGGTGAATAAAGTCAATAGGGTGCAGATTTTCACCAGGAAAGCATTTCACTTGGATGTGCCCATACATTGTATTTTGATTGTAAATCGTTTGTTTGGACATCAATGCGTCCTCCAACTGTGTATATTTAGTGTGTATATTTTCTACTTTTGTATCTACATTAGTGGTATACAGGTTGTATTCTTGTTTAAGGTTTTCTGATGTTTTGTCTATTTTCTGTTCTAATCTTTCAACTTCAGTATCTACTCTGTTGTAGATGACAGCAATGCTGTCTGTGTTAGCTTGTATGTTTTCATTTAAACTTTCAACTTCAACTTGAAATTCTTTTCTGAAGTGTATCAACTGTTCTCTAGTGTCCTTACTGAGGGTAGTTTTAATTTCCTCACACTTCTCATTGAGATGAGTACTTAATAGATCAAAATCCAAACTTAACTTATCCAGTCTATCTGCGTTTTCTTTAAGTTTCAAACTTACTTGTTCGCTTGATTGTTTAAAATCCAAACTTCCTTGTTCACTGGATTGTTTAAGTTGCGAGCTTATTTGAGTTGCAAACAATGCTAGCCACTCTGTTAAGTTTAATTGTTCACCATCCCCTGGTTCAATTTTTACATTTCTTACGATCTCATCACTCTCAGGTAGAGACATGTTAACTATTAATTATTTTAAATGACAACAACAACAAAATACCTTGCTTTATATAGCTATACTACGATGTCGTGATCGGTGTTCCTGTTGGCTTTCTTCACTTCTATTCGGTTTTAGCGAAGCTGAAGTCTTGATTGATGAATTCCATTGACATAATCCAGACGTTAATCTTCCGAGCGGTGTGATGATGGTTTTTGGTAGTCGCCCAAACACAATTTATTTAATTTTGACATATTTTCACTGTTGCCACACTGCACAAATAAACTTTTTTGGAATGCTAAGCACTTACGAAATTTATCGTGGCACTATTATCATCAATGCACTTAAAGATCCCGGACGAACCCCCACTTTTGTAATGGTCGCCTGGTCGTAGATATTGCTAATTGCTATAATCGCACTATTTCACTCCCATTTATGGAGCTTGTTAGCACTTGATGTTAGGTTGGCGCCATTAAAATGCATTGTGTTGTGGTAATCGCTGCTACTTGCTGGATCGCTGCTGTCTCTTGATGCTGATGCTGGCTCTACATCTGGTTGTCTAGGGTTAAAAACAAGAGGTCCCATGTTTTTTATGTGCTTTTGATGATAAAGAACCAGCGAAACCAACGAATATGTAAACTTCAAATATTTATTACTCTGGTGGCCATCGTAATTACACTGTCCACCAAAGACCATGACACAAAACAAAGCAGTACTTTCTTTACATGTTCTTTGCATTGTTTATCCACCTCAAACAATAACACACAAACACACTTTACCAAAGTGACATTCCGACTGCCTCCCGACCCTTCTGGCAGCTTGTATTTATAACATTGTCAAAGAACTACTACAAAGAGATATAGTTTATAAGTCACATGTACATCTGTTATCATAATTTGTGCAGAAAAGTTATTAATTTGCATCGAGTGACATAATTTAACATGTTCTTAACATGACAGAGAGATTTGTTGACTTGACAGAATAATTCTTTGTTACAAAAAGGCCGTTTTTTAGAAGTTTGTCAATTGACTTCTCTAATTTGCATAAATAAGTAAATAACATGAATTATTAAGAATTACATTGGTTTTCGTCTAAAATAGGATTGCTTTCGTGAATACTGAGTGAAAACGCTCCTAGTGAACAAATAGGTTTCACTGGGTGATTTTTATTTAAGGAGATCCAAAATACCTAAGTTGGCTACTATTTTTCGTACTTCATATTAATTATTTAAGATGAACTTAGTGTTTTTACATGATGATATTTGCCGTATCAGTGATCAAGTGATATAAACTTTTGTGTGGGTCAGTTACTCAGTACAATTTAATGGGTTGACTGTTTATGCAGCCATGTTATGCAATCATTGTTAACATACACCATAACTTTTCTATAATCATAAATACTCGTTAAACTGGTTGAATTTGGAGGGGATCGCATACTTCGGTAAAGTAAAGCCTTTAATATGTTCCGTTACACAAGGTGAGAAATGAGTACATTTCCGACATATTCCTCTGTCTGAATTAAATAGAGGGATGACATATTCGGAGCCATCCATAAACATTTGTGTATTGGGTAGGGACAATGCCATTGGACAGAGCGTGGCAAGAAAATGATTTTCTCATTTTAAGAAGGATCGTTTTGACATCAGTGTTCAGGAAGACATTCGGCGTTTGGTTAATCCACATGGATTTACGTCAGCGTACTTGACAACTGGAAAATGTGAAGAACTATGATCATTTCACCACCGTATGACATTTGCATGCAATGGGGAAGCTCAAAAATCAAGTGTATCGGTACCGCATGCTCTAAGCCAAAATCCCAAAATTCGCTGTAGAAAGATCTGTACGCATCCATAAAAGATAATGTTATGCATCTCGTGGAACATCGACCGTATGATGTACTAGTTGCTTCCCCGAGGTACAACCATCACTGACAGTTATTGTCAACATATGGAAGGTCTTGTTGACGCAGTCCAAGAACAACGGTCAGAAATAATGCCTGAAGTGATGCTATTCCACGGTAACGCAAGCTCACGTTATACAAGCTGACAAGAAACAATACACAGGAGTTGAATTGGGAAGTCATTCCTCGCCTACCTTATTAATCAGATCTTTTGCCCAAAAATTTTCACCCTTACCTCTCTCTATCGAACACCTTTTAAGGAATTTACTTTCTTCATGAAAATGCACTCCGACATGACGAGTACCTTGCCTTAAAACCAGGTGATCTTTATATTCGAGAAATCGAAAAATTATACCAGCATTGGCAGAATGTTGTAAGTAGTGAAGAAGAATATATTACTGAACGCTAAATTCGCTGTTACGTGTGTCTGTTCTGTTTACTAAACTTATGGACAAATGCTATGAACTTATGCATGAGCCTACTATTATACACCACATAATTGGAAATTAGCCACTTGTTTGCTATCATGTGACCCTTAACTGATATGCAAGCAAAGGGGCAGAATCATTACGATATGCAAATCACAACCGAGTGGGTTTACACTGAAGCTGCACAGGGTGTGAAACTCAGTGTTATAACAGCCCTGATACAAAACCTATGCGGGGTGGCTAGTCTCTCTTATAACTTTTTCATCAAATTACTGCTTAATTTTGCTCTTCAAAAATGATGATGGGAAAGGATTCTGGTGAATCTGACTGATTAACAGAAAAATGCAATGCTAAAAATTTACAATTACATTTATTTTCTTTAAACTGAACACATAATTGATCATAAATTTGTAGAAGAAACATTTATACTAACGTAAGCCAAACGTTAAATGCACAGGAGAGAGCAGATAGGTGGAAAGAATACATTGAAAGCCTCTGTGAGGGTGAAGATTTGTCTGATGTGATAGAAGAAGAAACAGGAGACGATTTAGAAGAGATAGGGGATCCAGTATTAGAATCGGAATTTAAAAGAGCTTTGGAGGACTTACGGTCAAATAAGGCAGAAGGGATAGATAACATTCCATCAGAATTTCTAAAATCATTGGGGGAAGTGGCAACAAAACGACTATTCACGTTGGTGTGTAGAATATATGAGTCTGGCGATATACCATCTCGCTTTCGGAAAAGCATCATCCACACAATTCTGAAGACGGCAAGACCTGACAAGTGCGAGAATTATCGCACAATCAGCTTAACAGCTCATGTATCGAAGCTGCTTAGAAGAATATTATACAGAAGAATGGAAAAGAAAATTGAGAATGCGCTAGGTGATGATCAGTTTGGCTTTAGGAAAAGTAAAGGGACGAGAGAGGCAATTCTGACGTTACAGCTAATAATGGAAGCAAGGCTGAAGAAAAATCAAGACAGTTTCATAGGATTTGTCGACCTGGAAAAAGCGTTCGACAATATAAAATGGTGCAAGCTGTTCGAGATTCTGAAAAAAGTAGGGGTAAGCTATAGGGAGAGACGGATCATATACAATATGTACAACAACCAAGAGGGAATAATAAGAGTGGACGATCAAGAACGAAGTGCTCGTATTAAGAAGGGTGTAAGACAAGGCTGTAGCCTTTCGCCCCTACTCTTCAATCTGTACATCGAGGAAGCAATGATGGAAATAAAAGAAAGGTTCAAGAGTGGAATTAAAATACAAGGTGAAAGGATATCAATGATACGATTCGCTGATGACATTGCTATCCTGAGTGAAAGTGAAGAAGAATTAAATGATCTGCTGAACGGAATGAACAGTCTAATGAGTACACAGTATGGTTTGAGAGTAAATCGGAGAAAGACGAAGGTAATGAAAAGTAGTAGAAATGAGAACAGCGAGAAACTTAATGGTCACGAAGTCAATGAAGTTAAGGAATTCTGCTACCTAGGCAGTAATTTTAACCGATGACGGACGGAGCAAGGAGGACATCAAAAGCAGACTCGCTATGGCAAAAAAGGCATTTCTGGCCAAGAGAAGTCTACTAATATCAAATACCGGCCTTAATTTGAGGAAGAAATATTTGAGGATATCCGTCTGGAGTACAGCATTGTATGGTAGTGAAACATGGACTGTGGGAAAACCGGAACAGAAGAGAATCGAAGCATTTGAGATGTGGTGCTATAGACGAATGTTGAAAATTAAGTGGACTGATAAGGTAAGGAATGAGGAGGTTCTACGCAGAATCGGAGAGGAAAGGAGTATGTGGAAAACACTGATAAGGAGAAGGGACAGGATGATAGGACATCTGCTAAGACATGAGGGAATGACTTGCATGGTACTAGAGGGAGCTGTAGAGGGCAAAAACTGTAGAGGAAGACAGATATAGGAATACGTCAAGCAATTAATTGAGGACGTAGGTTGCAAGTTCTACTCTGAGATGAAGAGGTTAGCACAAGAAAGAATTCGTGGCGGGCCGCATCAAACCAGTCAGTAGACTGATGACCAAAAAAAAAAGGCAAACGTATAAATAGTACCCACTTGATAGATGTGTTTCAAATAACATAGTACAAGCGATACTGCATGGAATCTAGCGTTCTTTTCTACAAGCAGAAGCAGGACCAAAGGGAACAAATCAAATGTGTAATAATGATACACAAACGGGTAATCGGATGCAGTACCATGGTATCACTTAAGGGGGTAAAGATGCCACCGCTCAGAAACCTCGATTCGAATTTTTGGCGGCTGTAAAATTAGCTGAAACGCTACAGGGTGCAACTGTGTATATCAGCGACAGTGCGTCGAATGGCAGCGAGCTGATAACGGCTGCTGTTCGTGGTCGGCTATGCACTGAGGTTAGGTTCCACCTTGCAGACCGATTGCACTACGACCGTGAAAAAAAAATTATGTTTATGCCTGGGTGCCCAAACAAGTGAACCTGCGAATAAAATTACTCTACGGCAAGGGCGGCAAAGTACACGATCAACTCCTGGGGAGGCCACAAGCAGCTCTCCTCATCTTGTCCGCCACATGCCCCAACAGCAACCGCTCCACTTGTGCCAGAACTCTTCCAGTTGCCGTCTATAAACAAAGATTCCACCTTACAACAACAAATTCGTGTAGACTCCCACTACCGTATTCCACCAACCTGAGTGTCCTTCCCAAGAGATCCTCACGGTGACTGCAAACGTATGGTGAAGTAACAACCAGGGAGCCTCTCATAGCCACCGCCAGGGCTTTACGTGGGTATCTTCTTGGCGACAGGCACCGACGGAGTAATATAACTGGGGGTGCTTCGTGTGGCGCCATTTCGTCGGCTAACCCATGGAGTACGGCAGCCATTTCCCTGAAACTTTCCAGACAATACCACAGCCACGGCGCGGAGCTGGTGCATTCCTGCCCGAAACATGAGGCTTTCGCGAGAAACGTGGTCCCGGTCATTGTAAAAATAGCGAGCGTGCACCAGTCCTGCCCATGAGACCTGACATCGAAAGAGAAGCCGCCATCCAGGGTTCGGGCCTCTGTTTACAATTTCCGGAGACTTGATGTCCCCCCAACTCCTGCTGTTGCGAGCACTTGGTTTCCCCACATCTCCAAAGTTCCCGCACGTCTCTCTGGGGAAATTAAATCCTAGTCAAGATCATTGCGCGGAGTGGCCGCGCGGTTTGAGGCGCCATATCACGGACTGTGCAACCCCTCCGGCCGGAGGTTCGAGTCCTAACTCGGGCATTGGTGTGTGTGTGTTGTCCTGAGCGTAAGTTAGTTTAAATAGTGTGTGTAAGCCTAGGGACCGATGACCTCAGCTGTTTGGCCTCTTAGGAATTCACACGCATTTGAACATATCCTAGTGAAATTCATCGACATGCCGGTACATATCATTTGATTACCTACTTTGCATGACAGTGTAATACAGTAGGTAAATGATACTTATTTGCATGGATGCAAATTCGGATTTCGGAAATGCAAGAGAGGGTGGTTTTTTGGCCCTTAACAAGTCTCTGAAGGGGCTGGACGGCCTGCCATCTTTCGTTAGCCCGCCGATTACATTAGATTTTTGTGCAGCGTGTGTGCCTCACTTCAGAAATGGGGATAGTGTGGCACAACACCCAGAGATAAATCTCACCTAATTCGAACATTTCACAACATGCTCAAAAGAACGTAGGGATTCAATAAAGAAACAGAGGTTAAGCATTGCCACCCTCTCCCCATTCACCAAAATTAGGACAAAAAACATGGAGACATTCTCTGGTACACCACGCTCTTTCATTCAGTTTATCACATTCCTTCGGAGAACTGGACACCACGCTGCAGCCATAAATGTTTAAATTGATTGTGCTGGATGGTAACAAGTTCCTTACAAGTAAGAAATTACAATTAATCGAAACATCTGCTTGTGTCAGTAAGAAAGCACCACTGATACCCACAAGGAAAGTAAATGAAAACCTACACACGTTCCAGTTGTGTCTGTGACAAAGTACCGCACACAAACCTCGGTCCCAGAACAACAAATGTTTAATATCTAATGAATTAAAGTTGCTCAATATCCAACCATGTTCATTCATTCGAAAAACATGTGTAGAACCATAGTCATACCCCACACACTCATCTACATCTACGTGATTACTCTGCTATTCACAATAAAGTGCCTGGCAGAGGGTTCAATGAACCACCTTCAAGCTGTCTCTCTACCATTACACTCTCGAACAGAGCGCGGGAGAAAATAGCACTTCAATTTTTCTGTGCAAGCCCTGATTTCTCTTATTTCATCGTGATGATCATTTCTCTATATATAGGTGGGTGCCCAAAGAAAGTTTTCGCAATCGGAGGAGGAAACTGGTGATTGAAATGTCACGAGGAGATTACATCGCAACGAAAAACGCCTTTGTTTTAATGACTGTCACCCCAATTCACGTATCATGGCTGTGGCACTACCTCCCCTATTTCGTGATAACACAAAAGTAGCTGTCCTTCTCATATAAAAGTAGAACTATGCAACATAATAAAATACATATTGGTGGAAAGCAACCTAGCTCATAATGAACAGTGGATGACGTACATAGGCATGTAGATTATGACAAAATGATTGTCTAGTAGGATAGGGTTTACGTCTGTAAGATTATATACTAATGAGAGCGAAGGATATCACATTGACAAAAGCGTTGAGTAAAATTATATTTCATGGACAATATGCAGAAAGAAAAGACATTTAAACATTAAATAATTAAAACATTGCAGCGTTTAAAAGGCTAAAAGTACCAAAATCCAATGTTCATTAACTAATGCGTAAACTGTTTGCAGTTGAGAACTAATCGATAGTATGAATGTACTAAAGTTATCGAGTGTGGAATTGTATTAGAATTGTATAAAATAATGAAAGTATTTATCAGCAAAAAAGGAGCGAACTGAATGTGTTCTGTTACGTGTGTCTAACAAGCATTAATTATATACAAACACAAAGAGATAAAACGCACATGAAGAGTGTGGTGCTGCAATGAGAAAAATTTTTAGGTGATTAGTTGAGACATATTAGACAACCAAACAAAATTAAAATGTGCCATTACAGAGTGTGAACATGTGTATAAATACATGCGAGTTGAACTGGAATGTATTTCAGTTGTTGCAACAGTCAGTTGCCTAACATAATGATTATAAAGAAAGTTCCACACGCATACATCAACACAAAAAATTTGCCGCACATACGTAGCACATTGAGGGAGTTGGCACACGTGGTCTAGTGGAGCGTCTTTGATAATAACCAAAACATATTTGGTCCCAGGTTCAAAACTCGCCACTGCCTAAACCTTGATTAATCTGCAGCATTGGCGGGCTAAGGCTTCCGGCGCAAGAAGTCACCCTCATTCTGTCAACGGCCTTGTCAAAGTGGGCAGAGGAGCGGACAGAGTTTCACGGCACTCTCTTGGCTTTGGGGTGGTAAACTGCCCCTAAAGACGGAAGAATCAGCAATGATCAATGGCATGAAAATGCAAAAGGCAATGGAAACCACTGCATTGAAGACACATAATGTGTATCCATAGGACATGTGGCCTGTAATTGAAAAATTGTCATGATGAACTCTCAATTGGCAAAAGATTCTGGAATAGTGCCCCATTCCGATCTAAAGGAGGGGACTGCCAAGAGGGAGGAGAGCATGAGAAAAAGATTGAAAGATTGAACAAACTACGATAGGATAAGTTCTGCAAATCGTAGCGTGGAATGTCAGAAGCTTAAATGTGGTAGGGAAGCTAGACAATCTGAAAGGGGAAATGAAAAGGCTCAGTCTAAATGTAGTAGGTGTCAGTGAAGTCGAATGGAACGAATACAACGATTAATGGTCAGAGAGTATAGGGTAATAGCAACAGCAGCATAAAACAGTATAAAGGCGGTAGGATTCGTTATGAATAGGAAGACCAGGTAGAGAGTGTGTTACTGTGAACAGTTCAATGACAGGGTTGTTCTTGTGCGAATCGACAGCATACCAACACCGACAACGATAGTTTAGGTATACATACCGACGTCGCAAACTGAAGACGAAGAGGTAGAGAAAGTATATGAAGATATTGAAAGGGTAATACAGTTTGTAAAGGGATATAAAAATCTAATAGTCGTGGGGGACTGGAACGCAGTTGCAGGGGAAGGATCAGAAGAAGCAGCTACAGGAGAATATGGGCTTAGAAAAATGAATTAGAGAGGAGAAGGACTAATTGAATTCTGTAATGAAATTCAGCTAGTAATAGCGAATACTCTGTTCAAGAAGCACAAGCGGAGGAAGTATACTTAGAAAAGGCCGTGTGTTATGAAAAGATTTCAGTTAGATTACATTATGGGCAGCCAGCGATTCCGAAATCAGATAATGGATTGTAACGCACACCCAGGAGCAGATACAGATTCAGATCACAATGTAGTAGTGATGAAGAGAGGGCTGAAGTTTAAGAGATCAGTCAGGAAGAATCAATATGCAAGGAAGTGGGATATGGAAGTACTAAGGAATGAAGAGATATGCTTGAAGTTCTGTAAGGCTGTAGATACAGCAATAACGAATACGAGTAGCTCAGTAGCTAGTACAGTTGAAGAGGAATGGACATCTCTAAACAGGTCAGTCACGGAAGTTGGAAAGAAAAACATAGGTACAAAGAAGGTAACTGCGAGGAAACCATGGATAACAGATAATTTCAGTTGATCTATGAAAGAAGGAAGTTCTAAAATTATCAGGGAAATTCAGAAATACAGAGATGCAAGTCGCTGAGGAATGCAATGAAAAGGAAGTGCAGTGAAGCTAAGATGAAATGGCTGCGTGAAAAATCTGGAAATAAGCGAAAAAGGTGTGGTTGTCGGAAGGACTGACTCAGCATATAGGAAAGTCAAAACAATCTTCGGTAAAATCAAAAGCAAGCGTGGTAACATTCAGAATGCAACGGGAATTCCATTGTTAAATGGAGAGGAGAGAGCGGAAATGTTGAAAAAGTACATCGAAGACTTCTATTAGGGGGAAGATTTGTCTGATGCGATAGAAGAAAAAGCAGGAGTTGATAAAGAAGGGATAGGGTATCCGGTATTAGAATTTAAGAGAACTTTGGAGGACTTAAGATCAAATAAGGCAGAAGGGATGGATAACTTTCCATCAGAATTTCTAAAATCATTGGGGGAAGTGGCAACAAAACCACAATTCGTGTTGGTGTGTAGAATGTAAGAGTCTGGTGGCATACCATTTGACTTTCGGAAAAGCATCATCTACACAATTCCGAAGACTGCAAGATAAATATGGCACAATCAGCTTAACAGCTCATGCATCCAAGCTGCTGACAGGAATAATATAAAGAAGAATGGAAAAGAAATTTAAAGATGTGTTAGACGACAGTCAGTTTGTTTTTAGGAAAGGTAAAGGCACCATGGAGGCGATTCTGACGTTACAGTTGATAATGAAAACAAGACTAAAGAAAAATCAGGACATGTTCATAAGGTTTGTCGAGCTGGAAAAAGCGTTTGACAATGTAAAAATACGTAAGATGTTCGAAATTCAGAGAAAAATGGGTGTAAGCTTTATGGAGAGACGGACAGTATACTATATGTACAAGAGCCAAGAGGACAGCCAAGAACGAAGTAATAGGATTTAAAGCAGTGTAAGACAGGGGTTTAATCTTTCAGCCTTACTGTTCTATTTGTATATCGAAGAAGTAATGACGGATATAAAAGAAATGTTCAGGAGTGGGATTAAAATTCTGGGTGAATGGATATCAATGATACGGTGACATTGATATCCTGAATGAAAGTGAAGAACAATTACAGGAACTGCTGAAAGGAATGAACAGTCTAATGAATACAGACTATGAATTGAAAGTAAATTGAAGAAAGATGAAAGTAGTCGGAAGTAGCATAAATAAGAACAGCGCGAAACTTATCAGGCTTGGTGGTCACATGTTAGATGAAGTTAGGAAACTCTGCTACCTAGGCAATCACAGTCGGAGCCAGGAGGATATAAACAGCAGATTAGTACTGGCAAGATCGACATTCCTGACCAAGAGAAGTCTACTAGGATCAAACATAGACCTTAATTTGAGGAAGAAATTTGTGAGGATGTACGTCTGGAGCACAGTATGGGAGTGAAACATGGACTGTGGGAAAACCGGAATAAAAGATAATCGAAATATTTGAGATGTGGTGCTGCAGATGAATGTTGAAAATGAGGTGGACTGATAAGGAATGAGGAAGTTCTGCGCAGAATCAGAGAGGAAAGGAACGTGTGGAAAAGACTGACAAGAATAAGGGACAGGATAGCTGGACATCTGTTAAGACGTCAGGGAATGATTTCCACAGTACTAGAGAGAGCTGTAGAGGACAAAAACTGTAGAGGAAGACAGAGATCGGAATACATCCGGCAAATAAATGAGGACGTAGTTTGCAAGTGCTACTCTGAGGTGAAGAGGTTGTCTCGGTAGAGGAATTCTTGGTGGGCCACATCAAACCAGTCAGAAACTGATGACATATTTCTCCGGGAAACAGGTGAACAGGATCGTGTCGAGGGTGTGACGAGAGAGGCAGAGGAAGCTGGAAATGGAGCATGGTCAAGTGTACGATGCCCGCTGGCGAACATTACGTGCGATGCAGCTGTCAAGAGCACAGTGTCTCATCAGGTGACCATTACGCAGCATTTTGATGGCGTGGCAATCATTGCCTCTATTTAGTCCAATTCCGTAAGCCACACGACGGCAGGTGCTTGGATTGTACCTCACATCCTGTCTCAGGCCAGGTTGAGAGAGGTGCGATGGCTTGGAACAGTCAGCTGGCACCTGAGCGTGTCACAACGACCCTTCATGTCCGCTTCCAATGGAGAGATCTGAAGTCGTGTAGTGCTGGATGGCATGTGCCAGCCACCACCCCCACCTCCCCCACCCTAATGGTGGGCCGTGAAACCGTCGTGTCCGGCGCGACCCCGTATCAACGAACGGGTCTCAAACCCATGTGTGCTGTGCCTTCTCATCGGGAGCGAAAGCTGTAGTGGCTGGGAATTACAACACATCGATCGCTCGAGGACTGTCTCTGGCCTTGCGCTGCACATGAGTCGGCTGCTCAACTGTTCTCTCCCTCTAGCCCACCCCTCCGTACTCGTGTACTGGGTCGCGCAGAGTCGACTGTAGGGCTTCATCGCAATCACTGTACAACAGTGACACATTCTGTTTCTGGTGCACTGTCCACAACCCCTACAAATATATACAGCTGCGTGAAAGCAAAGAACTACACATACTGTTTCTCACTCTCGTGAGATGCAAAACGGAACATGACACAAGTTAACCTAATTTCTACACTCATCTGACAATGTACATAACTTATTCCTGGGAGTGCCTCAACTACTGTATCAATTCCTAACTTGCTCAAGTAAGAGATTTACAAGTAAATGGTTTGGTGACCTCCTATTATTATTAACTTCAACTAATGTTTATAAAAGTGCTCCGCCTTCAGGCCAAGAGTGACCTACCGGTACCATCCGACCGCCGTGTCATCCTCGGTGGAGGATGGGGATAGGAGGGGCGTGGGGTTAGCACACCGCTCTCACGGTGGTAAGCCACTACTATTCGGTCGAGTAGCTACTAAATTGGCATCATGAGGCTGAATGCACCCTAAATCAAGTAGTGTTTATGATTAACGAAATCAGAAATCGAATGCTGCCTGTCACTATCTACTTCTAAACCACCATTATGAAATTAATGCATAAAAAAATCAACACGTAGGTAATTACATTAAATACGCTTTTCTAATTGTCATGGTGCAGGTAATGAGTAGTTAACATAAATTATCTACATCTTTTTTTATTTTGTTATATATATATATATATTCCTATTTTTTAGAAGATTATGAATAATTGCTACCTATCCTTTGTGTGTGTGTGTTTGTGTGTGTGTGTGTGTGTGTTTGTGTGTACATCAAGCCTAGGCCTATTTCTGCTTTATTCTTCACTTCCCTTCCATGAGGACAGCACCTGTGGACATAACTGGAACATATCTCTCAAGTGATTCTTCATGCTTTCCCGGCGGTCTGTTGATATCTTGGATATTCGGGAATCCAGCCGGATGTTTGCGTCGTTCTCGCACGATATTTCAACAGCCTGCCTCGCTGTCTTCTTCAGGTGCTACCTGAGACTGGTCCTTGGGTCGATCGAGTCCAGTATCTATGCCTGGGAGGAGCTGGGCGTTCCCTAATCGGTCCGCGCCGGGCACGGACCGATTAGGGAACGCCCAGCTCCTCCCAGGCATAGATACTGGACTCGATCGACCCAAGGACCAGTCTCAGGTAGCACCTGAAGAAGACAGCGAGGCAGGCTGTTGAAATATCGTGCGAGAACGACGCAAACATCCGGCTGGATTGGCCTCCACATTCATCGACGAGGCTGAAATTGTAAAAGAGTATGAGTAATTGATTGATATACGCAAAAACAATATAATTCTCATTCCATATTACTGAGCGGCTTGATGTCACCGTTGTGCTACCGCGACAGTGCGCAACTCCACCATAATATGGCGTACCTCCCGCTTAGTTTCAGAGATTTGCGGGTCTACCTGTGGTCTGCATGCTGCCGAGCTGGTTGATTTGATTTCTTTGAAAATCATAACATATTCATGGAAGCTGAAGTAATGAATCAAAATTTGTGCCGCGGCCGTGACTTGGAGCCATGTCTCCTTGCTTATTATGCAAGAATGCTAACAATTACACATGCATTACTATGGCTAAAGCTGCTGCACGAACTTGCCAGTTCCAATGCCTTCCCCAATACAAACTCAGTTCATATCTTCAGCTTACATTCTGCTTCTTCGATCGTCACTATCGCCGAGGCTCTCCGGCATTGGAACAGCACCCCATCGTTGGACGTAGATAGAGATGAGACTCAAATGCCTCGAGGAAAAACTAATTATGAGATAGTAAAATACTGTTAGCCACGAAGACCTGCTAGATCCTATTACAGATCTAGTGTACACAAAATTTGTGAAAGCTACAAGTTAGTAAAAAATTTGTGAGTTGATCGATTCACAGTTCGGGTGTCAGTATGGTACTTGCACACAGAACACGTCACTATATCTCACAGTAAATTGTGGACGCGCATAAGGGCACTGTGTCATTGTAACAATCGCCTTAGCAGCTACGACTAGAGTGGGCTCTATGGTCCCTTCAACACCTTAAGCATTCGGCTGTGGAACCTGGCACTCCAAAAACTGGCGAAAGCTGTTCCTCCTATCTAAACCAACTCACAATGACGCTGCACAGTTGTCGCGAGGGTGGGCACCCTGGCCACCTTAGTATCCTTAGAACATAAAAGATGTTCCAAGGATGGATGTATGACCTAATGTGTGGCTGTATTCATCCGAAGAAAAACTAGTAGGGCGTCAAGTTACCTCCGCGTGCGACAATCTCTCTTCCATTTACACTCTCACGTAAAACACACCCCAGTACTGAACCAAAACTTCCGATCAAACGAAAGAAATTCCACTACAGACACGACAGGCCTCAGGGAACGGGAAGTTGTCATTCGCTACGAAACAGACAGACCACGAACACGTCGAGATATGTGCCAACAGCAAAAACAATGACTTCGAGAACCTGCTCTGACATATGCACGAATACATCTAGGCATCGTGTATGGCGCACAACTGCCATTCACACAAAACAAGCAAAATAAGACCCAGAGAAGCACACTAAACAACACAAAACCAGAGGTAATCGAGAAACTAATATGGATCCTATTCTACACAGAGTAACACAAAGAAAGTTCCACAAAAATGAGAGAATCAGACCTAATATTATCAAAAAATGAAAGTAACAATTGACAAAGTTCCTGTTCTTGAAGTAGTTTAATATGAGTCACGTGGTGAAGTATAATGGAATTCTTCGGCCTTGACTCCAGCTCCAATGAGTGTGTGTGAGCTATCTTCCACACACGAAAGGGACCTTTATAACTCGAGAAAAACGTATGGCACTTTTTTTTGCTTTATTTGACAGACGAGAGCACCTTGTCCTAGACGCGATATTCCCATTCTCTCGCCGTTGTATCAGCACATGCCTTTCTGCTTCGCGCTGCCGTCTGAATTCGTTTAAGTTCAACAACACTTTGATGCTTCGCACGAGACATGTTTTCGAAATCCACAGTTTTTCTGATGAGGTCCACAAGTTGCCTGTTGTGCAGAACTGTCGCTGGTGCCAGTTGACTCCGTGCGGTTTCTCGTTCAGCAAGTCCAGGAAATCATTAGAGAACGTATCCCACATGGTGTGTTGCCTTCTGCTGTATATCCTGCAGAGGTTCCCCAACTCTTTCACTACCACCCCGTTCAGTTGGTAGGAGGATATAAAAACCGTCAATATTTTATGGTTCCCTCATCGTATCTTTCCACAACGATGCCCGTAATTACAGACCGTTGTCGAAGATCATTTTATCTATAATATCCCTCTGATGGGAGGAAATCATTTCTGAATGCCATTGAAACGGTCAGAGCTGTCGGTGGCGTTAAAGTGACCAATTTCGACGTCAGTTCAAGGAATATTAAAATGAAGCAACCCTACCTCACGGTCTGGGGTATTGGTCCCATTAGATTTGTGGTCACCAGTTGCTACAATTTGCTGAGTACAGTGGAGAGAAGAGGCGAATGCACCCATGTAGTTTTGTGCTTAGCTTTCTGACTGTTTTTGCATACAGGCAGAACATGGCCGATTCTTCAGTCCATATTGTTGATATGGCCAATCGTTCTTAATGCCAGGAAGCACTCCCTCGCCATAAGTGACCATAACAGACTTAAATGCGTCAGATAATATTATCAGTCAGGTGTTCCAGCACACACAGACGCCAGAGGGAGTCATCTATACTAATACTGTGAATAAAATCCCTTTCTGTTTGTCTTGACTATTCTTTGATGATTATGCCGCTCATTTCTTATGTCTCTCATGGTAACGGTTACGTCCTTTTCTAATACAACCATCCTCATATGGTAGAAACAGAAATGGTCTCTTTCGAGTTCCTCACCGCTGCTCTTAATCAGTTACCGTGACAAGGCGTCAACAATGATGTTCGTATAATTTCTAAGACTTTCCCGGCGATTTGTTGTCATTTCGTAGAATCGTGTGTGCTGCCGGTGGTCCGCGTCTTCCCAACACGATATTTCGACGTCGTAACTCGGAGTCTTCATCAGGTATTCCCTGAGACTGGTGGACGAGCTGACCTTGTCCCATATTTATGCCTGGGCGGTGTGTGGCGCTCCCTATGCCGTCAGCGACCACTGTGGTCATTTCTGGCTGTAGTATGTCTCCAGGCGCTCCATCTTCGGTCCGCCCCCGTTGTGGCTCTCTTCTGAGGTAGTGGATATCCCAAAGCGTTCTGTATTGGGTCCGGGCCCTATAGGCGCGATCCTACCACTACCATGGCTCTGTTGAAGTTCCTTATGCTGTCCGCGACCGCGGCGAGTTTCTCTCGTGGTCGAACCATTCTCATGGCGTTGCGAACCGGGTATGTGCCTGTGAGGTGCGCTTCCTGCAGCATCCGACTGCTGTTGGAGCTGCATAATATGATGGCCATCCTCCAAGGATCTTGCTGCCGCCTGGTATCGCATATGCCGTTCTCTTTCGTTACTTACGCCGTTGCACGTCTGTAGTGCATTCCTGGAGGAGGGAACGTTCTTCCGTTGTTTCTGTAGTAGTTTCAAAGCTAGATTCCACGCAGTACTAACATGATATCCTGCTTCCCGGTTGATCAAGTTCTCCGCCATCTTCATTTCAATCGATTCATTAATGACACTATCCCAGAATCGGCGGATCTGAGCCAGGATCCTGGTTTTGTCATAATCCATGGTGTGCTCAAGGTCCAGGCAATGTTCTTATATTGCAGATTTAGTTACCTGTCGTAGGCTGATATGTCTCTGGTGTTCTTTACATCTTATTACAAATGTTCTGGTAGTTTGACCGATGTAAGGCATCCCACATTCACAGGGTAAATGGTAGACACCAGGTTTCCTTAACCCCAAATCATCCTTGACAGTACCAAGGAGCGTCCTTATCTTCTTACGTGGGAAGAACACACCCTTGAAATTGTGTTCCTTGAAGATTCAGCTGATATTGGCAGATGTAGACATAGCATACGGAAGAAAAGCTACTTTCCTGGTCTCTTCTTCCTGCTCGTCTCCTGTCGCCTCAGGTCGTCTGATGGGATGGAGCGCTTTGCGGATATCCCTGGCGGAATAGCTGTTGTCTGTGAACACTCTTTGTAGATGTTCTAATTCCGCTTCAGGCTGTCTGGGTCAGAGGGAGTTTTGGCTCGGTGTACGAGTGTTCTCAGCACTCCATGCTTCTGTGCTGAGTGATGGCAGCTGTCAGCCTGTAGATATACGTCAGTGTGTGTTGGTTTCCTCTACATACTGTGGCCTAAGGGGCCGTCTGCCTTCCTCTTTACCAGGACATCGAAGAATGGGAGCTGACCATCACTCTCTAGTTCCATGGTGAACTTGATGTTGGGGTGTCTTCGGTTCCGATGGTCCAGGAACTCATCCAGTCTTCTCACGCCATGTGGCCAGATACGAACGTGTCATCAACGTATCTGGAGAAACACGTCGGTTGGTAGGCAGCAGTTGTAAGTGCCCCATCCTCGAATTTCTCCATAAACAGATTCGCCACTACTGGAGATAAGGGTCTACCCATAACCACTCCTTCAGTCTGCTCATAGAATTGACCTCCACAAAGGAAGTACGTCGATGTCAAAAGTATGTTCGAAAAGATCCAGCAAGGCTCCGTCGAATTTCTCACTAATTTTTCTGAAGAACCTTTGAATCTCGGACACAGACATCATGGTCAGTTTTGATGTGGTGCCTGTTCACCAGGGTACCACTTCAGGACACATTCGATATAGTTAGTGCGAAATTTAACGGTATTTCAGTATTAATGTTAAAAAGTGTGACGACAAATGCATTTAAGGTACGTTTATTACGTCAAAATCTGTTTGCTTCTAATGAATGCCATCAAGCGACACGGAAAATTCGCCAACAGTCTTCGCGCCCCTAGAATTGTGTGGATTCATGATTCAAGAAGTCCGATTCTCTTACATTGGGTTAAAGCCACATTCCGGAACATGAGGGGCAAACAAACACCCCAGCGGCCGCCTGGCACAAGCGCATCCAGCAGCGGCTGCACGGAAACGTTACACAATCTGCACACTAGACTCCAGAGACTTCGTAAGTGATGGACTTTTTGAATCTAATTACCGAATCATAAACAATAGCTTGAGTCTTTCTTACTCTTACCCTTGTTTTACTTATCCTTGGATTTGTATTAACATTAGCAGCCCCAGGTATAATTTTCGCCAAATAAAATCTGGCTGAATGTCATTTTTGTCGAAATAGATTTTGCTTATATTTTTACCATATATAAATGATTTCAAAAATATTAATTTCTGAGATTCCGGCAAAGAGAAGGAATCAAGAATCGACGTTGCTAAATAAGCAACCACAATATAATGGGCAACAACAAGATATATATTCAAAAAAACTTACATATAAAGTGTAGTTAATAGAGCCACAGACTTTTCTGAAGAAACCTATCGTTTCCTCAGAATAGCCAAAATATAGCTAAATTATAATTGCAATCGATAAACACGCGCCGGCCGCGGTGGTCTAGCGGTTCAGGCGCTCAGTCCGGAACCGCGGGACTGCTACGGTCGCCGGGTCGAATCCTGCCTCGGGCATGGATGTGTGTGATGTGCTTAGGTTAGTTAGGTTTAAGTAGTTCTAAGTTCTAGGGGACTGATGACCACTGAAGTTAAGTCCCATAGTGCTCAGAGCCATTTGAACCATTTGATAAACACGCAATATACTTCATGAATCTCACTGTTATCGAATACGGTAACGGAAGTTAAAATAAATATATATTGAATAAAATAAAATAAAATCATTTTCTGTGTCTTCAGGCGATTTTTACTAGCCTCACCGTAAGTCCCATTATCTGATAGTAAATGTTCTTGAATGATTGTCTTCAGTAATTACAATTCACTAGAAAAATTTCCATTTCATACTCTGAGTATCGTATAGTGTTGCAACATATATCGTCTCAAGTTATCGGAACCTAACCAAAAACTCTAATATGCTGTTTTAAAAACTGTTCTATAAAATAATGCGATGAGCATTTTAGCCTTTCGCTTTCAGCGACCACATACCTTTGACAGAAGAACATCGTCGGATCTCTTTGCACTACGAGCTGCTTGACCGATACCTCAGGCATTATGGCCAGGTGTCCTTCCATGCAATCTCCTAACAGCTGCTTCGTTGTATCGCAGTATGTGGTCTGAACACCCCGATATACGCTACAAACAACACAGTCGAATAGGTATTGTCATAAGCGTTGAAAGACGGTCGATTATTTGAATACATTTTTCATTAGAGCATACACTATCAATTAGGTACTGTATTTTATCATTTTATATCTTTGTCGTATTCTACTCGTACCAGTGTCTAAAGAAAGTGATCTTGGTGGGGGGGGGGGGGGGTTATGTGTTTTATTTTATCCTAACTCTCCCTTTATGATCAGCAGCCTCTAATTAATGAATACACCTTGCTTTGCCTGAAATCAATTCTGTTAGTTTGGCTGTGGGCTAAGGCTAATTTCCTCCCCTCTCTAAGCTTAGAAAGGACGGTTTGAACTGTTGCAATGCACAGGACAATAGCAGGGAGGAGTATCGAACAACGAGAAGACAAATGGTAGCCAAAGAACCCAGCACTCTCTGTCTTGCCGTAAGTGACTTGGAGCCCGTTGATAGAACGATATTTCCCACCGAATTCGTGGGCGAGTGTTTCCATTGGCTACTGGAAATTAGAAGCTTCAATACCTCGATAGAAATTCTATCAGTAAAAACAGGCGATCAAAGAATCCGTAGAGGGCGCTGTGGACGCGAGAGGACACGTTGAGTACCAGCACCACAAGGAAATAACGTTGAGACGGAATGCAGCTGCTTTCTGGCGTACTGTTCGGCTGCTCTGTGTCCCAAGCTCTTCTCGCATCGCTGAAATCTTCGCAACCCAAACTCCTTAACACCGCCCTGTTTTAGACTAGTCTGTGTGCTCGTTTTCTTGTTTCAATAACCGTAACTAACATCAACTTTTCTCTCGCTGTGCTCTTGTCCCGTGCCAATCGGTTAAATTTTGTAAGCTTATCTGTGAATGAGTAATACCACAGTAATACCAACTTTCGTTCTTGTTCTATGCCCTCAGCAACGCTTATCTCTGTTGCAACATGTAGAAGCACGCACAACGTTATAAGATCCTTTCCCTTGTTCCCATAACGTCAACACCCCCCCCCCCCCCGCTCCCTCCGAGCCTCTCAGTGCTGATCAATTCGTCTGCTAAGTTATTGCCAAGTGTTCATTCTGTAACTGACACTAGCATTTAAGAACAATGTTTCCTATGCAATTCAAATTTCCTTCGTTTGAAAGTAACTGTTCATGATTCCCAAGGTTTGAAGTCTGTCTGTCAAGAATCCCAGATCATTTTCTGTTGTATCGTGAACCATGAACCTTGCCGTTGGTGGGGAGGCTTGCGTTCTCAGCGATACAGATAGCCTACCGTAGGCGCAACCACAACGCAGGGGTATCTGTTGAGAGGCCAGATAAACGCGTGATTCCTGAGAAGGGACAGGAGCCTTTTCAGTATTTGCAGGGGCAACAGTCTGGATGATTGACTGATATGGCCTTGTAACACAAACCAAAACGGCCTTGCTGTGCTGGTACTGCGAACGGCTGAAAGCAAGGGGAAACCACAGCCGTAATTTTTCCCGAGGGTATCCTGCTTTACTGTATGGTTAAATGGTAATGGCGTCCTATTGGAAAATATTCCGGAGGTAAAATATTCCCCCATTCGGATCTCTGGGCAGACACTACTCAGGAGTAGATCGTTATCAGGAGAGAGAATACTGACGTTCTACATATCAGAGCGCGGAATGTCAGATCCCTTAAACGGATAGCTAGGTAAGAAAATTTTTAAAAAAATGGATAGGTTACAGTTAGATATACTAGGAACTAGTGACGTTCGGTGGCAGGATGAACAAGACTTCTTGTCAGGCGAATACAGGGTTATAAATACAAAATCAGATAGGGGTAATGCAGGAGTAGGCTTAATAATGAATAAAAAAATTAGAGTGCGTGTAAGCTACTAGGAAGAGCATAGTGAAAGCCTCATTGTAGCCAAGATAGACACGAAGCCTGCGCCTACCACAGCAGTACAAGTTTATATACCAACTAGCACCGCAAGTGACGAAGAGATTGATGAAACGTATGATGAGATAAAGGAAATTATTCAGATAGTGAAGGGGATGAAAATTTAATACTCATTGGTGCCTGGAATTCGATAGCAGGGGGAGAAGGAAACGTAATAGGTGAATAAGAAATGGGGATAAAAAATGAAAGAGTAAGCCGCCTGGTAGAGTTTTGCACAGAGCGTAACTTATTTATAGCTAACACTTGATTCAAGAATCATGAAAGAAGATTGTATACATGGAAGAAGCCTGGATATACTGGAAGGGTTCAGATAAATTATATAATAGTTACACAGAGACTTACGAACCAGGTATTAAAATGTAAGACATTTCCCTGGACAGGTGTGGACTCTGACCACGGTCTGTTGGTTATGAACTGAAGATTAAAACTGAAGAAACTGCAAAAACGTGGGAATTTAAGGATATGGGACCTGGATAAACTGAGAGAACCAGTGACTGTAGAGATTTTCAGGGAGAGCAATAGGGAATGATTGACAGGAATGGGGGAAAAGAAATACAGTAGAAGCAGAATGAATAGCTTCGAGGGATGAAACAGTGAAAGCAGAAGGAGGATCAAATAGGTAAAAAGACGAGGCATCGTAGAAATTTTGGGTAACAGGAGATATATTGAATTTAATTGATGAAATGAGTAAATGCAGTAAATGGAGCAGGCAAAAAGGAATACAAACGTGTCAGAAATGCGGTCGACAGGAAGTGCCAAATCGCTAAGCAGGGATGGCTAGAGGACAAATGTAGGATGTAGAGGCATATCTCACTTGGGCTAAGATAGATACTGCCTACAGGAAATTTAGAGAGACCTTTGGAGAAAAGAGAAGCACTTGTATAAAAGGCAAGAGCTCAGATAGAAACCCAGTTCTAGGGGAAGAACGGAGAGCAGAAAGGAGGAAGGAGTATATAGACGATCTATACAAGAGCAATGTACTTGAGGATGATATTATGGAAATGGAAGAGGATGTAGATGAAGATGAAATGGGAGATATGATACTGCGTGAAGAGTTTGACAGAGCACTGAGAAACCTAAGTCGAAACACGTCCCCGGGAGTAGACAACATTTCGTTAGAACTACTGACAGCCTTGGGACAGGCAGTCCTGACAAAACTCTCCACCATCTGGTCAGGTGAAATACCCTCTGACTTCAAGAAGAATATAATAATTCAAATCCCTAAGAAAGCAGGCGTTGACAGATGTGAAAATTACCGAACTATCAGTTTAATAAATCACAGCTGTAAAATACTAACGCTAATTCTTTACAGACGAATGGAAAAACTAGTAGAAGCCGACTTCGGGGAAGATCAGTTTGGATTCCGTAGAAATGTTGAAACACGTAAGGCAATACTGACCTTGCGACTTATCTTAGAACACAGATTAAGGTTCGGCAAACCTACGTTTCTAGCATTTGTAGATTTAGATAAAGCTTTTGAAAATATTGACTGGAATACTCTCTTTCAAATTCTGAAGGTGGCAGGGGTAACATACAGGGGGCGAAAGGCTATTTACTGTTTTTACAGAAACCAGATGACAGTTATTAGAGTCGAAGGGCATGAAAGGGAAGCAGTGGTTGGGAAGGGAGTGAGACAAGATTGTAGCCTATCCCAGATGTTATTAAATCTGTATATCGAGCAAGCAGTAAAGGAAACAAGAGAAAAATTCTTAGTAGGAATTAAAATCCATGGAGAAGAAATAAAAGTTTTGAGGTTCGCTGATGACATTGTAATTCTGTCAGAGACAGCAAAGGATATCGGAAGACCAGTTGAACAGAATGGTCAGTGTCTTGAAAGAAGGATATAAGATGAACATCAACAAAAGCAAAACGAGGATAATGGAATATAGTCGAATGAAATCGGGTGATTCTCAGGGAATTAGATTATGAAGTGAGACACTTAAAGTAGTAGACGAGTTTTGCTATTTGGGAAGCAAAATAACTGATGATCGTCGAAGTAGAGATGATGTAAAATGTAAACTGGCAATGGCAAAGAAAGCGTTTCTGAAGAAGAGAAATTTGTTAACATCGAGTATAGATTTAAGTGTCAGGAAGTCGTTTCTGAAAGTATTTATATAGAGTGTAGCGATGCATGGAAGTGAAACATGGACGATAAATAGTTCGGACAAGAAGAGAATAGGAGCTCTCGAGATGAATGCTGAAGATTAGATGGGTAGATCACATAACTAATGAGGAGGTATTGAATAGAATCGGGTTGAAGAGAAATTTGTGGCACAACTTGACTAAAAGAGGAGATCGGTTGGTAGTACATGTTCTGAGGCATGAAGGGATCACCAATTTAGTGTTGGAGTGCAGTACGGGGGGTTAAAATCGTAGAGGGAGACCAGGAGATGAATACACTAAGGAGATTCCGAAGGATGTAAGTTGGAGTAGGTACTGGGAGATGAAGAAGCTTGCACAGAATAGAGGATCATGGAGAGCTGCATCAAACCAGTCTCTGGACTGAAGACCACAAAAACAACAAGGAGTAAATGAAGAAATGTATGAGATACGACTAAACAATGTATTTCACTTCATGAGGCCCTATTGTGCCGCTCGTAACCGTTGCGTTCGATTAAATAAATTATATTACTCGTTTTCTGGGCGGAAATTCGGCCTATTACATTTAACCACAGTGTGGCCATTACACTTATGGTTTACGACACCATCATGTGATAAAAGGACGAAAGTAATTGATGGTTAAGCATATTAGGGTGGCTCTTTTGCCTATTTTCAAGCAAAGCTGCTGACTGAGGTTACTATTTCACCACTAGATCGCCAAATGCTACCGAACTTAAAATCACAGCCGGCACCTTATACGTTGTGTTTCTGCATTTGTCCATTCCTATAGTTTGACAATAGCTTTTACCGGAGAATCCTAAGGGATCCGTGTTGCATAATAATATCTAGGCCTCCTCCTCAGGAATATCTCATTGTATGATCGCTTCAAAAACTGTCCTTAGCGTTGCTGGGCACCCACCTTTTAAGCAATGAGGTTGGAGACGCAGCAGTCTATAGCGCATAGGCCACCAGTGGGAGGAGGACATAAGTTGAGGTCCATGTAAACGATCGTCCGGGTAACTGTTAAATTATTGTGGAACTATTGCAAGATTTAAATGGCCACCATCGGAAGCTGCCGCATATAAGGGAAGGTCTGTGGAACAACGGTACGTGTACAGAAAATGGAAAGAGAGAGACGTTTCCGAAAAACCTCTCTCGCACAGCGATTTTATGTGATAAGAAACCCGTGTAGGTATTTTTTTTCTAGTCGGCTTGGCGAGCAAGATGTAAGTCACATGAGAAATAACTTCAGAATTTAAGAAGTAATTTCAAGCTTGATTCCGGTTCCAAGGACAGTCCTATTAAGTCAAGGTCGCAGAATACTGACCAACAAAATTACTTAAGAGAGAAAGACTTGTGTAAGTTGATGTTGGGGCAGATTAGCTTAGATTTTGGAGAAACATAGGACCACACAATGCAGTACTTAACCTACGATATCTCTTAGATGACGAAATGAGTAGAAGTAAACTGACGTTCATAGCATTTGTAGAGTGAGAGAAATCTCTTAACAATATTAACAAAAATACACTCTTTGAAATTATGAATGCAGCAGGGATAAAATAGAAGAAGTGAAAAATTGTGTGCAACTTGTACAGAAAGCAGTATACAGTTTTATGAGTCAGTGAACACGAAAGGAAATAAGTAGTTGAGGAGGGAGTGTCACACGTTCGCAATCTCTCGCCAACGTTATTGAATCTGTACGTTGAGCAAGCAATAAAGAAAACCAGATGGAAATTTGGTAAGATAATTAAAGTTCAGAGACAAGATATAACATCCTTGAGGTTTCTCGATGATATTGTAATTCAGTTAGAGACGACAAAAGACTTGGAAAATAATCAGAACGAAATGGATTTTATCATGTAAGGAGATTACAAAGTAAGTATCAACAAATGTAAAATGCTTATAATTGAATGTAGAACTATTAAATCATATGATGCTGACGGCATTACATTAGAGGCGTTTAAGGCAGTACACAAGGTTCGCTGTTTGGGCAGCAGATTAATATTCCAGCCGGCCGCGGTGGTCTAGCTGTTCAGGCGCTCAGTCCAGAACCGCGCGACTGCTACGGTCGCAGGTTCGAATCCTGCCTCGGGCATGGGTGTGTGTGATGTCCGTAGGTTAGTTAGGTTTAAGTAGTTCTAAGTTCTAGGGGACTGATGACCATAGATGTTAAGTCCCATAGTGATCAGAACCATTTGAACCATTTTTAGATTAATATTCCGACTGGCAATAGAAAGAAAAGCATTTCTGTAAAAGAGGAATTTCTTAACATTCAAAAGAATTTTGCAACGAAGTCTTTTCTTGGTGCTTTCCGTTGGACTGTAGCTTTGTACAGAAGTGAAACACCGACAAAAAGCAGTTCAAACAACAAGAGAAAAGCTCTTTAAATGTGATGGTGAAGAGTAAGTGTGTAGATCAAATAACAAATCCGAAGTTACTGATCGAGTTACGGAAAAAAAGAAATCTATAGCGCAAAGTGACTAGAAGGAGGGATCGGCCAATAGGACACATACTGAAGTTCAAATACGCATCAATACGGTAAGGGAGCGAAGGGTGTGATAAAAGTTGTAGAGAGAGATGTAAGCATGAATACATTTCTCGTGGTCAAATGTAGTTGGTTGTATTAATTATTCAGAGATGAAGTGACTTACACAGGCTTCATTAGCTGAATAGCTACGTCAGACTATTCCTTGAATGAAGTGCACAACATTAACAATATCAGGAAGTTGAAATTACTTGGAAAAATGACTGCGACTATTTACTTCTGCTTCTGTGTGGTTTTATGTGTCCCACCTCCACTTCCTTACCTGTGCTAAACTCTTCACCTTAGAATAGTACCTGTACCCAATATCCGCAACACTTTGTTGAATGTATTGCAGTCTCTGTCTTCCTGTGCAGTTTATGCAGACCGCAGCTCCATCTAGTACCATGGAAGTTATTCTGTCTTGCATTAACATATGTTCTAACATAAAGGTACTTGAAACTTCCGGGAGATTGAAACTGTGTGCCGGATGACGAGTCGAAGCCGGGACCTTTCACATGCTGGCAGACAGTTTTAATCTCCCAGGAACTTTCATTTGAGGGCATGCTTCGCTGCAGAGTGAAATTCATGATGGGATCAAGTTCTTTCCTTTTTGCAGTGCTTTCTATATACCTCTGTCCTCCACAGTTCAGCGGATGCCCATCTCTTTTTTATCTTATCGTCTCACCAATTTCTTAAATGTCCTTGTGTTGCACCACACCTCAAACGCTTCTATTCTTTTGTTTTCCGCCTTCCCTGAAGTCTATGATTCACTTCCAGACAATGCTGTGCTCTTCAATTTAAGTCCTATATTTGATATTAGAGGACTTCTTTTGGCAAGGAATGACTTTCTGCCTGTGATAGTCTGCTTTATATGTTTTCCTTACTTCGTTTGCTATACTTTATTTAGTTTCCAGGGCACCTGGATTCCAGCACTTCGTTGTCGTCAATTTTGATGTTTTTCGTAGGGTTATTCTCAATCCACTGAATGTGTTCATTAGACTGTTGATTCAACTTTAACAGTTCCCCAAATTTTTCCTCACTTTCACTGAGGATAGCAGTATAACCAGTGAATCTTATCATTTCACCCAGAATATCAATCCTTCTCCTGAAACTATCTTTTCATTATGCCATTGCTTCTTCGATGTATACACTGATATAATTCGAGGACTTCTACAATTCTTGGTTCTTGCATTTAATGTGTATTCCCCATCTTTCCCTGTAGCTTACACTTCCTTTCCTGGGATTTTCAAACACCCAACACCGTTGTACAATACAGAATGCTTTGTCTAGTTCGATAAATCCTATGAATTTGTCTTCATTTATCTTAAGTCTTGCTGTCATTAAAAAGTGCAACTGCCTCTCTGGTGATCTTACCTTTCCAGTAGCTTAACTGCTGGTCTCCTAACAAATTCATTCTTCTATATTTTATCCTGGTCAGCAACTGGGATTAATGAGCTGTTTGATTGCACAATAGTTCTTGCAGTTATCTAATCTTGCATTTTTGAAGACTGCGGATGATATACCTCCGAGATTCTGATAGTTTCTGCTCAACAAGCTTAATAGTCATCTGGCTACCATGACCTCAAGTGATTTATGATATTCTGAAGGAATATTATTTGTTTTTTGCACTTTATTAGATCTCAAGGCTTTCAGGTCTCTATTAAGCTGTGACTATTAGCGAACACCTACATCATAAATATGGACTCCAATTTTGCTTCTGTCCCGTCATTAGACAGTTCCTACCCTTCGTAGAGCCTTGAACGTACTCTTGCCGTCCATCCACTCTATCCTCGATGTGTAACCGTGGAATTGCTCTTGCATTTTTAATTTTGAAGCTTTTACTTGTAATCTGTCCGAAAGTTGGTTTGGTGTTTCTATGTGCTTAATCCGTTGTTTGTATGACCACTTCTTTTTCGATTTCTTCCCTGTTTCCTAATCCCACCAGTTCATTGAAATATTTGTTCTGATGCCCAAGGTTTTTTAGTACATACTGTAACGGAACTGAAATGATGGTGGGCTGACAGTAATTTGGAGCCCGCGCGTCGGAAACGGGCGCGCTTGTGTGAGACTGCCAGGGAGTGCACCCTGATGCCATCTATTGGCGAAACTGGGAATTAGCGCTGCCTGTCAGACAACGCACTAAGCTCGGAGTCAAATGTATTCTTTTTCTTGGTAATTGTAAGTTATTACTGTATAATTTAATGTTGTAAAGCGCTAGTAGTAAATTATTATGACTGGTATGGACTCCAGGGTAGTAAATATAAATATTCTTAAATACTAAATGATTTCGGTAAAAAGGTGGTAGGGGAACGCCCCCACTCTTGGTGATACGAGCGTAGCTAGGGGTAGCTGGAGACACAGGGACTGAACAATGAAATGGCCTGGGGAGTGTTGACGTGATCGGACGTGCGTAACTGTGCTCACGCAAAAGTGATTGTGCAACAGCGAAGAGGCGAATATCGTCGCCGTTTTTGGAGTAAAACGCGACGAATGGTTGTTGAAGCCGCCTCTATGCCACTGGGGCTGATTGTAAGAGTTCCTGTGCCCAGATTTTATGGCGGACGTGCAGTAGCTTATACGAGTGCTACAGCTCGTAGTTCCAGCCGCCATTAAGGGCATGAGGCGTGAAGAGCTGCGTTAGCCACCAGCGTCTCACCACCAGCACCGACACATCTACCCAAGGCAAGACTGCTTGCAATTGTTAAGTCGAACTTTGTATACATGTAAAAGGAGAATACCAGTTTTCTTTTATGCAAGTGCAGAGGACAGAATATAGTAATGAGTAAAATTACGACGCATGTTGTTCATTGTAAAGTGTAGTAACCTCAAACATAGTATAGTGAAATCAGACTGAGGCCGCCATCGCCTCTTTCATTTACAATTCTTTTGGTTGTAGAATACTTTAGCGTATAAGAATGTTGAAAAGAGCAATGGTCACACCAGAATGAGTCGCCTATTTACAGTTACTTAAATTTTTCTGAGCAACCTTTCAAGTAAAGTCACTTAACTAATTCTGTATCAATGGTCCAAAGAGTAATATCCAAAATCATTAAATAAGTTGAAGGATAGAATTTTGTTAACCGAAGTTGCATAACCTGTCTTGGTAGTAATTACCAAGCCAACTCACAGAAATTGAGAGAGTATTTGCTTTGTAGAATCATCTAGAATGATCAGAAATAGTAATATTCAGAATTAAGTTTAAATTCAACTCAAGCCATTTCACTTTGAAACGAGCCCAAAAATTGATTTATTCTTTTGCTCCTTCAGAGCTGGCGACCGTAGTTATAAGCATTTTCAGGAGGATTCGACGGTAAGTCTGCTGCTCTCGTCGTGCTGATAGGATTATCCACTGCTGCTAGCAGTGGTGATTGGATACATAAGCTCACTACCAAGTTAAGTGGGTCAGGTAGGCAGTGTTACCGTGTGAACTGTAGGGCACTGTAAGCCGTGGATCGAACCCGTTCAATCATCACAGCTCTTAGGGAAATAGTCCGGTTAGGAGAGTACTAATCATTAGGTAAATACTGGCGAGTAACGGTCAAAAATGTATACGCAAGTGAATTTAGCAAGGTCTACGTAGCACCTAGTTAATGTGGTGCAATGGCGAGGGTAGGAGTGGAGTAAAAGTGAGCTGAGCTTGTGGCAGCTGTGCTGGGTTCAAATATTAACTACGTGAATTCACTACTGCCTCTTACCATTGGGACTGAGCTATTTACAGTTAAAATACGTAGCAGTAAGCGCAAAGGCGTGACAGCTTCAAGTACGTATTGGTTTTATACATACGAAATTGGGAAGTGGGTCATTCCGTCAGTGGAGGGAGTTAAAACAACCGAGTCAGTGGAGAACATACCCCATTTACTGATGGAAAGATTCAGCGGTTCGGTCGCAATACACTATTTGTATCCATACTTGTTCGTTCAGCTTCTATGACTGCCCGTCTTTAGAGATGTCCATTCATCGTACCATAACTGTCAGTTCTGATGATTATTATTTGGCACTAACCGACGTAAATTATTGAGGACTGCACCAACAATGATTTCAGTTCTGTGACCACGTGGCAGTTGACCTACCTGCATATAAAGAATGAAGGACTTAGAGCCGTAATTTGACTTCTATCGTTATTTGTCAGGTATAGGTGTGCTACATGATATCGAGTTCATGGACTGGAGACACTCATGTACCGAGAATGCTTGCTCTGATCATTGCATGCAAGAGAGACGAATTCTGCTTTGAATAGGTCCCTTAGTCTCCAATAATCCAGATCCACTTGCGTGCACAGTTAGTTATAAATATCTACTTGCAAATTTAAATTAAGGACATGTGGCTTGTACATATTTATTCTGTTCCATTCTCCAGTATGATTACACCTCGAAACTAGTTGGAGAAAGAAATATAATTATCAACTTTCTGGCGAACTGAGTATGTCTTTCATACAGTCTCTCGAATTTGTGAAGCTAAACCTAGAACTATTCTCATATAAACTAGTAGTGACCAATAACATCCATATAACAAATGTGTTCTTACGATGAACAAATCTCAAAAGCTTTTCATCAAACAACTAATACTTTTTGCTTGTCTATGATATATGTGATATTACTCTCTCTCTATAATGTTTTGCTAACAACAAATACGTCTTCGAAATTAGAATATGACACGTAGATTACCGTCAGAGGAATAAATTCCATTAATGCTGTAACTGACAAATATACATTTAATTCGACTTTTACTGGAAACTCTTTTCATCTGGAGTTATTTGTTATGTTTTACGGACGGTATAAATGTCATATTGACAATTGCGTTGATGGACGTCCGAAACGTAAAAATATAAATGTTTGCAAATGTGTGTCATGTTTGGCTTATGAGTTTATAAAACCTCACACGGCAGCCTCAGGCACTTAATAATTATTTGCGTTCGCGCGTTCCCTAGCGGTGTTACGTACTCATTTTGTTTTACGTAGGAAAGACTATAGAATGTTGTCACATTACATACGTTTCTGACTAGACAAGCTTCGTTTTGCAATAGAAGTGAATACACAATTTACCTAAATTTGTTAAGGTGTTAAGCAGAGTTCAAATGAAATTTGTGCTTGTCCAAGCGAATCACAAGAATGATGTTACTAATTTGACGACAGTGACGGTATGCGCGTATTTTTCTCTGTAAATATTACTCGAAGAAGTGAGCTGTCATGCAGAAACTGATATCAGGAAAGCTCGTATACTGTAATATTAGAAATATTGAGATAGTTATTGGATGGTAGAGATCCGAATAGGTTCAGACGACGTCTCAAGAGAGAGCTGTTACCGCGGGTTATTCGCAGACGCTTCACGACCACGGAGATATACGACAAGCGGAAATTACATTTCGACAAGCCATATTACAGCGGCGGCTCCTACATCTACCGGTGGCTGTAGACTCCAGGGTGCGCCGGATAACGTAGATTGGATCGAAAACGAACATCAAACGGCAATGCGAAATTTCGTAAAGCGTGATTAGCCGTAACGTAGACGTATTACATCTGTAGTAATGATTTGGTTAGTTCTCGTTAAAGGACTCGAGTCCCGGGAGGACTGAGTAACAAGTAGCAAGCTAAAGATCGATCCTTTCCCGGTATTAAGCTGGTTAAGGATTCGAATAGGAGACGCATAGAATTTGCGTTGTCTGGACTAGTTTCTACATCTACATCTGCATCCATACTCCGCAAGCCACCTGACGGTGTGTGGCGGAGGCTACCTTGAGTACCTCTATCGGTTCTCCCTTCTATTCCGGTCTCTTATTGTTCGTGGAAAGAAGGATTGTCGGTATGCCTCTGTGTGGGCTCCAATCTCCATGATTTTATCCTCATGGACTCTTCGAGAGATATACGTAGGAGGGAGCAATATACTGCTTGACTCTTCGGTGAAGGTACGTTCTCGAAACTTTAACAAAAGCCCGTACCGAGCTACTGAGCGTCTCTCCTGCAGAGTCTTCCACTGGAGTTTATCCATCATCTCCGTAACGCTTTCGCGATTACTAAATGATCCTTGTAACGAAGCGCGCTGCTCTCCGTTGGATCTTCTCTATATCTTCTACCAACCCTATCTGGTACGGATCCCACACTGCTGAGCAGTATTCAAGCAGTGGGCGAACAAGCGTACTTTAACCTACTTCCTTTGTTTTCGGATTGCATTTCCTTAGGATTCTTCCAATGAATCTCAGTCTGACATCTTCTTTACCGACGATCAACATTATATGATCATTCCATTTTAAATCACTCCTAATGCGTATTCCCAGATAATTTATGGTATTAACTGCTTCCAGTTTCAACGACGGGTTTGTCAGAATATCGTAAAATAATGACGAAAAGTTAAGAGAAGCTTCAATGTCGCTATTCGTCTAAAGAAAATAAAGGACCCTCTGTCAACAGATACCGAGTACAATCGTCATAGTGAAGTGGTTCCTTTTGTATTATTTAATTTTCTGTTCACTTGAATTATACACATATCAAAAAAGTGTTGCATCACCCCGGTTCCAAGAACTCCAGAAGACAGATGTTGACTGTGTACATTGTATCACAGACACAGTCTCTTTGACTGTTCAGTGTTTTCACTAAACCCTCACCAAGATGAGGCCGGCCGGAGTGGCCGAGCGGTTCTAGGTGCTACAGACGGAACCGCGCGACCGCTAAGGTCGCAGGTTCGAATCCTGCCTCGGGCACGGATGTGTGTGATGTGCTTAGGATAGTTAGGTTTAAGTAGTTCTGAGTTCTAGGGGACTGATGACCTCAGCAGTTAAGTCCCATAGAGCTCAGAGCCATTTGAACCATTTTGAACCTCACAAAGATGTAAACAACCATGCCTGAGCAGCGCCTATTAGACGGAGGGGGTCCGACAGCCGATCAGTTCCAGTCATTCCAACAGGAAGGAGGTACACGGCTCGTCTGTAGTTAAACCAAGCCTATATGGTCAATACCGCATTGTTACTTTATGCCAGGAAGGCCTCTCAACAACGGAAAGTGTGCCAAGAATTCACGGCGAAACGAGAACAAAGATAAGATTCACTGGTAAATTTGCTATCGTCAGAGAACGTGAAAGAAGGATTGCTAAATATGTTGAAGAATTTGTTTGTGAGCACAGAATGTGGACTGGAAGTAAATCGAAGAAAGACAAATAATGCAAAAAGTAGCAGAAAAGAAATAAAAACGAAATGCTTAACATATAGGTAGGTGATCACGAAGCTGACGAACTGAAGGAATTCCGCTATCTTGGAAGCAAAACAACTTATGTCGGTCGAAGCAAGGAGGACACATAAAGCAGATTAGCACACGAAGGAGGAGAGCTCTACTGGCCGATGAAGTTCATTAGTTTATTAGTTCATTAGTAGGCCTTGATTTGAGGATGAAATTTCCGGCGTTTGGAGCACAGCATTTTATGGAAGCTAACCGTGGACTGTGGGAAAGCCGGAACAAAACCCAATCGAAGCAGTTCGGGTGTGGTGCTACAGAAGCGTGTTGAATTATGTAGACTGATGAGGAATGAGGAGGTTCTCAGCAGAAAAGGCGGAGAGAGAAATATATTCAAAACACTGACTAGAAGAAAGGACGGGGTGACAGGACATGTGTTCAGAATAATAGTGGAAAAACTCTTGTCTTACTAGTGGGAGACGTAGAGGGTACAAACAGTGGGGGCGGACAGATATAGGAATACAACCAACAAATAACTGAGCACGTAGGTTGCAACTACTGCTCTGACACTAATAGGTCGGAAAAGGAGAGGATTTCATGGTGGATCGCATCAGGCCAGTCAGGGGGCTAAAGAGTAAATAAAAAAAGAAGAGTATGAAATTTCTGTTTAGAGCCTGGAAACTCAGCTCTGCGGTTCCTCCTCAGGATACATTTTCTCATGCACTAATGAAATAAAATTCTCATTTTGCATTTAAACAATGTTTCATTGTCTCCCTAAAGATATTTCCACGACATTATAGCACAGATATCTCTGAGATTCCATATTTTTTGTACATCTATTTCGTAGCGCCTAGTTTACATTAACAAATAGTTGTTACACGTGTAAAAAGTCAAGACTTAAAGAAAAAAACAGGATATCATGATGACGGAATCCCGGACCTGTGGACTCGCACTTATTTACTTTCCTCCTATTTTTAGGCCCGACGTTTCTTTTGCCTTAGACTGTCTCCTAGGCTCGGCGTTCCCGCCATTAATTCTCATTCAGGTACCATATAGTAGATTGAAACGCAACCTAGAAATTCTCCTTCATATCATATGCCAAGGTGCGACTTGACAAATAAATAAAAGTGCTTCTGCGATGAATATTGATACGTAATATTCAGCTAATTCCAAATGTCAGTCACAAAGTTTCCTTCTCCTCCTTATGTTTCAGGTGAATTCTCATTGCGGTTTTCCGAGAATCGCTCATTATGCGATTTACCTGCCTACACCACGAGGAGAACCAATAAAAATAGACAGTTATACAGTGCAGGATGTGACACAGTCGGACTGTTAAGTTATTCGCTTTGACCGGGATTACGTTGAAACAAAGGACGCTAGAAAATGAATTCCTCTGCACCAAGTGTCAATTCGAGGTAGCACTCGTACATTTTTGCTTGTTTTTGGGCAGGAGGTGCACTTTATGAGAGATGTTGAAACATGCTTTGAGAACCGTTGCGGTGCTCATACTTACTCTTGCAAGAAACCGCAATTGCAACTGGTTCGACGTTCGGTGCTTGTGATTATAATGAAACTCACCTCTAATTCAAGCTGTTAATCAACATTATACTATAAGCTGCACCCAAGTCATACCCCTTTCTGAACATTCTGTTACTCAAGTGATACGCACGTTTGCAAATTCCTGAATAAACTGGTACCTCGATGACTCACACACACAATTTTGAGGTGTGGCGTACTGATAAGCCACATAGTTTCATACACTCGAATGAGCCTTGGCGAGCTGGTGCCAGTGTTATTTTGTTCATGTATCGTTGAGATCGATTGTGGCAGAGCTAAGGTATCTTTGCTTACGCGTGTCTTACCTTCCGGGTTGGCGGGCGAAGCGAGTTGGTTGTTAGTCTTCGACGGGTAACCCTGGAGATTTCGTCACATTCGCGGGAAGACGAGTGTCAACGGCTGCCGAATGAGCGTGATGACCGTTACATGTTGTGGTGTGATATTGGTTTCGCGTTACGCCGACTTGGGCAGCTTGGAGATACAAGTTCTGTGACTTCGCTGGGAACAACATCTAAAAGGAAGCGGTGAAGCTATGGAACCCGCTTCCTCGTATTGCGTACCTGACATGGAGGAAGTCGTCGTAATTCTGTTTGTTCACCGACGCACTCACAGGTTTTAAACTTTATTATTATGGTCAGACTTTGATAGTCGAACCTTAAGACTGTGTGGAAGAGTTCACTTGGACTAGTTGAATACTGGTCGTTATTTGAAAATTTTCTCAGAAGTTTTACTAGTGCTTTGTGTCTCTTGCAATTAAATGATTTTATGTTGCCGTTTTTAAAGCCTGCACTCTAATTATACAGTTGCCCTTGTGTAAGCGAGTCAAGGTTTCTGCCGAGTGTTTCTATGTTTCAGAGTTATTCGAATGTCTTTGTGATTCGGACAGAAACTTTTGATTGTGCGAGCGCCTTGGCAGGGAGTGAATTGTCATCCGATGTCTAGGCCTGGCAGTGTTTAATAACGTGGCCACTACCGGAGTTGTTCACATACCGCCTTCCAATGTTTAGTATTTATCTTCCTTCTTTCAAGGTGGGTTAAGCTGGTAAATATATAAATATATATCGCAAGTAAAAACATGGGTCAAATGACTCTGAGCCCGAAGCAGGTTTCGAACCTGCGACCCTAGCGGTCGCACGGTTCCAGACTGTAGCGCCTAGAACCGCTCGGCCACTCCGGCCACCTATATTGCATGTAATCTGTTTATATATGAACATGTTTTCTTAAATATTAGGGAGTGGCAGCTGTTTAAACTGTAAACTCCATAGCATCTGCTGAGTTCCTTGTGCATCTTTTTCTAGTAATTTTTTTATTAACATGTCTGAGCACGTGAAAATTTATTTTTCAAAGATCAGTGTGTCTGTTGTAGTTATTTCATTTAAATGGTTCTATCATGTAATGCAATGGCATCTTAGCTTGTTCAAATGTTATTACGTCACCATCTCCCTGTAATTGTTTCCTTTACATCTGTTTTGAGGGAAGTACTATTTGGGAATTTGAAATTCTCAAGTTTGTCAGTAACCTTGCTGTCATAATTTGGAATTGTTTGTTAGAGTACTGAGAACGTTGGGTTTCTAACTGTATTTGCAAAGCTTTATCAAGTGGCTTGCCCACAATTTGTAACTGTCAATTTTTTTTTAAAAAAAAGGGGTAATGTAACCAAACTGTCTTAATTATTAAGTATGACTACCAACGATGATTCCATCCCGCTTCCTCTTTTATGGTATTTAAGATATGGTGTGTAAGTCTGGTACGATTAAGGAAGGAATCACGTATCATGTAAGATTTAAAAGGTTTAAAAAATGCAACTTACGTCTTATTGTGCAGTGATACTAAGCTCCACACGATTAGTTCCACGTGACGGGAAATATACAGACATCAATAAAAGTTTTGCATCACCTCAGTTCCGAGAGTTTCGCAACCTGTACAGAAAATTGAAATGGAGATCAACACAAACATCATTTCCGCCCTTTTTATTGCTCATGAAAAGCACACATTGCATGTTGTACCACCATACAGTGAGACCTTCATAGGTGGTGGTCCAGATTTATGTACACACAGGTACCTTTAAGATCCAGTCGCACGTCCTCTTACATTGATGCATGCCTGTATTCATCGTGGCATACCATCCACAAGTTCTTCAAGGCACTATTGGTCCAAATTGTCTCACTCCTCAACGAAGATACGGCGTAGATCGCTCAGAGAGGTTGGTGGGTCACGTCGCCCATAAACAGCCCTTTCCAGTCTATCATAGGCATGTTCGATAGGGTTCATATCTGGAGAACATCCTGGTCATTCTAGTCGAGTGATGTCCTTATCCTGAAGGAAGTCATTCGCAAAGTGTGCACGATGGGGGCTCGAATTGTCGTCCATGAAGACGAATGCCACGCTAATATGCTGCCAATATACACTCCTGGAAATTGAAATAAGAACACCGTGAATTCATTGTCCCAGGAAGGGGAAACTTTATTGACACATTCCTCGGGTCAGATACATCACATGATCACACTGACAGAACCACAGGCACATAGACACAGGCAACAGAGCATGCACAATGTCGGCACTAGTACAGTGTATATCCACCTTTCGCAGCAATTCAGGCTGCTATTCTCCCAGGGAGACGATCGTAGAGATGCTGGATGTAGTCCTGTGGAACGGCTTACCATGCCATTTCCACCTGGCACCTCAGTTGGACCAGCGTTCGTGCTGGACGTGCAGACCGCGTGAGACGACGCTTCATCCAGTCCCAAACATGCTCAATGGGGGACAGATCCGGAGATCTTGCTGGCCAGGGTAGTTGACTTACACCTTCTAGAACACGTTGGGTGGCACGGGATACATGCGGACGTGCATTGTCCTATTGGAACAGCAAGTTCCCTTGCCGGTCTAGGAATGGTAGAACGATGGGTTCGATGACGGTTTGGATGTACCGTGAACTATTCAGTGTCCCCTCGACGATCACCAGTGGTGTACGGCCAGTGTAGGAGATCGCTCCCCACACCATGATGCCGGGTGTTGGCCCTGTGTGCCTCGGTCGTATGCAGTCCTGATTGTGGCGCTCACCTGCACGGCGCCAAACACGCATACGACCATCATTGGCACCAAGGCAGAAGCGACTCTCATCGCTGAAGACGACACGTCTCCATTCGTCCCTCCATTCACGCCTGTCGCGACACCACTGGAGGCGGGCTGCACGATGTTGGGGCGTGAGCGGAAGACGGCCTAACGGTGTGCGGGACCGTAGCCCAGCTTCATGGAGACGGTTGCGAATGGTCGTCGCCGATACCCCAGGCGCAACAGTGTCCCTAATTTGCTGGGAAGTGGCGGTGCGGTCCCCTACGGCACTGCGTAGGATCCTACGGTCTTGGCGTACATCCGTGCGTCGCTGCGGTCCGGTCCCAGGTCGACGGCCACGTGCACCTTCCGCCGACCACTGGCGACAACATCGATGTACTGTGGAGACCTCACGCCCCACGTGTTGAGCAATTCGGCGGTACGTCCACCCGGCCTCCCGCATGCCCACTATACGCCCTCGCTCAAAGTCCGTCAACTGCACATACGGTTCACGTCCACGCTGTCGCGGCATGCTACCAGTGTTAAAGACTGCGATGGAGCTCCGTATGCCACGGCAAACTGGCTGACACTGACGGCGGCGGTGCACAAATGCTGCGCAGCTAGCGCCATTCGACGGCCAACACCGCGCTTCCTGGTGTGTCCGCTGTGCCGTGCGTGTGATCATTGCTTGTACAGCCCTCTCGCAGTGTCCGGAGCAGGTATGGTGGGTCTGACACACCGGTGTCAATGTGTTCTTTTTTTCCATTTCCAGGAGTGTAGTTGCACTATCGGTCGGAGGATGGCATTCATGTATGGTACAGCCATCACGGTGCCTTCCATAACCACCAGTGGCGTACGTCGGAACCACATAATGCCACCCCAAAACAGAAGGGAACCTCCACCTTGCTGCACTCAATGGACAGTGTGTCTAAGGCGTTCATCCCGATCGGGTTCCCTCCACACACGTCTCCGACGATTGTCTGGTTGAAGGTATACGGGACACTCATTTGTGAAGAGAACGTGATGCCAAACCTGAGCGGTCCATTTGGTATGCTGTTGGGCCAATCTGTACTGCGCTGCATAGTGTCGTGGTTGTAAAGATCGACCTCTCCATGGACGTTGGGGGTGAAGTTGCGCATCATGCAGCCTACCGCGCACAGTTTGAGTCGTAACACAAAGTCCTGTGGCTGCACGAAAAGCATTATTCAACATGCTGGCGTTTCTGTCAGGGTTTCTCCGAGCGACAATCCGTAAGTAGCTATCATGCACTGCAGTAGCAGCCCTTGGGCGGCCTGAGCGAGGCATGTTATCTACAGTTCCTGTCTCTCTGTGTCTCCTCCATGTCCGAACAACATCGCTTTGGTTCGTAACGACTGGACAGTTCCCTTGTTGAGGGCTCTTCCTGCCATAAAGTAACAATGCGGACGCGATCGAACAGTGGTAGTGACCGTCTAGGCATGGTTCAACTACAGACAACACGAGCCATGTACCTTCTTCCTGGTGGAATGACTGGAGCTGGTCGGCTTTCGTCTCATAGGCGCTGCTCGTGCATGGTTGTTTATATCTTTGGGCAGGTTTAGTGACATCTCTGAACAGTCAAAGGGACTGCATCTGTGATACAATATACACAGTCAACGTCTGCCTTCAGGAGTTCTGGTGACCGGGTGATAGAAAACTCTTTTTGATGTGTGTAGTTGCTAGTTGCTAGCGACCACTGCCGTCGGCCGTTAGAAGTTGCTAGTAGACACGTCTCACCCGAGCGCTTAGGTTGTGCCTTTTACCATCCGCTGCAGGAGGGAAGTCTATGTAGCCAGCGTTGCGACTAGGGGTCGCAACAGACTCAACACCACGTTTTGTTACGAAGTGCGAAATACGACGACAAGCCCAAGTCCAGTGTTGCTCTAACTAAGGAAAGCCGTCACCTCCAGTGGCCAGTAAAGATTGAAGGTACACTCCTTCACCAAAAGAATGAAGCATCGATGAGGGGGGAAAGAAATGAATTGAAATTTCACATGGTGAGAGGATATGTGACGTTATTTCGGTAATTACAGTATCGAGTCGATTTCGGGAGAAAGCTGGTGATATGGGACTTTTTATCAGTATGACGAAGCATCCCTTCTCTCCTGGATGCACGCACCCATTCGACTGCGAAGGTTGTCATAAAGCCGTTGTGTACTGTACTGGGGCAAGCTGGCCCCCAACTGTTGTAACTAGTCCTTGATATCCCGGATGCTGGTACCGGTACAGAGTTAACGCTCTAGCTGGTCCCACACATGTTCTTTTACGGACAGATTTGAGGATATTACTCTACAGGAGTTCCTCAACGTTACGCAGACAGGTCATTGAGAAACTATCATTTAGTACACTGGTATTGTTCAAATGTGTGTGAATTCCAACGGGACCAAACTGCTGAGATCATCGGTCCCTATACTTACATGCTACTTACACTAAAATATTCTAAGAACAACGCACGCACCCATGCCCGAGGGAGGACTCGAACCTCCAGCGGGAGGGGCCGCGCAATCTGTGACATGGCGCCTCAAACCACACGGCACTCCGCGTGGCACTATATTAGTACTGTCCGGCAAAATAATGGAGCCACAATACTGCTGCATGAGAGATAACAAATGAGAACGCAGGATCTCCGTGCCCTAATGGGGTTTGTGATTGTATCACTGTCTTCTGTATCTGAGTTCTAAATGCAGCCAAATAATTGCAATTGTGAATCAGACTGCAAACCCAAAAGAACATCATCAACAACGATTACTGTATATCTTAACATCTTGCAACCACAATTTAACTTTTCTCTAGTTGTCACGCTAGGTGCTTTTATTTATTTTTTCTTAAATTCAGACATCAACAGTACTTTGGATAAGACGAATGTGCTAGTCATCTACATACTTCCATAACAATTTAACACTCATTTTGTCTGCAAACTCAACAGAACATTATCAATGTCGATTACTGTCTTCCTTAATGAAATTCTTCAGCCATAGAATTTAAGTTTTCAAAAGGTTTGTAAGCCAGATGTCTATTTCGTTTTATAAATTCAGGCATGAACAGTGCTATATACCAGATCTTTGCAATACATTTGTTATGTACAAGGACACGAATCGAGAATAAACGTGATTCACGATACGGAAGACCGCGGTGAAGGTCAGACATGGGGGTGAGTCTTCATTTCCTTCCGTAATTCCTACATTGATCCAGTAGAATTTACGACGACATTTTAAATTAATATACATATATCCCTAGCTCTAAAACAGTTACCGATGTGTTAAGTTAATGGTCTGAGTGCTTGAATCAGGTATTATGGCACATAAGCTGATGTAAAGTACATGAAACGACAGTTTCGATGGTCTGTGACAGCTCTATAGAAAAATCATTTCATACAATTCATTGAAGGACTTTATGAGCGGTAAGCACACACACTGTTGGTTTTTTTTCCGTAACGTTTAACTAGGTAAATTCTAAGTTGTTATCATCAGTGTTTGGATAGCTGCAACTAGATTTTCTGACATTGTAGAACCAAGTCTAGGTGATGATCTCGAATGATCATTGAAGACAATACAACTGTTAATTGCTTTCACCTCCACTGTAGCAGAAGCAATGGTAACTGAATCAAACCTTAGCGCAGAACACAGGTCTTGCTGACGGTATGTTTGCTTGAGTGATTACACTTATTGAGTTAACGCCAGAGAGACCTACGAACATTCTCTTTGTGTATCGTTTGAGCCTCATGTCACGTCGTCAGCGTCTAGGCGGGTGGCTTGCACGACGCTGCTGAACTAATTAGAGAGGCGGGCGTGAGGCGACTTGTGCCAAGGGACATTGCTTGTCTTCTGCAAGCTGCGATTCCGTCCGTACACGAGACCGTGGCCAATAAAACAGCAAGTGAATGGCTGAGTGTCCACCGAAATCTCACGTAAAACGTTAACATCCGTTACGGATGGAGCATTATGGACGAAAATAAGGAGGGCTTGCACTGATAAGAGGAACCTTAAGGCCAATTAGCACTGGTCACTCATCGAGTTAAAACAAAAAAAAAAAACGAAAAGGATAACAAGTAGCACGCAAGAGAATGGCAAGTAAATCAGTAGAACGGAATAGTTACAGAAACGTATAAATTTAGCAATATTTAAGACAAATTACCAGAATAAATTACGATCAGAATCAGTTCACAGAACCAAATGATATTTAGAATTTAAGACAGCTGAGGACTACTTCAAGACCAGAAGCAGGAATAAATAGAGAATTAGGTATGACGTCGAGCTTTTTGTTACAACTGGTCCAAAGGTTTGCGTTACTCATCAGATAATGAGAAGACTAACATTGCTGATTTTCTTGAGACTCAGGAAAATTAGCAAATATTCAGGAAGCAGACTGCAGCGGAAAATGTGATTATGCTGTATGAATATGAAATGAAGTCTGCTTACATGTAGCCAGGCGAAAGGTATGACGTCGAGCTTTTTGTTACAACCGGTCAAAAGGTTTGCGTTACTCATTAGATAATGGGTAGACTAACATTGCTGATTTTCTTGAGACTCAGGAAAATTAACAAATATTCAGGAAGCAGACTGCAGCGGAAAATGTGATTATGTTGTATGAATATGAAATGAAGTGTGCTTACATGTAGCCAGGCGAAAGGACGTTAGGCACACGATGAGCCTAACAGATGATGGGTATCAACTGAAGACATGAAGTCTACAAATGAGATCACAGTACATGGTCTGTAGGAGGTGCTCTTTGGTAAAATAGGCTTACGGTGATGACAAATGTTGGCACGCACTGATAAAGTTACGAACAGATAGAGTCGAACTTGGAAACGGTGGGATGATTTGTGGCAAAGATCAATCTGAACAAAACCACTAATCCGTTCAGTGTGCTCTAATATTGAAGCGAACCAACACAGCTATATCGACACACGTCTATTGTGCCACGAACGGTTTTGTTCTTTAGAACATCAGGTTATCGCGTTGTGCCAGTCTCGTGGTCTAAGAAGTCTACCTGTCTCATGCACGATCATTAGCTGTCTTATCCATGGCCATATAAACATTTCATTAAATATGTCTATAAATTCATCCTTGCTTTCTGTAAGGATAGCAATCTCATTAGTGAATCTTATGACTGGTATCACTGTACTTTCAATTTTATCCCTTTCCTGAATCTATCTTTTATTTCTGTTCGAAAAAATGTTCAAATTTGTGTAAAAACTTATGGGACTTAACTGCTAAGGCCATCAGTCCTTAGGCTTACACACTACTTAACCTAAATTATCCTAAGGACAAACACACACACCCATGCCCGAGGGAGGACTCGAACCTCCGCCGGGATCAGCCGCACAGTCCATGACTGCAGCGCCCCAGACCGTTCGGCTAATCCCGCGCGGCTTTTTATTTCTGTATTTACTTCTAAGCTGTACAGATTAAAAGACAAGAACGAAAGGCTGCGTCTCCGTCTTAAACATTTTTAATCCGATAACTTCATTTAAGGTGTTCCATTCTTATGTTTAATTCTTGGTTCTTGTAAGTACTCGTATATGTATTACCCATCTCTCCCAATATCTAACATGTATTTTACTGATAATTTCGTACATCTTGCACCATTTTACATTGTCGAACGCTTCTTCTAGGTTGTAAGTAGGCTGTGTAGGTTTTTTTATTGGTAACGCCATGTAGCGCTCTGTATGAAAATCACTGGCTGTGCTGTGTGCAGTCTGTGGCTAGTTTGCATTGTTGTTGGCTATTGTAGTGTTGGGCAGCTGGATGTTAACAGCACGTAGCGTTGCGCAGTTGGAGGCGAGCCGCCAGCAGTGGTGGATGTGGATAAGTGAGATGGCCGATTTTTGAGAATGGATAATCTGGAGGTGTGTCCATCAGAAACAGTATATTTGTAAGAATGGATGTCATGAACTGCTATATATATTATGACTATTAAGGTAAATACATTGTTTTTTCTCTATTAAAATCTTTCACTTGCTAACTATGCCTATCAGTAGTTAGTGCCTTCCGTAGATTGAATCTTTTATTTAGCTGGCAGTAGTAGCGCATCTGTATTGCAGTAGTTCGAGTAACAAAGATTTTTGTGAGGTAAGTGATTTGTTAAATGTATAGGTTAATTAAGTCAGGGCCATTCTCTTGTTGTGATTACTGAAAGTCAGATGGCGTTGCGCTAAAAAAATATTGTGAGGCAGTTTAAGCACAGTCATGTATAATTTTTCTAAAGTGACGTTTCAAGGTCAACAATTGTATAAAGATTTTTCTTTCCGTGTTTCATTCATTAACATGCCTTACTTAGGAACTGTAGTTTGGTGCCATCTTTTCCCTAGAGCCAAACTGATTCTCATCCAAGGGAACCTCATTTTATTTCCCATTCTTTGGACATTATTCTCGTCAGCAGCTGTGATACCTGAGCTGTTAGGCTGGCACTAGGCCGGATTCTGTGTCGCAAACCTTTACTGCTCGGCATGCGTCTGCCAGGCGACTTGAACAAAAAATATTTTCTACATGTAGGCCACTACTGACACCGTTAACAAATCAGTAGAACAGAAGCAGTCGTTGTCCAGCGGATCGTGTCAGTTGTCGAGTATTTGTGCTTCAAAAGTAGTTAGTTGGCAGGAGAATGTGACCACAGAGGATGACAGACTAAAGGCCGAAATACTAAATGTCTTTTTCCAAAGTTGTTTCACAGAGGAAGATTGCACCTTAGTTCCTTCTCTAGATTGTCGCACAGATGACAAAATGGTAGATATCGAAATAGACGACAGAGGGATAGAGAAACAATTAAAATCGCTCAAAAGAGGAAAGGCCTCTGGACCTGATGGGATACCAGTTCAATTTTACAGAGTACGCGAAGGAACTTGCCCCCCTTCTTGCAGCGGTGTACCGTAGGTCTCTAGAAGAGCGTAGCGTTCCAAAGGATTGGAAAAGGGCACAGGTCATCCCCGTTTTCAAGGAGGGACGTCGAACAGATGTGCAGAACTATAGACCTATATCTCTAACGTCGATCAGTTGTAGAATTTTGGAACACGTATTGTGTTCGAGTATAATGACTTTTCTGGAGAGTAGAAATCCACTCTGTAGGAATCAGCATGGGTTTCGAAAAAGACGGTCATGTGAAACCCAGCTCGCGCTATTCGTCCACGAGACTCAGAGGGCCATAGACACGGGTTCACAGGTAGATGCCGTGTTTCTTGACTTCCGCAAGGCGTTCGATACAGTTCCCCACAGTCGTTTAATGAACAAAGTAAGAGCATATGGACTACCAGACCAATTGTGTGATTGGATTGAGGAGTTCCTAGATAACAGGACGCAGCATGTCATTCTCAATGGAGAGAAGTCTTCCGAAGTAAGAGTGATTTCAGGTGTGCCGCAGGGGAGTGTCATAGGACCGTTGCTATTCACAATATACATAAATGACCTGGTGGATGACATCGGGAGTTCACTGAGGCTTTTCGCAGATGATGCTGTGGTGTATCGAGAGGTTGTAACAATGGAGAATTGTACTGAAATGCAGGAGGATCTGCAGCGAATTGACGCATGGTGCAGGGAATGGCAATTGAATCTCAATGTAGACAAGTGTAATGTGCTGCGAATACACAGAAAGATAGATCATTTATCATTTAGCTACAAAATAGCAGGTCAGCAACTGGAAGCAGTTAATACCATAAATTATCTGGCAGTACGCATTAGGAGTGATTTAAAATGGAATGATCATATAATGTTGATCGTCGGTAAAGCAGATGCCAGACTGAGATTCATTGGAAGAATCCTAAGGAAATGCAATCCGAAAACAAAGGAAGTAGGTTACAGTACGCTTGTTCGCCCACTGCTTGAATACTGCTCAGCAGTGTGGGATCCGTACCAGATAGGGTTGATAGAAGATATAGAGAAGATCCAACGGAGAGCAGCGCGCTTCGTTACAGGATCATTTAGTAATCGCGAAAGCGTTACGGAGATGATAGATAAACTCCAGTGGAAGACTCTGCAGGAGAGACGCTCAGTAGCTCGGTACGGGCTTTTGTCAAGGTTTCGAGAACATACCTTCACCGAAGAGTCAAGCAGTATATTGCTCCCTCCTACGTATATCTCGCGAAGAGACCATGAGGATAAAATCAGATAGATTAGAGCCCACACAGAGTCATACCGACAATCCTTCTTTCCACGAACAATAAGAGACTGGAATAGAAGGGAGAACCGATAGAGGTACTCAAGGTACCCTCCGCCACACACCGTCAGGTGGCTTGCGGAGTATAGATGTAGATGTAGATGTAGATGTAGCGTGAAAACAGACGAACCCCAACATCAGCGGCTGAATGTGGGAAGTTGTTGATGGATGTTATATGAGTATGCTGTTGTGAGGACCCGTGGTCTCCGATGCTTCGTTAATTGTGATAATGTAACTGTTATCTACTGTTGCATTTATCACCTTTGTTTTTTGAAAACAGCTTCACAACAATGGAAAAACCTCTAGCATGTAGTCAATAAACGTCAAAAAGAAAAAATTCATGTGTGCCAACGCACGGATGATAAATGTACTGTGATGTGACGAGATCTTCCAGATTCACTCAACGTGATTTATTAAAAGCGTGCTACAGGCTTCTGTCTCAGGCATTGGTTACATTTTTAATAAAAATCATGTGCAATGGATGCCTAAAACTGCCGGTAAAAAGAGTCATCCACGTTGTGCTAATGATCTTCTCAAAGAGAATGGAGAGGCGAACAGAGGCTCTTCGCACCCTCTCGCCCTTGAGGAGGGAAACTGCTCCAGAAAGTTGCGAGAATCATCAATAGTCAATGTAATGTTTTGTTCATGGCTGCTTGGTTCAGTGACCGTTTATAAATTAAAATTGAAACAAATGAGCCCTTAGTCACAATTTTTTAGTTTTATTGACCAGGTTTTAACGTTTCTATGAGTGCCTTCATCAGAATTTAGACATTTAAAGTGGTCTATAACATGATTACAAATTTGTGGAAGAAAAAAAATTTTATATAAAAAAGTAAGTACTGAGAGACAGTGCTTACATGTCACGTGTAAAATAAAATAAATACGTGACATGTAAGTACTGTCTCTGTATTGTATCGTTAGTCAGTACTTACACTTCTTTATATATTTTTTTTTCTTCCCACATATTTGTAATTATGTTATGACCACTTTAAATGTCTAAATTCTGATGAAGGCACTCTTAGAAGTTTTGAAACCTGGTCAGTAAGACTAAAAAATTGTGACCGAGGGCATATTTGTTTCAATTTTAATGGTCAATGGCATTACACTAAATAAGGCAATGGAAATTATTAGCCGGCCGGAGTGGCCGAGCGGTTCTAGGCACTACAGTCTGTAACCACGCGACCGCTACGGTCGCAGGTTCGAATCCTGCCTCGGGCATGAATGTCTGTGACGTCCTTAGGTCAGTTAGGTTTAAGTAGTTGTAAGTTGTAGGAGACTGATGACCTCAGAAGTTAAGTCCAATAGTGCTCAGAGCCATTTGAACCATTCTTTGGAAATTAGTGAATTGACGACATTGCGTGGTTATGTTCAGGAGATGTAGCCTGTAACTGAACGAGTGTCATGACGATTTCTCCGTTGGCTATAGATATCGGACTGGCCTCTCATTCGGATCGCCGGGAGAGGACCGGCACGGGGGAGATCACAATGAGAAAAGACTGAATGAGCTACGAAATGTCAGAACTTTAAATGTAGCAATGAAGGTAGAAAATCTGAGACGGGAAATACAAAGGCTTAATCTAGACATAGTGAGTTTAATGGAGGGAAAATAAAACTCTACTTTTAGGTTTTTACTGTCGACAGGCATTGAACTCTTTAAAATTTTGTAACTGCTGTAAGGAAAATAAGCTGCCAATACGTGTCCTTGCCTACAAGTCGATCTGTGAAAACAGCATGTCGATATCGCATACCACATCCGAAATATTTGCGATGCAAGTGTTATGTGATTCACGCCGTGTAAGTGATTGACCGTTCACTAACATTCATTAGGCATATCTAGTACTTTCTCCATACTATACTAATGTTATAATGTATCCCATAAGAGGGAAAGCAACAGGAAATATTTTTCACGACTTCTTTCAAAACATTATTAAGTGGTTCTCTCAAATTGGACTCTCGTAAAATTTTAAGAAAACACAATGTATCCAGATCTGTAGTACAAATAGTCGTTGCATCAAAAGATATAGTCCATGAACGGGAGTAAGCAAACAGGTTACAACGCTTCCGCTTTTCGATGTTCATGTCGGTTTTGAATGGGACAATGTCTATGAACAGTAAAATCTCGATATTAGCTTAGGTTCCAGATTCCTCAAATTGCGTCATGGGGGATGGAGGGCATAAAATATCTTCGAAATCTTACTGAATGCTTTCTCAGTAAATTGTTATGAAAAATTGGTTCAGGAGCCCACTGGAGGTGTGAATGTCTGCCAAAACATACTTCACCTCTTAGCAACAAATTATCCTAACCAAGTAGGGACAATTAAACTTACAGGGAGTAGTGCCCACACGGTTATTGTACCTAGACTGGATACCATAAGATCGAAACCCACCAAAAATAAAGGTAAAATGCATCGGCTTACTATAGCAGATGAAAATTCTGCTTGGCACTTTCCTAAGAGACAGTCTCCGCTCGTTCCAATCTGACAGTGTTAGCACAGACCAGATGTGGTTTGAATTTAAAGAACCCATATGGTCCGCATTTGACAGATATATACCAAAAAAATTAATAACAGGTGGTACCGAATCCCTATAGCACGCAAAACAGGTCAGAACATTGATGAACAAGCAAAGAAAAAGTATGCCAAATTAAAAAGAAATCAAAATCCCTGTGATTGGAGAAGTTCTACGCAAGCTTGAAATTCAGAGTGTATTTCAATGTGAGTTTCTATAGCGGTACTCTGTCTCGAAATCTGGCAGAAAATCCAACTGTATTTTGGTCGTATGCGAAGCATGATAGGGGGTAGGCACAATCAATACTTCCATTGCGAGGTAAGAATGGTGATATTACTGACGATAATGCCACTATAGCACAGTTACTAAACATGGTTTTCAAGAAATTGCGTCACAAAAGTAATATGAGTAACAGAAGCAGATATCCTCGGTGTAGGGAAGCAGCTTAAAACGCCTAGTAAAGGCACGGTCTCCGGTCCAGATCAAATGCCAGTCGGGATCCTTTCACAGTTTGCTTCTACAATAGCTCCATACTTTGTGATCATATACAATAGCTAACTCGTAGGAAGATCCTTACCTGAGGTTGCACAAGTTAAATCAGTACACAATAGAGGAAATATACCCATATCATGTTGATGATGATGATGTTTGGTTTGTGGGGCGCTCAACTGCGTGGTTATCAGCGCCCGTACAATTACCCAATCTTTGCTCAGTCCAATTTCGCCACTTTCCTGGATGATGATGAAATGATGAGGACAACACAAACACCCAGTCATCTCGAGGCAGGTGAAAATCCCTGACCCCGCCGGGAATCGAACCCGGGACCCCGTTACCCATATCAATAACGTACGTCGAAGTGGAGTACGATTTTGGAACATGTACTGGCAAACAGCCAACACGGTTTCAGAAAATATCATTCTTGCAAAACACAACTACGTCTGTGTTCTCACAAAGTAATGAACGCTATCAACAGGTAACGTAAAATTGATTCAATTGTTTCAGATATCCAGCTATTGACACCGTTCCTCACAAGCGACTTCTAATGAAATACTGTATATGTTAGGAAGTACTGCGCTTACAACTGGTAAAATGGTTGTTTATTAAAACACGAGCGGTTTCGGGGCTTCAAGCCGCATCATCAGGTGAACCTACACAGTAAAAAGCAAAGCACTGGGTCACAACGTTTTATGGATATAAAAATTAATAAAGGATTGTCTAAAACGTGCTCACAACCTTAAAAGGTCGTATGCATACCCATCGCTCCTAGTCAAAATTTACTGTTCAGAGAATATCGTCAGTAATATGGCGATCGAAAGCTAAAAAGATGTGATCCATTCTTTAAAATCTGCCTGCATCTAAAAAGGAATAAATTATAGTGAGCGGACACAAAATTTATTTTGAAAAAGAGGCCAGATTGGCGATAAAGAATTGTCACTGCTATTATGATTAATCGCGGCACACGCAAATTACTATGTGGAAAGTATCAGGTGGCAGAGATCTTACCAGTGTGACTGCAGTGCTGCTCAGGGCAGGGCAAGACAAAAGCGGCCCCCACGAACGACAAAGACAGATTAGCTGGAAGGCGAAACGGAAGTTATCCATGTGGACCGAGTGACGTCCTACACTTATGACCAGGAGTGCTGGGTCGCTGCCTTTACAAGCGAGAATAACACAGAATTTTATTATATACTAACACCTAATCACACAAACAATCAAAATCAGCCGAAATGCGATGGTGCTTTAATTCCAATTGGTTATTCAACTTGAACTATGCATTATCTTTTTGTGTCTAAAAAATTCCAATTTCTCTAATATATTCGAAATACGGCTTGTCTTTTTTATGAAGTATTTTTAAATTATCTGAAGAGCTTGTGATGCCGGGGCTCGTACCGCGTCAGTGCGCTGTTAGTGTAGATAGCACATTATTTAAGTTAAGATGTTCTTGAAATATACACTCCTGGAAATGGAAAAAAGAACACATTGACACCGGTGTGTCGGACCCACCATGCTTGCTCCGGACACTGCAAGAGGGCTGTACAAGCAATGATCACACGCACGGCACAGCGGACACACCAGGAACCGCGGTGTTGGCCGTCGAATGGCGCTAGCTGCGCAGCATTTGTGCACCGCCGCCGTCAGTGTCAGCCAGTTTGCCGTGGCATACGGAGCTCCATCGCAGTCTTTAACACTGGTAGCATGCCGCGACAGCGTGGACGTGAACCGTATGTGCAGTTGACGGACTTTGAGCGAGGGCGTATAGTGGGTATGCGGGAGGCTGGGTGGACGTACCGCCGAATTGCTCAACACGTGGGGCGTGAGGTCTCCACAGTACATCGATGTTGTCGCCAGTGGTCGGCGGAAGGTGCACGTGCCCGTCGACCTGGGACCGGACCGCAGCGACGCACGGATGCACGCCAAGACCGTAGGATCCTACGCAGTGCCGTAGGGGACCGCACCGCCACTTCCCAGCAAATTAGGGACACTGTTGCTCCTGGGGTATCGGCGAGGACCATTCGCAACCGTCTCCATGAAGCTGGGCTACGGTCCCGCACACCGTTAGGCCGTCTTCCGCTCACGCCCCAACATCGTGCAGCCCGCCTCCAGTGGTGTCGCGACAGGCGTGAATGGACGGACGAATGGAGACGTGTCGTCTTCAGCGATGAGAGTCGCTTCTGCCTTGGTGCCAATGATGGTCGTATGCGTGTTTGGCGCCGTGCAGGTGAGCGCCACAATCAGGACTGCATACGACCGAGGCACACAGGGCCAACACCCGGCATCATGGTGTGGGGAGCGATCTCCTACACTGGCCGTACACCACTGGTGATCGTCGAGGGGACACTGAATAGTGCACGGTACATCCAAAGCGTCATCGAACCCATCGTTCTACCATTCCTAGACCGGCAAGGGAACTTGCTGTTCCAACAGGACAATGCACGTCCGCATGTATCCCGTGCCACCCAACGTGCTCTAGAAGGTGTAAGTCAACTACCCTGGCCAGCAAGATCTCCGGATCTGTCCCCCATTGAGCATGTTTGGGACTGGATGAAGCGTCGTCTCACGCGGTCTGCACATCCAGCACGAACGCTGGTCCAACTGAGGCGCCAGGTGGAAATGGCATGGCAAGCCGTTCCACAGGACTACATCCAGCATCTCTACGATCGTCTCCATGGGAGAATAGCAGCCTGCATTGCTGCGAAAGGTGGATATACACTGTACTAGTGCCGACATTGTGCATGCTCTGTTGCCTGTGTCTATGTGCCTGTGGTTCTGTCAGTGTGATCATGTGATGTATCTGACCCCAGGAATGTGTCAATAAAGTTTCCCCTTCCTGGGACAATGAATTCACGGTGTTCTTATTTCAATTTCCAGGAGTGTAATTCTAAATGACCTACCGGTTTGTCCTATATATTTATTAGGGCAATCATTCCATGTAAAGCAGTATACAGCCGTTTCTTTATGTTTATTTAGCCGCAGCTTTTTCCTTGTGCCTGAGTTTTCTGCCTGGATCTGAAAGTGTAAAATACGCTAAGATAATGTTTTTGGATCTCATTCGTCTGCCTTTTTTTTCGAATATTGCACCCATATATCCTATTCTTCCAAAAAATGGAACGTTCCTTTGTCTGCTTCCATGGTATGAGCGTTATAAAATTTGCCTCTAATCCGCTATGGAAAAGAAAATTTTTTTGCCCAATATAATTCTATCTATTGCGTTATCAAATTCTGAATTGTACCGTTTTGATACGCTATACACTGTATAACTTCATATTCAGCCACTTGAGCTTCTGTGGTAAGGGGGACTTCATAGATACAGCTTAATCTGTCTCGGAATGCTATGGATTTATATTTGATTCGATGACATGACTGCCTGGGCATAGTCAGATTTGTCGTGTTGGCTTTCTGTAAATATGGAAACTACATTTCCATTTCTACGGTCTCTTGGAGGTCCGAAAAAGTGTCATTTTCAGCCCACTGTATCTTTTGGTTCATGCAATTTAGATCCTACAGGAGCTAGTAACTTTCAACAGTATTACCATAATGTAGCATGATAACATCGTCAACACATCTGTTCCATAAAATTAATCTTCTACAACGTTCAGGGAACTTTATCATAACTTCTTGCTCGAAATTGGTCATAAAAATGTTTGCTAAGCAATAGGCAGGTGGTGAGCCCGTAGCTAAGCCTTCTTGTTCTTCATTCATAGCCGAATTTAAAAAAAATTAAAAGACAAAACAATTTATAGTAAAGCCAGCATTTCTTCCACCTCCTTAGATGGTCTATGAATGTAGCATAAGGAAAACAAAGGCTAAACGACGCTAACATGCAAACATCTCCAAGAAATAAAATTAACATCTGAAAGTAATGTCTTTTAAGAGCCATAATGGTACAGTAGTAACGTTGTACAAAAGACACTTGTCAATAGTAATTACGTTAATTGAACCTATCATTCAATGAAGAAATGTCAGTCATGATGTTCCACATACTGTTGGGAGAGAATCCAATTGGTCTTTGTAATGTGCGCTGTCTGATCAAAAGTATCCGTACACCCTTATATAATGCAGAATTGACTACTAGATGTCTCAAGAGGTGGACCTGCTGGTGTAAAAGGAGGTACGGGGTATTTTGTTGTCAGTACAGATCAGTACAGAAGCAGTAGTAGCACGATGGGGGAGCCAAAAGAGCACAGTGACTTCAAACGTGAGTTGGTCAGTGGACGTCAGCTGAAGAACAAATCCGTAAGGGACATTTCACTTCTTCTAGAGCCCAGCAAGTCCACTACTGGTGATGTGACTGTTAAAGGGAAGCGTGAAGGAAGAGCTACAGTTAAATCAAGACCAGGTAGACATCATGAATTGACGGACAGGACCCATCGATTATTGTGGAAGGTGGTTGTGAAAGAAAAAATTGCATTTAATCAACGGAAGGAATCATTCATGAGGTCCAAAGTGCTCCCAGCAGTCCAGCTACACAATGCTTACGGTATTAAAAAGGATAGGGTACACTGGTCATGCAGCTCCGCACGAACCACCATTTCTGTGGATGCCGCTAACCGCTTTAGGTGGTGGAAACTGCGACGCCGCAGATGGACGATAGGCAAGAAGTAATTTCCAGTGATGAACCGTGCTATACCCTGCGCAAATCAGACGGAAGTGTTTTAGTTTTGCTGCTATCTGGAAAATGTTGCCTGCCATCATGTGTAGAGTCAACAGTAGAGCACGTGGGAGACAGTGTTGCAGTGTGGTGGTTTATTTCGTGGTTAGTATGTGGCCCCTTATTGCACTTAAGAGAACGGTCGATGACGAAGGATATGAACAAATTCTACAGAATTGTGTACTGTGTAAAGGGACAGTTCGCAATGCTGATTTTTTATATCATCACGGCAACCCACCCTCTCATAAAGCAGCATCTGTGAGGCAATTGTTTACGGACAATAACATACCTCAAAAGGACTGACCTATCCAGAGTCTCAATCGGAACTCAATGGAACCCCTCCACGACTAGCTACAACCTCGACTATGCTCCAGACCCCAGTCCAACAACACTACATTCTCTAGATTGGCTCTCTTGGAAGATTGGACTGCCATCCATCCACAGTTCCTCAGCCATTCCGACACCTAACTAACGGAGTTTAAGTCATTATAAAGGCGAAAGGTTGACACAGACCGTGTTAATGCCTACAGCATACTTTCAATGAGATAGTGTATGTGGTTACAACATGTGTGATGATACGTCACATAAATGGACATTTGGAGAAAGGGAAAGGAAGTTTTTGTTGTGCAACTTGTGAATTATAAATTATTTCAAGACTGTGCACGTATGCGCGATGTATAAGAAGGATTAAAAAAGTAAAATTATACCATCAAAAATCACAAACAGCGATGTGATATAAAAAAGAACATTCTTTTTATGTGTGTAATGAAAATGAACAAGACCAGAGACTAATGCTTGATTGAAAGATCTCCTGTTTTTGTTTCGTCTAGAGGTAGGCCGCCATTGTAGCGTTGGATAATATTTAATGTAAGGTTGGTTTAATTTAGTAAAATAACTTCTAATTGTTATTATAATGTGTGTATTATTGACTTGGTTGTCACCTGTCATGATCGCAACCATTAATTATAATTAACCAAATATTTACAGAAATTCGTAGTGCAGGGAGTTCATCGCCCCTAGCAGAATTTAGTCGGACATTACGCTGACGATTCATATTATTAAATGTAAATACGAGAGACTTCTCAATTTTGATCTTTCATTAATTTCAAAGTTAAAGACAGAAGTGATAGATTTCATTTACCATAATTCACAGCACTGAATAAGTTCAGTATGTTTCATTTTGGCCCCCTAACGGCAGATGAGATTCTCTCCAGATTTGCCTTGCAAATAATGAAAAATATTAAAAATATTTTCATTCAATATGCTCCGCAATATCTCAGTTAATCTTTATGTAGTTTGGTACATAAATAACTAGTAGCCCCTGAGACCCATATTAATAATTACAGTTTGTGTAGGAATACGCATCTTTTCTTTTCTAAGTAGCAGCGCTCACGCAAACTATTTATTAGAAGGCGATGAGTCGCGCGTTGTGTTTAGAGAATATTATACTTCGGGGGCAGTCGATGTCCGTACGAGTGTTATCGCGGTATGAGTTAATTAACAGTCTCATGCTAGCCCACAATATTTAAAGCCACCCCAAACAAAAATCATAAAATATATAATTATAGTAATAAAATATACAATTATCCCGTGGTAAGGGACACACACCCATATATATACACTTATACCGTGATACATGGTAGAACCTCAGTTCACCATGCACATTTTGGTTGTGAATAGCTGCGTTCTTCGTCCCCTGGAAGTTGGGCAGGAAGAGATGGTATTGTTGGCTGGGGCAGCCCTTACACCTCATCTCACTTGATATCCTCGTGTGCTACCATGTAGAAAAGCTTGTGTACGAGACACAAATTGAGACTATAAATCTCCTCTCAAGAATACTGCCTGGCTAGAGCATTCTTGAAAAAATAGTCTGATAGTTCAAATCGGTGCGAAGAACTTAAGGGCTGCTGTGTCACACCTGACCTGTGTTTTACACTAAATGCCGGATACTTTTGTTTCCAACACAGCTAGAAATGTGACTTCGAGACAGAAGTAGTGTGTGCTCTCTCCCAAAAATTTTGCTGTATTGTGAATGGTTGTCACGGCTTAACACAATTCTGGCAACAAATTTGAGTCTGCGCACTTGTCGCTGATCGGCTGCCTTGTATGATAGCAGCCCCGTGTTGGGTGGATAACCGGCAAGTTTTGCTCGACATCTTGTCAGCCATTTCTCTTCTATTGTCACAGAATTAACTTTGCTAAACGATTTTAAAAGCTTTTTTTTGTGTAGAGCATCTTTAACATGCTTCTAGCTCCTCTATTCGTGCCCCGAGCTAATAAATGTGGATCAAAGATTTCTGTCTCCTACAACTCACCAGGGTTGAAATTTTTCCACCATTAAACCTCTCGAGTCCACGCTCCGCATACTGCGGATGTACTGCATACAGCGTTGTTTCTGCATACACAGTGGTGCTAGGACATAAGAGTCCCGTATTTGCAGTAAAGCGGGCGCTGGCATTTGTCGTGTTTACTGTGACGTCATAACGTATGACACGGCCCGCTGTTCTGGGAAGTGGTCGCAGGTGTTCGGGCACACAGCTCTCTGTGATTAAGCGGGTCGGGCACTCGCAAGGGGTTTTGTCAGCGCCCATGGGGGGGGGGGGGGAGGGCACACCAGGCGCCGGTGGGCAAATAACTCGCCTTAAATACTGCAGTAGCAGCACCTGCGGCTGTGGGATTTTACGAGTGTACACGGGTTCCAGGTTAAGCGAAGCAGTCTGCAGACACAGATGAAAGTGTCAGGCTGGTGAAAGCATTGTGGCTTAGCCGAAAGCCTGCTACATAAGTTGTAACAATTACCAGGTAGCTGTAAAAATAATTGTGATAATCGCCCTTTCTGGATCACTACTGCAGGACTTTTAGCATCTCTGTAAATGTTTCGTTGTGTAATGTGGAAACTCTTTCAATAGGCTCGCTGAATATGTAGTCTCTACACTTTTTATTTAAATCCTATATACACCCTCTTTACCTCTGGTGAAAGTTAAAGAATTGAATTGAAATTGTGAAGTGAAAGTGGAAAGCATGGTAATCGGATCTTCGACTTGTAATGTTTTTCTTTCTCACTAACTGGTGTTCCGGTTGTTTGGCCTTCTCTACATAACAACTGACTAACGTTCACAAATACGCTAGAGCGCAAGAACCCACGCCTAGACAACTGAAGATCTTAACAGTTACACTCAATCTGTGGTCATTACTTTATGCCTTAAATGTCAAACAAGTGTAACAGTCGTTCTTTTTTTTGTCATGTATTTTACAACCGAATTACTTACTAAGTGTGTACAGCTTGTAATATTTCTGGCTTAGTCAGCCATCATATTAGGCTCCAAGAAGCTGTTCCCAGAGCGGTGGAGATGCAAGAAGTATATAGATGACGAAATGTGGTGTGAGGTACCTGTGACAGATGTTAGATTCGGTACCATTCCCGTGAGAAAGACCGCCTGCATAATGCTACTGCTCTGTGATTCGCTGCTGTGTTCGGAGCAAGGGCGCCAAAATGTTAAAGTATAGTAATTTTTATTAGTTAAACTACTCATTGGAATAGCTTCACTTTTTAATAAAAATATTTCTCAACAGCTGACTATCAATCCGTAATTTTAGAATTATTAAAAACAATTTAAATCAAAAACAAAAGACTGACGAAATTGCAGACGAAGCACATCGGAAGTGTTCGGGACACGTCTTTTCTGGTATGGCGCGTGAAGTGTTTCGGGCTGTTCGTGACTCTGGATTAGGTGGTCGAGAAGAACAGACATGTTGTCTATCGTAGGATGTGTTTCCAATTTTTAATTAAGTTCCTGTTCGTCACTCTGGATTAGGCAGTAGAGATGAACAGACATGTTGTCTATCGTAGGATGTGTTTGCCAGTATTCAGTATTAAAAGATTTACTCCGGTGGTCATGAGGCACAGACACTTGCCACAAATAGTGTAAAGATACATTTTCGTAAACATTGTGTTTGATCATGTACTTTGCTGTATCAGAAGGTGTTGTATTAAGATCATGTAATCTCCTCGTTTGGCTATATTAAAATACGCGAGTGGCATGCCAAAGAAGTGATACATTATTTCAGGACAGAACTTCACTAAAAGTCAGTTTCAGCCTCAAGATACAGAACCTACGACCTGCGTGCTGTTGTTTGCGCTGGGGACACCAACTTGAAGACAGCAGATTAGTGAACTATAACAGAACCTTCGTATTCCACACAGTGCAGTGGAAACAACTAGGCGCCTCACGTGTACTGCATTCACAGAACAAATGTGCTCAGTGACACGTCATCTGCAGTAATGCAGAGAAAGGTAAAGGAGGATGATCGTTATTAAGTCCAACAATCAATTCATTCTTCCTTTCTTGCCGTAAGCTGTATAGAAACAAATAAATACGGAACAGATAATCCATTTCGTAGACAACAGCTGTTGTAAGAGAGGCAAACATCTCATGGTTTCTTATTTGTAACACAAATTAGTATTTTCGACTTTTTTTATTTTTCGAAGAGGGCTTTGTAACTCAAATAATATGCGTGATACGAGAATATTAAACTATAGTTTTGAGATTAAATTATACCAAAGCAGCACACTGCTGCAACGGGGGAACGATCAACTCTGAAGTGTACTGTGACACTCTCAGCAAACTGAAGAAAGGACTTCAGCGTGATCGTGACCACAAGAATACAAACGAACTTCATGTTTCTTCATGATAATGCGAGGCCTCTTACAGGTATGCTCACCCGAGAGGAGGTCACAAAGCTTCACCGGATGGGTCTTCGTCATCCCCCTTACAGCCAGGATTTCGCATCTTCCGTTTCCCATCTGTTTGACCCAAAGAAGGATACACTCCAGAGGAAGTAGCACACTGATGAGGGGAAGGTTACTGATGCAGAAAGATGTTGACTCAGACGTCGATCTGCAGAGTGTTACCATCGAGGAGTGCCAGCCCTTGTAGTAAGGTAGCGTAAGACCACCGATTTCAACGGAGTTTGCATATATTGAAAAATAGGGTTTGTAGGCAAAAGAGTGGGGGGATAATGCGCATTGTTTTAAAATGAGGCCGCGTTCATTGTCAATATGTCCCAGAGATGGCAGCACCGTATGGCAGATGGAATTTTACCGCCAGCGGCGAGAATGAGAACTGTTTTAAATACTTAAAATGGCGACGTTTTCCTTACTTGAACAGCGTGCAATCATTCGTTTTCTGAATTTGCGTGGTGTGAAACCAACTGAAATTCATCGACAGTTGAAGGAGACATGTGGTGATGGAGTTATGGATGTGTCGAAAGTGCGTTGGTGGGTGCGACAGTTTAATGAAGGCAGAACATCGTATGATAACAAACCAAAACAACCTTGAGCTCGCACAAGCCGGTCTGACGACATGATCGAGAAAGTGGAGAGAATTGTTTTGGGGGATTGCCGAATCACTGTTGAACAGATCGCCTCCAGAGTTGGCATTTCTGTAGGTTCTTTGCACACAATCTTGCATGATGACCTGAAAATGCGAAAAGTGTCATCCAGGTGGGTGCCACGAATGCTGACGGACGACCACATGGCTACCCGTGTGGCATGTTGCCAAGCAATGTTGACGCGCAATGACAGTATGAATGGGACTTTCTTTTCGTCGGTTGTGACAATGGATGAGACGTGGATGCCATTTTTCAATCCAGAAACAAAGCGCCAGTCAGCTCAATGGAAGCACACAGATTCACCGTCACCAAAAAGATTTCGGATAGCCGCCAGTGCTGAAAAAATGATAGTGTCCATGTTCTGGGACAGCGAGGGCGTAATCCTTACCCATTGCGTTCCGAAGGGCACTACGGTAACAGGTTCATCCTACGAAAATGTTTTGAAGAACAAATTCCTTCCTGCACTGCAACAAAAACGTCCGGGAAGGGCTGCGCGTGTGCTGTCTCACCAAGACAACGCACCCGCACATCGAGCTAACGTTACGCAACAGTTTCTTCGTGATAACAACTTTGAAGTGATTCCTCATGCTCCCTACTCACCTGACCTGACTCCTAGTGACTTTTGGCTTTTTCCAACAATGAAAGACACTCTCCGTGGCTGCACATTCACCAGCCGTGCTGCTATTGCCTCAGCGATTTTCCAGTGGTCAAAACAGACTCCTAAAGAAGCCTTCGCCGCTGCCTTGGAATCATGGCGTCAGTGTTGTGAAAAATGTGTACGTCTGCAGGGTGATTACGTCGAGAAGTAACGCCAGTTTCATCGATTTCGGGTGAGTAGTTAATTAGAAAAAAAATTGGAGACCTTAGAACTTGAATGCACCTCGTATGTCGTGTGAGAATCATGAATAAATATTACCGGCTTTCAGACCAAAATGTGCATTACTCTTTGATCACCCCTCGTATAATTCAAGTTGACGTTACATTGAGTGTGGCTGTTGTACTGGGTGAGGGATGTGTTCAGTTGCACGCAATAATTTAGACTGAGTGAAGGATTTTATGCCAAATGGTTACTGACACTCAGTTCCTTCAATTAAGCACGTTTTCTTTTTTCTATCTGTTGCCTGTATGTAGAATTTCTGTGTTTGGTTCGTATCTGTGACCTTGCCTTGGAACATGTCAGCAGTTGTCGACTTTTGTAATAGCCAGCTAAGCTCAAACTCATATGACGTTGCTGTTTGACAAATGTACTGCTTAATACAGTCCGCAGTTGTCATTTTGTAAACTACACTCTTAGCCAACACCTGTATTTTATCTTCACAGTACGTCTTACATAGAGTGAAGTTTCGTAGTAGAAAGATTTTAGAGTTTTTCGTAAATTACTGTACAATGTAACACCTCCAAGCTGCAAGTCTAATTAAAAATGCCTTGACAACTGTACAGATCCTTGACATACCGCCCTAGTTCCCAATTTGTCACTCACAGAGCATGTCTGGAATCCGATATCAGACACACATTTTCATATCAGTTTCCTAACGTCTATCTTGAAAAACTGATTCAGCGTGTGTTTAAGGCACAGCAAGAAATTCCTCGAGATGATATTCTTGTCACATTCAGTATATTTACATCCACATCTATACTCCGCACGCCACATTGCATACTTTGTGTACCACTGTCTCTTTTCCCTTTTCCTGGTCCAGTCTCGAATAGGTCGCTGTAAGAACGATTTCTAGTCAGTCTCTGTGTGGACGCGATTCACACTCTTTTTACGTTCACGGTCTTTTTGCGCGATAACTTGGACGGAAGCAATATATTTGTTTACTCTTCTAGGAACGTACGCTATCGGGGCAATTACGGTAAACCACACCATGACGTAGAATGCTTCTCTTGCAGCATTTACCGCTGGGGCTGGTTGATCATCTCCGTGACGCCCTCGAGCTTTCTAAATGAAGCTGTAGTGAAACGCGTTGCTGTTCTATGGATCTCCATTTCTTTGATCAATCCTGTCTGGTACGGATCCTATACTGAAGAAGAATATTCAAGTACTGGCTGAACGAGGGTTTTGTAAACTATTTCTACTGTGCATGGACTCCTTTTCCTGAAGATTCCACCAATAAATCTCAGTCTGGCATCTGCCATTCCGTGTTTACTTGTATGTCGTCGTGCTGCTTTAAAGTCCTACACATTTTACGGAAATAAATGGTTCTAGTGATTGTTCTGCAATATTGTGATCGAATAGTAATGGCTCTTTCTGTCTAAGTGTACGACATACGACTGATGACCATAGATGTTAAGTCACAAAGTGCTCACAGCCATTTGAACGAAATATGATACATTTGTTTATATAGAGGGTAGTTGCCACTTCCTGCAACATTCGTCGATCCTCTGCATGTCTTCCTGCACTTAGCTAAAACTGTATGATGTTGCGGCCTTTCTGGGTACAATAACATACCCGAGAACCCTCATGGAACTTCCAACGTGGCCTAGTATGTCATTAACATGTGTTGTGAAAAGTATGGACTTTCAACACTCTCTTTGGGTATACTCGAAGTTATACTTGCATCTCAAACATGCCATGCTGTGTTCTGTTTGCTAGACTCTCTTCAGTCCAACTACGCTGGGCCTGACAATCCGTGCGCTCGTATTTTGTTCACTAGGCGACAGTGTGGAACTGTACTGAACGCCTTACGGTATCCACCTGTGCACCTGTATCTGCTGCTTTCTGGGTCTCGTGGGCGAACAGAGCGATCTGTGTTTCATATTATCGGTGTTTTCGGAACCCAAGTTGATTTCTACACAGGAGATTTTCGGTCTCCGGAAATGTCACAATACGCGAGCGTAAACACGTTCCAAAATTCTACAACAGAACGATTTAAGAGATATAGAGCTACGGTTTTTTGCATTCACTATGTAGAATTATGTAGGAACCCCGTCGAATCCTATTGGGTGATTTCAGTTGCTTTTCCGTCTCATGGCCACTTATATCGATATCAGCTATTCTGCCATGCGTGCGACGATTTGTAGAAGGTAGACATACTACAGTGCGATTTCCTCTGTGAAGCAGTTTTGGGAAAAGACATTTAGTATTTGGGATTTCTCTCTGTCGTCCACAGACACAGAGTACATCATAGTATTCATACTCGTGCGATCTCAAATCACACAGATCTTGGTCATACACACCATTCCAAAATGGAATTAAGGTTTCATCGTTTAATACACGTTATACGGTGGACATCTCTGCAAATTTTGATAAATATCCCACTAACGCTCCATGGTGTAAGCCTTTCGATTTCTTTTCAATGAAAATGCGTCACAATTTCTGTGAAAACATCTCCTCTAACGTAAAATAACAGTTATATGAGAACTCTTCTCTCTGATTTTATCGTACCATTAGGAGAAAAATTCTTCATCTCTACCGCAGTTACTTACTACTCTGTTTACCATAATTTGCCTGAAAATCTATATCGACACCCAAAGCCGTCTAAGATGTAGTCAGAGTATCTAGCTTACTTGATTGCCCCTTTTGTTGCGAGTGCCGTTTTCTGTTCGTTTACTTTACAGAAGCGGCATTTCGAAGCCGGTTTGCATAATAAGAGAGAGTTTCTTTGATGTACAAGACACAGGAATGCCTGCCTGTCACTGATTTAGATCGTTCCTCCACATGTTACTTGGTTTATTACTACCGTGCCAGAAGTAAATGAATTCCCAGAACTCTTTAAAAACGAGACAAAAAGTTTATTTGCCTTTCGTACCTGTCAAAGCAATGGCCAATCACTTTGATCTTACCATATTACCTCCATATTTCAGTAATTAACAGTAATAAGGAAAGTTACGGTGGCACTAAATAATATGAAAGGAAGAGAACTGCAGGAAGCGACAGAGATATGAAGGATTTAATTTAGGAATACGTCTTTCTCTTTTTACTTGGGAATATGAAAACATCATCTGTTCTTGGTAGTATGTAATTCCAGGAAGTACGTCTTTACGGGAAGAACGAGACGACAGAGTAAAGCATTTCGAAAAACCGTATTGATGTAAGATCAATTACGTTGGATGACCCAGTATTAAAAAACGAAGAGCAGAGTCATTTATGAGGCAGGTCGTAAATTGTCGAATTTCGTCTTTGTTTACGGAAAAATTACTTCTTCGGCATCACCATGTCGTGTACGTGCATTTCTGGATAAATGGCTTTTTCAAATCTTAATGGTCTCCAACTATACGCAACCACGGTCCTGAATGTTGACATTTTCCGTAATGGACTGTCTCACTTTTTTTAATTATCTCTGGGAATACTGGGAGAAGTACCTTCATCCATCTACGTACGATATTGTCAATTGCTTTTTAGTGGTTTTTGATTCTTGCCAAATATATTTTAAAATTGAATTTATTTTCATTGAAGAATTAATAAGAAGTTACCTACTTTCTGAGTATAAGCACTTTTATAGATGGTATCATATCGAGAGTCTGCGATAAGACAGTGATATTTGTACTTCGAAATTTTCAAAAATATTCTTATTCCGATGCAAAGGCATTGTCTGGGACTGTTACTTCTTATGAGTCCAACGTCACAAAAATGGTTCAAATGGCTCTAAGCACTATGGGACTCAACATCTGAGGTTATCAGTACCCTAGACTTAGAACTACTTATATCTAACTAGCCTGAGAACATCACACACATCCATGCCCGAGGCAGGATTCAAACCTGCGACCGTAGCAGCAGCGCGGTTCCCGATTGAAGCGCCTAGAACCTCTCGGGAGATAACTCTCTTAGTACGAAACCTCACAGTGTCGCCGAAACTAGAACGCATCACTATTCCTTTGGAACATGAATGTCATTAGTTCTTCAATTTAAGTGAGAATGTTTCTTTGAAGTTCATAGCCCTCACTTAATGTACTGATTTCGTTGGTCTCAGGCTTCTTAACTACGTCTTAACGCAGTCATGTTCATAGCAGCAACTGAATTCAGTTCCACTTTCATCTTAAGTTATTGATTGCTGTATTGCTTTCCCATATTAAACTGTCACGTTGACTTGGTAACTGTTGAAGTAGTAAAATAGCCCGCCAGCGGATGTTACTTGTTAAGAAAGATTACTGATATTTCTTAATGGCAACTCCTTCTACTCATTAGATGAATTTTTGGATATAGTACGTGGTCCATTTCCCAACCCCCCCCCCCCCAAAAAAAAATAATAATAAATAAATAAATAAAAAATAATAAAAAATTTAGTGTCATGTAATATTTTGTCTAACGTAATATCTTGTATAGACACCTTTTATTAACCTGACACGTTCCACATCATTACGAAGTGTCGTATTCATGATCTATGGAACAAGTACTAGTATAATCTAATCTAATGTAATCTAACCCAACCGATTCCGTGGGCAATTCCACAGAAACCTCGACGAAAGCAAACGATGAATCGCTCATTGTGACCCGACTACTCGACCGGAAAACTTATATTTTAACAACGTCTGCAAAATGGTCATATATCTTTTGGTGCGAACCGGTTGCACACGATCTTTCCACGCGAAACCTCAACAACGACTGTTATCGCATCGCATAAATCCACTAGTGATAGCGCTTAGCCACTGATGAATGAAAGAGCAATACAAATAACTCCTGCCGGAAAAGATGCGCTCAGCTTCGAATGTGCCAGACTTTCAGTGATGCTTAACGGGTACGACTGACTACACCATACCCCTGTCGATAACTGTATCCCTTTGAAAGCATAGACATCACAAGGCCGCGTATAGTGGAGTTTCCAGATTACTAATTTAGCGCATCTTTTCAAAACATCCAACTTCTGGTTCAGTAACAACTCCAGCTGTAGGAAGAGGAAATATTGCGCTATTCTAACATTCTCTCATCAAAGAGTGATCAGATCAGTAAAACGAAAACTTCTCATCATACGATTCTGTAAATAGTTCCTTACCGAGATCCAGCCTATACAGGGTGAGTCCGTGATGGTGCTACCAATTTTCTGGGGTAATGGAGGAGGGTAAATGTATGAATTTGACGTAAGAGAGTCTGGTCTGGAAACGAGTGAGTCGAAAGCTATAAGCGGAAATTGTTCTGATAACTCTGACAGTGGAATTTATGTACCGGTATTTGTACTGCTAAGATTATAGAGTAGGCAATCCCGACGAGCACTTAAGTGTAGAGGTTGGAATAATAACACAACTAATCCAATGAATGTGGCGTACTGTGTACTGACAGCAGCATTAGTGGTGTAAAATGTCTGTACTGTAGTAGAGTACAATTTATGTTTACAAGTTGAAGTACTGAAGTCGATCAATGCTAATTAAATGGAGTTGAATCCGGTGATGGACCTTGCAGACATGATTTTCGCGATGGGCAAGTAAATGGAATCAGCAGAGAAGCGGAAACGTTGTACCGAACCAAATATGATTGAGGAAAACATCCGGCTCACTCTATGTTTCCACGACTTTTCCAACGATTAAGTGAAACAGAGCAATTTGTACCACAGTACAAAGACCACGGAGGACGCCGAAATGCCCGGACTTCCGACTTAGAAGATGCAGTGTTTGCTCGAATAGTCGAGGTACCTGCAATCAGCACTCTATCAGTTGCACATGAAATCAATGTTTTGCATTTCTGGAAATGCAAATACACCACTACCATCCTCAGAAAGAGTATTCTTTAGTCCGGCTGACTCTCGTGTCGTGTTCAGCCAACGGTTCTTGCAGCGCCTAAAAATCCATCCTCGCTTACCCGCGTACATACTTTTCACGGATGAAGCATTTTTCACCACAGACGGGGTGCTAAATAGTCGCAATAGTCTTCTTTTGCCCGATCATAATCCCCACGCTACAGCTGTGAAGTGCCATCAGCATAAATCATCACTCAAACTATGGATGGCAAAGGCATAGTGATTACGTACTAAGCACACTTTTTCTTCCTCTCCGCTTTTACGCACCGGTGTACGCAGTGCTTACTAGAAACATACAACCCAGGTTCCTGGAACATATCCACTTGCTATTGATCACTGAATATGTTTCCAACATGGCGGAACCGCACCTCACTTTGGACTGAGGCTACGTGAACACTTGGATCAGACATCCCCCGACAAGTGGACAGGCAGAGGGGACTCTGTTTCGTGGCCAGCACGCTCACTTGATCTCACCCTAATACTTCGTCCTACAGCGAGACTGTGGAACAGATTAAGCGTCTCTTATTCCGACATATTGTGACATTTAACAAGGCGACAATAGCGGCACGTAATCAACGCGCTCAGTTGTCAGCGGACGCGATCTTTATTGCTGTGTCGCATACCGATATTTGTTCCATGGTTCGCCTGTCTGATAGTTCACTGGGAGCTGTTCATTAGCGAACCGCAGCGCTGTGTCAAAAGGTCACCTAATGGCAGATGCAGGCCTCTGATTACAAGCGTGCCTCGGATATTAGTGCCCCTTGTATGAGAACAACGATGCAGTGCAGACGAGTGATGAAATTGAGTCAAATAGAGCCCCGACCAGTCCTTAATAAGGACTTTCATGATGTGCTGTGCACGCAATAAGACTTACAGGATTGACGTCAGGGAAATTAATATTGGCCACTGCTTTCCAAGTACCTAAACGATACAGCAAATTTTGCATACAAGCCTCTGAAAAGGGTCACTCAGATCTCCTACAATTATTTTTCGCATTTTAGAAATACTAATGTAAACAATAATTTACATTAATATATCGCATTGAACGATAGTCGTTTGCCCTCAGTCGCATCCGTGTCACATACTAAATATATTCAAATTCAGTGTGGATGTTGTTGTGGTTGTGGTCTTCAGTCCAATGCTTGGTTTGGTGCAGATCTCCATGCTACTCTATCCTGCATCTCCGAATAACTAGTGCAACGTACAATCTTCTGAATATGCTTATTGTATTCATCTCATGGTCTCCCTCTATGATTTTTAACCGAGACGCTTCCCTCCAGTACTACATTGGTGATCACTTGAAGCCTCACAACATGCCCTACCAACGGATCCCTTTTTCTAGTCAAGTTGTGCCACAAATTACTCTTCTCTACAATTTTATTCAGTACCTCCTCAGTAGCTACTTGATTTACCCATCAAGTCGTCAGCATTCATCTGTAACACCATATTCCAAAAGCTCCTATTCTCTTCTTGTCTAAACTATTTATTGTCCATGTTTCACATCCATACATGGCTACACTCCACACATATACTTTCAGAATAAACTCCCTGACAATTAAATCTATACTCGATGTTAGCAAATTTCGTTTCTTCAGAAACGCTTTCCTAGCCATCCAAGTCTACATGTTATACTATCTCTACTTCGACCATCATCAGTTATTTTGCTCCCAAAATAGCAAACCTCATCTACTACTTTAAGTGCCTCATTTCCTAATCTAATTCCCTCAGCATCACCCGACTTAATTCGATTACATTCCATTATCCTCGTTTTTATTTTGTTGATGTTCATCTTATATCCTCCTTTCAAGACACTGTCCATTCCGTTCAGCTGTTCTTCTAAGTCCTTTGCTGTACCTGGCAGAACTACAATGTCATCGACAGACTTCAAGGTTTTTATTTCTTCTCCATGGATCTTAATTCCCACTCCAAATTTTTCTTTGGTTTCCTTTACTGGTTCTTCAATATACAGATTGATTAACAGCCCTGCCTCACTCCCTTCTCAACCGTTTCTTCCCCTCCGTGCCTCCTGAGTCTTGTAATTGCCACCTGGTTTCTGTACAAATTGTAAATAGCCATTCGCTCCCTGTTTTTTACGCCTACCACCTTCACAATTTGAAAGAGAGTTTTCCAGTCAACATTGGCAAAGCTTTTCCTAAGTCTGCAAATGCTAGAAACTTAGGTTTGCCTTTCCTTACCCTAGCTTCTACACTTATTTTGCAACAGTGACTTATTAAACTGCTAGTTCGGTAATTTTCACACCTATCACCACCTCCTTTCTTTGGAATTGGGATTATTATATTCTTCTTTGAGTCTGAGGGTATTTTACCTGTCTCATACATCTTGCTCACCAAATGGAAGAGTTTGGTCTCGGTTGGCTCTCCCAAGGGTAGCAGTAGTTCCAATGGAATGTTGTTTACTCTTGTAGCGTTCTTTCTAGCTAGGTCTTTCAGTATGGATACAGAGCGTTAAAAGGGAGTGTTTAATCTCTGAGAGCACTACATTCACTTTAGCCTTTAGTCACTTGCAGAATTTGTTTACAATCGCGAAACGTTTCTTATATTTACAATGTGTTTATGTTACACAGAATGTCAAATCGTGGCAGTACATAGCATACCTAGGCAACATGTCAATTTAATTTAATACTTTTCTAGGAAGTGTGCAAATGCCGAGGTGTTTTATATAATCAAAGTGTAAAATTACATTAAATGTCATTTTCAAACTAGAAATTTATACATGTAATGGAAGTTAAATTAGAACATGAAAATAATTACAATCGTGTCTGACAGCCTGCTTGTCTCAAAGTAGATGTGTTTTAATACCTTTCAACCATTACTAATATGCAATAAACTAATGAAGAAACAACTTTTGACTATATATTATGAATATGCAATAAACGAACTCGATCAAGACTGGACGGTAACTGTCAGAACAATGATGTCTATGGATCTTGGAACTGCCAAAATATTTCAGTTATCTTTCTTTCATACTTCGTTTTAAACATAACCGGCCTTCTAACTGCTTAGGCAAAGTATTAAATAAGATGCTTTTCATTCCGATTTCACAGTTTGCCGATACAACATAAATTTAGCTTCAAGGATGTTTTCTCTCGCAGCTACTAATCCACGACTATGCTCATGTAGACGGCGATACAAGTCTTATTTTTAATCTTGGTAATCTTGGGGTCATGACAGTAGGTGACCCCCACCTAACCTGTTCTGGCAAGTAATTAACGTTCATGAGCCACACTTGATAAAGATCATGGTCATAAATTGATTATTGGCTGTTTAGGGAAAACTTTCTTATTTGAGAGTGAAGAGTTTGTTAGTATTTACAGCGACGTAGTCAGTAATGGACCCAATAAATAGTGTCGATCACTGATAACGAATACAGCTTAGTTCGAACTTTCTTTTCTTCTTGGAGCACAAAGGCTATTTTCTTACTAACATTCGAGTAAATTGCATTTGTTGTTTAATCTAATTGCATTCGATTTCGAAACAGTTATCAAAATGAAATACAGCCGAATGCTGTGCCACAGAATCCTCTGACACAGAACACATACGACGTCCTTGCTATAGTTACCTTAAAATGAAGACATAACAGCTTTCGAAACCGACTGCCACCAAAATGAACGACAAACACAGCTGCGTGGAAAATCAATATAAAAATAACCTCTATATGCCAAAGTAAAATAACTTACAGCTAAAGGTCGCATTGCCTAATGTAATGGAACCCATAAAACCGACACAGCTTGTTAAAAATGGTGTATGTGACGCAGTAGAATTGTATAACTTTGCGGAATGAGTGTTTCACTCTGCAGCCGAGTGTTCACTGTTTTGAAACATCATAGCAGACTTGGACAGGGACGCAAGTACGTTCCACAGCTGATACCGGACAAACATACGCTTCTAAGCTAAGACAACAGAGTCATTACTTACCAATAAAGGTTTCCACTGTATATTGCACACAGTCGTCAGTTCTGTGGTGTACGAGTTTCTCAAGCATTAGCAGTATCTTAAGCATTGGTGGTATCTGTAGACTCTGTTGCCGTATAGGTGAGCCTCGGCTAAGTTCAGTTTTAGATGCTTTGCACAAGAATAGCTTTTAGGGAGTCTACTGAAAAATTATTCGAATAGTATAAAGAAGTTAGTAGAATGTATTTCTAATTTTGATAATATACTATCAGAACACATTGCACGAATTCAGAGTTCTCATCATCACATGCCCCATTATCTTGGCCATAATACTCAAAACTAATTAATTAATTTAATTTCTAAAATTTCAATCTGAATACTATAATGTGATTCTAGATTGCACACCTGATCTTTCACACACAAAACCATTTACTGTTATTGTAATGTTCATTTATTTTAAGTCGTGCCAGAACTAGCTGAGGTAAGAGAACATTTTTTATGGTTTTTACTTTTATTTTATACTACTGGACGAGGGTTAGCATCTTATTTGTCAGATTTCTTAAAATCATGCAGTATTGAGCTAGAAGATGTACGAAGCCAAGGATATGAAAATATTGTAAACAAGACAGGAAAAAAGCATTGGACGTGAATCCTCGTGCCTTTTACGTTTCATTTGTAGCTCATACACCGAATTTGGTGGTAAGTGATGTTAATAGAAGCTCATTGCAAATCTCACACATTTTTTTCTATTGTTCAGGTAATAAATTTATTATTTTCGGCATCAACGTCACGTTGTGATGACGTTATGAACCAGATACCTAATTTGACATTGAAGCCTCTTTCCAGCATATAACTGAAAAGTAGTCTCAATGCTTTAAAAGCTCTTCGCTTTAGTATGGGCAAAATTTATGATGCGTTATTCTATATTTTTATTAGTGACGAGTATGACAGTCATGCAAGGAACGTGGTGAGTTCATAAATGCAGAAAATAAAGAAATGAGAAACTAAAGAATTACATGTTCATAAGTACAGTTGTAATATAGTACAACGTTTAATAAAAAATTAGTACTATAAGCAAAACTTTGCAATGATCAGACATTATTCTTTCATAGGTGGACAAATTTATTGGTCTGGTCAAAAGAGATTAAGACGTATAACGCACAGACAGTTCATTTAAACAGTTGATACTTAATTCAAAATGGGTTTCTGAAGATTTATGTCAACCTGAATTCAACGAAACTGCTCTCCACGTCCCCGAAAACGACATTTTAATTACAAAGCTTCAGAAGAGCCCATTCAGACCCAAATACGACATTTAAATTTTTATTTTTGGTTGTTTGACGCAGCTATCTTACAATTAAATCAAAGATTTATTGTTAATAGAACACAGCAACAAATATTCATTTTTGCAAAACATTGAAAGCTGGAGTGGACTGGAGAGAGACCAAAGGAAAATACAATGGCTCAACCCAGAACAAAAGTTAACACATGACAATAGAACGGATATCGATGGGTAAGATCTGTTCAATGAGCTACAATTGCTTCCATTATTTTTTGTAAGCAAAATCACAACTCTACTCAGCGGGTTAAATTATATTTATTACTATAATTTAATGTCTGCGTTTCCAAACGTTTCAACACTGTGATCATGGGGTTGGTCTGAGATTCTATTATTCTGTGCAACGGATCTGAGATGTACCCTTTACCCTGTGGTTCCTTCAAGATGCAATTTCCACCCCCACACTACTACAGAAGTCAGACAGACGCTCCTAACGTTCTAAAGAGAAATGCCTGAAAAACTTCCAGCAATAAATATCTTCTGGAGTCGTCCGCTGTAAGGAAGTGACACAAAAATTCACAAAATTTCTTACGTAACTAGTGGGATACTTGGGTACTGGAGTAGTGCTAGTTAGTATAAGAAAAACATGAAACTAACGAAAATTATAATTTATTTTGCAAAAATTCTGAGAAATCACTATGGCACTTTCAGTTATGAATTGAACTAGTTATTTCCTAGTTCTTTTCAGATTGTGAAGTTACCTCTCAAGGATAGGTTTCGCTAATGAAATTTATATACAAAGTTTAAGATTGTTGTTGACTTGGCAGAATGGCTGAGAGGCATGCCTACTCAACTTGAATAATTATCCTTTAGAATGTTAGAATGTTGCTAGGTACGGTCGAGGCTGTCGTGTGTAAAATGTAGTGAAATGTACTGTTGTGGAGGAAATATGGGGCTTGCAATAGCTGTAGCGCACAATATCGTAAGCTGCGATGACTGCTGTCTGCGCCACTCGCTGCTGACAAATAAGATAACTCTCATTCTCTCTGGATTGACCCTCACCAATCAAACTCTTCCTACTCCTTGATGAAGTCAAGGATTCGTATTCGCCCCTAGTCTAACTAATGGTGTGGTACACCAATCAGATAACCAGTCCACTGCGATGCCACTCAAAAATTCGCTCGCAGGCGTTTAACTATAATTCTGTCCATTCACACCACACAATAAGTGTGTTGGCCAACACAGTGAACAACATTTAATCACACCGACTCAATATAGAGAGTCGCACTTCGATTCGCTCTCGACAGAGGTGCTCTCCCAGTGAAGTACTGAGGAGAGACTTGTTCCTCGCTCCATGAACGAAAATGGAACGGCGCCTCTCTGCGCCAGACATGAAGGGGTAAATCTTTCAGTCTCTTCCATTACTCCTTCAGCTCAAGGCATCAGAAATATCGTCTGCCAATCGGCATTGTTCTTCTAAAACGGGAGAATGACGTTTTGTTTAAGGCGACCAATCCGGAAACTTGTAGCATCGGCAGTTGGCGTTTGTTATCTCCCTGTGAAAACCTCTGAAACTGCATGCTATGTGTAAAGAATGCATAGGCTGGCCGCTCCCACACAATGTAGCGGAATTTGCTTTTAAGCCGAACTCGGGGTCGTTCCTCCTTTCCCTCGGGCGAATGCTGTCCATTCCATGGGCGGCCACTGGCCGACGTAGATGGGTTGGGACTGGCCTCCTGGCGTGCGGTTGCCGCTCTGGAACTAAAAGCTCCTGTGACCGTCATGTCTGGAATGTATGTGTGTATGCCAGCCTCGAGTATTTCAACCATAGTGCGCACTTGCGATTTATTAGTTATTTGCATATCGTTTACATGAATTCATACAACATTGACTTTATATTATCGAGTTTGGGTTCGAATGAAGCGTCTTGATGTGCAGAATATGATTGTGAGGGCGGGATTTGTAAGCAATGAAGGTCAGGAGACCACGACGTCTTACAACACCTTTACACATAAGTTATCTTCAGAATTAAAAATAATAAAAAAATATTGGTGATCAACCATGAACCAAGACAGAGTGACACATATATCCACCATAAGTATCTAATCGAAATTAGATTTCATAACAGACCGTATCATTAAAGAATTTTCGACTTAAATGCCAGAAAATTTAACTCGAAAATGAACCTTACTTTATTTTAGAGTAAGTACTAAAGAAAAAATTGGAACATAAAAATTAAATTCTCCTTTGTTGACATAGAGGGGGTAACAGAGGGGTGCCCAGGCTATTTTACGCACCTTGGCGCCCAATATCGTTAACATGGAACTGCAGTTTGCAAGTTCCTTTGTGTGAGTGGAGAAGTGTGTATCTCTATGGGTGGTGCTTAAAAGCCGTTTTGGTCAGTCTGTTTAATTTTGATATAATCGTGGAACTTTGTGATAGTCGATGGTAATGTGTCAGAATGTTGTGGAATGAACAATTCTCAAATAAAAGCAAGTTTTCAACTGTAGTTCAATTCTATTTCAAGAAGCATACTCTAATTGTAACACGCCACTTTAAATAGTCCTGCCCTGCATTGAATTCAGTGTCTGTTATACTGAACGAGGGGCAACAGCCTCGCCACATTGGCCCAGCTGTCATATCAACGATAGTAACCGCTATCGGGTTTGGCTAACACTTTAATGGGTGAACATTCGGATCTGTCGAGCGCTGTTGGCAGTCGGGGTGCACTGAGTCCTGCGAGGCAGATTGAGGAGCTACAATGAGCAATAACGACTGTGGTCACGAAAAGTGACGACTGCTGGGAGAGCGGTGTTCCACTACATATCCGCATCCAGGAACGCTTATCGACTCACGATGACACGGCGGTCGGTAGGTACTGTTGGGAATATCGAGGCTTGTTCGGACGGAGGAGTTTATTCTGGACGGCGTAAAATGGAGACAACAAAGAACGCACTTTTTGCGAGTCACTGGGACTTAAGTACAATGCACCATTGAAACCAGGATTCGTAGGTACTCAGAGAGTGCACAGGGTAAGGTTATGAATGCGGATGGAGCCGTAAACAGTTACTGTGAGCTGCACAATCAAACGCACAACTTAATTTTTTTAAGAACCACTCCTTTACACATTGCTTTAAAAGATCACAACTAAACAATACCGCTTAAGGCCTAGTTCAAGAACTTGAGATTCTTTCTGGGCTGAAGGCCCAAAACCACACCAAAAACCAGAATGGCTGAAGGCATGGCTTAAAAATCAAAAGCAATTAAAAAGAGAAGGTAATTTTTTTCCTTAAAAAACCATTCAATTGAAAGCAATTAGCGGCAAAGGCCTACACTACACGTCTGAAGGATGACTATAATTAAAACGCATTAATAAACAATTTTTCCAACCATGAAATTTCTTTTTAAACTTACAACAGAACGGCGGAAGGCCTAATTAAAGATATATTAACTTATTGCATGGCTGAACGCTTGAAAAAAAATTGAAATAACGGCTGAAGGCTGAACAACAATTGAAACAAACCATTTAAAATAGACCCCTTCCTTCTTATTAAAAATTTTCCTTCAAAGAGTACACATGGCTGAAGGCCTTATTAAAAGGGGCTCGCGTAAATCCTCGGCTGAACACCACACGTAACACATCGAACAGCTAACGGCTTAGGGGCCTGGATTACAAACAATTTCAGATGGAACCAAGTGTAAGGAGACAATTTTCTTTTCCTTTTTTAAAATAAAATCAATCTTCAAAATTACAAACTATTTCAGATGGAACCAAGTGTAAGGAGACAATTTTCTTTTCCTTTTTTAAAATAAAATCAATCTTCAAAATTTTAATTTATCACAGCTGAAGGCCTTTATGTAAAATTTAAAAGAACTCAATTAATACACGGCCAAAGGCTACGAATAATACTTCAAACTAAAATGAAAATCACAATCTAAAATAAACAGAACAAGTGGTGCTCAGAAGTGTTCTAAGGTTCGGCCTGAGAACGTAGCTCAAACTTAAGGTGAGGTGAGATAGACAACCAAGAGTTGAAGTAAAATAATCGGATGGCAAAACGAACTTTGGACGACCCAAGGACAGACCAACACTTTAACCAATTCCTTTCTGTCCAACCAACGGCACAACGATGGAAAATGTCGGCTGAGGACGAGGGTACGAACAGCACAATGTTTTCAGCAATCGGCGTCTAACAATAGCGAAGGCAACAGTAACCACTCCAAGCAAAATATGAACCAAACAACTTAACGGCTGTTGAACTACACATGGTGCCAGACAGCATCAACACTACGAGGAAAGGCACACTGCCGGAAAAGTATGCTAACGACCAGGGCAGGTAACAGGGGCGTTAACGGCCACAGGGCAGAAAATACCGCTGGTGCACTTCACTGGCAAGTAACTTTCAATTTATTAATTAATCACAATATAGGAAGACGGCTGCAAGATTTCGCCAACCCAAACAAACCATACGTTGCTAGCCCGAATGGCCCAGGGAGCAACAATCCACAAATGAATGAAGAGATGTCACAATAGTTGGGGTTTCATAACAGGTTAACTCAACTTCAGCGTCCAGATACGGTGGGCAACGAACTTTGTCGCTCTCACAGCTAGCACCTCACGTTCCAACAGTGCGTGCATGCCGCCAGTGGCCCCAGCCTGACCGCGTACTGTGGAGAGTTCCTCACTGCTCCGTCCCAACCGACTGACTACATGCAGCACGCAGACAGCATTAAAATATCTGCTCAGTGAAAACCACACAAGCTACACACAGTTCCGGGAAACACTTCCACAAACAACTCGAACAATACTAAAACCAGTGACTGTGGAACAACAAGGACGAATCTCAAGTCGACACACTCTGAGAACCCAGAAGCGGCGACGACCTCATACATGTCATCCGATGAGACGACCGACCGAACGACCAACTACGGTTGTCTCCACTCAAGTCACGTCTGTCGGCAACGTTGGGGCGAGTCATGGATGTCTGGACCTCACTGCTGCTCCGTCCCGACTGAACTCCCGACACACGATGACGCGGAAATACTGCCTCTTTAATTACAGAACTCACTATGTAGCAGCCTGGGACAAAACCTTTATTTTGTCAAACAGTATTTTGTGTGTGTTTGTGATTCTGTACATAGCAACTTCGGATTTCTCCGGGTCTCGATTTTTAATATGCCGTTGAGGTTCTACATAGCATTCGAAAATGGTAGTGTTGGACTGACAGATGTAATTGCTTCCACACTCGCAATCGACGTTATTAATCGCAGAAATGCTGATGCCGAGACTGTCCTTAACAGAGGTAGAATCTCATTTATCTTCTTTCGACATCGGAAGACTTTCTGAATGTAGCGTTGGAGAAATGAAGGAATGCAGGCGGTGGGTGGTCACTTGAATGATCAACAACTTCACGTTTCCTTTTCAAGCAAGACGCTGACTTCATATCACATTGAAACGTCCCCTTTCATCAAGTATTCATGACTGTGCTTAAACTGACACACAATATTTTTTTATCGCAACGCAATCTGACTTTCAGATATCCCTACAAAGGAATGGCCCTGACTAACATTAACCTGTACCTTTCACAAATCAATTACCTCACAAAAATCTTCGTTACTCAAGCTACTGCAATACAGCGAGCGCCACTACTGCCAGCTAAATAAAAGATTCAAACTACAGAAGGCACTAACTACTGATAGGCATAGTTAGCAATTGAAAGATTTTAATAGAGAACAAACAATGTATTTACCTTAACATCATAATATATATAGTAGTTCATGACATCCAGTTTTACAAATTTCAAAACTCCGCCATCTCTCTCCCCACATCCACCACTGCTGGCGGCTCACCTCTAACTGCGCAACGCTACGCGCTGTTCACATCCAGCTGCCGCTGCCCAACACTACAATGGCAGACAACAATGCAAACTAGCCACAGACTGCACACAGCACAGCCAGCGATTTTCATACAGAACGCTATGTAACGTTATCAATAAGAAAACATAAGCAGCGTACTTACATAGCCTACTTACATAGCCCCCATGCCCCCACAAAATATTTTACAAATTGTTTTGGGCAGTGGCCAATAATGATTTGATAAAATTTTTCATAATTACAATAACAAAGATATCAAATGCACACACTTATTGATACAATGTTGGTCAAAAGCTAAAATTTTCTCACAGTCCATAATGACAGTCCAGATTGTTCATCACTGTAAAATTGCAGTGTTTTTCTCAAGGTCTGAGCAGTAAAGGAAAATGAAAATGGAAGTAATGGATTTCCACAGAGTCTTGAAGAAGTAGTGTTGTCCTTCCAACGGAAAGACAGTGCTGACTCTTGACATGCTGATAGGTAATGGGCCACAACAGAGCAAACCCACAGCAGAGTCATACGAACTTTTGAAGAATATTGGTAAGTAGGTCATCACAGAGCAGACCCACTGTAGTCCTGGTAGAGAGAATGGTATTGGTGGACCACCAGAGTTGCAGACCCACAGCAGTCCTTGTAGAAATAATGGTATTGGTGGGTCATCAAAGATGCAGACCCACTGTAGTCCTTGTAGAGATGGCCAGCAGCCATCTGCTGCGACTGTGCAGGTGCACAATCACCATCGAAGAGTCTTGTAGAGAAGATAGCAAGTCCATAAACACTTGTACACTCACAAAGTTTTTGAATTGTCCTTAGAACCAGCAATGCTGTTATCCAGTCCCTTGCTGAATTAGTAACACACGTGCAAACACTAACAGTCCCAACTTCTCACATATTGTGCATTACTATGACCAACAGAAATGTGTGCAGTGAAATGAATGCTAACAAGTTACTTAATTTGATGAACTGCTGTCAATTACAATTTTATAACATAAGAATACAATAACAAAGGTACAAAATACATCATTAAAGAACATAACAATACAGATAACATTTGTAGTACAGGCTTTACAAAACAATAGAAATAAACATATACATCACTGTTACAGGAATTATAAGTACCTACATAAAAGATCAGAATAACTTTTGAAACATCAACCTCACACATGAGCATTAAAACAAAACAGAATAAATAATGTCTAAACATCTTTACAAAGTACATAACAGATTGTTAATGCAAATTATATTTGAGGATAACAGTAGTCCTCATCATAGTTCATGTAGCTGAGTATTAGAAAAATTCTACAACATGTCTTACCAGATAAACATATAAAGACAGGAAGAACATAAATACACAAAGGTACACAAACACATAGTGGAATTACACAAAAGGAAAGGACAGAGTTCGTTTTCAGTGTAACATTTGGTACTGCAGTCCAACCCAAAACTTCATTCCATTGATCTTTCGTCTTATTTCAACCTTTGCTTCCACCAAAAAAATCCTATCCAAGCATGCTTTCTGTATTTTTCTCGTATAACCTCTCAGTGCATTTCTTCAAATTCATCGCAACTCATTCTCTTATAGGCTACCACCTCTTAAGCCAACTTAAATCTACTGAGCTCAGATGCTAAACTAAGGGACGAGGCAATGCAGCAGCACAAAACAATTAACGCAAACAGCAATGAAAAAATGCAGATTTGCGAAGCAAGCAGCATTATAGAAATTAGCAAAGCAATTGCAATATTACAACTAATATAAAGCAATGTGCAGCAAACAAGAAAAATAAATCAGTAGTAAACTGGCTTAGAAGAGTAACACAAAGTCAAATTCAGTAACACTATGCCTGCCAAACAGGAGCAGCAAACGAGATAACTTATATCTAAACATGACATAGCTCAAGCAGAAAAAAACATTACACTAAAGACAATAATGCAGACAAGGGAAATGTATATTCACATCTTAATGTCTATGTAATTGAAGTGGTGCACCACAGAAACTAATTCTACAAAAAATTACCAAGTACTTGAATAGAAAATTATGTATGCAGTTACTGTTATTAGTCCCTTCTTATTGTTCTTTCCATTCCAAGAGCTCCTTTTTCGAAGAATGTGGATCATAAAATAATTATTTAATAGATCTGTTGACAGAAAGTGTTCACATTAGCAAATACATTTAATTTTATTTTATAAAACAAGTGCTGCAAGACAGCTGGAAAATAGATATTAAACAAAATGAGCAATCTCTCAACTACAAAGACAATAGATGTAAAATGTTTCTCATCATTTCATTAGGCATTTCAGTAACTATCATAAATTAAGAGCTCCACAGTGTAATCATATGTTTTCAAGTTTGAGCGTGTCATATTTGGGATGCTTTCTACAAAGGAATGTCAATAGCGAGGATAAGGGTCTCCCTTTTTTTTCTACCTGTGCCTCTGAAAAGGCACACCCTAATGGCTTGTTCTCCAGGCGTCTGACACAGCTGGGTGCCCACGACACATTACGTGCAGGTGGTCACTTACTTTCTTACGGAAATATTTACGACAGCAGTTTCCGCTACAGTGACAGTCTCATATACAAAATTTCACAGGTCGAGAATTTGCGTTGCAAATGTGTAGAAGCAAAATCTTATGCATATAGCAGTGTCCAAAAAATTTTCGCCGGCATTGTGATACATTCACGTATTTACACACATTTAATAACTCTTAAAGTATGATTCTTAGTTACCAACATCCTTCTTCACAAGTCAGAGTCCCTAACCACTATTCAGTACTCCTTACCTTATTACACATATATATATTCGTCGACACGTCAATCTTGCGATGACACTTCAATATATCATCATAATAAATACATAGCATAATCAAATTCCTCATATAGCATCAGCTTATTGATCATAAACATACCGCAACAGCATAATACACATAGTCATCGTAATAATAACATCATAACACCTCAGTCAACTCTCAAAATCGTCATAGCTTCCTCCAATAATTTCAAAACCTAAAAAAATGCTCTGCTCATGTCTAAAGTGTCATCTGCCTCAAACGTACTTTAAAAATCGTGGTCCCATACCAAATATATCATTCAAAGCTCTCATAATATCACAATGGGTCCGAAAAAATATGAAGAATTCACAAAGTACAGACAAAATACAATTTCGTAAGTGTGAAGTTATCCAACGGTGTAATTACATAAACATCTGGCACTGCCATAGTAAAAAAGTTTGTCTCTCTCAGTTAAATGATCAGATAGCTATGTAATTTAAGTGTTAGAGGAATATGGTACCGATGTGTAAAGTTGTATAAGCAAATACCATATCAGCTAGGGCTCCTTGTGCTTGCCAAACACATGATACACAAAGTAGGCGTGTACCCCCCTGAGGATTAATGTAATTATACCCTCAGGTGTTACAGATTACAGCAATGGAATGAAATGTATCACGGAAAACCTTTGTATAATTGTACTTCAAATATCTTTAAAAATAAATGTTTTAAGTACAAAATTAATCACTCAAATACGTATACTATAGCGCTAAACTGTGCGTCTTGTTGTAAGATAATCCCTGTGGAAGTGTCGTAGTTATTGTCCTCCGAAAGCTAAGTTCTGCAGAAGTCAATGTACTTATCTCATGATAAACAAAATTGAAATGCTTTGCGTATAGATATCTTAGTTATTACGCTTATTGTTGTGATGAAGAAATTACTGTGCTGTAACGTATTGTTGTGCTACGGAAAAGGCTGTCTCATTGTAGCTATACCACAAAAGTTACTACTAAAACATGTTTTACTCTCCAGAATAATTCAGAAAAACTGTGCAGATATAAAACAGAAACACCGCAAAAGCATCGTTGTAAATTGTCACTCATTAGTAGCGTCGTGATAAAATCGTGTAGCTGTCACATAGACTAACCACTGTCTCATCTGGTATCTCACAGAAAGTACCTTAAATCCAGAATGTATTTTCAAGTAAACCAAAATGTTGCATTAGAATCTCATTAGCAGTACTGGTATAAGTTATAAGTATGTAAGCCTTATAGTCATTACGTAATCGTGCAACTAACAAGCAAGAATGTACAAATAACAACACTGTATCATCTGTTCACTATAACAATGCATTCATAATTTCTGTTTAAAAATATTCCCTAGGTTCTAGACGGCATAGTTAACTTCAAAACATTGTTGCATGTTAACAGTTTCTCAGTGTGACAAAGAGTACTAGTAATGTGAAGTGAAATTTTTATAGCAAAGACTAAATTAAAAAACAGTTTATCTCTCAATAAACGATTTTACATGTGAGATGTGGTGTAACCCTTTGCTCTTCTCAGTACGCAGAGTTTCAACTTGAATGCAATTATCATGCGGTATTCGTCCATAAAGAATACTGGAATTTTGCTCAAGGTTAGCGTCAATGTTATTTTTCCCTGAGCCAGCGGGCGCAAGTGGCTGCCTGCGGTGCAAGTCATTGTCTGTTTCTTTGTTGGAGCGCGTCGTTACTGGGATTAGGAGACCTAACTTTTACAAATTCACCGTGACGAGAGGGCCCTGCCCTGTTTAAATCCCGCCAGTTCTGATGCAGTTCAGGTCTGTCGTTACGATCATATCGTCTGTCGTCATGTCGGTAGATTCCATAGTTTCTTTTTTGTCGGTCACGTGGTGGAGAATTTCTCCCTGAGTCGTAAATGCGTGCTGGACTGTTGCGTCTAAAGTTATTCTGTCTCCCTTGATAATAATTGTTTTTGTTCCCATATTGCCTGTTTCTATGGTTATCCCTGTCATATTCATTACTACACAAATGCGATCTTTCTCTGTAACTATTATTACTCTGCCAAAGGTTGTCATACGGGTGGTGTCTGTTTTGGTCACGATTTATGCTATAAGAATAGCCTTGTCGTGTCCATTTATTATTTCTGTCATCACGGAATTGTGACAGATGTGACCTGTAATTGTTGTACTCCTGTTTTCTCGTTCTGCGATTGTCAGTGTCAATTTCCAGTTCTTGTAACAGTCCCTGAAAAGCTTCAATGTCGTCTTTGCAACGTCCTGCTAAAATAATATGTCGTAAATGTTCAGGCAGTTTTATTAGGCAAATGCGGATGAGTTCTGAGGGGCTGTATGGGTTTGAAAGATATTGATTCTTATGCAACATGTCTTCAAAATATTTGACAAGACTCGAAAATTCAGATTGTTCAAAGTGTTTCATCATCATGATACTATGTTTTACTCGGTCTTTTGTAGCTTGAGAGCAATATGCTGAGATGAAGGCATGGTAAAATTCTCCCTCCTGTGACAATCGTGAATGACAGATCGCTTTCTTACAGCTGGTTCATTCTCTAAATAGCCACACATAAATTCTAATCTGTGCTCTAATGACCAGTTGGGAGGAAAACAATGAGAGAATTGATGGAGCCACGCTTGTGGATGAATGTCGTTGCCGGAATTCTTAAATGTTTTGAATTTACGTGTAGTAATGAACAGCTTATAGTCGAAATCATGATGTCGGCGAGTCGCATATCGGTCATTGTTACGTCGTTTCGGCGATTCCATTTCAAAATTCGGTGCACCTTGCCAATTTCTTTCATAATTTCCGAAGGGCCCTGAGTTATTATTTTGTAGTTGTTCCGTATTTCTATGTCCCTCTTCCCGTACTGGAGCGCGAGTGTCCTCTGAAATATGTAATTGTTGTATTACCTGCGTCAACTGATCTTGTACCTACCGGATTTCTCTTTTGTACTGTGTATTGATTTGATTTTGATTTTGTTTGAATTTTCTAATTTGTTCTTACTGTTGTGTGTCAGTGAAGGCTATGGGTCTTGTGTCATTCAGATCATCATCTACCTTTGTAGATAAGTTAGTGACCTGCAATAGTGAACACATTTCCTCAGTGTGTTTTTCTGAACCAAGTTTCAGAGTGTCCATTTCTGTTGAAATCGAATCTACTGTGTCCTTTAAGTTTTCCTAAGTTTTTGCAAGTTGCGTAACCGAATCGGTAGATGCAACTGAGTCAAATTTAGCCCACAAGGTCTCATGATTTTCATGAACAATGGTTTGCAGTTCTTTTATGGCTGCTTCGTGATTTTGCAATGCATTTTCATGCCGCGAAAAAATAGGTTGAAAATGCTCACAAATTTGTGTTTTTACGTCATTACAGACTTTTTGACATTTCGATTCAATGTGATGTAACTCAGTAGTTAAATCTTCACGTGTTTGTTCAAGTGTGGTGTCTGACTTCCGAAGATTTTTTTCCACTGCGTCTAACTGTTGCTGTGTTTGTCTCTGGTGTTGTTCCATTGTGTCTAACTTTGGAAGATTTTGTTCCATTGTGTCTAACTTTTGAAGATATTGTTCCATTGTGTCTAACTGTTGCTGTGTTTGTTTCTGATTTTGTTCCATTTTTTGCATTAATTGCAATAATAATGTATTAGTGTCTGGAATCTGTTTCTCTATGCTTTTTGGCAGTGCATTATCACCGGCAACATTCACATTCTGACAAGCAGAAAATGTGTCTTGACTCATTTGAGGAAACGGTGAGGACCCAAAACCTAAGTCTACAGTATTTGCAATATTGTGTTCTGTCATTTCGGATTCCTGAGGCAAGCTGTTGCCGACCGATCGATCGATAATGCTTCCTTGTTCACTACCTGTTTCACTGTCTATACCATGATTTGCCGCCCGCTCCATTTCCCTATGCACAATTACCAAATTACTACTTCGAATGTCTGTTAATTCACTACACAGTGGTGCTGATAAGCTACGCTCGTCGTCACTATTATTTCTCAGTTTACTTTGAAGCCTAGTGTTACGTTTTTCAAACGCCATTATTGTCACAATATTTCACACGATAACACAGAAAAGCACAATTTGAAGAGCAAAAATAAGAGAACACATTAACATAGCACTGAAAATAATATGTAGTTAATTGCAAGCGCAGCTGCGAAATACTTGGTGCAAATCTACGTGCATGCCACAACTGTTTTACTGTACAACAATGAAAGACTGCAACTACAAAGGAGATTCTCTCTACAATTACGCACTAGCAATAATCAATAGCTACACTAATTACACAAACTACAAGAAAAAATCAGAAGATTCTAGTGAGGTATCCTCGGCTAAGGGTCGACATATGAAACGTCCCCTTTGAACAATTATTCATGACTGTGCTTAAACTGACACACAATATCTTTTTAGCGCAACGCAATCTGACTTTCAGATATCCCTACAAAGGAATGGCTCTGACAACATTAACCTGTACCTTTCACAAATCACTTACCTCACAAAAATCTTCGTTACTCAAGCTACTGCAATACAGTGAGCGCCACTACTGCCAGCTAAATAAAAGATTCAAACTACAGAAGGCACTAACTACTGATAGGCATAGTTAGCAATTGAAAGATTTTAATAGAGAACAAACAATGTATTTACCTTAACATCATAATATATATAGTAGTTCATGACATCCAGTTTTACAAATTTCAAAACTCCGCCATCTCTCTCCCCACATCCACCACTGCTGGCGGCTCACCTCCAACTGCGCAACGCTACGCGCTGTTCACATCCAGCTGCCGCTGCCCAACACTACAATGGCAGACAACAATGCAAACTAGCCACAGACTGCACACATCACAGCCAGCTATTTTCATACAGAACGCTATGTAACGTTACCAATAAGAAAACGTAAACAGCCTACTTACATAGCCTACTTACAACATGAACCACAGCTTTTCTTTGGGAACACATGCTTCATACGATTAATTCAGGAATGGAATTGGTTCTCGCCAGAAATAGTTTTTGCTCTGTGTACCACTTAAAATACTATATTCTGGAAGAGAAAGTTAAAGAAAATACTATGCCCTGTTAAGGACACTCTCAGCCTCAGGATCACTGGGGCTTATAACGGCCCTTGTGAGTGAGGAGGAAGCAGTTACATCGGTATAACGTCGCAAAGCGACATGAAATGGAATGCTTATGTGAGGAGTGCGGTAGGAAAGACGAATGGTCGACTAAGGTGTATTTGTAGGAAAATGTGGTCCATCTACAAAATCAAAAAAAAAAAGGTTCAAATGGCTCTGAGCACTATGGGTTTTAACATCTGCGGTCTTGAGTCCCCTAGAACTTAGAACTACTTAAACTTAACTAACCTAAGGACATCACACACATCCATGCCCGGGACAGGATTCGAACCTGCGACCATAGCAGTCTCCACTACAACTAGCCATTTGCAAAAGTGATCGCATGATGGACGATGGTGTGACCTGTTCTTGAATACTGATCGAGTATTTTGGATCCATACTGTAACGGCACTACCGCTTGGGATAGGAAAAGTCAGTTTTTGTGCAATATTTCTGAGCACACAAGTTACAGTGAGGCATAGGCCTGTTTACAGTGAGTTACGCTCACCAGCAGTTGCGAAATAAAACAGAGGCCACAGAGGCATAGAACCGCCGGAAAATGTACACGGAGTGGTTTGCATGGAGCAAGTCACAGGCAGAAGGGGGGCCACTGGCTAACCTAAGTGTAACGAGTACGTGATGCAGGGCAGTGCGTTTAGCAAAACAGAGGTGCACAGCTGCATATAAATAGGTGCCGGTTCACTAACAAAGCATACAAGTGTGACTGCTCTCCTGGACTGCCGAGCGTGTCACACCACCACCTACACCAGGGCTTCACTACATACGTGCTCGCGGAGCAAGGTGTGAGCAGCAAGGCGCGAGCTTGGAGCAGCGCGGGCACGCTATCCCCACTACTGGACCCGAGTGGAGAGTGGGGAGAGTCACGTGAGGCACACAACAGCTTCTGCCAGTCAATGTAAATCCGCAGCCACCTGCAGGGATATCACTCACGAATTATTACTGTGACAAATGAAACAAATAAAGGAGAATGAACGCGTGCCACATAATTTTATTAGCTTAGTGAATGCCTCTACATTCGTATTAATTTGTGAACTGTTACACAATAAAAGGTGTCAATGAAGTGTGGTACTCTCCGTTATCTTGTACTTTCTGCCCTTTACAATTGCGTCTATCTTCGGAGTAATTGTTCTTGTGCATTGTAGACACAGCGTGCAGTTTCAATTTCGATCAGACAATGCGTTTCTCAGGCGCGTCTTGTTACATTTCATTGCAGAGAACAGTTGTTCACAAACATACGTGGAACCCAACATTGATATTATTGTAGCCGCCAGTTTGTCCAAACGAGGAAATCTATCCTGAGGGAAGTGTCTGTAGAATTCCAAAATGTTTTTTCTTGTTCTGAAAGTTGTCTCTGTATTCTCTGTCACACTGCAGGTCAATAATTTCTAGTTGCAGCTCAGGACGAATCTCTTCAATATTCGCTGAATATGGAGAGGAGAACAGATAAAAATCACTGTCTAGTGCTGTAAGATCTCGAAAGCGTTGATCAAATTCTTCCTTAAGGGCAACTAAACTATGTGAATAACGTTCACAGTCTTTGTGAACATCTTGCATGGATGATAATTTAGGAAAATGGGCTAGATTTCATGTTTCCAGCTGACTCACCCAAAGTGTCAATTTCATTTTAAAAGCTCGTATTTGATCTATGAAATGAGTAATTAGCAGATCTTTACCTTGTAGGGAAATGTTTAAAGCATTCAGATGGCTAGTTAATTCTGCTAAGAACGCGAGATCACATTTCCATAAGGGCTCTTTCAATTCAGGAGCACACATGTTATTTATTTCCATGAACATATTTATCCTATCTAATAGGCAAAAAAATCGATTTAATAATTCGCCACGACTAAGCCAGTGGACCTCGCTGTCATAAGGCAGGCTTTCTAAATCCTCTTGAAAGATTTTAAATTGCCTGTGTTGTAGCTCATGCTTCCTTATATAATTGGTTGTACGAACAACAACACTCATCACATTTTTTAGAGTGATACTCCTTGCACATAAGTTTTCCTGGTGGATCACACAGTGAACGACCCTTATTTCATTCGGCACGGTCAGTTTTTGCATTTTCTCCTTCAACAGCGCAACGAAACCTGATTTTTTCCCTGTCATCGCTGGTGCACCGTCTGTGGACACTGAAACTAAAGAATTCCACGAAAATCCTATATTTTCAACACTTTCTTCAACACTACTTAAAATATCACCTCCGGTTGTAGTGTTCTTCATGGCTACTACATCGAGGAGCTTCTCCCTCACCTGAAGATCTCTATTAACACCTCTAATAAATATGCCAAGCTGCGCTGTTCCAGTGATATCAACACTTTCGTCCAGAGCTAGAGAATACGCCATAAAATCTTTACAGATATTTGCAAGCTGGCTCTGGACGTCGTCTGCCATGTCGTGTATGCGATACATAATGGTCATGTTTGATACTGGCACAATCCGAAACTGTTCAACTTGAGATGGACACAAATGTTCCACCTTAACTACCATTCATTTATTTATTAAATCGCTATCAGTGAAGGGGCGCAGGGATTTTGCTAAAAGCAAAGCAATTTTGTAACTCAATCTGAGAGCTGCCTCAGTTGATTTTTCTTCGTCGTCCAGATCGTGTTTGGATAGCTTCCTTTTAAGTTTAATAACTTCCTGTGCACGATCTGGTCCATCACATTATCCAATTCCGTAGTCTTTCGCGTGGTACAACATATAATGTCGCTGCAATTTATATTTCCTGAAAGAATTCAGCGTTTTGTGACATACTAAACATTTTGCAACACCCTCTTTTCCTGTAAACAGATACAATTCCTCCCAATGGGGGTTGAGCTTCGAAAGCATGGTTGGGGTTACGCAACGGCGACTTGACATGATTCTTAACCAGCGAAGCGAGTGTTAGAGCTGATCGTAGTACTTTGAATGTTACATAGTCGACGCGAATTCAATAGGCACTCTGCAGCCCTATTCAAACATGCGCCACATTTCCCCTCCCACCCCTCCCTCCCTTCTCCTCCCCCTTGCACCTGCTCGCGAGCACATGCCTGAGCAGACGCGAGTACTCGCGCTCAAAACCAGCCAGTTGTTAAGCCCTGACCTACACGAAGCAGCAGGTGGGGCACCAGCATTTCAGTCCATGGCAGGTCGCTGGTTCGACCCTCTGAGGCGAACGCTGGGGTTTCAAGTGAGGCAGGTCTCCTGGATGGTGGGGCATGTCACACCACTGGCTACACACAGCAGCAGATGGGGCACCAGCATCCCAGTCCACAGCAGGTCGCTGGTACGACCATCTGAGGCCGACGTGGGGTCTGTAGCCTGCCAGTGAGGAGCCACTCCATGATTCGCTACTGCAGGCAGTCGTCTTGGCTCCCAGCCAGATCATGGGCGCTTGTTGTCACCTGTGATCCAAACCACGATGGCAAAGAAGCATGCAGTGGGTCACGTGCGGCTCCCAGCGAGTCGTGCTGAGCGGCAGGGGTGAGACCGCTGAGTCGAATGTCGGCGCATCCTGACGTCGCGGCCGTACAAGGCCTACACACAGCGGTGCATGCACGGATCGCTGTGGCAGCCATTCTGGGCCAAGTCGTTTCACAGTCAGCAATGTGGTGTCCTCAGCATTGTGGGACCCGGCGACACAGACCGAGGGGAATGCGGCTCTGTTGTTGGAGACAATAAATCACTTGGAAAGCTCGGACAAGGCTTAATATGGTGCCTTCTACCTCTTCCCCCTACATTTGGTGTTGCTGTTACATTCGGTTTCAGAAGATGCGACTACAGTACCAATACAGAAGCGGGCTGATAGAATTTTTACAGGTAGGCTTGAACAACACACAAGTGTCAACAAGATGCTTCAGAAACTCTGGCGATGCGACATTCTTCTCGAGGAACACTACTGACATAGAAACCTCCAGAAGTCAGACACTCTGATCGGTACCAGATGTTGTATGTAAACAGAGTATCAATCAAAACAACGATTTACTTCGTGCTATATGCTGTCGTCCGCTAGAACATGCGTAAATGGTAACTAAATGCAACACCACAACTATTGGAGCACAGGAAAGCGTACCTGTGAGTGACTGTGTTGCAGATCTTGCGTGGGTGAATTGGCAGAGGCTGAGCTCGTTGTACAAAAGATCTCATGGGCAAGCCCTTCTAATAAAATTTTGTCAACTCTTTATGGATGAAACTGTTATAATGGATAAGATTTTCCTGACATGTAAAAGAACTTTTCAGACGTGTGCGACAAAACACACCTACCAATACAAAAGTAGGGGCCTACTCTACAGGTTTGCTACTTTCAACTAACTAAGCGAAACCAGATTAACAAGAGAACATTGCTACAAACTCCGAAAGTCCATTCATATGCCAGGAAAATGTTCTCCCATATAAGAGTTTCATACGTTTACAGTCAAAAGAAATTTTCATCAGTGAGGTTTGAACGTGTAACCTTTGACACTGCGGCCTCACGCTCCACCAACCTTGCAACGCGTGATCTACAGCACAGTCACTCAGAGATCGCTTTTCATGTCCTTTGTAGTTCTGGTGTTACTTTTAATTATCGTTTACGCATGTTCTACGGGACGGCAGCTCACAGCACGAACTACATCGGTGTTTTGGTTGATACTGTATCGACATACAACGTTTGGTACCGATATGAGAATCTGACATCTGAAGATTTGTGTGTGAGAAGATTTAGAGAGCCAACATCTGAAGCTGACTGCAAAACGATTCTGTTGCCTCAGACGTACATTCATTACGCGTAAAGACCACTAAGATAAGATACGAGGAATTAGGACTCATACGAAGGGGGCTTATAAACAGTCGTTTCACCGTTATTCTGTTAGCGAACGGAACAGGAACAAAAATGACTAGTAGTGATACGGGATACCCTCCGACAGGCGCCGTAAGGTGGTTTGCGGAGTATAGATGTAGGTGTCAGTTACACTTCAAAAATTATTTAAAAAGTCGTCCCCAATATGTACTTTATAAGAGAACGTATTCATGTGTTTAATGTAACTGTAATATTTTTTTGACCTTATAAACCTTTGGCTGAAGAAAGGTTTTATCTGCTGCCCACCTCTCACCTCATATGGAACGGAAATAAAACAGGTGTAACCGGTAAAAGTAAATATATCACTCTGATGAAGGTTACTTGCAACTGTAGCCGATGCGTTGGTTTTTGAAACAAAACGAGGACGCAGTTACATACCTGGAAACATTTCACTGAAAATTGCGGCAGTCACGGAAACTCATGCCCATACAGAACATTTCCGCTTAAAACTAGAAAGAACAAATAAGCGCAAATAAAGGCAGTACGACGGATTCCGGGAACATTATTTCCTCTAAAGCCTCAAGCACCACATCCACTCACTTGTCCTAGAAATTCATAAATCAAAATTTTATGAAAGTGGCTTTTTTTACTTTCCACTAAGACGGCAGATGCTTTCAGAAGTAATTTATCCTGTGTTTCTTGCTCATGTAAGACTTTCTGACGACTGCTTTTACGTCAGATATATACAGTCACTTCACAAAAGATGAATAGTATCGAATATGCACAAAGGAATGAAGGCGTCGCTGTTCAGAACAAATACCTTTCATAGACGGCACGAGGTCATAATAGAAGACAAAAAGACTCAACTCTGTCTCCAAGGACAACGATTTTAAAGTCTCCAGCCACTGCCATGCCTCTGATTAATGTCATATCGGAATTGGTGGTTGATATTTTCAAAGCCCTTCTGGAATGAGACGAATACCTCTGTCTTTAGTTTCCCGCAAAACGTTAAGAAAGAGGATTAACTGCATTACCAGTCAGTTTTTCGAACCTACCGAAACGTGTCATCTGCTCTAACAGAAATAAATCTGCTGGAAGAAATAGCCAGCAGGACTGGCTTAAGAATTTCTGTACTAAAACTACATCTACATCTACATCCATACTCCGCAAGCCACCTGACGGTGTGTGGCGGAGGGTATCTCGAATGCCTCTATCGGTTTCTCCCTTCTATTCCAGTCTCGTATGGTTCCTGGAAAGAAGGACTGTCGGTATGCTTCTGTGTGGGCTCTAATCTCTCTGATTTTATCCTCATGGTCTCTTCTCGAGATATACGTAGGCGGGAGCAATATATTGCTTGACTCTTCGGTGAAGGTATGTTCTCGAAACTTTAAAAGAAGCCCGTACCGAGCTACTGAGCGTGTCTCTTGCAGAGTCTTCCACTGGAGTTTATCTATCATCTCCGTAACGCTTTCGCGATTACTAAGTGATCCTGTAACGAAGCGCGCTGCTCTCCCCTGATCTTCTCTATCTCTTCTATCAATCCTATCTGGTACGGATCCCACACTGCTGAGCAGTATTCAAGAAGTGGGCGAACAAGCGTACTGTAACCTACTTCCTTTGTTTTCGGATTGCATTTCCTTAGGATTTTCCCAATGAATCCCAGTCTGACATCTGCTTTACCGACGATCTATTTTCTATGATCATTCCATTTTAAATCACTCCTAATGCGTACTCCCAGATAATTTATGGAATTAACTGCTTCCAGTTGCTGACCTGCTATTTAGTAGCTAAATGATAAGAGATCTTTCTTTCTATGTATTCGCAGCACTTTACACTTGTCTACATTGAGATTGAATTGTCATTCCCTGCACCATGCATCAATTCGCTGCAGCTCCTCCCGCATTTCAGTACAATTTTCCATTGTTACAACCTCTCGATACACCACAGCTTCATCTGCAAAAAGCCTCAGTGAACTTCCGATGTCATCCACAAGGTCATTTATGTATACTGTGAATAGAAACGGTCCTACGACACTCCACTGCGGCACACCTGAAAACACTCTTACTTCGGAAGACGTTTCTCCATTGAGAATGACATGCTGCGTTCTGTTATCTAGGATCTCTTCATTCCAAACTCAATTTTTAACAAACGTTCAGGATGCTAAAAAGTTAATGAAAAACATATTGGCCAAATAGAGAGAGTAAGAAATTGAACATCTAGGGGAGATAATCCAAGAAAATGCTTTAACAAATCTGCAGTAGAGAAAACGATGCATAAAATGGGGAGGAAATATGGTATCAACAAAGAACTCTGCAATGAAAAGTGCCTATCCAAAAATGCAGAAATAAGAGATTGAAATACAATAGTAAAACCAGGATGCCTGTGTGCAAGCTGTTACCTGACATTAAACTATAGATAAGCGCTTTACGCGACTTTTGCGCCATGTATCACGAACATATGAAGAAGATACTTATTTTTTGGTAGGCTCGAAAGCTGACTGGTAAAACAGTTAATCCTCGTTTTTCAAGTTCTGTGGTTAACTAAAGACAGAGGTATTCGCCTCATTCCATAAGGGCTTCGAAAATATCAACCACCAATTATAAGAAAAATATTGGGAGCATAAAACACAGTAGAAGGTAGGAAATATTGATGTAATGCTGAAATATACCAAAATATAGAAAATATTTCAAATCTAATGTGAAAAAGGAAACTCGTGCTTTCTGGGTAAACTAAAAAGATTTCCAAATATTAGTGGGGTAACGAGTCCACTACAAGCTGGGTCAACGAACTGAAAAAGGTGGTAGTAAGAAACAATATGAAAACAGAAGATATAGAGAACACCAAAGCCTTTTGGGAAAAAGTATTGAAAATTGAAGGATTCCAAGGAGGGGTAGCTAAAAGGACTGGTTGAAATGGTCTGAAGGCAAAAAGAAGAAATATAGTGAACAGATGAAAGCATACTGGAAGAAAATAACAAAGAACGAAGAACTGAAATTGGAACGTGATCCTCAAAGGGCCTAGTCGCAGGACGGAAAAAAAGTGTAGAGTAATGAAATTTCGGGAATACGCTTTTCTGGGTTACGTATTGAAGTGGTTAACGTTGCAATTTCACAGGTTAACGTAAGCGCCAGACAAACCATTATTAATGCGAAATGTTGGCACTTTATTAACCGATATAATAGCCAGAATTTTGAATGCAAGCATACAAACACGTATACGTTTTGCGGAACAGGTGGTGCTTGTCAGTTAGCGGAATAGCGTTCAATGCATGTTGCGCTCGTTCAGTCGGTACAAGAGCGACAAGTTGTCGTCCGATGATGTCCCATATGTGCCCATTTGGAGAGAGACCTAGTGGTTTTAGGCAACATGTCCATACTCTGTAAAGCATGCCGGGTTACAAAAGTGGTATGTGGCCAAGCGTTATCCTGTTGCAAAACACGCCCTGGAATGCTGTTCAACAGGTCGAATCGCCAGACTGACATTCAGATTTTCAGTCAGGGTGCGTGAGATAACCACCAAAGTGCTCCTGCCGTGATACGAAACCGCACCCCAGACCTTAACTCCAGCTGTAGGTTCCGTGTGTCCAGCAAGCAGGAAGGATGGTTACAGGCTCTTTATTGGTCTCCTCCTAGTCAAAAATCGGCCATCACTGACGCCGAGACAAAACCAGCTTTCATCAGAAAACACTTCAGACCTCGACCTTGTCATCCAATGAAGTCAAAAATGACGGTGGATTGGGGTTAGTGGAATGCACGCTACAGTGCATGCGGCTTCGACCTGTGTTTAAAGTAACAGTGTTTTAAAAGTTCGTTGGGTCACTGTGGTGCCAACTGCTGCTGGGATAGCTGCTGCAGATGCAGTAGGATGAGCCAGAGCCATACGCTGAACACGATGGTCTTCCCTCTCGGTAGTGCCACGTTGCCGTCCGGAGCCCGGCCTTATTGTGACTGTACATGACCATGACCACCGCGGCCAGCAATCATGTGCCGTGGCTACATACCTACCAAGCATTTCAGCAGTATCTCAGAAGAATCATCCACCTTCTCGTAACCTACTACACGACCTCATTCAAACAGTGAGGTGTTCATAATGACCTGTTTGTTGCCTTAAAGGCAACTCACCACGTTCAATCCGAACGGTAACTAACGCTCACGACAGTTACTGCGTATATTTAAAGGAAACATGATTTGAATCCTCATAGTGACGCTAACAGCGTCACGCTTATGCGACTGCCTAAATGGCTCTGGGCACTATGGGAGTTAACATCTGAGGTCATCAGTCCCCTAGAACACTGACCTACTTAAACCTAACTAAACTAAGGACATCACACACATCCATGCCCGAGGCAGAATTCGAACCTGCGACCGTAGTGGTCGAGCGGTTCCAGACTGAAGCACTTAGAACCGCTCGCCCACAGCGTCCGGCCGCTTATGCGACTGGCTAGAGATTTGAATAGATATCATCTTTCAGGAACACGCTTACCAACTTTCGCTTATGTCGCATAACTCCTTCTTGGTGTTGCGTTTTCTTCCATCGGTGTATGAAAGGCAATGAGTGAATGATTGATTCATCTTCCTCCAGCCCAAACCGCTAACGGCAGGAAAATAGTTCAAATGGCTCTTACCACTATGGGACTTAACAGCTATGGTCATCAGTCCCCTAGAACTTAGAACTACTTAAACCTAACTAACCTAAGGACAGCACACAACACCCAGTCATCACGAGGCAGAGAAAATCCCTGACCCCGCCGGGAATCGAACCCAGGAACCCAGGCGTGGGAAGCGAGAACGCTACCGCACGACCACGAGCTGCGGACACTAACGGCAGGAATTTGAAATTCGGAGAGGTTGTTAATCTTATACTACAGGGTCAATTAAGACAAGACTTTTCGAAATCCATTCCTAAGGGGGAGAAACAGGGAATGAAAGGTTTTTTGAAAATATGTTGCTATTAAGGCAATTTTTGAAGCTAGACTAAGAAAATTGGTATTAGGTTTGTAGGTGAAATGGTGGGTGGAAATTTCCCTTCGAAAATCAATAAATGTTTAAGAACTACTAAAGTAATTTTGTAGCTATTAGGGCTTGACTTCTCCTTCCAAATAGAAAAACACGCATTTCAGTGCTTCCCGAAATTCAGCCATTATGAGAATGAAATAGGGAATGAAATCTATTATGAAAATATTCCATTATGAAAGCATGTTAAAGCTCTATGTATGAAAATTTGATTTGGCTTCTCGATTAGAAACAGAAAAAGGGTGTTTCACTGTTTTCCGAAATTCAACACCAATGAGGCTGAAATAGGGGATGAAAGTTCTTAGAGAAATATTTCATTACGCGTTCTCCGTTAGATACAAAGGAATAGGCGTTTGACCGTTTTTTTCAAATTCAAACCCCGACAGGGTGATATAAGAGCTGAAAGCTTTTAAGAAAACAGTTATTTTAAATAAGTTTAAAGATAAATGTATGAAAATTGGTATTTCAGTTCTACGTTAAGTGGAAAGAAGTATGTGTTGGGGCGATGAAAGGTTCTATGGAAATATCACCACAGAAACGCAAAAGGCATGATTAACAAAAACTTTGGACTCAAGCTGCCAGACGTACTTTCGAAAAGACCATGATTCCATGGCCTTAATTAGCGCGAAAAGTATAGAAGATGCTGCAGCTTGCGAACAACATCAAAATTCGATTAAAGAAAACAAAACAAAAAAAAATATGCACCCAGTCTATTTGAGAGAAGGTGCGGCCTCTAAGCCAGTGTTCTTATAACAAACAGGGGAAAATCCGCTTATAGAATTCGTTGTTTGGAAATGTATGATAATCAAGCTCTCTAACAGAAACTGAAATTTTTTAACTCTCGTTTCTCTAATAGAGGAATTGGTCACCTGAAGTCCAGACAGATTTTGCCCTGCAGTACTTAGTCACAACGACAGTTTGGATTCACAAATAAATTATCCCTCACGGCCCAATCCACGATTAGAGAATAGTTATTCACTGCTGCAGAATTTTAGATAATATTTATGTAGCTGGCAACAAGTAATTTATGAGACAAATATTGGGTGTTCTTCCTTTTGCTCAAGAAAAATATGCACTAACAACCAAAACAACTCAATTAGCGTTCCTTATCAATTTTACGACAACCTACATTACCTGATGGGTATCTATTAATAACCATCAATATTGCAACACTGTATGGTTAAATGATGATGTCCTCTTGGGTAAAATATCCCGGAGGTAAAATAGTCCCCCATTCGAATCTCCGGGCGGGGACTACTCAAGAGGACGTCGTTATCAGGAGAAAGAAAACTGACATACTACGGATCGGAGCGTGGAATGTCAGATCCCTTAATCGGGCAGGTAGGTTAGAAAATTTAAAAAGGGAAATGGATAGGTTAAAGTTAGAAATAGTAGGAATTAGTGAAGTTCGGTGGCAGGGGGAACAACACCTTTGGTCAGGTGAATACAGGGTTATAAATACAAAAGCAAATAGCGGTAATGCAGGAGTAGGTTTAATAATGAATAGGAAAATAGGAGTGCGGGTAAGCTACTACAAACAGCATAGTGAACGCATTACTGTGGCCAACATAGCCACGAAGCCCATACCTACTGCAGTAGTACCAGTTTATATGCCAACTAGCTCTGCAGATGATGAAGAAATTGAAATGTATGATGAAATAAAAGAAATTATTCAGGTAGTGAAGGGAGACGAAAATTAAATAGTCATGGGTGACTGGAATTCGAGAGTAGGAAAAATGAGAGAAGGAAACATTGTAGGAGAATATGCATTGGGGGTAAGAAATGAAAGAGGAAGACGTCTGGTAGAATTTTGCGCAGAGCATATCTTAATCATAGCTAACACTTGGTTCAAGAATCATAGAAGAAGGTTGTATACATGGAAGAATCCTGCAGATACAAGAAGGTATTAGATAGATAATATAATGGTAAGACAGAGATTTAGGAATCAGGTTTTAATTTGTAAGACATTTCCAGGGGCAGATGTGAACTCGGACCACAATCTATTGGTTATGAACTGTAGATTAAAACTGAAGAAATCGCAAAAAGGTGGGAATTTAAGGAGATGGGACCTGAATAAACGGACTAAACCAGAGGTTGTACAGAGTTTCAGGGAGAGCATAAGGGGCAATTGACAGGAATGGGGTAAAGAAATGCAGTAGAAGAAGAATGGGTAGCTCTGATGGATGAAGTAGAAAAGGCTGCAGAGGATCAAGTAGGTAAAAGGACGAGGGCTAGTAGAAATCCTTGGGTAACAGAAGATATATTGAATTTAATTGATGAAAGAAGAAAATATAAAAAAGGCAGTAAATGAAGCAGGCAAAAAGGAATACAAACGTCTCAAAAATGAGGTCGACAGGAAGTGCAAAATGGCTAAGCAGGGATGGCTAGAGGACAAATGTAAGGATGTAGAGGCTTATCTCACTAGTGGTAAGATAGGTACTGCCTACAGGAAAATTAGAGAGACCCTTGGAGAAAAGAGAGCCACTTGTATGAATATCTAGAGCTCAGACGGCAACCCATTTCTAAACAAAGAAGGGAAAGCAGAAAAGTTGAAGTAGTATATAGAGGATCTACACAAGGGCGATGTACATGAGGACAATGTTATGGAAATGGAAGAGGATGTAGAAGAAGATGAAATGGGAGATCCGATACTGCGTGAAGAGTTTGACAGAGCACTGAAAGTCTTGAGCCTAAACACGGCCCCGCGAGTAAACAACTTTCCATTAGAACTACTGACGACCCTGGGAGAACCAGTCCTGACAAAACTGTACCATCTGGTGAGCAAGATGTATGATACAGGCGAAATACCCTCAGACTTCCAGAATAATATAATAATTCTAATCCCAAAGGAAGCAGGTGTTTACAGATGTGAAAATTACCGAACTATCAGCTTAATAAGTCACAGCTGCAAAATAATAACGCGAATTCTTTACAGACGAATGGAAAAACTGGTAGAAGCTGACCTCGGGGAACATAAGTTTGGATTCCGTAGAAATGTTGTAACACGTGAGGGAGTACTGACCTTACGACTTATCTTAGAATAAAGAATATGGAAACGCAAACCTACGTTTCTTGCATTTGTAAACTTAGAGAAAACTTTAGACACTGTTGACTGGAATACTCTCTTTCAAATTCTCAAGGTGGCAGGGGTAAAATACAGGGAGCGAAAGGCTATTTACAATTTGTACAGAAAGCAGATGGCAGTTATAAGAGTCGAGGGGTATGAAGGGGAAGCAGTGGTTGGGAAGGGAGTGAGGCTGGGTTGTAGCCTATCCCCGATGTTATTCAATCTGTATATTGAGCAAGCAGTAAAGGAAACAAAAGAAAAATTCGGAGTAGGTATTAAAATCCATGGAGAAGAAATAAAAACTTTGAGGTTCACCCATAACATTGTAATTCAGTCAAGGACAGCAAAGACCAGTTGAACGGAATGGACAGTGTCTTGAAAGGAGGATATAAGATGAACATCAACAAAAGCAAAACGAGGACAATGGAATGTAGTCGAATTAAGTCGGGTGACGCTGAGGGAATTATATTAGGAAATGGGACACTTAAAGTAGTAAAGTAGTTTTCTATTTGGGGAGTTAAATAACTGATGATGGTCGAATCAGAGAGGATACAAAATATAGACTAGCAATGGCAAGGAAAGCGATTCTGAAGAAGAGAAATTTGTTAACATCTAGTAAAGATTTAAGTGTCAGGAAGTCGTTTCTGAAAGTATTTGTATGGAGTGTAGCCATGTATGGAAGTGAAACAGGGACGATAAATATTTTGGACAAGAAGAGAATAGAAGCTTTCGAAATATGGTGCTACAGAAGAATGCTGTAGATTAGATGGGTAGATCACATAACTAATGAGAAGGTACTGAATAGGATTGGGGAGAAGCGGAGTATGTGGCACAACTTGACAAGAAGAAGGGATCGGTTAGTAGGACATGTTCTGAGGCATCAAGGGATCACAAATTTGGCATATGGCAGCGTGGAGGGTAAAAACCATAGAGGGAGACCAAGAGATGAAAACACTAAGCAGATTCAGAAGGATGTAGGTTGCAGCAAGTACTGGGAGATGATGAAGCTTGCACAGGATAGAGTAGCATGGAGAGCTCCATCAAACCAGTCTCAGGACTGAAGACTACAACAATAACAACATTCCAAAACCATGAGAACGGCATGCAACAAACATCAGATTTTTCGAACATTGAACATGCTTGGATATGCAAATGTTAGTACTTCAACGCCAACGCCCAAAGTGAGTAAGATTAACGCTATCCTCATTCCGTTTAAAAGAAATGTTTACGCAGTGGTTCTATCATTCAGAAATAGCGTTTCCTTGTTGGTTGACACTGAGAATATCTTGTTACGCCTATTGTAAGAAGGAGAAATATTACCTACGTGTCGGAATCCGACAGCGGCAGGGAGGTGGACCGTTGAGACAGAAGCATGGAGATACCGCCACCCGTTCTGGTCGGGAGAAAGGTATTAAAATGGATTTCGCCTTTTTAAAAATGTTGTTCCATTGTGTCTAACGTTTGAAGATTTTGTTCCATTGTGTCTAACGTTTGAAGATTTTGTCCCATTTGTTTCTGATTTTGTTCAAGTGTTGTGTCTAACTTTTGTAGTGTTTGTCCCATTTGTTGCATTAACTGTAATAACAGTGCACTGCTGTCTGAAACATGTTCCTCAGTGCTTTTCGGCAGTGAATTTGCACCGGCAACATTCACATTTTGACAAGCGGAAAATGTGTCTTGACTCATTTGAGAAAACGGTGAGAACCCAAAACCTGAGTCTACAGTACTTGCAGTGTTGTGTTCTGTCATTCCCGATTCCTGAGGCGAGCTGTTGCCGACCGATCGATCGATAATGCTTCCCTGTTCACTAATTGTTTCACTGCCTACACCATTATTTGACGCCCGCTCCATTTCCCTATGCACAGTTACCAAATTACTACTTTGAATATTTGTTAATTCATTACACGGTGGCGCTAACACACTGCTTTCGTCTTCACTGTCATTTCTCAGTTTACTTTGGAGCCTAGTATTACGTTTTTCACACGCCATTATTGTCACAATATTTCACACTATAACACAGAAAAGCAAAATTTGAAGAGCAAAAATAAGAGAACACATTAACATAGCACTGAAAATAATATCTAGTTAATTGCAAGCGCAGCTGCGAAATACATGGTGCAAAGTTACATGCGTGCCACACCTATTTTACTGTATAACAATGAAAGACTGGAACTACAAAGGAGATTCTCTCTGCAATTACGCGCTAGCAATAAACAAAATCTACACTAATTACACAAACTACAAGAAAAATTCAGAAGATTCCAGTGAGGTATCCTCGGCTAAGGGTCGACATATGAAACGTCCCCTTAGAACAATTTTAGAATAACTGTGCTGATAAACCTCTTACATTATTTGCTTTTCAAACAGCTGAGCAAAACTGAACGTACTCAAACATTCACTAAAGTGACACACAATATTTTTGGCGCAACGCAATCTGGCTTTCAAAAAGCCCTACAAAAGAATGGCCCTTACTAACATTAACCTATACCTTTTACAAATCACTTACCTCACCAAAAATCTTCGTTACTCGAACTATTGCAATACAGCGAGCGCCACTATTGCCAGCTAAATAAAAGATTCAAACTACGGAAGGCACTAACTACTGATAGGCATAATTAGCAAATGAAAGACTTTAATAGAGAACAAACAATGTATTTACCTCAATAGTGTTCAAAAGTCATAATGTATATAGCATTTCATGATATCCAGTATTGCAAATTTCAAAACTCCGCCATCTCTCTCCTCACATCCACCACTGCTGGCGGCTCACCTCCAACTGCGCAACGCTACGCGCTGTTCACATCCAGCTGCCCACACTACAATGGCAGACAACAATGCAAACTAGCCACAAACTGCACACAGCACAGCCAGTGATTTTCATACAGAGAGCGCTACGTGACGTTGCCAATAAGAAAACCTAAACAGCCTACTTACAACAGAACCCAGGGTTATTGTGCGTTTCGGCCCCCAGTGGACCCCACCGGGAACGTTTCATACCAAACGAGTGTAATAACCCCAAATGTTCGCTTGGTAGAGCAGTGATGGTCTATGCATATGTTGAGATAGTGTTTGCGCAGCAATCGCCGACATAGTGTAATTGCAGCGAAGTAAGGGTAACCTTACGACTTATCTTAGAAGAAAGATTAAGGAAAGGCAAACCTACGTTTCTAGCATTTGTAGACTTAGAGAAAGCTTTTGACAATGTTGACTGGAATACTCTCTTTCAAATTCTAAAGGTTGCAGGGGTAAAATACAGGGAGCGAAAGGCTATTTACAATTTGTACAGAAACCAGATGGCAGTTATAAGAGTCGAGGGGCATGAGAGGGAAGCAGCGGTTGGGAAGGGAGTGAGACAGGGTTGTAGCCTCTCCCCAATGTTATTCAATCTGTATGTTGAGCAAGCAGTAAAGGAAACAAAAGAAAAATTCGGAGTAGGTATTAAAATCCATGGAGAAGAAATAAAAACTTTGAGATTCGCCGATGACATTGTAATTCTGTCAGAGACAGCAAAGGACTTGGAAGAGCAGTTGAACGGAATGGATGGTGTCTTGAAGGGAGGATATAAGATGAACATCAACAAAAGCAAAACAAGGATAATGGAATGTAGTCGAATTAAGTCGGGTGATGCTGAGCGTATTAGATTAGGAAATGAGACACTTAAAGTAGTAAAGGAGTTTTGTTATTTGGGGAGCCAAATAACTGATGATGGTCGAAGTAGAGAGGATATAAAATGTAGACTGGCAATGGCAAGGAAAGCGTTTCTGAAGAAGAGAAATTTGTTAACATCGAGTATAGATTTAAGCGTCAGGAAGTCATTTCTGAAAGTATTTGTATGGAGTGTAGCCATGTATGGAAGTGAAACATGGACGGTAAATAGTTTGGACAAGAAGAGAATAGAAGCTTTTGAAATGTGGTGCTACAGAAGAATGCTGAAGATTAGATGGGTAGATCACATAACTAATGAGGAAGTATTGAATAGGATTGGGGAGAAGAGAAGTTTGTGGCACAACTTGACCAGAAGAAGGGATCGGTTAGTAGGACATGTTCTGAGGCATCAAGGGATCACCAGTTTAGTATTGGAGGGCAGCGTGGAGGGTAAAAATCGTAGGGGGAGACCAAGAGATGAATACACTAAGCAGATTCAGAAGGATGTAGGTTGCAGTAGGTACTGGGAGATGAAGAAGCTTGCACAGGATAGAGTAGCATGGAGAGCTGCATCAGACCAGTCTCAGGACTGAAGACAACAACAACAACAACAAGGGTAACAGCCTTAAAAACCATCCACAGGCTGGCCGGCACACCGGACCTCGACACTAAACCGCCAGGCTGATTCGTGCCGGGGACCGGCACGCATTCCCGCTCCACAAGCAGCGCGTTAGATGGCGCGGATAGCCGGGCGGGCAAGGGATAATTACTAACATGATAAAATGCCTTACTACCGTTTTGTATTTCAGTTCAAGGAACACTTAAACTTTATGTTACCTGTTCACCCACTTGGGCATTTCCCCAACAGTTCCCCTTAGCCATGTGAGGCCACATCAGATTGCATTAAATCAGAAGGTTTTGACGTGCAGACACACATCTGGAAAGCTCCTTATCCTAAGAAACATTCCTGTGTCTTACTTCTCATAAATGAGGAATAGCACAGGATGCTAACAATTTCAAAACTGGATGTGTGTTACTACAGGTACACCAGAGACATACAGTGAGTAGATGACGAAGTAGGATATTACCTCCTGGTAAAAACCCTTTCAGAAAAAAAAGGAGACTGTGAAGTGCAAGACAAAGAGTGCCGTATCTGTGGGAGCTCGTATTGGTCGCTAACATCTATAAATTCAATATTTCTTGTATGTCCTGCTCTTTAACCTCAACAAATTAAGTGAAATGCATGCTGTTGTTATAATTCCTTGTGGCTCAATGGCCGAATGATACTGCATCACAGCTCCATCTTTATATATATTTTTATTCGTTGCTACCTGTTTCGAGCTCAAATTATTTTCAAGCGGCACCTACACACAGACAAGATGTCATTCGTACATATGTCCATTTATATTTACGTATCTAATATTTGGCTGTATCATAATTTATTCCTTGTGCCATCATATCGTATTGCTATTTCTCATTTATGAGGTACTTTATTATATTTGAGCAAGGTTGTTAAATTTTCGAGTTACGTGTCAGAGATATGGTTCCGTGTTAAATTTATATGTTTGAAGAAAATCGATTACCTATTACCCATATATCTGAGAAATTTCACGCAATCTGAGGAACATTTCTAGTAAAATAAGTAAATCATTTCGTAATACGTTAATGCTCGCTTCTGCACATGTAATAAACTAAGGATAAAAATAATACACAGAACAGACAAAGCTAGAATACACGACCAACAGGGAACATATAAATTTAAATGCCGCGTCCCTCGAACGTATCAACAATATGTAAACAAAATCGAACACATTGCCGGCCGGAGTGGCCGTGTGGTTCTAGGCGCTACAGTCTGGAGACGAGCGACCGCTACGGTCACAGGTTCGAATCCTGTCTCGGGCATGGATGTATGTGATCTCCTTAGGTTAGTTAGGTTTAATTAGTTCTACGTTCTAGGCGACTGATGACCTCAGAAGTTAAGTCGCATAGTGCACAGAGCCATTTGAGCCAAAATCGAACACAACCTCTCCATATTTAATATAGATCTTCGAGAAAATCTGCACTCTTCAGTAGACATAAATACTATTCTTTCCATTCTTCATAAGCGAGAAAGGAAGCTACATGGAGATATTTGAGGAAACAAATGTACATGCACTTGGCTATATGTCCATATAACAAACGAACAAACAGAACTCAGAGCTATAAAAACTTATTGAGAACTTCGAAAAAATTACCGCTGACAGATAATTCAGACAAACAGAAATATCTAAATTTCGCATGCGGTATAAATTGATTTCCGTGTAACATATAAACTTAACAGTAAACCATGTCGCGGACACGTAACTGGATAATGTAAAACCACGCGCAAATATAATGAAACAAAGCACATCATATTTAAGAAAGAGCATTTACGATCTTACAGCGTAAATAGAACAGTATAATACAAGCAAGTGGTTTATTTTTATTTATAATTATTTAGATAAATGTACTAATGATAGCTTGATTGTATGTAGGTACAGCTTGAAAATGAGATATAATCGAAACCAGCAGCAATAAATAAAAATATATGTAATAAAAGAACTATGATGGATTGCAATTACGAAAGTGTGCTTTCCATACTTGTATACATGTTTTGAAGTGCTTCAGTGACATCAGTAGAGCCCTTAGTCCTCAGTGGAACAAACCATGTCTCTCTCTCTCTGCCTGCCTACCATGCTTTATTGAATTCATCAACGTCTTACACAAAATTTTCATTACTTTCAATGTTTTTGGGTATGCGTGCTACATATTATTATTATACTTCGGTGGGCCAATAATTTTGTGAGTATGCTTGACATTATGAACGTCCTGGCGTCTAGATTTACTTTCGTCTTAACTCATTATGGACGTAAACTTCTTTTTCAAATAAATTTCGCAGAGATGTTTAAAATAGCATTTTGCAATAGGAATTTACATGTTGTCTTGTTGTATCACGTATGGATTTCCATGGATGGAGGGATAACGAAACAATGGATATAAACAGCGCGTCAAACATGAAGCTCTAGCTGACAAGATTTGTAGGTCCGCAAGGATTACGCCGATTGTGTTTATCTATGCAGATACAACTTCGCTTGAACTCAATCAATCTCTCACATTAGTTTTCATATGCCGATGTTCCACTTTGATTTCATCATCATGAGAACTGTTAGCCATTCCGTAGCTATAGCACATCTATGTCTGTAAAAATATGTCGGCTTACTTGCTTTGTGTGCTTATTAACATACTCTAAGTCCTGTCAAAGCAAATAGGCCTGTTTTCGGTTGGGTAATGTGGTGTGTTGCCTTTCTCTTATCACAAGCAGAAATACTTACAAATGGATCCCAGTGTTTTACAAATGATTCCAACGTAATTACATAACTATTCTGTTACACTTCCTGTGTATAACGTAAACGAACACCTCCTATCTTGCAACTGCTTTGTTCAGAAGGTTGCAGCATTCGGCGACAAACGAACAACTAAGCATCCCAATAAAGAATTTCTGCGCAATCACTGCATCTCATTAAATTTCGAGAAATATTGCCCTAACCTCACGCAGCAAGTGCAATTAATTCCAGTGAAAAATATTTTGAAACAACTTTAAGCATATCTTCATTGGAACAGCAAACTATCAAGTTCAAAATATGATTTTTAAGGCACATGTTGATTTTGAAAGGTTTGTGTAATCAGTTCTTATTTTCTTTGCTGCTCGTATTAGCTCTCCAGTTCCAGTATGGTTATTGTATAGCTAAACTTCTGAGAAATTAACTTGTAAAGCAGGTGCCGAGTCAGCATTGTAATTAAATCACACGAAACTGTTGATAAACTAATGATTAAGGAAACAGGTCACCGCAAGGAACGATCTGCAGTGTCACGCTGTAGGTGGTAGCTGGTACACTGAATCACATAAGTAATTCCTATACGGAATACATTAATTGTACTTCAGGTCACACCAGAGATCCTTGTTTAGTAAAAACTGTCGTTTTCCACCAGATAGAAAACTGAAGCATGATTAACTGTCAGTTGAGTAGGAACTTCGAAAAGCGTTAGATTAAGCTGACATAAATTAAAATATTGTGACTGAAGACGCTTTACTGGTATGCATTTGACGTGAGCAACTGACCTATGAGATCTGTCAGACATGTTACCCAAACTGTTTTATTTGCTGTAAGTGATACGGGGACTGTCCAATTCTTTTAATGACGCAGTCATTATTTGGAAGAGATGTAGCGTTAGAGTTTGATGATCCTTTTTTACAACAAAAATGGCTCGCTCAGTGGACTTGAAATACCTTCCGTATGCTATGAATGAAACGAAAATAATGCAAGAATTGCATGTGATCGTTTGTGGTATACAATTGCTGTTAAATCACAACTCGCTTCCGTCCTGTCTTTGTCTGGGTACTCGTGATTGAGTAAATTACGTTTATTTCACTAAAGTTTTCACATGAAAGAACATTCTCGCAACTGACAAACATTTCGTAGCCTGTTTTGTTAGCATGCGTAATAAAAGATGCGTCATTAATAAAGAAAGTAAAGGGGAAAGGATAGACAATTAAAATCACTAGCGCAGATGAAAAATTATAGACTTTTCTTCCTGTCAGGAACTTATTTTTATACGGAAGCAGCAGTCAGCTGAACTTGGTAGATGTCTTACGCTGAGTTAGCAAGCCCTCACAGATGCACTATATTCTTCTTCTCCTTCCGTATCCGGATGCACCAATTATATCTTCCCTTCCCAGTAATTAGCAACATAGGTTGCTTTGTTATTGACTTTGAAAATATCGTCTTTAGTGCATGTTATAGACATATCTGGGCAAATCAATAGGTGGTCCAAGTCCTGTAGTCCTCCGTATTCACACCTATCGATATCACTGTAGCCCCATTTAAATAGGTTTGAATTGCACCCAGTTACTCCAATGCGCAGCCGGTTCAATGACCTCCAAGTTGTAAAAGGTAGTTGAAATCATGCAGATCCCTCCTCAAGTAGTTCCAATGTGGAGTGTGGCACCATTTTCTTCCCAAAGAGATAGGCCGCCTTGCGACGGGCTTGGTGGCGAGCTGTTCAGTAGTTTCAATGAAATTCCTGCGGGATTTCAGCCGGACACGTTGTTTTCGGTGTATATGCATCGGGTGTCGAGGATCATTCTTTTGTTTTGATCTTTTCTTTCGATCTCGGCGGCTACTTGTCTGCGGATAATGGGTAGTGCTATTCCTATGGTGGGATAAATTTTGTCTTTCGGAGTTGGTTTGAGGCACCTGTGGCGATACGTTCAGTTTAGTTTACGGCGACGTCAACTTGCTTAGTGTGAGCAGAGTTTCTGCAAACTGGCGCCGCGTATTCCGCTGCTGAGATACTCGGCGCCAGACCCGTGGTGCGCAAAACGTGTGGTTGAGCTCCCCACGATGAACCTGTTAGCTTCCGCAGTATGTTGTTCCTGGCACAGACCTTTTTTTAGTGTTGTGACAGTGCTGCTTAAAAGTAAGTGCTCTGTCGAATGTTACTCCCAGGTATTTTGGGCTGTTTGTATGCTTCAGCTCTTCCCCTTGCCACATGACTCGGAGCTTCCGTTTGGCTTGTTTCTTCCTAAGATGGAAGGCGGATTTACTAGGGTTTGGTTTGAGATTATTGCCTTCGTAGTAGGTAGCAACTTCTGTTAAGGCTCCTGTGAGATTCTCCTCCACTTGTTCAAAGGTTTTATGCTGTGTGGCCACTGCTGCATTATCGGCATAAATGAACATTCGTGTCTGGTAGGTGATGCGAAGGTCATTCGTATAGATGCTAAATAATAATGGAGCCAAGACACTACCCGGTGCAAGTCCATTTTTCTGTGTCCTCCATCGGCTGTTTTTAGTTTGTAAGGTTACATAGTAGCGTCTGTTCTGTAGCATGCATTGCACGAACATAGAAAGGGTGTAATCCTTAGTGACATTATATACTTCCTGGGTAAGCAACTTATGGTTAACTGTGTCATATGCGGCATTGAGATCCAGGAATGCGACCCTAGTTACTACTCCTCTCTGATAGCCGTCTTCGATGTACTGTCTGAGATTAAGGATTTGGCCACAGCATGATCTTCCTGGTCGAAATCCAGCTTGTTCGTTAATGAGGGCCTTGTCCACATAATCAGCTATGCGTTTGAGGATCATTCGCTCCAGCACTTTAAATAGATGACAAAGCAGTGAGACAGGCCGGAAATTTTTAGCTTCAGCTGGGTCTTTCCCTGGTTTTAGTAACGCAACAACCCGAGCTTTCCTCCACAGTTTAGGAATTTGCAAGGTTATAATACAGTTATTCATTAGCTCTAGGATCCATGCTTGTACTCTCGGTCCAAAACGTTTAATTTGCTCAGATCTCAGATCGTCGAGGCCAGCGGCCTTATTGTTTTTCATATCGTTGATGGCGTCTTGTAGCTCGTGAATGAAGAAGGGGCGAGCTAGGAAGCTAATCTCCTCGTTCAATTTTCTTTTGATTTTGCCATTCCTGACCTTCCTTTTAGTTTTTCAGTTCATGAGCACTTGGTGAGCTATCTGATCTGGTGTAGCTTCACTGTAATTTCGTTGTAGTTCTGTTGGGTCGTTGCTGAGACTTTTGAGCAGTTTCCATGTCTTCCTACTGCTGTGCTTCATGTCCGTCTCTTGTAGGAGGTTGCACCTCTTCTCCTTTCTCGCTTCGGAGATACCAGACATCAGTACCTCACCTGCCTGGATCGTATCCTCTGAGAAGGGGTCCTTATGGCCAAGTTCTTCATACTTTTTCAGAGCTTCCTTGCTGCTACCATTGAGTCCAGCGATATACTGAGTGGGACGCCCTCTAGGTATGAGCCGTCGAGAGATTTTCTTGACGAGGTCTATAAAAGTTTCGTATGATTGTACTTCTCGTTTAATTTCCAAGATCTTCTTATCAAGGTCCTCCGTGAAGAGTTCCCAATGAGCTTTTTTGAAGTTGAAGCGTCTCTTGAAGGGCCTTACATCTGATTTGATTACTGCCGTAATGCAGCAAGTTATGCTCTGTGTTGCGATCTTGGAATTGAATCCTCGATTTGCTTTACAGTTTCCAGGGATACCTTCTCGGTGACAAATATGTTATCTGGATTATATACTCGTTTCCATCTTCCGCTGATGCAGGCAACTTTGGGTCGTGTATAAATTTCAGTTTAGCCTGGTCTGCCCACATCTCCAGCATTTCGCTATCGTCATTTGTCTCTTTATAGACCCACGCGAGACCGTGACAGTACAACTTTAATGTTTTTTGAATGGAAATTTCCAGGCTCCGTAAATTTGAACCTCGCATTGGGTGATTTGTACACGGATGTTACAGAACATAAATGTAGCTCAATAGTTAAAATTTCTATAATTTCTTCGCAGGTCAAACCACAGGAGCATACGTCTAAGTTCGGTTTCAGAAATAAAGCACTTCCGTACCTTTCGTGTGGTCTCTCAAGAACTAATTTCATGCCCTGTATTTTTTCTCTATGGCTAGTTGGTGCTCTGGGTGTTTCTTGTAACACTAAAATATCACAGTTGTTTCGTTTGCACATATGATAGCTAGCAACCAAACGGGTTACTAGGGTTACTACATACGCCTCCATGCATGTGTATATTGCTGAAACGAGTTCCAAGTTCTTATAAGGCAATAATGCAATTTGTTTTTGCTATAGGAAATGTATTTGAAAACTGTATCTAACAATAAATTAAACAATGATTGGTGTTTCCTGTGCGGTCCAAATAGGATGAAAAACAATCCATTATCTCATTGGGACTACTTTACATACGATAGGAAACAATGATATCACATAGTAGATTCGCTTTAAGATGTATGTCAGTGCATGTCTTTTATGGATTTTTATGGATCAGTAGCTTCGAGAAGATGTGATAGTTACTACGAATGTTTTCTGTTTTCTTAATAATAAAATGCTGATCTGGGACTAGTAGAAACAAGTGGATATATATACTTGTTTGTTTGTGTGTATGTGCGTGTGTGATGGTCTGCGCGCACGCATTTGTGCCCGGTCTTGGCCCATCTTGCTGTTGTAATGTTATCTGTAGTGCTTACGTGTGTGCATGTGCATATCGAAACTTGCAAATTTAATGCAGCCTGATACACCCTCACATCTTAAATAGGAATGTGAACAGTAGAGCGTGTACGATGCGGAGAGGGACGTGGCATAGGTATTTACACAACTCTCTACGTTATATTATATGAGCATTTGACATCACGTCAATTAAACATATTTTGTCATAAAAATTTATAACGTATTTACATGATTCGGTTCTCTCTCTCTCTCTCTCTCTCTCAATCCCTCCCTCCCTCTCTCTCTCTCTCTCTCTCTCTCTCTCTCTCTCTCTCCCTCTCTCTCAGGAAAATTAATTTTATTAATCGCGAAGCGTGTGCACATGAAAATGTAGGCATCGCGTGATACAAAGACTTGTTTGGTCAGTCAATAATCAGTAAATCAGTAAGTGAATTGTTAATGGCGTAACGTCACGAACCGTGCTTGGATTGAAGGGTCGCGGCCAGTAAAGGTCAAAGATCGAAGATCGAGGCCACGAAAGGCCAAGGCCAGTGAACAAGGTCAGAGAGCAAATTCGATTCAAGGTTAGCACTGCCCTCCAACTCATACAAATAAAATATTTTGCTCGTGCCTGTTACTGACCATAGTTAAATAACTGAATGAAATAGCTAACTAGCCAGCTAATACTGTAACGTTAAAATCGCTGAATATAAAACAAAAATGTTTTACAATAGCAACCATACAATACAACAATGAAACTAGAAAAGCTCTTCATAAGACAATGCCTAGCCCTTAATGACAAATTAAGCAATGCATAAGTATGACAGACAAGATTTATGAGCAAACGCTTAAGTCCAATAAGAACCACAGAGGTCTGGGAATTTAGAATCCATGGTTATACATACCAGACTGACTTCATCTTCCTCTACGTGATTACTCTGCTATTCACAATTAAGTGTCTGGCAGAGGGTTCAATGAACCACCTCTCGAACGGCGCTCGGGAAAAACAAGCACTTAAATTTTTCTGTGCGAGCCCTGCCTGATTTCTTATACTTTATCGTGATGATCATTTCTACCTATGTGGGTAAGTGCCAACACAATGTTTTCGCAATCGGAGGAAAAAACTAGTGATTGAAATCTCATGAAAAGATCCCGCCGCAACGAAAAACTCCTTTGTTTTAATGATTGCCACTCCAATTCACGTATCATGTCTGTGGCGCTATCTCCCCTATTTCACGATAATACAAAACGAGTCGCCCTTCTATGAACTTTTACGATGTCATCCGTCAATCCCACCTGATGTGGATCCCACACCGCACAGCAATACTCTACAATAGGTCGGACAAGTGTGGTGTAAGCAGTCTCTTTAGTGCATCTGTTGCACCTTCTATGTGTTCTGCCAGTGAATCGCACTCTTCGATTTGCTATATCCACAACATTATCTATGTGATCGTTCCAGTTTACGTTACTTGTAATTGTAATCCCTAGGCATATAGTTGAATTTGCAGCCTCCAGTTTTGTGTGACTCATCGCGTAATCGAAATTTAGCATATTTCTATTAGTACTCATGTGAATAACTTCACACTTTTCGTTATTCAGGGTCCATTGCCACTTTTCGCAGCATACAGATATCTTATCTAAAACCGGTGCTATGACGCATGAAGGTATTGATTGCGTCTTGCCACTGGTGTGCTTTGTGTATGATCGGAATCTCGTTGGGTTTTATGCCAGATTCCAAGACAGACTTTCGTTGTGGAAATTATTAAAAGCATCTGGCATTGAAGTACCCGCTATATTTCTAACTTCTGCAAATCTTTGACAGTCTTGGGGATTTTGCATTCTTTTAAATTAGGCATGTTTTCTTCGTTGCTTCTGGAACAGGGATCTGACCCGTTTTGTGTACCACAGAGGATCAGACTCCATCACTTATTAATTTGTGCGGTTTACTATCTCTTTGAAATCATTCCACAGCTTTTCTACGCTTATGTGATCGGAAGGAGTGGAGACTGTAACTTAAAAAGGCGTTAAGAGCATTTATCTCAGGTTTTTTAAATAGGTGTACTTTTCTTTTCTTTTTGATGGTAGTGGGTGTTACGGTATTCAGCCTAGCAGCAACTGACTTGTGGTCTCTAATCCCTGTATTCGTCATAATATTCCCTATTTGTCTAAGGTTATTTGTTGGTAAGAGGTCAAGTATACTTTCGCAACCAGTTCCGTTTCGAGTGGGCTCATGAACTAATTGTTCAAAATAATTTTCTAAGAAATCATTCAGTACAATTTCGGATGAGTTTTATGCCTGCCGCCGGCTTTAAACTTATAACTTTTCCAGCATATCGAGGGTAGATTGAAGTCTAAACCGACAACAATTGTATGACTGCGGTACCTCTTTGAAATGAGACTCAACTGTTCTATGAAGTCCAGAACTGCGCTGCTGCTACTGTCGCAGGTTAGAATCCTGCTTCATGCATGGATGTGGGTGATGTTTATAGGTTAGTTAGGTTTAAGTAGTTCTAAGTCTGGGTGACTGATGACCTCAGGTGTTAATTCCCATTGTGCTTAGGGCCATTTGAACGATTTTGTTCTTTGTACTTCTCAGCAACTATATCTTCTGAGTCGGGGCATTGGTAAAACGATCCAGTTAATAATTTAGTGCGATTGTCAAGTATAACCTCTACCCATACTGTTTCGCAGGAACGATATAATTTAATTTCACTACAAGATAAACTACTTCCAACGCAGCCACGACAATTTACAACTACAATACCGATCGTTTCTACAACTACCTTACTGTGTTTTACCTGCCCCCTTTTAGACGGACGCCCTTTCTGTGGCTTCCTGAGACCCTCTAACTTATAAAAACCGCCCAGTTCCTTCCACACAGGCCCCGCTACACGTGTAGCCGCTTCCTGTGTGTAATGAACTCCTGACCTATTAAGCGGAACCCGGAAACCTCACCACCCGATGGCGCAAGTCAACGAATCTGCAGCCTACTCAGTCACAGAATGGCCTCTGAATCAGACCATATACTCGGCTCTGCACGAAAGGACCACAGTCGGTTATGTCGACGATGCTGCAGATGGTGAGCTCCGCCTTAATATCGCAAGCAAAACTGGCAGTCCTCACTATTTCCGCTAGCCACCCAAAACCAATCTTCTCCGATCCAAAGCGAAATACGTCATTGGTGCCGACATGGGCCACCACCCGCATTTGGCTGCACCCCGTACTCTTCATGTCATTGGGAAGCATCCTTTCCACATCTGGAATGACTTCCCCCCGGTATGCACACCAAGTGCACACTTGCTTCCTTCCCCTCATTTTCTGCCATGTTCCTAAGAGGCCCCAAACGCGCCTAACGTTGAAGCTCCCAACTACCAGAAAACCTACCCTCTATGAATTCCCAGACCTTGCAGGCCGAGAAGCTTCCTCAGGAACACGGTGGACCACTGCATCTGGCTCAGAGATTTCGTAAGCCACGGATATCGCCCGAAACCTGTTCGTCAAACGAACTGGGGTGGCCTTACGATCGGCCTCTCGGAAAGCCTTTTGCTGCCTGTCAGACTTTGGAATGATCTCCCACTAGCTGGACAGTGTGGCCGAGCGGTTATAGGCGCTTCAGTCTGGAACCGCGTGACCGCTACGGTCGCAGGTTCGATTCCTGCCTTGGGTATGGATGTGTGTGATGTCCCTAGGTTAGTTACGCCTAAGCAGTTCTACGTTATACGGCACTGATGACCTCAGATGTTAATTCCCATAGTGCTCAGAGCCATTTGAAGCATTTTGAATCTCCCACTCAGTGACGGGTGAGGGGTCAACCTCGGTGCGGGCAGTATCTGGGGCGATCACAGCAGTGGACCGATTAGGGGAAAATGAGACGTGCTCAACGTCCTTCGTATCTCCACATCCAAACCCCAACAGTGATACCCCTTGGCAGCAGCCTCAAGCTGTGTGACAGAAGCCAACACTGCCTGGAGCTGTGAGCGAAGTGTCACCAACTCAGCTCGCATCTGTACACAGCAATCGCAGTGACTATCCATTACTGAAGTCGCTTCTGTTTTAAACTCATAAGATTATGCAATAAACGAGCGGTGTACTCCCCTTATAAGCAGCAGGAACGAGTGGCTCTGTCACTGATGCGCTAACCAACACTAAGCTGTTCTAACCAAAACAAACAAAAGCCTGTACGATACGAGGTATACTTAGGTATTAACGGACAGGGACCGTCGAGCACAGTGGAATGTGGCTGTGAAACATCGCATGAAATTGGCAGAAGGAGTAACGTGAGTTCCAGAATTCTACCATCAATCCGGGTAGCACAGTGACTGTGGGGAGAGAGTTAAACAGAATGTGTTGTAATGGTCGATCAGCTCCTCATAGTCAAACGTGACGCCTGAGGTGGTGTAAAGAGCAAAGCCAGTGGATAGTGGATGACTGGAATTCGGACATGTTAATCTGTGGCTATACAATGGACAAGATTGGAACTAGCGAACGTCTGGGGAACGTTACCTGCCATAATGTGTAGTGCCAACAGTGGGGTACATAGAAGGTTATATTACGGTGTGAGGGGGAAGGTGGGCAGGGCGTTTTTCGTGGTTAGCGTGCAGTCCACACTTTGTGCTTAAAAAACGCTTGTTGCGGATGGCTATTGACGCATAGCTTCTGTACTGTGCACAATAGCTGAACAGATTGGAGACTATCTGCTTGACGATACGTGCTGTTGCAAACCAGCATCTGTGAGGAAATGGTATGTAGATAATAACAATTCTCTAATAGGGTGGTCTGCTCAGAGTTCCGACTTGAACCCAATGGAACTCCATTGGTATTAAATAGAACCTCAAAGTTTCTCCAGGTCCCAGAATTCAACATAACTAATCTTTGGTTTTAGCCTTGACGAAGGATAGGTTCCCACTCTTGGACAGACTTTGAGTCACCTCTTTGAAGGTGTTCCCAGCAGAATTCAAACTGTGATTAAGACAGACGGTGGTCACACCACGTATTATTGCCTACTAATAAGTGTTGGATACTTTTGATCAAGTAGTGTATGTTTATCAGTACTATTTTCCTACAACATCCTTCCCTCATCTCTGTCACTACAACTAATTCCAGTTCATCACGATATCAGTTTTCTGTCTGCTATATTCCACCCCCAACGCACCCCATCGCTTTCAGTCTGTCAGTTATGTCGGTTCCTTGTGCGCTGCTGTGGTCGTTGTGGTGGAATCTGCCTCTCCTTCCGTACGTTGTCTGCCGGCTTCCTCGTTTCAGGGGGTGACGCCCCTTTTCCGAAGGAGCACCGTTGTTTCTGGTGAACAACGTAGCCACATACCTGCGCGTCTCACCCAAATTCTACTCCCTTGGGTGGCGAGTCACGACACACGCCTACGATCGCCTCGCGTGTGCTGTTGACTCTTCGTCTGCTGCAACCTGAACTGTCTTCCCTGCGTTGCTTGTAAACGTCCATAGAGCAGCCGACTGGGTTTGATGGATAAGGCTAAGCATTGCCCAGACTTATTTAATCAATGTCGGCCTACTATCAAGGGTCTGTCACTCTGTCTCGCAACGCAGTATCTCCTTGACATCGAGTCTTTCGTGCCGATTCAGTTGGTGCCTGATCCATACCAGGAGCATAGTCATACAGCGGAGTGGATTTTTCACCAGAGATTTGGAGGTTTGTTTCCGCCTAATTCGATGCCTATAGGGGGCGTAATGTCCACGACACGTGTAGAAGGGTGTCAGCCTTCGTGAGGGAATCAGATGCTTGTCCCAGGCCCTGTTTTATGCCTAGGAGAAAACCATAGGTGAATCTAGCTTTTTTGTTACCACCCCTTCATTTCTATGGCAGTAGGAGACCCTAATATCTTCAATTAATTACTAGATTTATTTCAATCGCTGTCTTCCTCTGAAGTTTTTACGCTGTACAGGAAGTTATTCCATGGTGTCTCAATACATGTTCTATAATCCCATACCTTCTTTTTGTCAGTATTTTCCATATATTCCATTAGTCACCGATTCTCCGGAGTACCTCTTCATTCTTTACTTTATCAGTCGAGATAATTTTTAATATTCTTTTGCAGTAGCACCACTCAAATACGATTCTCTTCTTTTCCTGTTTTCCCACAGTCCATAATGTTTCACTAGCATATGTTACTGTGCTCCAACGTAAATTTTCAGAAATTACTTCCTCAAATTAAGGTCTGTATTTGATACTATCGAACTTCTCTTTGCCAACAGTGACCATTTTGCCTGTGCTAGTCTGATTTCCATGTCCTCCATACTCTGTCTGCCACGGGATATTTTCCTGCTTTGGTAGCAGAATTTCTTAACTTCATCCTCTTTATGATCATCAATCTTGATCTTAATTTTCTGGATGTTCTCAATTATTTTACTTCTCATCACTTACGACTTTCTTGGATTTAGTCTCTGTCCATATTCTACACTGATTAAACTGTTCACTCAGTTCAGAAGATCTTGTAATTCTTCTTCACTTACAACAATGTCATCAGCTAGTTGTATCATTGTTATCCTTTCATCTTTACATTTAATTCTACTCTTGAAACATTCTTTTACTCTCATCATTGTTCCTTTAGTGTATAGATTGAACAGTAAGGATGAAAGACTACATTCCTAGTCTACACCCTTCTTTATTGCAGCATTTTTTTGGGCTTGGACTCTTATTGTTCCCTCGTGGTTCTTGTACATATTGTAGCAAATCGATTGTGTTGTTTCTGTTGTTGTGATCTTCGTAACTGAGATTGGTTTGATGCAGCTCACCATGCTACTCTATCCTGTGAAAGCTTCTTTATCTCCCAGTACTTCCTGCAACCTACATCCTTCTGAATCTGCTTAGTGTTTTCATCTCTTGGTCTCCCTCTACAATTTTTACCCTCCACGCTGCCCTCCAGTGCTAAATTTGTGATCCCTTGATGCCTCAGAACATGTCCTACCAACGAGTCCCTTCTTCTTGTCAAATTGTGCCACAAACTCCTCTTCTCGCCAAATCTATTCAATACCTTCTCATTAGTTATGTGATCTACCCATCTAATCTTGAGCATTTTTCTGTAGGACCACATTTATAAAGTTTCTATTCTCTTCTTGTCCAAACTATTTATCGTCCATGTTTCACTTCCATACATGGCTACACTCCATACAAATACTTTCAGGAACGACTTCCTGGCACTTAAATCTATACTAGATGTTAACAAATTTCCCTTCTTCAGAAATGCTTTCCTTGCCATTGCCAGTTTACATTTTATATCCTCTCTACTTCGACCATCATCAGTTATTTTGCTCCCCAACTAGCATAACTCCTTTACTACGTTAAGTGTCTCATTTCCTAATCTAATTCCCTCAACATCACCCGACTTAATTCGACTACGTTCCATTATCCTCGTTTTGCTTTTGTTGATGTTCATCTTATATCCTCCTTTCAAGACACTGTCCACTCCGTTCAACTGCTCTTCCAAGTCCTTTGCTGTCTCTGACAGAATTACAATGTCATCGGCGAACCTCAAAGTTTTTATTTCTTCTCCTTGGATTTTAACACAGACACCGAATTTTTCTTTTGTTTCCTTTAGTGCTTGCTCAATATACAGGTTGAATAACATCGGGGAGAGGCTACAAGCTTGCAACGATAGTGTTCAGTCAAAAAGTATCCCATAGTGAACGTCAGTTGCAACAGAGCCAGCTGCATGCTGGCAAATGTGTTATAATATGTCGTGAAGCATACGCGGCCGACTGGCTTTGTGAAGCAGAGCCAGCTGGACTGACTATAGTAACAGCTGATGCGGAAGGATGCAAGATTTTCCTCACTTACCAGTATGGATGTATTCAGAGTACATGCTTTAAACCCTAAACATGCCATTCTTGTACTAAAATATTCTTGTCCCAGTAGCACAATCTACACCATGAGCGACATACTGGAATGCAGTGCAGGTACCACTGTTCGACCACAGGTCACTGCTGCCTGCTCTGTGCCATGAGAGAGCCGCTGCTGGACCACAGACCAACCCACTGGCAGGAGGGAGGTCAAGGCCGCTCCCCCGTAGTTGTCGTCAGCTGCAGAAGTCGCTGACACTGGCATTCTAGTGACGACAGCCCCTCCCTTTGCACTGGACGTGTACTGCATCACATGAGACGCCTCCACAAAGTTGCTCTTGATGTACTACTGCCAAGAGCTGGAATAAACAAGTTAAGTAAACAAATCTATCGTTATCCTGAGGTCTCATTTCACTTTCCACAGGTGGCATTATGGTTCATCTAACATTGATGTCAGATCATTGACGTCGCCTTCTTAGACCAACATCTGAACAATTTTTAATTTTATTTGTAACTTGGAGTAAAGGTTTAAGAGTCGTGCATTTTGTAAAGCAGATTTTATTGCTAGTAGAGAACCAGTGGATTTTTCTACTATTAGGGGTAGTGGAAGTCATGAATGGTCAATGCGTGCTAGATGTGCAAAGCGTAACCCTAAGGGCGTAAGGCCCACGACACGTCAAGATGTGTGTCCGGCTTCTTGAGGTAATCAGGTGCTTCATTCCCAGTCTGTTTGTGCCTGGGAAAAAACGATAGGTGCGTCTTGCTGTTTAGGTTTCATCCCTTCATTTCTGCCACAGTAGGAGAAGCTGATTGTGAATTTGCCGCTTGTTTGTAGTCCGCATTCGTGTTTTGTACTTCATCAGTTTTTAAATTTATTAGCCAATACATTGCCGCTTTTTGCCGTATCTGGAGATTGAGTGGCCATATCCGAAGACGCAACACCTCTACCGATACAGTACCAAAAGCTCCCGTCAACCGAAAATTATTCCCCGCTACACCCAGTTAACTACCTGTTCTGGTATTATCAGCAGGTCTGTGTGCACAAACATTCAGATAGTATCAAATTAGCTTAGTTCAGATACTGTTGTGATACGTTCTTATTTTTTCTATCGGTGGTTTACAACTATAACTGATTTCCTTTTAATATCATGTATGTTGGTCTTTTCAGGCGCAACAGAGAATTTGAGTGGCAACACAGACCTCATTCTTGACCTCTACGTTGTTCAGCAGCATTATTAATACTATATGCCAGAACACAACCTCAATTATGGGTCCATGTGAATAGCCCCATGAAATGTCTTTCGTAAGGATTTTTCCTTAACACGAGAAAGTTGCTATTCTTTTTTTGGAAATAGATCTTAAAACAACTGTATAGCGCTGTGGGCAATACAAAACCCTCAAATGCGAAGAAAAGCGTTGACCTGCGATATCAATCATTATTATTATTATTAGCGAATGTCCCCATGGGAGAACGATAAGCAGGTGATTAACATTTCTTAATGTTCTTCTTATTTTCCCAGTATTTCTTCATTGCCTCCCCAAAGGCCTTCTTCCTTTCTTCGGTCCACTTTGGTCGGAAAGGTTTAGATTCCGTCTCTGGAGTAAACTTCCACTTGTCGATTTTTCTTCTGAATGTATCCCGGTCTGATGTGTTTGTTATGTCAATTTTTGCCTTTTTCAAATCCTTCTTAACTTCAGTTACCCAGGGTATTGTTGCCTTAAGTGATGTCATATAGTCCAATAGACGTTTAGTTAACCTGTTTCCAGGTAATCTGTCTATATGTCCATAAAACTTCATCCGCCTCTTCCTGATATCTGCCTCGATGTTTGATATTTTTTCGGTTGTCTCGGTAGTCTGCAGCCTGTATCCATCTTGTGTGTATCGTGGTCCTAGGATTTTTCTAATAATTTTTCTCTCTACTTTCTTAATTTCGTGTAAATCTAATTTTCTATTCAGGGAGAGTGTTTCACTTGCATATGTGACTGTTGGTTTGATGACTGTGTTGTAGTGTCTGATTTTAGTGCCTTTTGATAGACATTTCTTGTTATATATATTTTGAATAAGTCCGAATGCTTTCTTGATTTTCTGTAATCGGTTTTTTTGTGCTATTTTCTCAAGTCCTGTTGGTTCAATAACTTCACCGAGATACTTAAAGTGCTTGACTCTAGTTATTTCACCGTACTTTGTTTTTAGTTTCGAAATATCTAATTTTGAGCAGATGAATTCTGTCTTCTCAAAGGAGATTTGCAGGCCAACCTTCTCAGCACATTCTTTAAGTGTCTCAATTTGTTTTACTGCTGTTTCTTCACTGTCAGTTATAATTGCCAAGTCATCTGCAAACGCTAAATAAGGGATGTTCAATTTTCCTTTACCTCTTCCTAGTTCAATTGGCTTCCACAAGCTTTGTTTCCTTAGTGTTACTTCCCACTCTTTCATAACTTTGTCCAAAACTATATTGAATAATAGTGGTGAGATCCCATCTCCTTGTCTTACTCCTGTTTTAATTGAGAATGGTTCCGAAATTTCCCCTCTGAATTTAATTTTTGATTTGGTTTCTGTTAGTGTTTGTTCAATTAGTTTTCGGGTTTTAGTGTCTAGGCCTCGTTCTTCGAGAATGTGACATAGAGACTGTCTATCTATGGAATCGTATGCCTTTTTGAAATCAACGAATGTGCAGATTATTGGTTTTGACCTGATTGCTTTAATCTTTAAAATAGTTTTAAGGTTGAATATCTGTTCCGGGCATGACCTATTAGGACGAAAGCCTGCTTGGTAGTCTGAAATTGTATGTTCTAGTTGTTCTTGTGCCCTCTTTAGGAGACATGCAGATAGAATTTTGTAGGTAACTGGTAAAAGTGAAATGCCTCTGTAGTTGTTTACGTCTGATCTCTCTCCCTTTTTGTGCAATGGGTGAATTAGTGCACACTTCCACTCCTCTGGGATATTTTCTGTCTGCCAAATTTCTTGGATGATGCTAGTGATCTCTTTTAACGAATTTGGACCAAGGTTTTTCAGTAGTTCAGCTACAATTCCATCTTCTCCCGATGATTTATTGTTTTTGAGTTTTCTAATGTGACTATAAATTTCTTCTTGAGATGGTGGTGGTGAAGTCTCATTCGTGTGTTCTGGTTGTACTCTGGGGAATCTTGTACTTGGTTGTGGGCAATTTAGGAGTTGTGAGAAATATTTAGCTAGTTCTTGGCAATTTTCTTTGTTAGTTAGTGCCAATTTTCCATTCTGTTTCCGGAAGCAGAGATTTTGTGGAGTGTATCCTTTGATTTGATTTGCGAATATTTTATAAAAATCTTGAGTGTTGTGGTTCTTAAAGTTTTCTTCAATTGTGTTTAGTTGTTCATTAAGGTATTTTCTTTTAGTTTGTCTAAGTATTTTAGCTGTTTGTTTTCTCACTTTGAAAAATGTTTGTTGTGTGGTTTCTGATTTGTCACAATTGTAATTTAAAAAGGCTTGTTGTCTCTCTTCTAATGCGTTATCACAATTCGAATTCCACCATGGATGCTTGGATATTTTCTTTAACGAAATCAAATCTCTTGCTTTCTGTATAATTTTCGTTCGGAAATCTTTCCAGTTGTTTGTTGGTTGTTTATCCCATGCTTCTGTAATTTCTGATTCCTTGATATTTTTCAAGTCAAATTTGGGAATTAGTGGTGATTTCCTTTGGCGTTTCCTTTTTGGAGTGAATTTAATTTTAACTCTGGTAAGGTAGTGGTCAGAATCTATATTTGCCCCTCTGCGGACTTGAACGTCGTGTATTTCTTTCTGGAAGTCATAGGAGATCGCAACATGGTCTATTTGAAATTCACCAAGCTGGAGGTTTGGTGATCTCCATGTTTTTTGTTTATTGGGGTCTTTTCGAAGTGATGTTGTCACGATTTTTAGGTTGTTTTGCTGACATAACTCGATGAGTCTCATGCCGTTCTTGTTTGTGAATTTGTGTGCAGGGTAATTACCGACTGTTTTTTTATATTTCCTCTCTTTGCCAATTTGCGCGTTGAAATCCCCTAGAAGAATTTTTACATCCTCCTCTGGAATTTTGGACATTTCAGTTTCGAGTTTTTCCCAAAATTTTTCTGTCTTCTCCGGTTCTTTTTTGTTGGCAATGTTGGTAGGTGCATGAACATTAATAAATGTATATATTTTGTTGGTGTGCTTGATTCGCATGGTCATTAGTCTGTTACTGATTTGATTTATGTCTATAACAGAGTCAAGGGTGTCCTTATTTACAATAAAAGCCATGCCAAATATTGCAGCTCCTTTGCCAATTTTCTTGTCTGTTTTACTTTTAAAGATACGGTAATTGTTGTAGTCTATTGTTTCTGAATCAGTGAATCTGGTCTCTTGGAGAGCAAGGATTTGAATTTTCTGTTTGTTGAGTTCTGTTGTAAGATTATGAAGTTTGCCTGTCTGAATTAGTGTCTGAATGTTAAAAGTGCCAATAAATGTATGGGACTTTCGTGGACGTTTACTAGAGAACTCCGACTTTCTCTGTCGTACGAGCCCAAGCTCCCCAGAATCCGATAGCTTGGTTGTCGCCACAGGGCGAGTGGATTGGCCACCTGGGGTAATATTAATTTTACTTGTACGAATCATACTGCTTGTAATTAAGTTCCAGCTAATGCTGGGTAGTTAGAACCAGGGATTGTTAGTTCCTGGAGCTTGGTGTTCAGCCGCACCTCACATGGTGAACAGACGCTGGCCAGAGTACCGGTGGTTGCCACACAGACGTGTCTGGGCTTTTCAATATGCTTTATCTTGTTGATAATGCTTGCCTCTTCCGCCAGTTCCGCCGTACCGATGATCTTCATCTCCGTCTTCCCTACCGTTGAGGTCTTCGCCGTATCCCTGGCAAGGGACCCTCACAAGGTACTATCACCCGGGCCAGGTGAACCAAGGTTTTTTTACGAGGTGTTACTCCTCCCCCTCCTCCTTTTACAACCGGGCTTGGGACCGGCTTAGGCGGAGTTGATATCAATCATTATGGCTACGAAATACCTATGAGAGGCGTTCCTAACAAATGTTTTCGCCTCATTAAACAGCGTCTTTGTTGACTTCCCACTTCTGACATGATATCGCCTTTTCTCCTGTAGTCTGCCACGTACCAGCTTCGCCGCCACTTTCTGTAAGGTATCGGGAAGGCAAATTGGTCTGTAGGATTATGGAGCTAGAGGATCCCTGTTTTATCCTTTTTCAAAATAAGCATAATTGCTTTCTTCCAAATCCGTACATGTTATAGAAATGGTTATATGTGTATATGTGAGTATGTGTTTCCCAGATATCCTCCTCAACCACTAGACCGATTACAACCAAAGTTTATACACATATCACTTACAGTTTGGAAAGAATCGTGGTTGGGATGAGAATCACCCACCTATGGCAGGATAAGGCATAAAAAATGTGTACAGCACGTCATGCACGAATACCGAGAATTTATTCATCGAGTATCAGAATGAGAGCACTTAGTGGCCTCCAACACACTTTGCACATAATTTCAAACGTAGCAAAATTCTTTCTCGCTAGTAACCCCCTCCCCCCTTCTGCTCCACCAAAATGATGAAAGGAAAATCTTTGTCTTATTACATTATCGCTGTTCATGCAGAAAACTGCCGCATCAGGCACGACATTTTAGTTTATTACTTCTTTACTACTAACTGATCGCCTACATATTTTGCCGACAGTAATAACATACAACATTAATGGGTCTGCTGAGAGATGTCGTTGTGCAACTCACAGCTCAGGAGATATGACATCATAAGAAATTAGCTGCGTGAAAATGTGACTACAAGGCGAAATTCGCTAATATGTGTAAAAGTTTGTGTGAAATATTAATTACTTGTGAAATGGATGTGACATGTGTGTATGGGCTCAAAGGTGTGGGTAAAAAACTCTTTCTAAAGCACTGGATCAACCCACGCCATACCTGGTACGCATATTGCTTACTGTCTTACTGTAAGAACCAGCAATCTCCTATCGAGGTAGTGGCGATAACGTGGAGAGAGGAGAGGGTTAGAGAGACAGGCCGACAGATAGAGGAAGGAGGACGGGACACAAACGTAGGAAATTGACAGAGAGGGCAGAGAGAGGGGGGAGCAGGAGTTGGACTAAGACCCTGCAGAGGAGGAAATGGATAGAACGATGGGGATGAGGAAATTGGCAGACAGAGGAGTGAAGGGGAGATGGGAAGAGACCGAGGGGGGGGGTGAAGGAATGGACTGAGAGATAGGGATGGGGACATAGCGAGAAGAAGACAGAGGGTCAGGAGGAGACAACAGAGAGAAGGGGGAGAGGACTGAGAGGAGAGCGAGTGACATGAATAGAGAGCACACGAAGGAGTTGGACTAACAGAACAAATAAATACATACCTGGGCTACGCTGGGTGTTCAGTTTGTATCTGATATTCTTCCCTGCAGCAAATATGCGCTATAAACACTGTACAAATATAAACTAGTAAGCACGTGAATATCATGTAGAACCGTAGGAGGCAGATCGTCAGGATGAAGTGATCAAGTGGTTTATCCGTTTCCAGTTTCAGGACTAATCTACTCTTCTCGGAATTGAATAACTATCCCGTCACCACCCTGTTTCCGTACATTTATTTCGCAGTTCTCTATGTCCATTAAATTCTTTATCTGCCTTGTCGTGTGAAAATAGGATATCCATCAATACCTGTGCAGATTCGTGTCAGTTTTCTGTCATGCACACTAGCCTCGTTTCAGAATTGATAACAGTATCAGAGAGTCTATCCGTCGAAATACGGTTTTCCGCAGAATACCCCATCGGTCAAGGTGTAGATTCTGTGTCATTAATAGCTTCCAGCCTCCAGTCTCTAATCAGGCGGACTGTAGATTGCTGCTTAATGTCGCTGTACCTGCCCCATCTGCGAACTGTTTCTTCTGCAATGCGTTCTTTCTGGTGGTATCTTCTTGCCCCTCTGATATCTAGTGTCAGTCTTAGGAGACCTTCGTTCTACGGTGCTCGTGAACTTCAGCCCATATATCTTGACTGGTATTGCAACTTACCTGGTTATAAGAAAAGTAAAATATTGAAACTTAGTAATAATTACGTTGTATTTATATAAAACTTCGATGATTTATTTCTTCTTCCACAGTTCTCGAGCGTACGGACATTTCTCAGTATAATGCTTCAGTAATAGTAAAACCTAGTTTAAACACAGTCAAATGACAGCTACTGCTTGAAACTAATTTACTGTGTATTGAAACGTCTTTCGAAAGAGCAGCTAGTGCTCATATCCCCTTCTGGAGCGCTACGGAATGTCCTTGGAAATAAAAAGGTTTTGAACTATGGCTTTCTGCTGGCCGACTTCGAAAAGACAGTCACCTCTCACTTACATGTGAACAACCTTCAAGTTCGTAGAATTCGACTAACTAAAATTTCTTGCTGCTCATCGTAACAGCTGATACGTCAATATCTATTGTAAATATGACAATCACACACTAATAAAATTTTTCCAATTTTTCCTACGCATTCCGTCCATGTTTTACGTTATATAATGCATAATTTAATATTTCCTCCTCTATTTGATAGTATGACAGCAAATTATTCCGTCAACTTGTTTTAGAGCTTTCATCTGCGAGGGAACATGGGTGCTGTACTGCTCGACAACTGTGATAAGTTTACACTTACTTTTAGGAATGTAATTCGCACTGTCTGCTAGTAGCAGACAAAACAGAAATTGCTAATCAGAAACTGATAATAACGATAATAACGATAGTATTCCAAATTCTGCACGAAGAAATGGGACTGGTAGCAATACAATGGATCAACAGGATCCAAAATAAAAATTCTCTTCTGCTGTAGGCATAAAAATGTTTCGGAATCATCCAGCAAAAGGTGATCCATCGGTGTAGGACAAGTGATAGAATTTGGGATTATTAAAATGTACTCAGAAAGAAATTTCTTATTTTTAGGAAATTATATTCAGAGGCGTTCAAAATTACTCAGAGACTTTTCAGAGACGTTTCAAAATTATGTGGCTGGTAATTGCTGAGGAAGAATTTAGAAAAAAATGTAGTTCATTCTTCAGTTATGCTCAAGATGTTCTGCGACCTTTATAGGTGGATCGTTTCGGGAATATCGAATAAAAGTAGGAACTTTGACATAAAAGTACTCCTGCCAATTTCCCTATCCATTTTCTATTAGCTCGTGTGTCACGTCTTTTATATCCATTCCTCATAGCGGGAAAACGAAATTGCGATGTATACGGACGATGTAAAGCAGTTTGGTCATGCACTGGGGGTATTAAGCTTCGCCTATTTGCCTCATGAAAGTTGACAACAAGTGTCTCTTTCGGCAGCAAATACGCGTTCAATAGTAGTGGTCACCAATGCGTAATAGAAACGGAGCGTCGATGACAAAAGAAAAACTACTGGCAAGAGACAGCGCGGTAGAACGTTTAACGTCCCCCATTTTACTGACATAGGGAGAAGCGACAAGTGGTATTCACCGCATGTGAGAGAATATTAAGTTGCTCTTTGACGCGTTGGCTTAGCGATCTGTTGTAGCTCTCATGACTCCAGTGAGCTCGACAAAAAAGTCGGAAGCGTCTTAGGGAATGACAGCAAGTGTGTTTTTGAACTGGAAAAAAGAACGATAATACAAGCGAGTATCTTCTGTAACTGTGTCATCCAACTTCTTTTGCCATCGGCGCAACGTTCCTTGCTTATTTGAATAGAGTATACAAGATTTCCTTACCTAGACATCCTTCTTAACATCACTTGCGTTACTGGCATATATTTAACTCAAATCAACCGTGAGACAATGTAATATGGTATTCGATGTATGTTTATCAAAAAAATTGAGATCTATGAGTGCAGGGGCCAATGATTATTTCTTCATGAATTGTAGAATACAAAAATATTCCAGGTCTAGATGTTTATCCTGAAAGAAAGGATACTGCGGAGACATGGCTTAGCCACAGCCTGGGGGATATTTCCAAAATGAGATTTTCACCCAGCAGCGGAGTATGCGCTGATATGAAACTTCCTGGCCCGCGAAAGGCAAGGTCCCGAGTTCGAGTCTCGGTCGGGGACACAGTTTTAATCTGCCAGGAAGTTTCATGTCAGCGCACACTCCGCTGCAAAGTGAAAAAGGTATGATCAGATTACACAAGTAACGGGTAAGGTAAACTCTAGATTGCGTTTTATTGGTAGAATCCTGAAGCGATGCAGTCCTTCAACAAAGGAAATAGCTTACAATACATTAGTTCGTGCAGTTTTAGAGTATTGTTCGTCTGTATGGGGCCCTTACTAGTTGGGTCTGATTGAAGAGACTAAGAAGGTCCAAAGAAGAGCAGTAAGATTCGTTACAGTACATGTAGCCATCCCGAGAACGTTGCAAATCTCATAGAAAAAAGTGTGACACACTTGTAGATAGACGGCGCGCTAAACGGGAGGGGAGCTGACTAAATTCCGAAATCCGATCTTCACCGAGGTTGTAGAGCATATATTAGTACCACCAACTTTCAAATCGCGCGATGATCACCATTCAAAGGTAAGGGAATTAAGAGCTCGAACTGAGGCGTTCAGCCAGTCGTTTTTCCGTCGCGCGGTCCTCGAGTGGAACAGGGGAGAGGGGAATATGACTTTGGCGCGAATTGTGCCCTCCGCCACACACCGCTTGGTGGCTAGCGGAGAATATATGCAGATGTAGATGAAGATATGCAGATAACTGTTGGACTTTTAATTCCATCGTTTTTTAAGTTGTATTCGCCCAAGTGACGTTGTCCAAATGATGCATTATTTCGGCAGGATCACTTATCGCCGTCTTCAATAGGCAACAATTCAGCTTGCCGTAGTACCGCACTATTTGGACAACGCCAATCGAATGAATTTCCGAGAACATTTAAAAATGATCACACGATGGTAAAGCCTAAAATAACTCAAATGCCTAGTAGTGAACATATTTTCAGTTAAGTTGGCAGTACTTACGTAACAGCTTGAGAACAAAATTAGAGATGTGTATATACTGTGGCTTAACATTAACTGAATTTTCTGAAGGTGCTTGGTAGAACATGTTAATAATATTAAATATAAAACACTTCCTAACTTCACAGAACTTCAGGATGTGCGTCCCGTTATATTAATGTGTTTTGGTTTGATTGACGGAAACAGTTATACTCAAACATATTTAATTTCTTTCAGTTATAAGTAGTTATTGATTACAATTTTTCCACTCAATACATATTTTATGACCTATTAATTCCTTCGAAGGAATTAACAGATGAGCAAATTTTGATACCACTTTAAAATCAAAGTATGGCATCTCTAATTCGCTTGTCTTATTTGTTCGGTCTCTTGGAAAGGTTGTATTTGTGATAGCCAAACAACCGTACGGAGATGAAGGCATAGGTCAAATGTGTCAATATGAAACTGGGAACCCTGATCTGGAACAGCTGAGTCAGCCGGCCGGGATGGCCGAGCGGTTGTAGGCGCTACAGTCTGCAACCGCACGACCGCTACGGTCGCTGGTTCGAATCCTGCCCGGGCATGGATGTGTGTGTTGTACTTAGGTTAGTTAGATTTAAGTAGTTATAAGTTCTAGGGGACTGATGACCTTCGAAGTTAAGTCCCATAGTGCTCAGAGCCGTTTTTTTTAACAGCTGAGTCAAAAGTATTAAGAGAAAACAACTTCATTTTTATCGTTGGTCTGCGATGTAAAAAACCAGGAGGATACACCATTTGCAATGTTGTAAAGCCCTTAGGCCGAAGTCGTGACAATCGAAACCCGGCTTGTCTGAGAAGCCTTCGAAAATCGCATGTCCTAAAGTAATACTGTAATACTGGCAAATAATTTGAGGTCAACAGAGTGCTGAGATATGACGAGCGGGGAAAGGAAAACGCCCGACTTCGAGTTGCTTCCACCGCGACCGTCTCAAAAGTCTAAAAATAGCGGCACTGCCAGAAATAGTGCGTTCAACTTGCTGTTTATTTTCGTTGTGTGTGTATTTTTGTGTAACGGCGACCTAGCAGAAGCGTTTTGTGGTTACCTTCGTTGATAAATTTGCGATCCTAGTCGTCGGAGAAGGAAGATTATTAAAACGTGCAGCGACTAATAACGGAGATGGTTCTTACACCGGTTCAGAAAGGCTGAAATCCAAACCTAAAAGCCTAAAACAAGTAGTGTAAAATCTTTATAGGAAAACAGTGAAAATATCAGACTGAAAATGTAGGTGAATGAATGAGAATATAAGTTGAGGTATTTCTTTCGAAAACTAGGTTTTTTTTATAGCAGATATCGTCTAATAATCCCTTCACTAGTTTAGTTTCAGTGTCATAATGTAATAACAGTTTGTAAAGCTTTGTTAGAATTCATGTAATTCCTTGGTTTGTGAATACTTTGTTATACCATTATAGAGAGCAAGTGGAATGTGCTCTGGATTGCAATGAAAAACTTTTGTAAACTTAAGTTTATTTATTTATTTATTTTTGAGTCATCAGTCTTCTGATTGGTTTGATATGGCCACCATGAATTCCTCTCCTCTGCCAACCTCTAAATCTCATAGTAGCACTTTCCGCCTACAACCTCAATTAATTGCTGGATTATTTCAGTCTCTTTCCTCCGCTGGAAGTTTTACCGTCTACAGTTGCCTCTTGTTCGTTGGAAATAATTCCATGGTGTCTTAACAGATGTTCCATCTCCTATCCGTTCTTGTTGTCAGTGTATTCCATATATTCATTCCCTCATCAATGCTCCGGTGAACCTTCTCATTCCTTATCTTCTCAGTCAACCCAATTTTCAGCATTCTTTTGTAACACCATCTTTCAAATGGTTCGATTATCTTCTGCCCCCACAGCCCATATTTCACTACCATACAAGACTGTGTTCCAAACGTACGTTCTCAGAAAGTTCTTCCTCAAATTAAGGTCTATGTTTGACACAAGCAGTCTTCTATTGAGCAGGAATCCCTTTTTTCCAGTGCTAGTCTGCTTTTTATGTCCTCCTTGCCCCATATGTGACGGGTTACTTTGCTGCCTAGGTAGCAGAATTTCTTTACATCACCCACTTCATAATCACCAAACCTGATGTTAATTTTCTCGCTGTTGTCATTTCTTTTGCTTCTCATCACTCTCGTCTCTCAGTCAGTATTCTGTACTAATTAGACTGTTCATGGCATTCAGCAGATCTTGTAACTCTTCTTCACTTGCACTGAAAATAGCAATGTTATCAGCTAATTTTATTATTAATGTCCTTTCACCATAAAATTTAATTCCACTCTTGAATCTCGATTTTTTTTCGTCATTTCTTCTTCGATGTATAGATTCAACAGTATGGGTGAACTAGCATCCTTCTTAATCCGAAAACTTCTTTCTTGGTCCTCTACTGTTATTGTTCCATCTTGGTTCTTGTACATTTCGTAGCAGATCAACTGTATTCGTTCAAACATTTTGCCAGAGCTTTAGTGAGTTGCAGCAGAGCCAGCTGCAGGCAGGCAAAATTGTTATACATCGTGAAGCGAAATTCAGCCAACAGGCATTGTGAAACAGAAACAGCTAGGCCAGGGCTTCACAACATACGTGCTCACGGAGCAAGCTGTGAGCAGCAAGGTGCGAGCACGGAGCAGCGCGAGCACGCTACCACAGCGGAGAGTGGGGAAAGTCACGTGGTGCACACAACAGCTGCCGCCAGTCAATGTAAATCCGCTGCCACCTGCAGGGATATAACTCACGAATTATTACTGCGACAAATGAAACAAATAAAGGATAATGTATACATGCCACATAACTTTATTAGCTTAGTGTATGCCTCTACATTCGCATTAATTTGTGAACTGTTACACAATAATAGGTGTCACTGAAGTGTGGGACTCTCAGTTATCTTGTACTTTTTGCCCTTTACAATTGCGTCTATGTTCGGAGTAATTGTTCTTGTGCATTTTAGGCGCAGCGTGCAGTTTAAATTTCGATCAGACAATGCGTTTCTCAGGCGCGTCTTGTTACATTTCATTGCAGAGAACAGTTGTTCACAAACATACGTGGAACCCAACATTGATATTATTGTAGCCGCCAGTTTGTGCAAACGAGGAAATCTATCCTGAGGGAAGTGTCTGTAGAATTCCAAAATGTTTTTCTTGTTCTGAAATTTGTCTCCGTATTCTCTGTCACACTGCAGGTCAATAATTTCTTGCTGCAGCTCAGGACGAATCTCTTAAATATTCGCTGAATATGGAAAGGAGAACAGATCAAAATCACTGTTTAGTGCTGTCAGATCTTGAAAGCGCTTATCAACTAAACTATGTGAATAAAGTTCAGAGTCTTTGTGAACATCTAGCATGGATGATAATTTAGGAAAATGAGCTAGGTTTCCTGTTTCCAGCTGACTCACCCAAAGTGTCAATTTCATTTTAAAAGCTCGTATTCGATCTATGAAATGAGTAATTAGCAGATCTTTACCTTGTAGTAAAATGTTCAAAGCATTCAGATGGCTAGTTAAATCTGCTAAGAACGTGAGATCACATTCAAACGGGCGCGCGCATTTCCTCTCCCTCCCCTCCCTCCCTACTCCGCGACCTTGCACCTGCTCTCGAGCACGTGCCTCAGCAGACGCGAGTACTCACGCTCAAAACCGGCCAGTTGTTAAGCCCTGAGCTAGGCGAAGCCAAAGCTGCAACAGGCTAGTGGAAAGACAGAAACCTTTCCTCATTTGCTACCATGAAAGTATTTAGAGTACGTGGCTTAAGCGCTAATCGAACATAGTCTGGAGCATATACTGACTCAGCCATTCATATACTAAAATATTCTCTTCTCACTATCACAGTCCATATCACAAGCATGGGACACCTGGAGCAACATTCCAGGATGCATTACCGGGTCGAGAACTGGACAAGGAGGCCTGCCCTGAGTCACGAGAAAGCTGCTGCCGTAGGAGAGAACCTCCCATTCGCTGGAGGGGGGTCGCGCTGCCCCTGTGCTGTCATCGTAATCACAGCTGGAGACGTCGCTGACAGCGGCATTTGAATGACGCCACGCTCGGTCCCACTCGCCTCGCTGCCAACAACGCCGGATGTCTGTAGTTTCGCATGGGAGGTCCAAATGGTTCAAATGGCTCTGAGCATTATGGCACTTAACTTCTTTGGTCATCAGTCCCCGAGAACTTAGAACTACCTAAACCTAACTAACCTAAGGACATCACACACATCCATGCCCGAGGCAGGATTCGAACATGACCGACCGCAGCGGTCGCGCGGTTCCAGACTGTAGCGGCCACTCCGACCGGCTCACATCGGAGGCAACTGGACACCCCCACCAAGTTGTTCCAGACGAGTTACGCCTGAGGAGAAGAATAAAGCATTTAATTAAACAAATCTATTGTCGTCCAGATGTGTCATTTCACTCTCCACAATTTGTGGGTCATCTAACTCTGGTGTCAGATCACTGGCATTGCCTACTTAGAGCAATGTCTGAACCCACTGTCTATGGTATGGTGAGTCCAAAAATTTTGATTGGATTTTAGACGTGGAGAAAAGATTTTATGAGGTAGATTTTAATGCTAGTAGAGAACCAATGGGTTTGACTAGTTTTAGAGGCAATGGAAGTCACGAATGGTTAGTACCTGTTTGATGTGCAAAGTGTGCCCTTGTGTGCCACTGTCTGTCACGTACAGAATCAGTCTCAGTGAAAAGTTATACATGTAATCGTTGGGGCATATGGTTAGGCGACGCCAGGACTCGAGATGGCTCATCCATCATTAGACATAAGAATTAAGTAATGTATTTTGTTTTCTTGTCTTATGAGTGTTAGTTCTCAAAATGAGTGTTATCAAGGACAAAGCTTCAAAGATACGAGGTGTGTCAGAGTTGGAAGAAGTGAACAGGTTTTTGGGAAAGGTAGCACAACCTAGAGTGGATATTACAGTGGGTTGGTAGAGCCACGATCGTCACAGCAGATTGTAGATTTGTTAGTCGCAAGTTCAATTGCTCCTTTTTCTGGTAAGGCCTTTGTGGGAGACCTTGGAAACCTGGCTGAGAAGGAGGTTGATCTGATAAAGAAGAGTTGCAAAACTGAGGCTGACAATGAAAGCTGAAACTTATGTAGGGTATACAGAACCTCTTAAGGGAGTCATAAGATGTGAAGAATTTAAAGGAGTGTTAACACACAGATACACTTAACGAAATAGTGACCTACACTATAGGGAATAATTATTGATAGTAACTAAGAGAAATTGGAAGCAGTGGAACAATTTGCGCTAGGATAAGGAAAATTAATGTACTTACATATGAATTAGGACTGGATGCTGCAGTCAATGAAATTATTATGCAGGTAGGTGCGGGTTTTCTAAAGACATGTCGATCGACAAAATCGGATGAACCGTTTGGATTTTGGAAATTCGTTGCTGGGTGTCACTTTTATAATTTATCGTCAGGTACTAAACTTTAAATTAATAAATATATTATTATTAATTTATATACGAACTCTGAAATGTCTGCCATTATGGTTTCACAAAGTCCGCAATCTGTGGCTCTCCTGGCGTACAAGTCTCTTTCATCGACACAGTGTCATCAAGGAATTCCCAGCCACGCGCTCAGCCTGGACCACGTGCTGGGGCTACCCCTCTTGTCTGGCTAACATTCGGCTCCATGAGTTTGCAGCCAGGCCCAGGATTGCCGAGCGGCGAGCGGCCTGTGCGGCCATGCCGACTCCGAACTTTGAATATTTTGAGGGCGCCACAACTCGCCCGTTGCCTCACACACCTCCACTTGTTAACATTCTGGCGCGCGCACGTGTCGATCACGAGTACTGAAAGAAATGAAATGATCGTATGGCATTGTTGGAAGGGAGGCCCCATTCGGGGGAGTTGGGCCGCCGTATTGAAAGTCCTTTTTAGTTGACGCCACTTTGGCGACTTGCGAGTCAATGATGATGAAGGACACAGAACACCCAGTCCCCTGCTGGGAATCGAACCTGGGACCCCTGGGTGGTTGGCGGTAACGCTACCGCTACGCTACGGAGGCGGTCACGAACAGAGATCAAGCCTATGTCCACTGGTTCTGATAGTGTGACATCTTTATCTCCACTCCATGCAATCCGTACCTTAGTCAAACGTAATACGACCTCTAAGGTACGGATTGCATGGAGTGGTGATAAAGATGCCACACCATTAGAATGAGTGGACACAGACCTTTACCTGCAGACAGTTCAACAGAAAAAAAAGTGTAGAGATTATGTCACACATGAGTGAGATCTGTGAAATGATTCTGGTATTAGATTTCTTATATCAGCATTGTATTGTGCAAAATCGATTTTCGCTAGCATGTGGTGGAACTTGCCGGAAAAATGTTTCAGTTAGGTGAAGCCATTGCCAACGCAACGATGTAGCGAAGGAAATCTGTCTGTGTACCTAAGGGTAGGTGGTAACCAAAATTGGTTCAAATGGCTCTGAGCACTATGGGACTTCTGAGGTCATCAGTCCCCTAGAACTTAGAACTAATTAAACCTAACTAACCTAATGACATCACACACATCCATGCCCGAGGCAGGATCCGAACCTGCGACCGTAGCGGTCGCGCAGTTCCAGATTGTAGCACCTAGAACCACTTGGCCACTCCGGCCGGCTACATGGTAATCACTTTTTGTCAGTGTTGAGTCTAGTTTGCCAGATGAAATTCTGTATAAGGCGGAGCCGTTAGAAAAGAATGAAGCATTAGATCAGATGGATTCTTTAGTCAAAAGAGGTAGTGTATGCGCCCATGAAATAAAGGGTAAAAAGTTTAATAGATAATTTTAGCGCAGGGAATATAGGATTAACAAAGGGGCTGTTAGTCCCAAATCCGTCTATCCTGAAGGAAGAGGAACGAGACACGAGAGGTGTCAGCCACGGGCAGTCGCTGGTCGCCATTGAAACAGATTAATGAGAAAAGGTGAAGCACCTAGAGGGAAGCAATAGGGAACAGATGGAAAAATTACATTTGGATTTTAAGGATTTATTTTTTCCAAAAGGGCAATTACCAGCTACGCATATTACACAGCACCGCATTCCAACAGGAAATGAGTCAACAGCCTATCCCAAACCAAACAGGATACCCAGGTACTTGCAGCCAGTTTTGGAGGAATTTACCGATCAACAGCTGAAAGAAGGAATACTTGAAGAGCCGGCCGCGGTGATCTCGCGGTTCTAGGAGCGCAGTCCGGAACCGCGCAACTGCTACGGACGCAGGTTCGAATCCTGCCTCGGGCGTGGATGTGTGTGATGTCATTAGGTTAGTTAGGTTTAAGTAGCTCTAAGTTCTAGGGGACTGATGACCACAGCTGTTAAGTCTCATAGCGCTCAGAGCCATTTGAACCATTTGAATACTTGAAGAAAGTGATAGCACGTGGAGGGCAGGAACAGTTGCCGTGCCATAAAAATCAATGGATTCGTGTTTACAAACAACTAAATGAGAAAATCGTAACGGACACATACCCTTTGCAAAACATCACAGAAACTGTTTATCATTTAGGACAATGGAAATATTTTTCAACAGTAGATTTGGAGAGTGGTTGACACCATATAGAGATAGCACGGAGGATGGAGAAAAACACCATTTTCGGCATCCTAGGGACGCTACCAAGTCAAAAGAATGCCATTCGGATTAAAATATTCACTTGCAAGTTTCAGAGGATGTTAGACAGAATATTCAAGAGGGTGGAAACCATGGCAATGTTTAGTATATCTCGATGAGATAATCGGCTATGGGAGTGATGTGGAACAGCGTGCCCATCGAGTAAGGGAAGTATGCGTAAGGTTAAAAGCAATGAGTACTGAAAAGTGTAATTTTGTAATGAAACGGGTAGTATACATAGCACATATCGAAAATAAAGGTGGAGTTGAGTCAGACCTAAGATTAATTGGAGCGGTGCGGGAGTTTCCTGTACCAGAATCTGTAAAGGAGTTGCAATCGTTCTTGGAAAACGCGATCTATTGCCACCGGTTCGTAAAAGGATTTGCGTGTATTGCCAGACCGTTGACACAATTGTTAAAAAAGAGCACTAAATTTGTGTGGTCAGATGAGTGCCAGCATGCTTTTGAGCAGGTAAAAGAAGCTTTAATATCGAGTTACTATTAGTATTTCCGGATTTTAATAGACAATTTGTTTCATCCTGCTATGCGTCAAACCATGCACTTGGCAGTATGCTGTCACCAGAGATGGAAGGCGTAGAATTTCCGGTAGCCTACGCATCAAGGAAACTAAATTCTGCAGAAAGAATTTTTTTCAGCAATAGAGAAAGAGATGTCAAGCCTTATTTACGGAATAACATGTATCAAACGTTTTCCGTAGCGTAAAAAGCTTAGAGTAATAACAGACAATACGGAGTTAAAATGGTTGTTGGAGTTAAAGGATCCATTCAGTAGTGTGGCACGATGGACAGTAAGACTAAGTGAATTTGATTTCGAAGTTATGCATAAACCCGGGAAGAAGCATGGAAATACCGATGACTTAAGTACAGAAGTAGCAGTATTATATATTGGGAATAATGTGCATAAGGGATGGCAAGATGCACAAAAAGTTGATGAATGTGAAACAGTATATTAAGCAGTACAGTTTTGTATGCAGAGAAACCATGTTCGGGCCGTGGGTAGTGGTACCAGCGAAGTAGAGTACTAATAGAAGCTCAAATGATTCTAATGGCTCTGAGCACTATTGGACTTAACATCTGAGGTCATCAGTCCCCTAGAATTTAGAACTACTTTAACTGACCTACGGACATCACACACATGCATGCCCGAGGCAGGATTCTAACCTGCGACCGTAGCGGGCGCGCGGTTCCAGACTGAAGTGCCTAGAACAGCTCGGTCACAGCTGCATACCTAGAAGTTCATGATCGCATATCAGCGGGTCATGGAGGTTTCAAATCTACCACCAGAATAGTAGCAAAAAGGTACAGGTGGAGGAATAGGCAGACAGAGATAAACCAAGAAGTGCGGAATTCAATACAGGGAGCACACGGAGCGGATTGCAGAGGTTACCTGAAGTATTGGCACCATCCGAATTTCTGGGGAGTTATGTTTTAGGTCCATTCAATTAACGACTTGCAGGGAATAAGTAGTACTCACAATCACAGACCATTTTCTCGACATACGCAGAAATGGTGGCGTTGCCAAATCAGGAGCCATCGCCAGAAACTTGTGATTAATTGGATATGGAAGTTTGGAGTGCCTGAAACAACAGTAAGAAATCAGGGAACGAACTTCATGTCAGATCTATCCAAGGAATTGTGTGTTACTGAATGCGAAGAAATTAGGGACGAGTCCTCTTCGTCCACAAGCCAATGACACAACTGAAAATGTGCATAGGTTAATCAGGAAGACTCTTGGAGACTATACTGACTCCCATTACACCAGCTGGGATGTGTTTGGAGTATTTACACAGGATTATCGCCATATGAATTAGCATATGGTAGTAAAATTCCACCACCGTTCAACATATTGTAAACGAAGAAAGTGGGGAGACTGGAGAGTCTGTTACGCAATTTGCTAGAGTGATTAGGGAAATGTGAAAGAGTGTCGAGGGCAGATATTCGAGAACTGGAACAACAGGAATAAGTAGCGAGCTGTACGGCAAGAATATCACAGTATGAGGTTTATCAGTGGGTGTTGCTATCAGTTTTGTGTACGTCGAAGGAATATACGAAGAAGTCTTTAGCAAAGTATCAGGGGCCTTACCAAGTTCCGGAGACTTTGTCGCCAGTAAATGTCAAGATTCAACAGCCGACAAGAACGACAGTAGTATATGTGTGGCGGTTGAAACCTTTTCAAGGGAGACCGAAAGATATTCAAGGGATAGGAGATGAGGGCCAGAAAGGGAGAGTGAGGAGAAAGGTATCGGAAGATAACCAAGAGGTATGAATGTAACAGTAACGAGGAACTTATTTAGTTTAGGTATAGAACTAGTACAGTTAGTATAAACGGCTGCGGAGCAGCAACGAATTTAAAAGGGAGGAAAGTACTAGGTATTCCTGCCCGTGCAGAGAAGGCAAGATGATTCGGTTCATAGTGGAACTACTGTTCTTCTCTGGGTAGAAGCGACCAGTTCATGGAAGGGGCAGTGCTGTTTACCAAGCATGAAGACATAGTGATCACCAGTCATCGCTGGGTGACACACTTGATATTCAACGCGTACGAGACGTGTAAAGAGGTGACAAGATTGGAAATGCATTCGAAAAATTCCGATCATGGAATGGAAAGGTACAGAATACTAAAAGGAGGAGCAAGGGTTTGTGACAGAGTATATGGAACGTACGAGAAATTAAGGAATGGGGTGACTCAGGTACTGGGGGTGATTGCACATACGCAAAGGAAGAGAGGTTGGGTCGACGCTGGAGATCAGATTATGAAAGCGATATTTGGCAGTGCTGATGCAGGAGACATTTGAAGGGTGAAGGACACTGAAGAAGGGGTTAGGCAGGGGGCAAAAGGGAACAAAGCCGTGAGTGATTGGCACACTACTCAGCTTACAAGTGAATCGAGGGATGTATTGAATGACAACTGCCTGAAGAAGAAATGCATATGCGGGAGGTGCAGAAGGGTATTTAATCATAATATCAGGGAACTACAGACCGAAGTAGAAGTTGTAGATAGGGAAGTAGTAACGACAAAATAGTTGCAGCCTGTAGAAGATAGCGTTTGCGAAGCATGAGAGAAAGTAACAGAACTATAGGAGGCTGTGCACCAGAATGGAACGGGTCATCAAGGGATAAACTTGTTTTCACCAGAGCAGTATGTAGAGGATGTGAGGAAAGTACAGAAGGAACTATCGCCGGAGTTGGGGTTGGTTTTACAATCCGAGCATGAAAACATACCTTTCTATCTGAAGATAGCCACAGTGTCGGTAAGAAGTGATGGAGCGTCAGTTTACATTTACGTCTTTATACCAGTAGCAGCGAAATAAGCACTTTATGAGTGCTACATATTTCATGCATATCCGGACAAGTGAGGGATACTGAAGCATTTTTTGAGAGTAAAAACGCAGATACTATTATTAATTGCAAAAGACAAGGGAGGAAGCAAAGTTGAAAAAAATGACCCCGGGAGGTGGGAGGCAAGGGAATCGCAATCTGTCCGAATATGGGAATAAGAGAGTGGCAGGATTACTACGCAGTGAAACTGCTAATACGACAAAAGGAGCTAAGAGAATGCCATAAAGAAGTGATTCAGCCAGAATTGTTCTTTCATGGGGCGAGTCACATTGCTTATACTATATCTTTGACAAGACGGTAGCAGTGGCTAGTTGTTTTGAGCAGGGAAGTTTACATCAGCAAAGAGGCTAGAATTAAATGGGAGCAGTTTGTTATTAAATGGAACCGCGTGTGAGATAATGGGGCCTACTTTCCACCTGTCCGCTGCCATTTCAGGGATACCTCACTTGCATATTCCTCAGCCTAATCTGTATTGGCCAGAGAAGTCCTCAGAAGTGCTACCTACCTCAGATCTAACCAGCTTAAATCAAACTCTAGGGCCGGAATTAAAGCAGTCTATAAACACACTTCTTTATCAACAGGAGGAGCGAGTCTCCTTGGGAATCTTATTGCATCTAAATTTATATCTGGAAAATCAGCACCGCAAAGAGATAACGCTATTGTCATACCAACCACTGAAACGACAGTTGTTCTGCTCAGTGTAACCCTTGTTTTGGTAAGTAGAAGACAAAGCCCGAGTTCAGACCCATCCACCGTGCAGATTCCAGAGTCTTGGATACGTCGGGCATAAAAGCAGAAGAAAGAAGGTGAACTCATAAGGGGATAGTATTATGAATAATTGATTCATTTTAACTTGTAAGTTTGGAACTGAGAGTTAGAAGTTATAGTGCAAGAATCATAGTAATGAAATAAGTACAACAGTATTTGAGTTAAGGAACACAGAGAGGTCCTGTAAAAATGTGTACGAATAAGTGATAGGGTTAAAAAAATTGCTATAGTAATATTCTTAAGAGGCAAAACAGGGAGAGAAGGGCCATTTGTCAGGAAGTCTAGTGTAAAGGATAATCTAGTCTGGTCGGTCGGAGGGACCGAGTCTTGACAAAAGGAGGGTAATGTAGCGGATCGACCGCCAGAGCGGAGTTGCAACAGAGCCGGCCACAGGCAGGCAAGAGTGCTATGCGTTGTGAAATAAAACTCAGCCGACAGGCATTGTGAAGCAGAGCCCCCTGCACATGTTGTAGCAACAGCCAATTTATTTATTTAGCGTATGGCATTTAGACACAATTGTTATTACAATCAATATGCAGAATTGTAATGATTTGGCATTAGATATTCTTACAGTTATTACAATAGTTATACAGAATTATACAAAATTATACAAAATTACACATAATACACATGTTACAGTAGTTATACAAAGTTATAGTAGTTTGGAAGTAATTACAAACAAACATCTAATGAGTTAATATATGCAATTGATTCTGGAGTCGCCATCAGGAAATCTTCTGGAGTCCCATCATAGGCTGTCCTGGGGCAGTCTTCTATTATGTGCTGGATAGTTTGATTTTCTCCACATTGACATAGCGGCGATTCTGTCATGCCCCACTGGTAGAGGGAATAGGCGCATCTGCCATGTTTCGTTCTAATTCTGTTTAAAGTTGCCCAGGTTTTGCGTGATAAGTCAAAACCTGGAGGCTTCTGGGAGATACATGGAAGATTGCTGATGTTCTTTAAGGACCATTCTTGGTGCCAGGCGCTGGTTATGTTGAATTCTTCCTCTGTTGCAGATGTGGCTATTGCGGTTCTGATGGGTGACCTTCTGGAGCGGAGGCGGCTTTGGGTGGCATCTTAAAAATTCTCATGGATGGGTAGATTCCGATTGCTCATTATCTTTTTGTACTCTCTTATAAGAGCGTTTGTGCGGCGTAGGTTAGGGGGTGGTATGTGGCTTAGTACTGGTAGCCATTCCACGGGTGTAGTCTTTATTACACTTCCTGTCTTTCTCTATAGCTTACACTTTCAGAATTTCGAATATCTTGTACCATTTTACATTGCCGAACGCTTTTTCGAGGTTGATACATCCCATGAACGTGCGTTGATTTTTCTTTACTAGTGCTGCCAACGTCAAAGTAGCCTCCCTGGTGCCTTTGCCTTTCCTAGAGCCAACTTGATAGTCATCTAACACACCCTCAATTGTCTTTTCCATTCTTCTATATATTATCCTAGCCAACAACTTGAATGCATGAGCTACTAGGCTGATTCAGCGATAATACCTGCAATTGTTGGCTCTCCCGGTCCTCGGAATTGTGTGCATGATGTTTTTCCGAAAGTCAGATGGTCCATCGCTGGACTCATACATTCTATGCTCCAAACCGAAATGTCGTTTTGTTACCACTTCCCCCAACAATTTTAGAAATTCTTATGAAATGTTATCTATCTCTTCTGCTTTATTGAGTCGTAAGTCTTTCAAAGCTTTTTTAACTTCTAATTCTAATACTGGATCCATATCTGATCTCCATTAACTCCTGTTTCTTTTTGTCATCAAACATGTCTTCTTCCTCATAGAGGCCTTTAGTGTACTCCTGCCACTTACTCGCTCTCTACTCTGCATTTGACAGTGTCATCCCCATTGCACTATTAAAATTACCGCCCTTGCTTTTAATTTCACTAAAGATTGGTCAGACACTTCTATATGCTGAGTCAGCCCTTCTCAGATTCATTCCTTTTTCGATTTCTTCACATTTTTTAGGCAACCATTTCGTCTTAGCTTCCCTGCACTTCCTATTTATTTCGTTCCTAAGGGACTTATATTTCTATATTCCTGAATTTTCCTGAACATTATTGTACTTCCTTCTTTCATCGATTTCGGTTACCCATGGTTTCTTCGCAGTTACATTCTTTGTAGCAATGTTCTTCTTTCCAACTTCCGTGATTGCTCTTTTTGGAGATGTCCATACCCATTCAACTGAAATGCTTGCTGATCTATTACTATCACCGTTAAATTGTGTTCTGAGTCTATATCTGCTTCTGTGTACGCCTTACAATTCAGTATCTAATATCGGTATCTCTGCCTGACCATTATGTAATCTAACCGGAATTTATCTGCACTTTCTGGCCTTTTCCCAGTATACGTCATCCGCTTGTGATTCGTGAACAGAGTATTCGCTATTACTAGCAGAAATCTATTGCAAAACTAAATTACTCTTTCTCCTCTCTCATTCCAAGTACCATCCCCATATTCCATTGTAACCTTTTCTTCTAGTCTTTCCCATACAACCACTTTCCAAACATCCATGTCTGGTAGATTTTCATATCCCTTCACGTATTGCATTACCCGTTCAATATCCTCATATACTTTCTCTGTCGCTTAATCTTCAGCTTGCGACGTTGACATGTATTCCTTAACTATAATTTTCCGCGCGACCGCTACGGTCGCAGGTTCGAATCCTGCCTCGGGCATGGATGTGTGTGATGTTCTTAGGTTAATTAGGTTTAAGTAGTTCTAAGTTCTAGGGGACTGATGACCACAGCAGTTAAGTTCCATAATGCTCAGAGCCATTTGAACCATTTTGAACTATAATTTTTGGGTGTTGTTTGCTGTCTGTTCTGGTGAGAACAACGCTGTCACTCAACTGTTCACAGGAAAACATTCTTTGCACTACCTTCCTATTCATAACGAATCTGAGTCCCATTATACCATTTTCTTCTGCTGTTGACATTTCCCTGTAACTGTCTGACCAAAATGTCTTGTTTTGTTTCAGTTTCATTTCACTGACGCACAGTGTATCTATATTGAGCCCAACCCTTTCCCTTTTCAGATTTTCTAGATGCCCTACCGCGCTCAAACTTCTCACATTCCATGCACCGACTCGTAGAACGTTCCGTCTCTAATAATCTCGATATTGACGGGATGTTAAACCCGATCTTGCTCCCTTCTTCCTTCTCGTAGGCCATTATCTTTTCGTTGGTTATTCGATCTTTTTCCACCTCCCCTCAGCAGTCCCCTCCGGGCGTTACGAATGGGGTTCTATTCCGGAATCTCGGAATCTAAGGCGCTGCAGTCATGGGCTGTGCGGCTGGTCCCGGCGGATGTTCGAGTCCTCCCTCGGGCATGGGTGTGTGTGTTTGTCCTTAGCATAATTTAGGTTACGTAGTGTGTAAGCTTAGGGACTGATGACCTTAGCAGTTAAGTCCCATAATATTTCACACACATTTGAACATTTTTTGAACTATTACGGAATGTTTTGCCAATGGAGAGATCATCATCACACTATTTAAATTACAAGTCACACGTCCTGCTGGTAAACATTATGTGTCTTTAATACAGTGCCTTCCATTTTTTTCTACACCGCCATAGAGTTGATCATTGCTGATTCTTCCGCCTTTAGGGGCAGTTTAACACGCCAAGGGTAAGAAAGAACCCAAACCTCTGTCCGCTCCTCCACCCTCTTTGACGTTAGCTGAATGAGGGTGACTTCCGATGCCGGAAGTCTTCGGCAGCCGTTGCTGCTGATTTTTATTCAAAATTTAAGTGTTGACTGGAACCAAACCCGGGACCGAAGACGTTTTGATTATTTATCAGAGACTGTACCCCTAGTGGACGCGTCCTTACTGCTGTCAGTAGTAACGGAACAAAATCACAAAGGACCTAAATCTAGATGGCAACGTGGGGGGTTTGAATCGTCACTCTTCCGAATGAGAGTCCAGTATGTTAATGTCTGGAAACGTTAAAATATTGGGCAAGTAACTGTAACAGCAGTGACAAGAGATTATTACTGTGTTACATAAGGGTACATCGATTTTACAATGGAAATTTCAATACGTTGGATCAATTTTTGCCTGAAATTATGTGATTAGGAAGTGAAACAATATGTCCCGATAAATGCTACCCATGCAATGAGCTAAACACCAAAATTTACCTTTTCTAGCTGCATATCCTATCATTTCATGTAGAAAAACAATATTTTAGGTTAGATTTACAAATTGCTTTGATATTTTTCAGACATTTTCTGTTCTTGAATAATCGACTTACGATTATTGTTCCTGCATATTTAACTAGTTGTTCAACCACTGACAGATTTAGTAATAAGTAACTAAAAGTATATTTTTCTTCTGGTGTGGCTTTGACATCGCTATTCCCCCCCAAATTCTGATGACTTAGTTATGACTAAGTTCATTGGTCAGTATATATGTCAGAGGTTAAACAGTAAGACATTTCTAAGTGCAGATGTGGACTGCCCATAACACAGGGGTGCAAATTAATACCCCGCAATTGTTTTCTAAATTATTTTAGGAGATTTTAATGTTTCTTGATATTCTAAGTCCAGAAGGACTAGGGATTTCGCTTTATCACAAAGTTTCTGCGTAAAGTAATAACGAAAATTCAGAAAATTCCTAGAAACACATACACCGAAGCCACAAAGAAACTAGTCTCGGCATGCGTATTCAAATACAGAGATATGTGAACAGGCAGAATACGGCGCAGCGTTGGCAACTCCTATATAAGACAACAAGTGTCTGGCGCAGTTGTTAGATCGGTTACTGCTGCTACAATGGCAGGTTATCAAGATTTAAGTGAGTCTGAACGTGGTGTTATAGTCGGTGCATGAGAGATTGGACACAGCATCTCCGAGGTAGCAATGAAGTGGGGATTTTCCCGTACGACCATTATACGAGCGTACATTTAGTAACAGGAATTCGGTAAAACATCAAATCTCCCACATCGCTGCGGTCTGAAAAAAATCCTGCAAGAACGGGACCGACGACGACGGAAGAGAATCGTTCAACGTGACAGAAGTGCAACCTTTCCGCAAATTGTTGCAGATTTCAATGCTGGGCCATCAACAAGTTTCAGCGTGCGAACCATTCAACGGAACATCATCGATATGGGCTTTCGGAGCCGAAGGCCGATTCGTGTTCTCTTGATGACTGCGCGACACAAAGCATTACCCCTCGGCTGGGCCCGTCAATACTCAGTTGAAACTGTTGATAACTGGGAACATGTTGCCTGGTCGGACGAGTCTAGTTTTAAGTGGTTTGATCGGATGGACGTGTATGGGTATGGAGAGAACCTCATGAATCCATGGATCCTGCTTCTCAGCAGGGGACTGTTCAAGCTGGTGGAGGCTCCGTGATGGTGTGGATCGTGAGCAATTGGAGTGATATGTGACCCCTGATACGTCTAGATACGACTCACAGGTGACAGGTACACAAGTATCCTATCTGATCACATGTATCCAATCATGTCCATTATGCATTCCGACGGATTTGGACAATTCCAGCAGGACAATGCGACACCCTACACATCCAGGATTGCTACAGAGGTGCTCCAGGAACACTCTTCTGAGCTTAAACACTTCCACTGGCCACCAAACTCCTCAGACATGAACATTATTGAGCATACCTGGGATGCTTTGCAACGTGCTGTTAGAAGAGATTTACACCTCCTCGTACTCTTACGGGCTTGTGGACAGCCCTGCAGGATTCATGGTGACAGTTCCCTCCAGCACTACTTCAGATATTAGTCGAGTCCATCGCACGCCGTTTTGCCGAACATTTGCATGCTCGCGGGGGCCCTGCATGATATTTGGCAGGTGTACCAGTTACTTTGGCTCTTCACTGTATACTCATAGAAAACTTTATAAAATAAGTCACTCGTAGCATTATAATGGAGTATTATGTTCTTCAAGATTAATGCAAACGAATAGATCTTAATGTCTCTTCTTTCTCCCTCAGATGTCCGTTGTGTTTTCTTCCTTTCACTGGCTGAGGACACTACCTGTGCTGCATTAATAGTACTCAACTTTCACGCTGACATCCCATCGAGCCTCGTACCCACGTTCCATTTGATTAACGTTTTGATGGAACAAACTTTTCCCTGTCCCTCACTCACAGCGCCTAAATTTTGTAGAAAGTAGCTGACGCGGCAATCTGGAAATTTCAGCTTCGTCCTGAATGTGTCATCCAATAATCTGAAGCTATTCAGTGTGTTTGCTACTATAATCTTGTACTGACCATCTTCACGGTTGCCAAGATACTTATCGTCAACGTGTTTAAAGGAAATCCAAGAAGATCTTTCAGCTCTTTTTATTTTGTCCTCAATTTTTTCGTCTTCGATAAGTTTCAAAACGTCAGGTATGATAAAACCTCCCTTCTTACTCTTTCTCACAACTTGAAAACATTAGATCAATACATTTGTCCTAATCCCCATCTTTTACACCAAAGTACGCAAACAACGCTTCTTTGACAAAGTTTCATAATGTCCACCGCTGGTTTCCTACTGTAAGTTTCTCAAAGATACATCAAAAATGTTCTTGAAAGTTAATATGACACCTGAAGCCATGATATTCGCAGAATCAGGCACCAGTCAGCTTATAACCTGATCAAGAAGTTTACATGAAAAATAATACGTAAAAGAAACTTGTAGGAGACAACATTACAACATTACCGAAACAAATAGGGAGCTGCATTATAGGCTATAAAATTAAACATATTTTTTCGCAATTTATTTTCCAAAACTTCACATTACAATAATGATGCAAATAAAACAGCCAAAATGGAATAGAGACGTCTAAAGAGTAAAATTAACAAAATTTCATAACGACTAAGCAGTAATGGCTAGAGTACAAATGAAAGGCTGTAGAAGCATTTATAACAATGGTAAATACAGATGCTGACTATCGGGAAATTAGAGTGGAAAGAGAAAAGCAGCTGCATGTATACCATGAGCTCAGACGGTAAACCAGTCCTAGCCAAAGAAGGGAAAGCTGAAAGAAGGACGGACTGCATAGATGATCTTTGTAAGAGAAACAAAGTTAAGAACAACGTTATACTAAGAAAAGAGGTTCAAAATGGTTCAAATGGCTCTGAGCACTATGGGACTTAACTTCTGAGGTCATCAGTCCCCTAGAACTTCGAACTACTTAAACCTAAGTAACCTAAGGACATCACACACATCCATGCCCGAGGCAGGATTCGAACCAGCGACCGTAGCGGTCGTGCGGTACCAGGCTGTAGCGCCTAGAACCGCTCGGCCACCCCAGCCGGCAAGAAGAGAGGACACAGGTAAAGACGAGGTGGGAGATATGATAATCGGTGAAAATTTTCAGAGAGCACATAAATGTATAAACTAAAACAAGGCCGCGACAATAGACGACATACTGTCAGATTTACTGAGATGCTTTGGAGAGCCAGCCACAAAAAAACTGCCCACCTAGTATGCAAGATGTATGTGACAGGCGAATATTCTCAGAGTTCTAGAAGAATGTAATTATTCCAATTCCAAAGAAGTGAGGTGCTGACAGGTGCAAATATTACTAAGTTATGGTCGCAAGATATTGAGATGAAGTATTTACAGAGGAATGGAAAAAACTGCTAGAAGACGACCTTGAGGACGATGCTTGGATTCCGGAGAAACGTAGTAACACGAGAGGCAATACTACCCATATGACTTATCAAAGAACATTGACTGGAGAAAGGCTAACCTACCTCAATAGCGTATGTGGCTGTACCGAAGACCCACTCCTTGATAAAAACTTTCTGGAATCCATAATCCAGTTAAAAATCGACATCAAAGAAGAGCAGTCGCTGAGAAAAGAGTCACACGGGGTTGTAGCCTATCCCTAATGTTTTTCAACCTGTACACTAAAGAAACTGTGAAGGAAACTAAGCAAAAAACTTGCGAAGAGAATTACAGTTCAAGAAGAATAAATTATAACTTCAAGAATGAGATTTTCACTCTGCAGCGGAGTGTGCGCTGATATGAAGCTTCCTGGCAGATTAAAACTGTGTGCCCGACCGAGACTCGAACTCGGGACCTTTGTCTTTCGCGGGCAAGTGCTCTACCAACTGAGCTACCGAAGCACGACTCACGCCCGGTACTCACAGCTTTACTTCTGCCAGTACCTCGTCTCCTACCTTCCAAACTTTACAGAAGCTCTCCTGCGAACCTAGTAGAACTAGCACTCCTGAAAGAAAGGATATTGCGGAGACATGGCTTAGCCACAGCCTGGGGGATGTTTCCAGAATGAGATTTTCACTCTGCAGCGGAGTGTGCGCTGATATGAAACTTCCTGGCAGATTAAAACTGTGTGCCCGACCGAGACTCGAACTCGGGACCTTTGCCTTTCTTTCAGGAGTGCTAGTTCTGCAAGGTTCGCAGGAGAGATTCTGTAAAGTTTGGAAGGTAGGAGACGAGGTACTGGCAGAAGTAAAGCTTTGAGTACCGGGCGTGAGTCGTGCTTCGGTAGCTCAGATGATAGAGCACTTGCCCGCGAAAGGCAAAGGTCCCGAGTTCGAGTCTCCGTCGGGCACTCAGTTTTAATCTGCCAGGAAGTTTTATAACTTCAAGGTTTGCCAGCGACATTGTAACTGTCAGAGACAACAAAGAACTTGAAAAAACTTTCATACTGAATAGGCTGTGTCTTGAAAACAATTCACGAGATGAACATCAACAAAAAAAAATAGTAGTAATGAAATGCAGTATAGTTAACTCAGGGAAAGGTCAGAGAGTTAGATTAGGAAATGAGACAATAAAAGTGTCTTTATTTGGGCAGAAAATAACTGATGATGGCCAAAGTTGAGATGATATAAAATGGAGCCTGGCAATAGCAGGAAAAGCATTTTTAGTTACCATTTAATACAAATTTAAGCGTGATAAAGTGTTTTCTGATAGTACTTGTCGTGAGTGCAGCCCCGTACGGAAGTGAAACGTGGACGGTTTTAGGAAGTCTTACCTGAAGGTACACTGTCCAGTCACATAAATGTGTTCACCTGTCAAAAGCTCGAATAACGACCTTTTGTAGGAAGAGAATCAGTGAGGATCTGGCACGTAGAGACTTAGATGTCGAGCGATGCCACCTCCAATGCCTTTGCTAGCTGCATTGAGGATCAATGACGGGAAGAGCTCGATCGAGATAGTCCCACAGATTCTCGGCTGGGTTTTAATCCGGGGAGGCTGGTGGCCAGGGGGTATGGTAATCTCATGCTGGTGCAGTTCGCACCACGTCCGTACACGGAAAACTGTATGACACGTTGTACTGTCCTGCAGGCAGATACAATCTTGCTAAGGAAAAAACGAACTCCATACAGGTGTCGACGTGGTCCCCAAGGTTAGATCCACTGTGCCTTCCAGTACGACGAAATAACTCTTAGAATACAATGAAAACATTCCTCAGACCATAACGGTAAAATGTCCGGCCTGGACCACTTCGACGACTAGTGCATTGTGTTCTCCATTTGTCTAACGCTTCTACATCTACATCTACGTGATTACTCTGCTGTTCACAATAAAGTGTATAGTAAATTTGGTTTTTTGGTAGGTAGTTTATTTTTTAAAGTTTGGAGAGATAGGAACTCGTGAATGAGACTACCCCTGATTTTCGATCCGAAGTAAAATTGCCAAAAGAAAATTTATTTCTATGTGAACTAATTTCTATTAAAGTTTTCTAAGTCGCCAAAAGAAAGTGTTTTTAATGCAGTATTGAGAATGTAACTTTTCACGACCGTATCGGCCACCATGGGTCAATTTACTACAGAAATAACAACCTTGGATAATTTTTGAGACTTAACAGAGTGAATTTGCTTTCGGAATCCCTTTTTACCTAATTTTACAGAAGGCTGTGTAGATCTTCGTTTTCTCTTGATAGCTGCTGGTCAGGCTATTGTCTCCGTTGATTTTCTCCCTCCGATTCTTGAAGTAGGTAGTTATGGAAATGATTTTTTCTAACTCTTGATCTTGCTGTTTTTCTTATTCATTTATTGCTTGCACTTATTTACGACCATACGAAATTGAGTTGCAATGAAATCTGACATTATCGAATCTTCAAACTGGTCAATATCATTTACAAGAATACATCAGTCACTTGCACAGTTCCTATGAACTGCTCTACGTGTTATCACCGTAAGAGATCTTAATAGCAACTGCTGCCGCTCTCGACTGGCGGACGTCTATCAACGCTACCGCACCTCTTTGGTCAGAGATAGCAGCAATGCCTTGTCTTCGCTGCTTCCGACCAAAGAGCGCGTTTACAAGAAAATGTATTTATTTATTTTAATATTAATTTACAAAAATGATAATTTAAATAATTAATTGCGTAATTTCATTTCAATAAAAAAATTAACATTTTCCTTTTTCGTCATTTGCGTCAGTGGGGAGGGGTCTGTTCCACTACAAGTGCCTGGCAGAGGGTTCAATGAACCAGCTTCAAGCTGTCTCTCTACCGTTCCACTCTCGAACGGCATGCGGGAAAAAGGAGCACTTAAATATTTCCGTGCGAGCCCTGATTTCTCTTATTATCTCATGATGATCACTTCTCCCTTTGTTGGTGGGTGCCAACGGAATGTTTTCGAAATCTGAGGAGAAAACTGAAATTTCACGAGGAGATCCCGTCGCAACGAAAAACGCCTTTGTTTTAATGATTGCCACTCCAATTCACGTATCATGTTTGTTGCACTATCTCCCCTATTTCGCGATAATACAAAACGAGCTGCCCTTCTTTGTACTTTTTCGATGTCATCCGTCAGTCCCACCTGATGCGGATCCCACACCGCACAGGAATACTCCAGAATAGGGCGGACAAGCGTGGTGTGAGCAGTCTCTTTAGTAGACCTGTGGCACCTTCTAAGTGTTCTGCCAATGAATCGTAGTCTTTGGTTTGCTCTACCCACAATAAACGCTTCATTAGAGAGCGGAACATAAAACACGATTCACCTGGAAAGTCGCCTGCTGCCACGTCCTGTTGCGGTACTGATGTACAAATTTCGGTTTTTTGTCGCTGCTGAGCAATTGTCAGCATAGGTGCATGAACGAGGCGCCTACTGTGGAGGCCCGTACTCAGCAACGTTATCCAAGCAGTCGTTGAGGAAGCGCCGATGATAGCCTCTTGGTTCATCTGGGAAGTCGGTTGCTCAATAGTAGCACGTCTATTTTCCCGTGCACATATCCACAGCCGTCGGTCATACCTGTCACCTACGGCCTGCGGTGCAAGACAGCTGGCTCGGCACCTGTTTTGCACAGCGCCATTTTAGCCACGGAGGTACACGAACAGTTGACAAAATCAGCCGTTTCTGAAATGATTCCACCGTGGCCCGAAAGCCAATGTTAACGGGCTTTCGGATGTGACACGAATCACTGCTTTTCCGCATTACGACTACTGCACAGCGTTCCCCCGATACGCTTTGTATACCCTCCACTATTGGTGCTGCCACCAGCCGTATGTAAGAGGTTGCTGCACGTTGACGTCGAACATAGGTGGTTGCCATATTAATGTGATTGGATCGTGTAGTTGTTTGGAGCGCAGCTCTGTATGTAAGTGAAACGTGAACGATAAGTAGTTCAGACAAGAGGAGCGTAGAAGATTTTGGAACGTGGACCCATAAAAAAATTAAAGATTACTTAGGCACAAATGAGGAGGTACTGAAATGTGGAAAAAGAAATTTATGGCACACTTTGGCAAAAAGAAGGAATCGGGAGGCAGAAGACATTCTGAGGCATCAAAGAATCGTAAATTTGTTAATGGCTGTACATGTGGGTTTGGGTTTTTTTTGGGGGGGGGGGCGGTAAAAAGTTTAGGAGAGGAAAACCAAGGCTCGAACACAGTAAGAAGGTCCAAATTAATGTAGGTTGCGATAGATACGCGGAGATGAATGGCATTGCACTGGATAGAGTAGCACGGAGAGCTGCATCCAACCAGTTATCAGTCTGAAGACCAAACCAACAACAACATAATTTATCAAATTTTATGAGGAGAAGTAATGAGTACAGTTTTCTTCTAATATTGTACCTGTTTCTTTTGAACTCTCTCTAGAGCATGGAAAATATTTTGTGTGTAAAAAAAAACACTCCTTCGCTTGCGTAGACTATATATATCCCCTGTACAGATTTTTTTCGTTTTTATTTAATCGAATTTTTATGTTGTTCACAAACTGCAACATCTTCTGAGCTTCTCACGCTAACTGAGGCCATAGAAGCATGGTCTTCTCCGAATGTCAAAAAAGCGATTCTGGTAGCTGGTGGAGTCCAAAGTTTTTGTTAATCATGTCTTTTGCGTTTTTTTTGTGGAGATATTTCAGTAGCAATTTCCATACCATAAGAAATATTTCTTTACGTCTAACCAAGAGGTGAAATACCAATTGCTATAAATTCAGCTCTAATTATATTTCAATGTAACTCTCTTAAAAAATTTTCATCCCCTATTACTCTGTATTAGGGACTGAATTTCCAGTCACATTGAAACAATTATTTTTTATCAAATTGCAAGTGATATTTTGATGTAGCCTTAAAAATCATTTAGTAGTCCCTTAGTAATTATTTATTTTAAAGAAAACTTTCACTCACTATTTTACCCCAGTTAGTTGTTGCTTTTAGAAAACTTCTGAAACACGTATTTTTTATTTTCTGACAGAGAAACCAAATAGGAACTTCCGGAGTTCTAGCTTAAAAATTCGGTTAATAACGACATACTTTGAATAAGCCTTTGATCCCCTATTTCACCCGCTTAGGAGTGGAATTTCGGACAATCCTTTATTAAACGACGCCTACAGTATATGATTCACAGCTTCTCCAAACTTCAAGTTTCCATTCTTAACGGTTTGGGATGGGCGATGATGAGGCACTATCTGTCTGACCCTATTTCACATCACTGCGGTTTGAATTTCCAAAAACAATAAAATTTTTTCGTCTGAAAACGAGAAGTCAAAGACCTATTTTCGAAGATTTAACTTTAAAAATGCTTCGCAATGAAATATTTCCTTAAAACGTTTAACTCCCTATTCTATCCCCTTGGGGGTTGAATTTCAAAGAACAGTGACATTTGTATGTTTTATTTCTAACAGAGAAACCGAATACAAATTTTCACATATTTAACTTCAAAAATGCCTGCACAACGGAACATTTCCATAAGAACTTTGACCTCCATTACACCCCCATACCGAAGTCGTTAAGACGGTTTCTCGTGTAAAGCGGGAAATCCGGGTCCGATTGGCGGTGCACAACAAATTCATATGTGTCGCCCATAAATTATACTACTTGAGTCCAATCGTTTTCGTAATTGTGATTACTTTTCTGGTAAAGTACAGTACTCTAATGAGGCCCGTTTCGGCCGAGCGGTTCTAGGCGCTTCAGTCCGGAACCGTGCTGCTGCTACTGTCGCAGGTTCGATTCCTGCCTCGGGCATGGATGTGTGTGATGTCCTTAGGTTGGTTAGGTTTAATTAGTTCTAAGTCTACAGGACAGATGACCTCACATGTCAAGTCCCATTGTGCTTTGAGCCAGTACTTCCATACACATTATTTTTATGTGGGTATGCTTGTATTCTGCAAGTGCCCATATACTCAGCAGTGTACACATAGACTGCAAAATGATGTGACTTACATCATACCGATAAAATTCGTGCAAATGATCTGCAGAAGATGCAGCTAACTTCAGGGGCTCCGGAAAGGCTCAAAATCATGAAAAGTTCAATTTCTACTTTTTTGCGTTTTCTGAATCTGCAGACTATTACCTTTTAATAGATATATAATTTATTCAATTCCGAAGAATACAACTATTTTTAAATTTTTTTTGAAATGTGTTCTACATGGGCGTGACCAACTGTGGCGCTGTTAAACTGCTGTCAAATGGTGTTATTATTAACGTCCGTGTTCATCAGGTACATTTTAGTGATGTGAGATAAAGTATGTGTTGTGGCTAACCTGTGATGGTTCAATATATATCGCTTGTGTGATTGTCGATTGTTTCATGTTTATTTACTCTGTCGTTATCTCGAAAATATTTGTAATTAATTCTGTTTCTTGAGTCTCTGTTTTGTTGAAGTATAATAATGAGTAAAAGTAAAGTTATTAGAAATCTTCTGAAGGCTTTTAAGAAAAGGAGAAATGTTTGAAAGCCAAAGGTATGTGTTATTACTGTAAATAATAACATTCTAACATGGTACGAGCGATGCTTGCTTTAGACAAGGAACGCCTTCGGGCTGCAGACAGGGCTGTAAAGAGTCTAGAAATACAAGCAAGAGTAAACAGGAGGAGGAACAAGAGGAAGCTGGAGGAGGAGTTTGCAGAGGATGAAGATAATCCATCCTATGGACCTGGAATGCACTAAAAAGTTAATCCAATCTTTGTCGCTCGATTCCCAAAACTTTTATTTTCTCATACTAATTACATGTTTTCTAAGGATCTTCCAAACATATTTGTTTCAAACTTTCAGTAAATGTTACACAGTACATTCTGCATAATTTAACACAGCCTTTTTCCAAAAAACTGTATATTTTTCAATATATAAATAAAAAAATTGCAAAAAAATGTTGTGAATTTTCATTACAATTGAAAAAAATCATCTTTAATAACTGAACTAAAATTTTGTAAAATCCCTGTGTTAAGTTGTAGCCCATATTCCAATAAATAATCTGTAAAAAGTTCAACTTCCTACCTCAAATACTTTGTGAGGAAAGATGTAATTTATATGCGTTATTTTAACATTGCAAGTATAGGGCGTTTCGGAGCCCCTTAACAAAAACGAATACCTTTGACCTATAGTTTTCGCCACCCTCCTTTCCGAAGATTGTCGGGATGTGAAGGCGAAATTTACGACATTTGTCTTCACGGGCACCGCGGACCAGATTTTGCGAAGTTCTTCAGACGTCACGGACATCGCCGGGCTAGCGGCGCGACGGGACCGCGTGGGTGGACGTGTGGGCGGATCCCCGGCAGCAGCGGCGGCCGCAGCCGCAGGCTGCCACTCCGACACGTTCGGCGGCTGGGCGCACGGCCGCCCCCCTAACGATCCATTGCGACGGATTTCTGAAGCGAGGGCGCCGTGCGCTGTCGCAGGCGTGAACGCGAAATCCCTAACCTCGTGGGCAGGCCTTTCATGAATGGATACAAACGTGACGAACGTTCTGACCGCTGAAACGAGGTCTCGGTACAGAAATCCTGCACAACACTCGTTGGAAACTGCGATTCCCTCATCCCACAGTAACAGTCGCGCGCCAGCTTCGGTTATTGTTCTCTGTTTCGGTCCTCAGCCTTCTATTGCTGGTACTTACTCCCAACCTCCCTAATTACACTGCGCAACTCTGTTGAGGGATCAATTTTTCGAAACCCCAATGGAATGTGTGTTCTTATAGGACAACTATCGAAGGATTTCCAACCAGTAATTATTGGTATTGGTATTATAATACCCAAACAGCAGACTCTGTACACACTTTATTAAATTGCCGACACTGGGTGTTGTGTGATGTCCTTAGGTTAGTTAGGTTTAAATAGTTCTAAGTTCTAGGGGACTGATGACCATAGATGTTAAGTCCCATAGTGCTTAGAGCCAAATTGCCAATACTAAACTCTTTTAAATAACCACACATTCATATAATTTACAGAACTTAACAAATGGTTAAATGAATGAGCTTTAAAAAAATCCAATAATAAGTTAACTTGGCAATACAACTTAATATCATTTACAAAAACCTTTAAATATGATAATGAGACTTGGCACCATAAAATCGGAAAACATTAAGAGCAGTAAAAAACTAAAGAAAATAATAACAATGGCAACTTAGCACCAAGCGCAACACACAACCAATAAATATAATAACAAAATAATAATATGATACAACCAAAGGGCAAGGGCAACTCCCAACGCAATCACAGACGAGTGAGCTCTCAACACTTCGGAGCCTTCCCACTCGTTACGGTCCCCGAAATAAACCGCTGAGAGATCCCCGAATGCCTCCCACAACTGCCCATCACTTATGCACTTTCGTTACGTTCTGTAACACACGACAGATAATATCAACACAAGATAAAATTCAAAAATCTAATAACAATATAACATCTCGACAGCACATTATAACCACAGCGCCGTTAACTCGGCGCTCTTAACAAGTGCCGGAAGCCAACGCACACAAATCTTAATAAACAATTCTCGCTTCTTAAAACAAAACAATAAAAGCCAAGCGCACATGAATAGTCAAGCCACAGTCTTAGAAGTTCAAAAATCAAATAACAATATAACATCACGACAGCACATGATAATCACGGCGCTCTTAACAAGTGCCGGAAGCCAACGCTCACAAATCTTAATAAACAATTCTCGCTTCTTAAAACAAAACAATAAAAGCCAAGCGCACATGAATAGTCAAGCCACAGTCTTAGAAGTGCCTTAACGGCACCAAACGCGACTATTCCACCAATTTAATAATAACACAGTGAGATAAAAGTACAGAACATACCACTAAACGACGCTCCACAAACCAAATTGACGAGATCGTGTTGTTCAGGTACCAGAAGACCAAATACACCAAGCAGCAGTAATTCACTATGCATATACTGTCCAAAACCGCCTTTCTTCGGCAGACTTTACCTAACACATCAAATGCCAAATATACCATACATGAACGCAACTCCGGGCAGGTGACAGGAACCACCTACGTGAATTCCTTCAAAAAGGAACAAATAGGCACCACCAAAGGCAACGCTGAGCAGACCGGGTGGGCAACGACCCACTCAGCGGGGTAACCAAAAGATACTCCAAATGGCTCAAATGGCTCTGAGCACTATGGGACTCAACTGCTGTGGTCATCAGTCCCCTAGAACTTAGAACTACTTAAACCTACCTAACCTAAGGACATCACACACATCCATGCCCGAGGCAGGATTCGAACCTGCGACCGTAGCAGCAGTGCGGCTCCGGACTGGAGCGCCTAGAACCGAACGGCCAAAAGATACTCCAGTTGAGCAAATAAATTAGTACCAACAAATATCGTAACGTGCCACACACACACACACACACACACACACACACACACTCAGCAAGAAATTCAAACAACGCCGTCCAACATCAGAACGAAGTTCAGAAACCGCTGATGGAGCTTCCAGCTCCTGGAAGACGACTCCAAAATTCAGCAACTAGTTGTCTCCGGGCCAGAGTATTACAGAACCCCACCGGAGCTCCACATCGGACAGGCAGGCAGAACAAGTACGCCGACTCCAATTAATCACCACCGCATGGCCAGCACAGCGGCGAGTCGCCTCCGCCCTGGACCACTCTGCTCATATTGCGAGGCACAACGACCTCAGCGATAGTCACCAGCAGGTCAGGCAGAGCGAACTTCACGTTCCGTACAATACACGGAAACCGACTACCCTCTCGCTTTCCGCCGGCCACCGCAACACGCCAGAGACGTAATAGCAAATCACCACCGGAGCGCCACCCGCACCAGAATAGCGAACTATAATCGATTATAGAGCGCGCTCTAAACAAGATCACAGGATTGCGGCACGCGCCATATCACCCATCACTGTCTCCCACTGCGACACAGAAATTAGAAATTTGGCTCAAAAGTGCCTACAACCGTTCTTTGTAACGGTGCTAAAGCGTGACGCCCTGCGGGATCACCCTCGGACTCGGAGACACTTAGAAGAGTAAGATGTCGAAACATGCGAAAAAATAAAAGCCAGGTTTCAGAAGATTACGCGAGGTGTCAGGTGGATTAATAATAAGGTGGGTTATTAACTCCACATTGACACCAAATTTCACCACAGTTCTTCCGTAAACCACCGTGGATATGTCAGACGACGGTAAGCTGGTCACATCCCCTCCTCCCCAAATTTAAAACCCACTGTTTACTTCTCTGTGATGGAAGTCAGAGCCGTGACTGCCGACGTCGAAATCATAGGGTTTTTGTTTCGGATGGCCGAGGAAAGTATGTCAGACAAAGCGACGCTCAGAACTGACACGAAAAGGTCTCAGGGACTGACACAAAGAGTGTCAATTAGAAGACCCCTTGCCTCGGGGCGTTGATTCCCACACGTTTGACGGTTGAAAACTGCAATATGCAGTGCGACGAGTAACAGGACGACGTTCTTGACGGGCTTTGACATTGCGGACCTAGACCTCCCGGACGATTCAGCCCTCCTGTATGGAAGTCAGGTACCAATGAACGTGAACGCTTACCTTCGGAGTGTAACGCGACAGTAGAATTTTGCTCTGGTGTTTAGGGTGGAACCAAACACTACAAAACCATTCGATACAATTTGAATATGGTCCGAAGCAGAAGAGGGTGCTAATGCTTATTCAGTCCTCGTGTTTCGTGTCGTCCTGTGGCTTGATGGTGCGACATTGACGCATCTTCGTCTCTTCTTCTTCTCCTCCTCCTCAGCGATCACAGACCCTGTAGACCACGCGCTGCATCAACTACGTCCTTCCACCGCCTTCTATCTCTCGTAGTCTCTCTCTACTCCGCGGAAATTCCTAACGCTGTGATGTCCTTCTGTCATCTTTCCACCTCGTACGAGGTCGGCCCAATGGTCTTCTTGTCTGGAGAGTTCCTTCAGATGCTTAATTGATTATGTTGTTTTCCATTCCAGCCACACGTCCAGCCCACTGCAGTCTCCTACTTTTTAATTTCTGGATGGTAGTAGGTTGCTTCATTAGCTGATAAAATTCATTGTTCTTTCGAATTCTCCATACACCATTCTCCAACACAGGCCCCAAGATTTATCTCTTTCCTTTTCTTTCGAAAACATTCAGTTTTTCTCTTTCATTCTTCTTAAGCCTCCAGGTTTCTGAACCGTACAGTAGTATCGGGCAGATGATAGTGTTGTATATCTTCATCTTTGTGGTGATTGACAAAGCTTTACTTTTGAGTGGGATCACTAGTGAGTAGAGACATCTTGACCCTGAGGCTATTCTTTCGTTTATAACCATTGTTATTATATTTTTACTGCTGAAACGTGATCCAAGGTATTTAAACTGAAGAACTTTTATGAATTTAGAATGATGGTCAGTTTCAAAGTAAGGATTTGGGTTTATGTCTCGACGTACTTCAGTATGTTCGGTTTTATCTTGGTTAAACGAAAGCCCCAGTTTGCTGCTACTGTGCCTGAGAGATCTGTACGTGTCTTTCAGTTCTTCTTCAGTTTCACTCAGCAACACTATCATCTGCATAAGCCAGGAGTTTTACTTCAGCGTGTTCGAATCGGAGACCATTGTATAGATGTAAATTCTTCTCTCGAACCACTTTACCTAATTTAAAGTTGAAGAAGACACATGAAAGAGCGTCTGCTTGTCGTAAGAATGTTTTAATTGGAAGGGCGGAGGATATGGATCCTCTGAACTTCACTGCTGCCTGGAAGCCATCCATGCACAGTTGTACATGCTTTTACTGAGTATATTAAATTATCGTATCTTGTTGTAGAGGCTACTTATGTGGATGCTGTCATAGGAAGTCAATGACGAGACAGTGGATGTTTCTGTTGAATTCCCAGTATTTCTCAAAGATCTGTCGTATAGTAAACAAATTATCATTTGTGGAACGGTTTGTTCTAAATCCAACCTGGTATTCTTGAATAATGTTTTATGCCTAAGGTTTAAGCTTTTCCAGAATGATAGCTGACAGCATTTTGTATGTTATGTTCAGCAAACTTATTCCTCTGTAATTTCCACATTCCATTCTGTTTCCTTTAATGCATACGTAAGTAAAACGTCCAGACGTTGTAGAGAGTTTCAGGGAGAGCATAACGGAACAATTGACAGGAATGGGGGATAGAAATACAGCAGAAGAAGAATGGGTAGCTCTGAGGGATGAAGTAGTGAAGGCAGCAGAGGATCAAGTAGGTAAAAAGACGAGGGCTAATAGAAATCCTTGGGTAACAGAAGAAATATTGAATTTAATTGATGAAAGGAGAAAATATAAAAATGCAGCAAATGAAGCAGGCAAAAAGGAATACAAACGTCTCAAAAATGATATCGACAGGAAGTGCAAAATGGCTAAGCAGGGATGGCTGGAGGACAAATGTAAGGATGTAGAGGCTTGTCTCACTAGGGGTAAGATAGATACTGCCTACAGGAAAATTAAAGAGACCTTTGGAGAGAAGAGAACCACTTGTATGAATATCAAGAGCTCAGATGGCAACCCAGTTCTAAGCAAAGAAGGGAAGGCAGAAAGGTGGAAGGAGTATATAGAGGGTTTATACAAGGGCGATGTAGTTGAGGACAATATTATGGAAATGGAAGAGGATGTAGATGAAGACGAAATGGGAGATAAGATACTGCGTGAAGAGTTTGACAGAGCACTGAAAGACGTGAGTCGAAACAAGGCCCCGGGAGTAGACAACATTCCATTTGAACTACTGATGGCCTCGGGAGAGCCAGTCATGACAAAACTCTACCATCTGGTGAGCACGATGTATGAGACAGGCGAAATACCCTCAGACTTCAAGAAGAATATAATAATTCCAATCCCTAAGAAAGCAGGTGTTGACAGATGTGAAAATTACCGAACTATCAGTTTAATAAGTCACAGCTGCAAAATACTAACGCGAATTCTTTACAGACGAATGGAAAAACTGGTAGAAGCCGACCTCGGGGAAGATCAGTTTGGATTCCGTAGAAATGTTGGAACACGTGAGGCAATACTGACCTTACGACTTATCTTAGAAGAAAGATTAAGAAAAGGCAAACCTACATTTCTAGCATTTGTAGACTTAGAGAAAGCTTTTGACAATGTTACCTGGAATACTCTCTTTCAAATTCTGAAGGTGGCAGGGGTAAAATACAGGGAGCGAAAGGCTATTTACAGTTTGTACAGAAACCAGATGGCAGTTATAAGAGTCGAGGGGCATGAAAGGGAAGCAGTGGTTGGGAAAGGAGTAAGACAGGGTTGTAGCCTCTCCCCGATGTTATTCAATCTGTATATTGAGCAAGCAGTAAAGGAAACAAAAGAAAAATTCGGAGTAGGTATTAAAATTCATGGAGAAGAAGTAAAAACTTTGAGGTTCGCCGATGACATTGTAATTCTGTCAGAGACAGCAAAGGACTTGGAAGAGCATTTGAACGGAATGGACAGTGTCTTGAAAGGAGGATATAAGATGAACATCAACAAAAGCAAAAGGAGGATAATGGAATGTAGTCGAATTAAGTGTGGTGATGCTGAGAGTATTAGATTAGGAAATGAGACACTTAAAGTAGTAAAGGAGTTTTGCTATTTAGGGAGTAAAATAACCGATGATGGTCGAAGTAGAGAGGATATAAAATGTAGACTGGCAATGGCAAGGAAAGCGTTTCTCAAGAAGAGGAATTTGTTAACATCGAGTATAGATTTAAGTGTCAGGAAGTCGTTTCTGAAAGTATTTGTATGGAGTGTAGCCATGTATGGAAGTGAAACATGGACGATAACTAGTTTGGACAAGAAGAGAATAGAAGCTTTTGAAATGTGGTGCTACAGAAGAATGCTGAAGATAAGGTGGGTAGATCACGTAACTAATGAGGAGGTATTGAATAGGATTGGGGAGAAGAGAAGTTTGTGGCACAACTTGACTAGAAGAAGGGATCGGTTGGTAGGACATGTTTTGAGGCATCAAGATATCACAAATTTAGCATTGGAGGGCAGTGTGGAGGGTAAAAATCGTAGAGGGAGACCAAGAGATGAATACACTAAGCAGATTCAGAAGGATGTAGGTTGCAGTAGATACTGGGAGATGAAGAAGCTTGCACAGGATAGAGTAGCATGGAGAGCTGCATCAAACCAGTCTCAGGACTGAAGACCACAACAACAACAACAAGTAAAACGTCAAAGGGTCCCTTTTAATATACCCCCAGTTCGGCACCACAGTCTGTGCCAACCGTACACCATTGTTGGCCACTTTAAAAATGGCATCGAACAGAGGTAGACATTAATTAACTCCTAGGCGACGGTGTGACGGGCGACTATTTCTGCACACATCAGGTGAGTGGCACTACGTACCTGAACTAGCGCCTGCTGACCACATGCGAAGTCAAAGGTTTATCGAAAGACATGCCTGTCATGGGGACGGCAACGGATCAGTAAAGTCTCTGGTTGAGGAAAATTTAAAATTGCCTAATAAAGATGCGAGGATGTTGCCGAATTCGGGAGGAGAAGAGGGCTGCCGTTTTATTCATTTCATTGGTGAATGTCTCAATGGCAACCCTCACCCCCGACCGTCCATGATCACTCCAGAGGAGAGTGCGAAACACGAAAGGTAGAAAAGCATAGCCTCCCTTTCCTGCTTCAGATGACATTCAAATTGCGTCGAATTGCTTTGACCGGTCCCTAGTGCTTCCATCCTACACACCAGAGCGAAAATTGCTGTCGCACTGTACCCCATAGGCGTTCGATCACGTTCAGTGGGGTTGCTGGGCCACGATGTCCTTAGAGAGGAGTCTAATCGTCTAATGTCTGTTAGCTGTGTCTAAAATTGTCAAGAATATCACCCTGTTGCTCATCACAGCTGCGAACCTTCGGAAAACGTGTGTGAATCAACGTCCCAAGGGAAGGAGTGGATTCACTGACGCCCTTTATGCCACCTCCTGAGGCATTTACGTGTCGATTCCGAGCTTCGGTATGTCTGAAATGTAAGCGATCTCGTTCCCGGTGGTGAAGTCGCAGGGTGACACGCTTTTGCTCCATTACTGAGGAAGCTTGTAGGTAACTTTGAGCCCATTTCAAGCTTCTGCATCGCCACAGAAGAGAATTATGGGATTTCCAAATTGTGATCCTTTAATTGTGTTGCCCAGTGTATTTGCTGTATCTATTCCAATCTCAGTCTTAATCTAAAATTTGAGCTGAGTATAGCTTCCTGAAGTACCAGGGAAGGTACTTTCCGAAATGTTTATGCATCCCCTATCATTCTCTCCTCTCTCCTACTTCTATTCTCCTCACCAATTCCGTACACATCTTCCTTATATCGTATAGTATCAGCACGCTTAACTGTTTGCACCCTTCTGAAATATCACACTTTCTAGGAGAAATACATCACGAAACGGATATCTCAGTTCATGATTGGTCCACAATCCCAGTTGCCTAAAGACTTCAGGGGGCTATAAAACATTGGTTTTCAATATTTCTAATAATTATTCACCGAATTTGAAAATTTAAAATGCTGTAATTGTCTATTCGTTAAGTGTAACTCAAGGCGCGCCAGTTACCCAGATTATATTCAGCCTGTACGTGAGAATGAGCGCACATGGGGACATCCAACCAACATTTTATATAACTTCAAATATATCGCTGTCGTGTATTATTGTGCGATACACACGCTATGTGATCAAAAGTATCCGGACACCCCAAGAAACATACGTTTTTCATATTAGGTGCATTGTGCTTCCACCTACTGTCAGGTACTCCATATCAGCGATCTCACTAGTCATTAGACATCTTGAGAGAGCAGAATGGGGCGCTCCGGGGAACTCACGGCCTTCGAACGTGGACAAGTAATCGGGTGTAATACGCCTGTACGTGAGATTTCCACAGTCCTAAACATCACTACGTCCACTGTTTTCGATGTGATAGTGAAGTGGAAACGTGAATTACACGTACAGTAGAAAAGCGTACAGGCTGACCTCGTCTGTTGACTGACAGAGACCGCCGACCGTGGAACAGGGTCATAATGTGTAATGGGTAGACATCTATCCAGACCATCACACAGGCATTCCAAACTGCAACAGGATCCACTGCATGTACTATGACAGTTTGGTGGGAGGTGAGAAAACTTGGATTTCATGGTCGAGCGACTGCTCATAAGCCAAACATCACGCCAGTAAATGAAAAACGACGCCTCGCTCGGTGTAAGGAGCATAAGCATCTGACTATTGAACAGTGGCAGAATGCTTTGTGGAGTGACGAATCACGGTACACAATGTGGCAATCCGACGGCAGGGTGGGGCTATGGCGAATGCCCGGTGAACGTCATCTGCCAGCGTGTGTAGTGCCAACAGTAAAATCCGGAGGTGGTGGTGTTATGGTGTGGTCGTGTTTTTCATGGAGAGGGCTTGCACCACTTGTTGTTTTGCGTGGCACTATCACAGCACAGGCCTACATTCTGTTTTAAGCACATTCTTGCTTCCCACTGCTGAAGAGAAATTCGGGAATGGCGATTGTATCTTTCAACACGATCGAGCATCTTTTCATAATGCACGGCCAGTGGTGGAGTGGTTACAAGACAATAACAACCCTGTAATGGACTGGCCTGCATAGAGTCCTGACCTGATCCTATAGAATACCTTTGGGATGTTTTGGAACGCCGACTTCGTGCCAGGCCTCACTGACCGACATCGATACCTCTCCTCCGTGCAGTACTCCGTGAAGAATGTGGTGCCATTCCCCAAGAAACCTTCCAGCTCCTGATTGAATTTAAGCCCGCGAGAGTGGAAGCTGTCATCAAGGCTAAGGGTGGGCCAACACCATACTGAATTCCAGCATTACCGATCGAGGGCGTCACGAAATTGTGAGTCATTTTCAGCCAGGTGTCCGGATACTTTTGGTCACATAGTGTAGTTCAGGAGATGTGACGTCACAAGAATTGACATGCGATAAACACTGTCTTTTCCCAGAACCGAGGCGCAATTTTACACACACTACACTTATTTAGTGTTTGGAAGTGATAGCACTTAGCGAGTTTCAACGTAATTTTAAATCTTTCCTGAACTTTTTATCGCGCTCATGTCCGCCTGCTTAGCTAGTGGTAACGTGCTTGCCTCCCATGCACTGGGCCCGGGTTCGATTCTCGGCCGGGTTGGAGGTAATTTCCTCTCGTTCACTGGCTGTTATGTTGACCTCATCATCGTTCCATCCTCATCATCGGCTGCAAGTCGCCCACTGTGGCACCGAATGAAATAAGACTTGCACTTGGCGGCCGAACCCGATTGGAACATCCCGGCCAAAAATGCCATACGATCATTTCATTTCACTGCCTACATGCTTAACGTTGTGAGCCTTTAATCTACTACTGACTTTTAACAGTATATTTGCCGTTAGTAACTGCAATTTCCTTCATAAATCAAGGATTCTCTCCTCTTTCTCACGCATATTGCCGAGATCGTATTCTTCCGTAACTCCGTCATCTACACCTCATCTACTATAGCGCTCGACCCCAGTATAAATATTGATTATTTCGTCTCCAGTTACATAGTAATTCAACGTTTCGTTTCCATCATTTACTTCTTCTGTCACGCCATCTGGAGCTTTTGATGTCAGCATGTGTACGTGAATTATAGTTGTTATATTTTCGAATCTGATGAGAATAATTCTACTGCACAGCTATTCACAATAATTAAATATTTGGAACTCTTTCTTATTCATAACAATTTCTACTCCGTTTATATGGTTTTCTGATGCGATTAATTTTATTCTACATCAAAGAACATTGCCACAGACTTTGCATTACTTGAATTGGCGTCATATACACGATGTCTTCTATGTATTTCGGTCTCTTTTTTTCAGCAGTTGCACGTGTATAAATTGTATAGGTTAAGTTCCGTCTTTAGCAGCTGTAATAAAAGTCTTATTTAGACCAGGCGTGTTTCTCTTTAAATGATTTTCAGTGGCCAGGTTTATTTGTTGTTTACTGGATTCTTCTCCATCTTCCATGTGTATGTGTTGAGTATTTGCGCACACAACTCTCACGACACTAACACTGCTGTGTTGGGAAGTATCATCGTCCTTTCGCCAATCTGCGCGAAATGGCGAAAGAACACAGAAGTGTAGATACGTTAACGGCAATGGCTGTGCACATACACGTGGAAGATGCAGAGGTATGCAATAAACAACAAAAAACCTGACCAATGAAGATGCTATAAATCAAAAAGCGTCTGGTCCTAATAAGACTTTTACTACAGCTGCTAAAAGTGGCAATTAACCATTATAGTTGTCGTATCTGTATAAAATTCTATAGATTTTCTGTCACACTGAAATTTCTGACATTCTAAGCGACGACTTCTTGTGTTCTTCATGTCCTTTTCATTTAGTTTCTTACGATCACATTCCCCTAAGCAGTGCCGTACTGGATATACGAATGGGGGACTGATCCGGAATCTTCTACCGATGGAAAGACATTTTTTCGATTACTAATCGTATGTCTTGTGAATAAACTTGATTTGTCCTTAGTTCAGTGGTTATCATATACAATGCACCGGTATGTCGTAGATAATTGCTGATTCTTTCCCTTTTAGAACGGTTTCTCACATGATGAGTAAGAGAGTTCCCTGAAACTCTATCCATACCCGTGCAACAGGTGTACTGAAGAGACTACTTACACTACCCTATTCTGGAGTGTTGATGTGCGGTGTGGGATCCGCATCAGGTGGGACTGACGGATGACATCGAAAACGTACAAAGAAGGGCAGCTCGTTTTGTATTATCGCGAAACAGGGGAAATAGTGTCACAGACATGATACGTGCATTGGAGTGGCAATCATTAAAACAAAGGCGTTTTTCGTTGCGACGGGATCTCCTCATGAAATTTCAATCACCAGTTTTCTCCTCCGATTGCGAAAACATGCTGCTGGCAACCACCTACATAGAGAGGAATGATCATCACGATAAAATAAGAGGAATCAGGGCTCGCACAGAAAAATGTAAGTGCTAGTTTTTCCCGCTTGCCGTTCTAGAGTGGAACGGTAGAGAGACAGCTTGAAGGTGGTTAGTTGAACCCTCTGGCAGGCACTTTATTCTGAATAGAAGAGTAATCACGTAAATATAGATGTAGATACCTTCTCGTAACAACGCTGTTAGCAGGCTGAGGGTGATACCTTACACAGAAATTCTTCCGTAGCCGTAGCTGCTGATATGATTAAGCATCTGAGAAGTGGCTGCTGTTTAACTCGAGATCCTTTACGTTTGGATTACTAGTCAAGGATGCTATTCCAAGAACTCCAGACTACATATAAACGTATGTGCGTAGTGATCGTCAAATTATCAATTACTAAGGTAAATGTGGAGATGTTAAGGCTTAAGAGCTTAGAGCTATAAAAGTTAATTTGAGTGGTGTTTTTGAAAATACTACAGATTTGTTTGTCAGTTTATACTGTCGTCACAGTGAAACTTCCCCTTACAAAAATTAAGAATGACAGTGCTGGTAAACTTCTTACGTTGTTTGATTTTCAAACAGCAGAGCAAAACTGAACGTACTCCGACATTTCTGTCTTTACTTATTCTGATCAACAGTAAACTGACACACAATATTTTTTTTTAGCGCAACGCTATCTGACTTTCAATAATCGCTACAAAAGAATGGCCGTGACTAACCTTTCATGAATCACTTACCTCACAAAAATCTTCGTTACTCGAATTACTGAAATACAGCGAGCGGCAATACTGCCAGCTAAATAAAATATTTTAACTACTGAAGGCACTAACTACTGATAGGCATAGTTATCAAATGAAAGATTTTGGTGGAGAACAAACAATGTATTTACCTTAATAGTGTTCAAAAGTCATTATATATATATATATATATATATATATATATATATATATATATATATATATATATATATATATACATCAGTTCGTGACAACCGGTCTTACAAATTTCCTTTTTCTGATGGACACACGTCCAGATCGTTCGCTCTCAAAACTCCGCCATCTCTCTCCCCACATCCACCTCTGCTGGAGGCTCACCGCCAAATGCGCAACGCTACGCGCTGTTCACATCCAACTGCCCAACACTACAATAGCGACTATTCCAACAATGGAAATCAGCCACAGACTGCACACAGCACAGTCAGTGATTTTCATACCGAGCGCTACGTGGCGTTGTTGTTGTTGTTGTTGTGGTCTTCAGTCCCGAGACTGGTTTGATGCAGCTCTCCATGCTACTCTATCCTGTGCAAGCTTCTTCATCTCCCAGTACCTACTGCAACCTACATCCTTCTGAATCTGCTTAGCGTATTCATCTCTTGGTCTCCCCCTACGATTTTTACCCTCCACACTGTCCTCCAACCTGGCGTTACCAACATAAAAACCCAAACAGCCTACTTACAACACGATTGGACTAAAAAATATAATTATCTCATTAAATGAATTTGTTACAGCAAAGATTTTTTACATGATGGTAATTATTATGTGGCGGACAATTAATAACAGTGTCAGTTTTTTAGCTCTACAAACGATATGCTAATGTCTGTTCAGTGTACTGCACAGTGGCAAATGTCTGGAAAAATTTATCTGTATCCGTTAATGAAGTCCGTACACACATTACCTAATTACATAATGTATGTCCTCAGCTGTAGCGACTAATGGCCACTCCCTGATCAAGAAGTGTGAGACCATGACCAGAAGTGAGGAAGATGTGTAGAAGCTGTATGAAGTCACGTAATAATGTAGTGTGACACTTCATCTGATGATGAGGTGTATGATAGACATCAGAAGAGCGCTGTTTCCACCACTTGCAGCTACACACATTTTCCATCCTTCTTTTCGTGCGGCAAAGCTGCCAAACGCAACTTTGCTGCAATGAAGAGTCTAGTGCCCCTTGGGTTTACGCACTTCAGGACGGCAACAACTAAACAAATCCAGAGCCGCCATTGCAAAAGCTCGTTTACGAAGCTTATCAGCCCTAGCGGTCCGAAATAAGCTATTAAACTGTACTTCAACTGCTTCCATTCTCAGACGAGGTAACAACTTTTGAGCCTCGACCGTTTTGGAGATAATCCGGGGTAGAGATGGCAAACGAGGGACACTGGCCGTTAAACCCAGTTCTGTAGCCGCTGAGGCAGCGCTCCGACAAAGCTGATGGCCTTCCTTGTCTTACCGTCAGTTGTCTGCATATTAGGCTGTTTTGCGTCGTTGGCGGATAGCAGGTACAGAGACGCGTGTTAATATGTAACAGCCATCTCTGTTAATAGTTGAACGGCACCAGAACGTCGCAAAAGTCATTTCGTTCTACTATGCCACGAGCGTATTACCTACTTCACTCCGAAGTTGCTAATACAGTTTTGTGGCTTCTGTACACCGCCAGTAGCTTTCTAGATAAATATCTCATCGCTTTCTAGGGACTAAAAAGCACAGTAACATCTTTACTGTCGTATTTGTAACGATAGGGAGCTAGATAGTGGAGCGATAAAGTGGTGGACACAAGATAAATATACTTCCAACGTCACTTTCTTTACTGTAGATAAACAAGCCCGCTTAGTACCTTTTGATGGAACCTCCACAAAGAACAATTAAGAACTATTCAAATTTTAGTTACAGACTGTAGTGACTGGCAATTCGCAATTTTTCACTAACACAACTTTTATTTATTTTATTTTTATTTATTTATTTATGCATTTATATACGTTTGCAAGGTTGATTACTGAACCACAAAAGAAAGGTAACAATATCGATGCCAGTAAAAGTCTCCTAATTGAGGCAAACAAAAAGTTCACTTCCAGATTTTCCACAAAGGTTCGTGGTAACATACGCACTAGTAAAAATCCAATTCAGAGACGAAGACGTAATCTTCAGCGGTCGAAGTTCATGAGGTCGGCATCCGGAGTGAACTGAACTTCGGGGCTGCTTCTATCCCTTAAATAGCTGTCTTCAGCCAATCAGGTTTTGGCTTAGTGATACTTCCTGCAGGCCGTGGCTCGAGCTCTCTCTGCAGGAAGTAGTGCTCAGAATGTCTGTTTCCATTATCTTGTACGTAAATAGCCGGTGTTTATCATAGTGCTACTGGTACGCCTTGGACACAGGCAACCCCGTCCTCTGTGGTGTAATATGGGTTGCTGGCCCTCAGGGGCTACCTTTGCTCCGGCATAACAAGACCAATGAAACTTTAATGTTATATTTCAAACAAAAATCTGTTAAAATTCGCTTAAAATTTCATTTCGTATATATCAAAGTCTTAGAACACAGAAAATGATCATTGCTGAATTGAAAGGTCGTATAGTAATCGCCTTCAAAATGGCAAACTAAACTGCAGAAGTTACAAGTGACTCCGCTTTCTTAACCAAGTCAGAAATCAAACCGCGGAGGCCAGTTTTGAATGCGCTTACAGGCAGGAACTTTTAAAAGCAACGGGCTCTGTGTAATCACCATTAATTTCAACTGTTTTAAAGTACATTACAGCTTACCTGTCTGCAACGCACCAAAATATTTGAAGATAAGAGCAATGCGTAACAGAGTTATTGAATAGAACTAAGTCTAACATCACCACGATAGATAATTTTATCATTCCAAGCTTTGAAAGCTACAGTGAACTCTGTCAGTTTTTCAAGTGGCCAACAGAATCATACCAAGACAATTACGTAACGATTTAACAGCCTAAACAAGTTGACGTGAATGGTTGCTCTGGCGAACTTGTATACGATTACACAAATCTCAGCGGGGATATAACTCACTGAGTTGCTAGCTTACTCAGACACCAGGCGACGAATGATGACATATCAAAAGTTAATCATTTCACAAATACATCCGCTTGCTTGATAATACGGAGCATGATCGTGAAAGAAGTCACTCCTTCAAATTATTTGAACGTAGCACAGTCGTAACCTCTCGCGAAGTGTGATAGCTTGGAATCACAGTGAAATTTTACTGAGAACCAGGGTGCTGGAACCTGACAGTTCACTGTTGCTGTTGTTGTGTTCTTCACTCCTGAGACTGGGTTAATGCAGCTCTCCATGCTACTCTATCCTGTGCAAGCTTCTTCATATCCCAGTACCTACTGCAACCTACATTCTTCTGATTCTTTTTAGTGTGTTCATCTCTTGGCCTCCCTCTACGATTTTTACCCTCCACGCTGCCCTCCAAGACTAAATTGGTGATCCCTTGATGCCTCATAACATGTCCTACCAACCGATCCCTTCTTCTAGTCAAGTTGTGCCAGAAACTCCTCCCCAAATCTCTACGGAGATCTAAACCTTCAATATCACAGGCTAATGAAAAGTGAGCTGCTCCACAATAGATCACATAAATTCCTGGAGAAACAGTGCTACGCCTAGAGGCCACAATTCGCTCCTCAGGAGTGACACAGCAATTGTAGTCTAGCCTTCAAAACTGAGGACTCTCTCTACTACAAACAGCAAGCAACGGCTTCTACCAATAGGCGGAATAAACACGTCCGCTACACACGAATAAGCGAAACTTCTAGCTGAACCAATCCTTGGCCATGACGCGGCACTACAACGCTTACTACATCCGACCAAAATGCGAACTGTCTCCTTGCACCGAAAGCCATTTCCGCCAACAAAGACAAGTAAACACTCCTCTCATGCAGGGGTAGTCAGCCTTTTCTAACTACTACCGTTTCTTGTATCTCTCTCAGCAGTAAAATTTTATGATCGGCCACCAGTTCCACAGTAATAGTGATTTATGAAGTACTGAAGCAAATTTACGTTATAAAATTTATAAATCAGAGTTACAGTAAGTTAAAGCATATAATAACAATTACTTACCACGTACTTTATAGCAGAATTTTATGAAAACCCAATGAAAATATCGTTAACCTACGGAGCGGGATGGCACAGCGGTTAACACATTGGACTCGCATTCGGGAGGACGACGGTTCAAACCCGGGTCTGGCCATCCTGATTTAGGTTTCCCGTGATTTCCCTAAATCGTTTCAGGTGAATGCCGGGATGGTCCCATGAAAGGGCACGGCCGATTACCCTCAGCAACCTTTCTTATCCGAACTAGTGCTCCGCCTCTAACGACCTCGTTGTCGACAGGAAGTTAAACACTAATCACGTCCTCCTCTTTCTCCTTCTCCTCTTTAACCTCTACCACGCTACATGGAAGCTGGAACTGCCACTAGTTGGCATTAGGGACCGGGTTGATTATCACTGGGCTATAGGCAGTGGATGTTCACTCTTTCGTACAACCTACACATACGTCGCTGCCTCCTTGACTAGATACTAGCGCGCCAGACTGCCGAGATTCGGTCGAAGGCCGTACCTGCACAGAGACAGGAATCGATATTACCTGCACCACGGTTCACGGCCTGTTCGTTTCTGTCTCGGAATCTTCTGCCGGTTCTTATTTAATTATTTTTTTCTGCCGTAGCGTCTCGAAAAGGTTATATTGTCAAAAATTCACCCTACATTGCTGATGGTCCACTGCGAAAGACGAAAAGCAATACGCCAACAAACTGCAACGGAAGTCAGAACAATTTAATAATGCTTTTCGTGTTAAATCTCGTATTCGCTTGCCGGACGATCTTTCTTGTGTGGCAAAATGCCAGCCGGAGTGGCCGATCGGTTCTAGGCGGTTCAGTCTGGAACCACGCTACCGCTACGGTCGCAGGTTCGAATCCTGCCTCTGGCATGGATATGTGTGGTGTCCTTAGGTTAGCTCGGTTTAAGTAGTTCTAAGTTCTAGGGGACTGATGACCTCAGATGTTAAGTCCCATAGTGCTCAGAGCCATTTAAACCATTTTGTGGCGAAATACCGTCAAATTAGAATCGCTAGTAGCTACAAGGCTACTAAGATGTGAGCAACTACTGAGCCCGTGGACGGTTACAGAACATTTCTTTCCAAACAGGCGACATGCAATTTGGTGTCCCCTTCCTCCCCCTTTTTTCCTTCGCACATTTTCATATGCCTCAGTTTTAGCTACTAATTCTGATCCGCACTCTCCACAAATCATGCACTAGGGCAGCCATGGCAACACTGTTAGCTCGGCACCACTCTCACCTTGGCACTGCTCCAAGCAACCACAACTACAGTCTCCAGTCACATTAGCGTGGCCACCAGGTAAGAGCCTGAATATGATGCGAATGTTCAATTTCTCCAGACGTATTTTATGACGAAACAAATCTCGGGTGAACAGCCTGGTATGAGTGTGCATAGGACACAATATTTCGGCTATCGACCACGTTGCCATCATCAGGTGCGCTGATGTACTGACCGGCGGTGGGCCGGCGCCAGGTATATATAGGACAATCCGCCTCGCTCCAGCATCAGGCGCTTCCTATGAGTCGGTGAGGTCCGCAGCCCGCGCGCAGTGCAGGTACAGCGTCCGTTCTCCCGCCGTCTGGGCGCTGCGTCCTAGGTCTTCTCGTTCAGGAGGGTCTGCCGGCACCGCTCTCGTTATTCTTCCCTCCTCCCCCGAAGTCGGTACTGCGAAATATCCTTTTTCTTCTTAAGGGGCTCCGGAAAGGCTCAAAATCATGAAAAGTTCAATTTTTACTTTTTTGCGTTTTCTGGATCTGCAGACTATTACCTTTTAATAGATATATAATTTATTCAATTCCGAAGACTACAACTATTTTTAAATTTTTTTTGAAATGTGTTCTACATGGGCGTGACCCACTGTGGCGCTGTTAAACTGCTGCCAAATGGGGTTATTATTAACGTCCGTGTTCATCAGGTACATTTTAGTGATGTGAGATAAAGTATGTGTTGTGGCTAACCTGTGATGGTTCAATATATATCGCTGGTGTGATTGTCGATTGTTTCATGTTTATTTACTCTGTCGTTATCTCGAAAATATTCGTAATTAATTCTGTTTCTTGAGTCTCTGTTTTGTTGAAGTATAATAATGAGTAAAAGTAAAGTTATTAGAAATCCTCTGAAGGCTTTTAAGAAAAGGAGAAATGTTGGAAAGCCAAAGGTATGTGTTATTACTGTAAACAATAAAGACGATAACCAAGTGAGTGAACCTAACCTCTCAAGTACACCTGCCCATAGCAGTCAAAGTGGGAAAGAAAATACTTCACAGAAGAAGCTTGGTTCAATGAGTGAAAACTATGAATGTTTCATGGGCGAATCGGATGTGAATGAAATATTTGATATTTTTTTTCAAACTGTGTAAGATGTATTCATTGTAGTGGAGTTGGTCTGGAACTCTCCATAATCCCCAAGACTGTATTTGTTGGAATAGAAACACTTCACTTTGGTGTGTATGATGCTGTTGCGACTTTCAATGATGGCAACATTGTAAGGTGCAAGGTATTTAGAAATATGGGAATGAAGATAGGTTCTAACATGGTACGAGCGATGCTTGCTTTAGACAAGGAACGCCTTCGGGCTGCAGACAGGGCTGTAAAGAGTCTAGAAATACAAGCAAGAGTAAACAGGAGGAGGAACAAGAGGAAGCTGGAGGAGGAGTTTGCAGAGGATGAAGATAATCCATTCTATGGACCTGGAATTCACTAAAAACTTAATCCAATCTTTGTCGCTCGATTCCCAAAACTTTTATTTTCTCATGCTAATTACATGTTTTCTAAGAATCTTCCAAACATATTTGTTTCAAACATTCAGTAAATGTTACACAGTACCTTCTGCATAATTTAACACAGCCTTTTTCCAAAAAACTGTATATTTTTGAATATATAAATAAAAAATTGCAAAAAATGTTGTGAATTTTCATTACAATTGAAAAAAAATAATCTTTAATAACTGAACTAAAATTTTGTAAAATCCCTGTGTTAAGTTGTAGCCCATATTCCAATAAATAATCTGCAAAAAGTTCAACTTCCTACCTCAAATACTTTGTGAGGAAAGATGTAATTTATAAGCGTTCTTTTAACATTGCAAGTATAGGGCGTTCCGGAGCCCCTTAATCTGGGTTCCCAATCCTTGCTAAGGATGTAACCGCTGTCACGATTTAGTTGTGGCTCCCTTACTCTGATCTCTATGGCTTCTTTGATTACACAGTCCCAGTATTTGGAAGTCTGTGTCAGGACTTTGGTTTGGTCGTAATCCATGCTGTGGAGTACCGACAGGCAATGCTCAGCGTCTGCCGACTTACTGGGCTATTGCAGTCTAGTGTGCCGTTGATGTTCTCGGCATCGGTCCTCAATGGTACGAATAGTTTGACCTATGTATACACTACCGAACTGGCAAGGTACCTGATAAACCCCTGGTTTACGTAGACCAAGGTTGTCCTTGACACTACCTGATGATGGCAACGTGGTCGATTGCCGAATTATTGTGTCCTATGCACACTCATACCAGGCTGTTCACCCGAGATTTATTTCGTCAGCCTGAATATGGTCCGTAGGGATAGATGCAAACTTGTGTTGATCCATTACGCTTTCCACAAAGACGAGATCACACTGGGAATGCCATGAAAATATTCTACAGACCATAGCTCTCTCTCCTCATGCCTGGTCCCTTCCAACGGTTGATGCAGTGAGTGTGCTTTCAGACGTTTCACGCCGAACACGCCAACGGCCACCAATTCGATGGAGCATAAAACGTGGTTCATCTGGAAACGCCACCTGTCGCCGCTCGGTGGACGTCCACTCGCGGTTCTGGATTGTGGATTCCAGTGTTCGTCGCAGATGAACAGCTTTCCGCATGGGTGCATGAGCCACGCGCCTGCTGCAGAGGTCCATACGCAGCAACGTTTGCGGAACGGCCGTTGAGGAGAAAATGTTGGTTCATCTGCGTGGCCAGTTACTCAACAGTTGCACACCTGTTCGCAGCCGTCTTTCACCCCTGTCATCTATGGCACGTGGAGAAGCACTGTTGCCTCGCTGCCGGCTTTAGATAGCAAAAATGGTTCAAATGGATCTGAGCACTATGGGACATAACTTCTGAGGTCACCAGTCCCTTAAACCTAACTAACCTAAGGATCTCACACACATCCCTGCCGGATGCAGGATTCGAACCTGCGACCGTAGTGGTAGCGCGGTTCCAGGCTGTAGCGCCTAGAACCGCTCGGCCACTCCGGCCGGCTTTAGATAGCACCATTTTCCCTGACACAGTTCACTTTAACCACGGTGGTCCGTGGGCAGTTTACAAACTTAGCCGTTTCGGAAATGCTTCCACACTTGGCCCGGAAGCCAGTGATCATGCATCTTTGGAAGCCAGATAAATCGCTCCATTTCCGTGTTATGACGACGACTAAACTGTTTCCCGCGTCCGTCCGCCACTATTTCTGTAGCGTCACTGCCAATGCTGCCACTTGCTATCTGCGAATGGTTACTGCACGTTGTCGTCGATGATACGCGGTGATCACATGAAAGTGACTGGACCGTGTAACTCAGAAATGTCCTGTACAGGCATCTTACACTTGTGGCGCCCCCGGCATTCGTCTTAGCTTGGCGCCGCAAGAGGCAGCTTAAACCGGCCCTTGTTTGACCCCATACGGGTAGGTCATGTCTGCAGGTGCGTTTCATTCAATTTTTGTTTTGCCTTTGATGTCATCTTAGCAGTATAGGTTTATGCACGTGACTGTTGATAATTAGCTTTGTGTAAAGTTATAAATCGATTTGTGTGTCAATATGGAGAGCCTGTGGAGCTCTACTAGGGTCCAAAGTGAGACAATTAAAATATTCTTCGGCATATAAGTGAAAACCGGTACGAAATTGAAAATTAGAAGACAATGAATCATATCGTCTGAAGCAACTTGTAAATATGCTCGGAACTGTAGAAAACTAAAGCCAGAAAGAGTTCGCGTCCGAAGAAATTCCAAAAGCCTAAAAAGGAAAGTGGCGTTTGAATGTGAAAACCACAACAGCGTCGAAATGAAATGAAATAAAACGAAGCCATGCGATTACTTAGCTGCCCCATCAGCCGTATCACTCATAAATATACTCCGAATTGCCAAAACGCAGAAAAGAGGAAAGCTCGAATCGAAAGGAATCCAAATAGCTTAAAAATTCCACTACTGAAAGAATCTGAGAAATAAGACAAAGTCGAAAAAGAAATAAAAAATCTGCGCAAAGCTGGCCCGTCGAGCATATGACTGCCCAACGAAACCAATATAATCTACGCCTGTGAGTTGTTTCGGGCGATTATCTATTCCACAAAAGATACCAGTGCTGATGATGCTGACCCTATCGATGATGATACAACGCACACCATTAAACATCTCTCGATACACTTGTTCGACATCATGAGCTGACAGCTCCTGGAGCTATGCGATAAACGTTTGATATATTTATTATGTAGCGATCATACCATGTGTAACCATTCTATTAAAGAATGCCTGAGACTGCAGTCGTGTGTGTGAGATGCGCTTGCGTGTGTGTCTGTGCGTGTGTGTGTGTGTGTATGTGTGAGTCTGTGTGTGTGTGCGTGTGTGTGTGTGTGTGTGTGTGCGTGTGTGTGTGTGTGTGTGTCTATGGTTCAAATGGTTCAAATGGTTCTGAGCACTATGGGACTCAACTGCTGTGGTCATAAGTCCCCTAGAACTTAGAACTACTTAAACCTAACTAACCTAAGGACATCACACACAACCATGCCCGAGGCAGGATTCGAACACGACCGACCGTAGCGGTCGTGCGGTACCAGACTGTAGCGCCTTTAACCGCTCGGCCACTCCGGCCGGCGTGTCTATTGTTGACGAAGGTCTTAGTAGCAGAAATATTTTTTGTTGTGCTTATGTGCGACTCAGCATTGCCGCTATATGGTGAGTAGCAACTTCTCTTCTCATAATATGGTTACTTTCTTTCAGAGATTTTTTATAATTAGTTTGCCGGCCGCGGTGGCCATGCGGTTCTGGCGCTGCAGTCCGGAACTGCGGGACTGCTACGGTTGCAGGTTCGAATCCTGCCTCGGGGATGGGTGTGTGTGATGTCCTTAGGTTAGTTAGGTTTAAGTAGTTCTAAGTTCTAGGGGACTTATGACCTAAGATGTTGAGTCCCATATTGCTCAGAGCCATTTGAACCATTTTGTAATTAGTTTAGATACTAATATGAACCCCATGTGTCGATTTCATACAGATGTTTTCGCGAAAAATCTATCCCGCACACCCGAACTGCGCACACAGTAATTTTTGTGTCTACAGGATTCAGTAATCTCATTATATCTGTTGTGCCCTTTCTGACTACCATCTAAGTCTTCACAAATGTAAATAGAAGGAGCATGAAACTCGATTGATATGATACTGATAGTCATTTTTCTGCAGTAAGAAGCCAAAAGTCGTCACGTGATTGCGGCACAAAATACGATTACGGTTGTTATTAGCCTGTGCAGTTACAAGATATCATTTTAGTGGAAAATTAAACACGAAAATCCTGAAGCAATGGCACCAAAATACAAAAGCTTTGACTTTCACGTATACAGATTGACCACCACCTTAATCATACACCGAGCGAGGTGGTGCAGTGGCTAGCACACTGGACTCGCATTCGGGAGGACGACGGTTCTATCCTGCGTCTGGCCATCCTGATTTAGGTTTTCCGTGATTTCCCTAAAATGGCTCCAGGCAGATGCCGGGATGGTTCCTTTGAAAGGGCACGGCCGACTTTCCTTCCCCGTCCTTCCCTATTCCGATGAGACCGATGACCTCGCTGTCTGGTCACCCGCCCCCCCTCCCCACCAAACAACCCAACCCCCTTAATCACAGGGCCATACTCCTATGCATACATTGTAGCAGAAACAATTTGATTATTGTAACTACAACGCAGTTCTTGAATCGTGCAGACAGATGAAATTAGTCCGGTTATCATCAAGATATTCGAAGAAAATCATGTGACTAGGAATTCTACACCACCTTCTCCACTCTTCACAATGGCCAACAGAATTCAGTGTTAGCGAAAGAAGGCAATTACCAAACTGGGATAACTTTGTAATTATACACTTCTGCTAGAGACGGACAGACAAGACATAAAAACTATAGATTTATCAGTCTCTGCTCTGGAACAGGAGACATGTGCAGTAAAATTACCACCAACGACACGGGAAAAAGAATAGATTTTAACAAATCAAGGACACAATCTGGCCTTAGAAATTAATGTAAAACAATGGACAACTTGGAAGTCGTTAATTAAATTATAGAACGATGTAATCTGTATGAACTACGACATATCTGAGATTCTTATCAACTGAGAACTGTGAATCAGTTTCAACAAAGTCTCCACTGACTGGAATACCATTAATTCAGCCGATGTTACTGGTACACGTCAACGCGGCTGCTTCTGTTCCAATACAACAGAACAGCGAGGAATTCCTAACTGAGAGTGAAGACAGATACGGAGATGAAATATTGGAAATATTCTCAGCAACCGGTGACGACAATTTCAGAGCCATAGACTGGAAACCCGAAGAAGGAATGCGTCTTACTACTACTTGAACGACCTTCATTTTGTTGATGATATGGTACTGTTTACCGTAACAAAAGTGCAAATAAACTTCGACAATGAATGCAAAGACTTAATAGGTGTTACTGTTAAAGATGGTTTGAAAACCATTTATAATAAGACTAATATCACTCTACGTTCCACTGTGCGGAAGTGGCTTAGTTAATGAAATAACTATCATGAGTATGACTGTGACTACTGTGTTAGCAATCTGTACAGTGCGTAATTGAATGATGGATGTTGGAGGATATTAGTGTTTAACGTCCCGTCGACAACGAGGTCATTAGAGACGGAGCGCAAGTTCGGATTAGGGAAGGATGGGGAAGGAAATCGGCCGTGCCCTTTCAAAGGAACCATCCCGGCATTTGCCTGAAGCGATTTAGGGAAATCACGGAAAACCTAAATCAGGATGGCCGGAGACGGGATTGAACCGTCGTCCTCCCGAATGCGAGTCCAGTGTGCTAACCACTGCGCCACCTCGCTCGGTAATGATGGATGTTCCACTTCATTTTACACTTCCATCATTTATGGTGCACCATTCGACTCATCACTATAGCTGCAAGTATGTGGTTGTTCAGTCTAACTGTAGGTGTCAGGATAATCAGTCAATCTAATCCCTGCACAGAACAGCATAATTTCTCAGCTGCTGTCACTACATGAGCAGACGACGTAGTGTGATCATCAAGGATAGCACTGAACGACGTGGTTGCTGTGGAAGTAGAGTGTAAACACTGTAGATATTCACAGGCGATTAGTGGCAGTGTGTGGAACGTGTGCACCGTCAGGAAAAGTGCTCTCGTGAAACGACAACGCTCGGCGCCATACGAGTCGGAAAACACAGCAGCCGTCGCTGAAATGGGGTTCCACGTAGTGTCACACCCACCGCATTCTCCTGGCTTGGTCTCTTCTGTAGTCCGTCCCCGAGCCACTTTCCCAAAGGCTGCCTACCTATCGCAGGACAGTTGCTTGTACGTGCTGGAAGTCTGAGAAATGATGTGATTCTTGAGTTTCTCCCGGCGTATTTGATAATCAAAATATCCACAGGTGTGCTGCCGGTCTATAGTGTCCAACGGGAACAATATTTCGGCGATCATACATGTCGCCATCATCAGGTGAACTGACGGACTGAGCTCCTGTGAACGTGCCGGCACGGAGATTCGTACGCTATGGCTGCTCAGAGGGAACTGGGTTCGGTCGCGGCGGCGGCCGATTTAAATACCCTCCGCCCGCGGCGCACTCCCTCCGCCGTCCGCGCCGCGGTCGCGCGGTGGAACAGATTGCGACGGCGTCTGAGATGACGTCGGTGTGATGGCTCTGTCCGCCGTGGTCGTCACAACTATACGTTTGCTAGATTTACTATTGATTAACCCAATCGCTGGTTCCAAAGCCTTGCTAAGATTATAGCCACAGTCACGGTTTATGAGATCGCCATTGGTGCGAATTTCGATGGCCTCTCTAACAACGCTGTCCCAGTATCTCGACGTCTGTACCAGAATCCTCGTGCGGTCATACTCCATGGCGTGATTTTCCGACAAACAATGTTCAGCGACCGCCGACTTGCTCGGATACATCAGTCGAGTGTGCCTCTGGTGTTCACGGCATCGATCCTCGACGGTACGCATCGTCTGACCAATATACGACTTGCCACATTGACACGGAATCTGATACACGCCGGCCTCCCTCAAACCGAGGTCATCTTTCGCGCTCCCCACCAGTGCACGACTGAGAAATGATGTTCGCGCCGAGATTTCTGCATACCTCCGAATAGGTGGTAACCAGAAAGCGTCTAGTCGGGAGAGTACGGTGCGTGTGGCAGTACCTGGGATATTCCGACTCGTACGGGGACATGCGTTGTGTTGCAAGAGGACATTTCGTGACGGTGCACACTTTCTACACACTGCCTCCAATCGCCTGTGAATATCCGTAGTGTTTACACCGATCTTCCACAGAGAACACTTCATCTAGCGCTGACCTTGATGACCACACTCCATACTGTCTGCTCAAGTAATGACAGCAGTTGGGAAATTGGGCTGTGCTGTGAAGGAATTACACTTCTAGTGATTGCCTAGGCGCCTATGCCTGCAACTGCAATGAATCCAGAGGCGCACGATGAATGATGGTAAAAAATAAAGTGTAATCAATATGAAATACTCCTTGTACTTTTGCACCTCAATGTACTGACACAAAAGACTGACTGCGTAGTTTTAATTCATTTTCAGCTTCTGATAAATCGACGTTGTTCTGTTGTCTGTCAGATGACGACGATTTACTGTCTGTTGACAGTCTGTCAGCACTTATCGTCTTAGTACAAAAATCTCAAATTCTGTTCGTTCAATTTGCTACCAAAATGTTACCGTTTCGAGTGCAGTGGTAATAAAAACAAAGCTCCGAGATTGTTTATTACAGTGAAAATAATACAAAAGCCTGATACGAGTAAGAGAAACCCTTATGGCCCTATTCTGGGGCGGTAATTAAATAAATATGAACCGTGTGATTTGCAAAAAGAGCAAGCCAACAGTGTAAAAGTTATGTATTAACGTACTGTGCCATAAGAAATTCTCATAACTTTAGTAATGAAAACATTACTTCTATGCCAAGATGCTCAGTCGTACATTGTATAAAAGGTGGGGAATCGTCTCTAAATGGTTACCAATGAGGCCAACTACAACCTGGAAGCCGCAATCGTAATTCCGTTAGTGGTGGAACCTCTGTCGACGCACCGCAAATTACTGTACAGTCATTTGCATGGAAATTGATGTAGCTGGTGTAATTGTTATCAGAAAACACTTAACTGCAGAAGCCATTTGTATTGTGCCTAACACACCTCGCAAATGCGTTTCCTGGCGCCTTTCATTGTACTGGGAACGACTGTGGCAACCAAAAGGCCTGATTCCGCGTTTCACTTGGCTTGCATTGGTCTCCGTTATAGGACGTCATATGAGATACAGAAAAATTTGTTCCAAGTAAAAAAGCAACATAAAAAATCACTTCTCATAGGGAAAGCACCACGGATTCCATCACCAATTTGAAGGATGACCACACTATATCAACGTCTCCATCTACGTAGATACTCTACAAGCCACTGTACGGTGCGTGGCTTAGGGTACCCTCTACCACTGCTTGTCATTTTCATTTCTGTTCCACTCGCAAATAGGCAGGGGAAAACAATTGTCTATATCCCTCTGTATGGGCCCTGATTTCTCATACAGGGTGGTCCATTGATAATGACCGGGCCAAATATCTCACGAAATAAGCGTCAAACGAAAAAACTACAAAGAACGAAACTCGTCTAGCTTGAAGGGGGAACCCAGATGGCGCTATGGTTGGCACGCTAGATGGCGCGGCCATAGGTCTAACGGATTTCAACTGCGTTTTTTTGAATAGGAACCCCCATTTTTATTACATATTTGTGTAGTACGTAAAGAGATATGAATATTTTAGTTGGACCACTTTTTTCGCTTTGTGATAGATGACGCTGTAACAGTCACAAACGAGTAAGTACATGGTATCACGTAACATTCCGCCAGTGCGGACAGTATTTGATTCATGATTCATTACCCATGTTAAAATGGACCGTCTACCAACTGCGTTAAAGGTCGATATCGTATTGATGTATGGCTATTGTGATCAAAATGCCCACCACGCGTGTGCTGTGTATGCTGCTCGGTATCCTGGACGACATTATCCAAGCTTCCGGACAGTTCGCCGGATAGCTAAGCTATTTAAGGAAACAGGAACTATCCAGCCACATGTGATACATCAACCACGACTGCAACAAATGATGATGCCCGAGTAGGTGTTTTAGGTGCTGTCGCGGTTAATACGCACATCAGTAGCAGACAAATAGCGCGAGGATCGGGAATATCAAGAACGTCGGTGTTCAGAATGCTACATGAACATCGACTGCACCCGTACAACATTTCTATGCACCAGGAATTGCATGGCGATGACTTTGAACGTCATGTACAATTATTCCACTGGGCACAAGAGAAATTTTTTGCAGGCGTTCTGTTTAGCGACGACGCGTCATTCACCAACAGCGGTAACGTAAACCGGCATAATATGCTCTATTGGGCAACGGAAAATTCACGATGGCTTCGACAAGTGGAACATCAGCGACCTTGGCTGGTTAATGTATGGTGCGGCATAATGAGAGGATGGATAATTGGCCCCCATTTTGTCGATGGCAGTCTAAATGGTGCAATGTATCCTGATTTCCTACGTAATGTTCTACCGATGTTACTACAAGATGTTTCACTGCATGACGGAATGGCGATGTACTTTCAACATGATGGATGTCCTGCACATAGCTTACGTGCGGTTGAATCGGTATTGAATAGCATGTTTCACGACAGGTGGATTGGTCGTCGAACCACCATACCATGGCCCGCACGTTCACCGGATCTGACCTCACCGGATTTCTTTCTGTGGGGAAAGTTGAAGGATATTTGCTATCGTGATCCACCGACAACGGCTGACAACATGCCTCAGCTCATTGTCAATGCATGTGCGAACATTAGGGATGGCGAACTACTCGCTGTTGAGAGGAATGACGTTACACGTATTGCCAAATGCATTCAGGTTGACGGACATCATTTTGAACATTTATTGCATTAATGTGGTATTTACAGGTAATCACGCTGTAATAGCATGCGTTCTCAGAAATGATAAGTTCACAAAGGTACATGTATCACATTGGAGCAACCGAAATAAAATGTTCAAACGTACCTACGTTCTGTATATTAATTTAAAAAACCTACCTGTTACCAACTGTTTGTCTAAAATTGCGAGCCATATGTTTGTGACTATTACAGCGCCATCTATCACAAACCGGAGAAAGTTGTCCAACTAAAACATTCACATTTCTTTACGTACTACACGAATATGTAATAAAAAATTGGGGTTCCTATTTTTTAAATAAAACGCAGTTGATATCCGTTTGACCTATGGCAGCGCCATCTAGCGGGCCAACCATAGCGCCATCTGGTTTCCCCCTTCAGGCTAGACAAGTTTCGTTCTTTGTAGTTTCTTCGTTTGACCCTTATTTCGTGAGATATTTGGCCCAGTCAAGATCAGTGGACCACCCTGTATACCTTCGTGGTCTTTACGCGCAATGTATGTTGGCGGCAGTAAAATCATTAGGCAGTCAGCTTCAAATGCCGGTTCTCTAAATTTTCTCAAGAGTGTTCCTTAGAGAACGACGCCTTGCCTCCAGGGATTCCCAGCTGAGTTCCCGTAGCGTCTTTCTACACTTACGTGTTGTTCGAACCCACCGGCAGAAAATGTAGCAAACCACCTCTGAATTGCTTCGTAAGTTCTCCTTCAATCCGACCTGGCACTGATCCTGAACAATAGAGCACTATCCAAAAATGGTTCACAGCAGCGTCCTATATGCGGTCTCCTTTACAGATGAACCACAGTTTACTAACATTCTCCCGATAAACCGAAGTCGACCACTAGCCTTCCCCGCCACAGTTCTCACTCACTCGTCCCATTTCCTATCGCTTTGCAACGTCACACACAGATATTTAAATGCCGTGACTGTGTCAAGTAGTACACTTCTAATGCTGTATCCGAACATTAAAGTTTCGTATTTCCTACTCATCCTTATTAACTTACATTTTCCCACATTTAGAGGTAACTGCCATTCATTACACCAAATAGAAATATGGTCAAAGTCATCTTGTACCCTCCTACAGTCGCTCAACTTCAACCAACAGCATCATTAGCAAACAACTGCAGATAGCTACCCGCCCGGTCCGCCAAATCATTTATGTATATAAATACCAACAGCTGTCCTATCAGATTTCCGTGGGGAATCCTGACTATACCCATGTCTCTGATAAACAATCGTCGTCGAGGACAACATATCTGTGAACCTATTCCGTATGCTTTTACCTTCGTTAACAGCGTGCAATGCGACGCCGTGTCAAACGCTTTCCGGAAATCTAGAAATATGGCATTTGCCTGTTCCCGTTAATCCATAGTTCGCAATATATCATGCGAGAAAAGAGAAACCTGAGTTTCGCACGAGTGACGTTTCCTAAAACCATGCTGATTCGTGAACATAAGCTTCTCAGTCCCAAGAAAATTTATTGTCTTCTAATTGAGAGTATGTTCAAGGATTCTGAAGGAAACCGAAGGAAACCTCATAGCTACAATGGAAATCTGTTGATATATTCTGATAGTGAATCCGGCATACTCTGCTGGCGCTGACTTTATACCGCAACAGATAGAAAGTATTCCAGCGTCAAAACACCAGATATTGCTGTTAAACTATGCGCTCTACCATGGTCCTCGACGTTAATGTAGGTATATTGCTTAGCTGGAATTTACCTAAAAACTGATTGCAGGATATAGTTGAATTACCTACCAGAATTATGGTTTGTTGTAAAATGATCACTCCAATAATTACTATCGACTATTTCACACCAGACTCCTCTTTTCCTATCATGCTTAGACTTCTCCTGTAGGTGCTAAAGATGTTCTATCTTTCTGAGCGTTCACTAACACAAAAAACGTAGGTAGCCATGGAAATGAGGAAAAATAGCTCATCAAAGTTGAGATCGAACACAAAAATTTGGTCAGCGGATGCACTACCGCAGCTATGTGAGGTTTTAGGCAGCGTCCGTACGCAGATTCTACAGTCACACCACTCAGAAATGCATAGATTTGATCATTCATGAAAGTGTCATGCAATAATACAGAAGGATCATTGTATAAACTGTACATAAATTTACTTTCTCTCACGGAGAATGAAGCACAGAGAAAATAGGAACATTTCGTGATTATCAGATTATTAATTAAAAATTTATTTTCTAGTTTCTTATATGTTTCGTACAAATTTATGTACTCTTTCCTTAATGAAGAAAGTAATTATCTATATTGTCAGATGCTGAGGTGCGAGAATGTCGGTTGCAAAAACACGAACGTCGACAGCACGAAAAGCTTTTACTAAGATGGCGGAAAATATTGTAAACGGTTTTCAGCCCAAAGTGGTCGTTTGAACCGTAGAGACACTACGGAAATGTGCTTTCTGATCATATGGCTAAGGACTTCATGATGCAATGTTCCGAGACTTTAAAATCGCTAGTTGGTACAATACGGTCATTATTATTTATATGATTTCACTTAAACGGTGAATCAGTGCATGAGAGAAATTCCATACGTTCCTAGTTCGTACTGTAATGAAAATTTTGTCTTAAGTGTCTCTGCATTTTGGACTTAGTGTTTTGGTTCAGTCCACTTTCGTTAAGCTAAAAGTAAGCTGAATACTGTCGTGCTGAGTTGCTTTTACGTGTTGTTGTAGTCTTCAGTCCGGAGACTGGATTGTTGCAGTTCCCCACACTACAACATGCCGTGAAAGCTTCATGATAAGGTTTGACAGAACTATAATATAGTATAAACATGATACTGACAGGTCAAAAAGTCTACATTACCTCTCAGTCGCACATTTACATAATATGACAACTCTGTCAAGAGTTGCCACAGCCCGAAATTTGACTGCAGTAACATGAATGACAACCTGTATAGTACGTGATAGGAGATATTTCAGATATTATCATATATACTGGCAGGCAGGTGACGGCTGTAGAGGTACGTAATGTAACTGAACATGAAGCTTCATCCATTTGAAGCTGCTTATGTGTTCATCCCTTGGCTTACTGCCGGCGGGGTGCCCGAGAGGTACTAGGCGCTACAGTCTGGAACCGCGCGACCGCTACGGTCGCAGGTTCGAATCCAGCCTCGGGCATGGATGTGTGTGATATTCTTAGGTTAGTTAGGTTTAAGTAGTTCTAAGTTCTAGGGGACTGATGACCTCAGAAGTTAAGTCCCATAGTGCTCAGAGCCATTTGAACCTTGGCCTATCTCTCTAATTTGCACCTGCCACTCTTCCTTCTAATGCAGACTGAATATTTGTTTATACCTCAGAATACGTGTGCTGCAAATCGATCCCATCATTTAGTCAAGTTGTGACAAAAATTTTCTTTTGCCACAGTTTGATTCAACGCTTCCCACGCGATCTACCAGTCTAATATTCGTTAATCTCTGACTGCACCACACTACAGAAGCTGTTTTCTTTTTTATGAAAAGACTTCTTTCATACAACACGACATTCACTAGAAATGTATACCTGCAAAACAGGTTTTGGGTTTATAGCACATCATCAGTGCCATCTTACACAGAGGAGCAAATAACTGTATTTACATCTGTTTCTACACAATGACGACTGTATATATTGCAACAGTAATATAAATATGCTTATATTATGTAGCTCCCTAACAGTGACATGTGTCAGTTAATGTGATGGGATCTGAAATCCATCCTATCATAAAATATGCAGGTTGTCAAATATGTTACTGCAGTCAAAAACCAGGCATTGGCAGTTCATGATAAGGTTTGACATAACCATAATATACTGTAAACATGATACTGACAGGTCAAAAAGTCTACATTACCTCTCAGTCCCACATTTACATAATATGACAACTATTGCAAACGTTATCAAGAGTTGTCACAGCCAGAAATTTGACGGCGGTAACATGAATGACAACCTGTATAGTACATGATAGGACATATTTCAGATATTCTCATATATACTGGCAGGTAGGTGACTGCTGTAGAGGTACGTAATGTAACTGAACGTATATGACTGCTACTACATATAAAGTCGTCGTTTTCTATAAACAGATGTACATTCAGTTGTTTGTTCCTCTGTATCAGATGCCACTGATGATGGGTTGTAAATCCGAAAACCGGTTTTGTCAAATAAAATGTTGCTAATGCAGCTCATGGCGTATAGAAAATGTCCTTTAATAGATACCTTAAAGCTACGGAGCACTAGTAAGTCAAGATTTTTATTCTCTTCTTGTCTGAACTGCTTAGTGTCCACGCTTTACTTCCATACAGGGCAATATCCAACAAATACCACCAGAAAACACTTGCTAAAACTTAAATCTATATACGATGTTAATAAATTCCTCTACTTTAGACTCACTTTTCCTGCTACAGCCTGTCTGCACCTATACTCCTTCACCTTCAGCCAGCATCAGGTATTTTGCTGGCCAAATTGCAAAACGTATGAGCTACTTTTAGTGTCTCGTTTCCTAATCCAATATCCTCATCATCGCCTGACTTAATTACACTACATTCCATTACCAATGTTTCACGTTCACTGATTCTCATCTTAATATCTTTTTTCAGGACACTTCCATCCCGTTAAACTCTTCGACGTCCTTTACTGTCTCTGACAATTAAAGCACCGTCGGCAAACCTAAAAGTCTTTATATCTTCTCCTTGAACTTTAATGTCCTTTCCAGTTTTTTCCTTAGTTTCCTTTACTTCTCGCTCCGTGCGAAGTTTAAATAACATCGGGGATGATTGTAACCGTGTCTCACTCCTTTCTAAACTATTACCCTTTCACGCTGTAACCAAACCCACGTGTGACCTATTCGTGTCAATTACAATAACAGCACGTAATTGAAATTTTTGATGTACTCGTAGTAGGGAAAACAGCAGTTATTAGCTAATTTATTAACAGCGTTTGCCCTCAGTGCTACTAAATTTGGTACAGAATACAATTTTCAGTTATTGGAAAGCCAATGTTTCTACAGCTAGACGCTACGTAAGAAGAGGCCGCAAAACGGCGCGCGACTACGCCTCTGCCCAGCGTAGCCACAAAAGTCGTCTAACACGACGCCCTGTCTCTTCCTAGGAAAACTGACCCCTTGTGTCGCTCAACTGAGCACTGGCAGGCATTTATTCTGCACTTTAAAACTGTTATGGTAACTTAGGAAAGCTTCACAAGCCATGATATCTAAAAAATCATTTTTTTGGATGACGAGTTTCGACAGAGCTATGCTGTCTTCATCGGATGTTATGCTTTTCAATTTTTACAACACAGGCCTACTATCCATCGGGATTACAAGTCGCTTCACACTCCAATTCTACACCCCGCTACCACTGCATACTGGCATGTCAGATAGAAAGGTGTGTCGTTGTGTAGTAAACTTAATGGTAGTGGGGTGTACATACCCAGTGTGAAGCAACTTGTAACACTGATGGATGATATGTTGTAAAAACACAAAAGCGTAAGATCCAATAGCTCTGTCAAAATCAGCAATCCATCAAACGCTTTTTTTTAGCGATCTTGGCTTGGAAAGTTATTTGAGCTACCATTATTTGCAGATTGCTTCCAGAATGACGAGGTCAGGAGTACATAATTAAAACTGTTACCATTCCGCTGACTCGAAAGATGTTTAATTAATTTGCTGACCGCGTGTAACATAACGGAATATGTTGTCAAATTTTAGGCAGTCAGTTTTCTTCATGGGTCTCTCTCTCCATCGCAAGATGAGGAAAACTGTTCGATTTGCAATAAGTTTGGCACACAACGAAGGATATTTCACTAAATGATCACTTCACTGCCTACCTGGTAGTTCAATCCACACCTTCGCAGCAAATGGATTGTGGACAAGATACCATACAGCAGCACCTCTATCAAAGATTCTAATTCTCTTAAGCAGTAATTTAACACTTATGAATCTAATTTACCCTCACTGACATGCAATTATTCTGTTGTAATTACCTTGAATTTTCCGCTTGGAGTCAAGGTGGATGCAAACTGTAAGATTACTGCGTTGCTCACTGGCTATCATCTTTAAAATTTGCGGTTGTGGCTTAGCAAAAATTAAATAACCTTCAAAATTGTGAAATTAATCGCAAAACTACTGTCAAAAAATCAGCAAGCGACCACTAAATATTAGGGAAATACAAATACATTTAAAGCTGTCTTCCTCACCAAAATGACATTAGTGGAAATTATAACCATCTTTCGTTATAATGGTATCTGAGAGTTAATGTGATCTTTCACACGAAATTATTAAAAAACAGTGACCAGGATATTGGATGATGTTTATGGCCTTAGGAACACGAATCTGAGTAAGAATTTTAAATAAGAGAATCTATTCCACAATGACATATGAAATTTGGAGTGTAATATTCAATACAGTTCTATCAACTTAGAATTAATAAAAGTTCTGGCCTTGTTTTTATTAACTGTTGCGGTGATGTAGTTGAAGTTTGCAGAATGATGGTTGGCTAGGCTCTCATGTCTCCTTCTAGATGGAATCAGTTTAGTACTCTCACACTGCTTGTGGGCGCCATGGTTCTTTATACAGCGTTGGCTCGAAATTCAACCATACATTACTGCTGGAAAATCTTGCTTTCCAAAAACTGCAATTTCCAGAGGCGACTTTTCAACGCAAATGGCACTGCCACACCAACTTACACTTGAACTTAAATTCACAAAAATATTAACATCGACATACACGACACATCTGTGTCCACATAAACGACTAGCCCACATGTAACTGTCACCATTTCTTTCTTTCCACATCACTCTATGCCAAGGTCATCCACACAAAACTAATTTAAAGCAAATAATCGATGCCAGTCTTCCTTATCAGCTTACTCCAAAGTTTAAGTCATTTCCAAATAACCTGTGAAATTACAGTCATTATAACAACTATAAACATTAAATATTATCCTCTTAGCTTCTGTAACAAATAATATTATTCACTCATTTCCTTGTAATAAGCAGTCAAGTGCATTTAACATTGTTCATAAAATGGATATCTCACTTATTGGATTTTATGGTTACACTTTAAGAGCAAAATTATAATAAACTTTAGTTAAATTTAAGCTGTTAATTATATATCCACTATATTTCGTAGAATTATCCAGTTACGATCACTTTAAGGAAATGTATCTTTGCACAGTGTAAGTCTACTTGAATTATTAGTTACTGTGAATAGGTTATCATTTTTCACATAATGACATACGTAGAGTAATATTTTTAAAAAAATCACTGACTTAGATAAAGAAAATGGTAACTGATAACTTTGTGTGGATCTGTGTTTTTTTTATCATTACAAAGCTTAATATTCTGTAGTCATTATTGTTTACTGAATCAAGCAATCTTCATGGTATTTAATTGGCAAACCTACTGACTAAACTAAATTAACTAAATTTTCTTTACATCTATCTAAACATAAATTACTCACAATACACAAAATATTATTTAGACAATTTTTTTAAATAAAAGATGGCACACTGTAGTGTCTCTTCTTCACTTTCTATTTTATTTCACTTTGTGGTTTCACTTATAGTGAATTCAGTGCACTTTTTCTCACTCTTCTTCGCATCCACTTTCCCTTGTTATGAGTCAATTACCACAACTAACACTTCGTTTTCATTTTCAACGCTTTTTTTTGAAAGCACAGTACATTTAGTTACATTTTATATGATACATTTTTTCGAAACTTGAAAAACCTTAATTTAGACACTGTCCTTTATCACTACCATACACTTACAAAATATTACATTTCTGAAACACAAGTCCATAAATCACCAGAAACATAAATTAACAAATTGTTGTTGTTACCTTATCTTCTTTTTACTCCAACATACGTAATTTAAATACAAGTTTTTTTTTCAAAATATCCATTGCAGCTGTACATTATTATTTTGATCTCTTGGCTTGTTTTGTTCTTAAATCTACTATGTTTCTTACTCCTAAATACTTTTCAGTGACTGTAAATTCCAAGAAGTAAACATTAACATGATGTATATTTACAGTTTGATATGGCTCATTATAAGTGAGTTTCAACTTGCTAATCTTGTGATTAATTTCATTCACTTTCTCATGAGCCTTCATGCAAAGTAAATCACCCACTTTGAACCGTGGGAATTTCAGTTTCTCGTGATACTGATGATTCCTACCTTCTTCTCGTATCTTTTTTCTAAGGAGTTGTTTTTGGTCGTCTATTATAATTTCGTTACAAGAAGGATGCAACTACGTGGGTAGATTATGCTAGTGGAGTCTCTGCTTGTGTCTATGTTAACAAACTAACCTTAAGTGAATGTATTTCGGGAGTGATGCAATTGTGATCACGAAAGACGGCAGCTACATTGCTTTAAACTATTTCTTTGCCTTAGTATAATGCACCTACTGTTTAATTTCTGCAATCTTTTTTTCTTTCGTCCTCGTAGATGGGACACTCTCCGTTCGAAACTAGATGTGAGTTGGAGCAGTTAACAGAATTGATGGAAATGTGCAGTCTACATCTGGCGTGTGAGCCGCTTGGTCACAGTTCCCACAGATAGCATGGCCATAATATGCAAGCGTAGTGTAACCAAATCTTTTGCACATGAACACCGCAAAGGATCTGGAAAATGTGGGTGAACGTTCCAGCGTAATAAACTAACCATGATGTGACTGGGTAAGACTTGTGAGTTGGCAGTTAGAATGAAGGTAGGCGTTCTTTCACAATTTGCATTTACTTTCTCTGTCACATCTTACACATCCACAACGCTTTCACCAACCCATTCCTTTTGTAGTATAACAAGGACTTTGTCCTTCAGGGCTACACATGGCAACACTTTGTGGTAAGAATTTACAGTGTTACACAGTCCAGTTAAAATTGATAAATCGATAAGTTGTTGTGTAATTTTAGACATTTTTGTACTTTTCAAGAGCTGAAGATTCAATCAACAGTGCATTGTATTGGTAGCAGAGATGGCAAGTAAATGCAACCAGACGTCTAGAAGAAGGTAACACATTAGTAAGTTTATTAATTTGTTATTGTTGTTATTGTTGCCTTCAGTCCAGAGACTGTTTTGATGCAGCTCTCCATGCTACTCTATGCCGTGCAAGTCTTATCATCTGCGACAAACTACTGCAACCTTCGTCCTTCTGAATCTGCTTAGTGTATTCATCTATTGGTCTCCCTCTACGATTTTTGCTCTCCACGCTCTACTCCAATACTAGACTGGTGATCCCTTGATACCTCAGAAGATATCCCACCAACCGATCTCTTCTTCTAATCAAGTTTCGCCACAAATTCCTCTTCTCCCCATTTCTCCTCCTCATTAGTTACGTGATATACCCATCTAATCTTAAGCATTCTTCTGTAGCACCATAAGTCAAGAGCTTCTATTCGCTTCTTGTCTACACTGTTTATCGCCCATGTTTCACTTCCATACGTGGCTACACCCACACGAATATTTTCAGAAAATACTTCCTGACACTTAAATCTATACTCGATGTTAACAAATTTCTCTTCTTCAGAAACGCCCTAATTGCCACAGCCAGTCTACATTTTAAACACTCTCTACTTCTACCATCATCAGTTATTTTCCTCCCCAATTAGCTTAACTCATTTACTACTTTAAGTGTATCATTTCCTTAATTAACTCCAGTAACTTACACTAATTTACACTATGTAGACACACTAATATATATCGTTGAATTCCGTGGGTTTACACTAATTTACACTGTGCATACATAATAATTAAGTTATACACTACGGGCCATTAAAATTGCTACACCACAAAGATGATGTGCTACGGACGCGGAATTTAACCGACAGGAAGAAGAAACTTTTCAGAGCATTCACACAAGGTTGGCGCCGGTGGCGACACCTACAACGTGCTGACATGACGAAAGTTTCCAACCGATTTCTCATACACAAACAGCAGCTGTCCAGCGTTGCCTGGTGAAACGTTGTTGTGATGCCTCGTGTAAGGAGGAGAAATGCGTACCATCGCGTTTCCGACTTTGATAAACGTCGGATTGTAGCCTATCGCGATTGCGGTTTATCGTATCGGGACATTGCTGCTCGCGTTAGTCGTGATCCCATGACTGTTAGCTCAATATGAAATCGGTGCGTTCAAGTGGATAATACGGAACGCCGTGCTGGATCCCAACGGCCTCGTATTACTAGCAGTCGAGATGACAGGCATCTTATCCGCATGGCTGTAACGGATCGTGCAGCCACGCCTTGATCCCTGAGTCAACAGATGGGACGTCTACAAGACAACAACCATCTGCACGAACAGTTCGACGACGATTGCCGTAGCATGGACTATCAGCTCGGAGACCATGGCTGCGGTTACCCGTGACGCTGCATCACAGACAGGAGCGCCTGCGATGGTGTAATCAACGACGAACCTGGGTGCACGAATGGCAAAACGTCATTTTTTGGGATGAATCCAGGTTCTGCTTACAGCATCATGATGGTCGCATCCGTGTTTGGCGACATCGCGGTGAACGCACATTGGAAGCGTGTATTCGTTATCGCCATACTAGCGTATCACCTGGCGGGATGGTATGGCGTGCCATTGGTTACACGTCTCGGTCACCTCTTGTTCGCGTGGACGGCACTTTGAACAGTGGACGTCACATTTCAGATGTGTTACGACCCGTGGCTTTACCCTTCGTTCAGTCCCTGCAAAACCGTACATTTCAGCAGGATAATGCACGACAGCAAGTTGTAAGTCCTGTACGGGCCTTTCTGAATACAGAAAATGTTCGACTGCTGCCCTGGCCAGCACATTCTCCAGATCTCTCACCAATTGATAACGTCTGGTCAATGGTGGCCAAGCAACTGGCTCGTCACAATGGGACAGTCACTACTCTTGATGAACTGTGGTATCGTGTTGAAGCTGCATGGGCAGCTGTACCTGTACACGCCAACCAAGCTCTGTTTGACTCAATGGCCAGGCGTATCAAGGCCGGTATTACGGCCAGAGTTGGTTGTCCTGGGTACTGATTTCTAAGGATCTATGCACCCAAATTGCGTGAAAATGTAATCACATGTCAGTTGTAGTATAGTATATTTGTCTAATGAATACCCTTTTATCATCTGCATTTCTTCTTGGTGTAGCAGTTTTAATGGCCAGTAGTGTACATAACATTAAACTGTGTGGGTTTCTCTATAGTTCTGTGTTTTATGCAAATGATAGTAATATTGTGGCTAGAACCAAATAGTCTTTTACGATGATTCATACATACATGTGTTTGAATAATAATAACAGTTTGTAGTGTAGCGCTACTTCAATGTAATGTTGATAACTGACTTCTTCCGTACTAATATTGACAAGCGTATAATTGCGGCCGAGCTTCTTAATAGTAGGCACCGGCCAATCAGAGTCTGAAGCAGTGATTTCGTGTGGATTAACGTTCTGTGGAGGTGACTATGCTTGGCGCCCCTCATCGGAAACAGCGAGTGACAGAGGAGGGCATCGGCCGGTGGGGTGCCGGAGGGAGATTTTACAGTGCCATCTCTGGCGTAGCTGTGGAACGCCTTGTAGAGTCCAGTCGACGGAGACGCTTTCGACACCGCACAGTTTACTGTTGTGGCAGATCTCTGTTGACTTCATGTCACTTATAGTACCATCTTTATCTTTCTGTACGTAGAAAGGTGACACCTTAGCAAAAGTGCCCTCTTCCCGTTTTAAAGATGAAAACATTTTGACACGTCTCTCCCACTGTCACTATAATTGTTCTTACTTTTTGGAGGAGCGTGCTCAAGAGAGCAGGCCTCACGGTTTCTCTTAGGTTTGGTAAGACTGCTCACCAGCATACCACCTGATCCACTGGGATCCGACGATTAACAATTAATAGGCTCCATAAGCGTCCCGAGGCCGCATCTCGTGGTCGTGCGGTAGCGTTCTCGCTTCCCACGCACTGGTTCCCGGGTTCGATTCCCGGCGGGGTAGGGATTTTCTCTGCCTCGTGATGGCTGGGTGTTGTATGCTGTCCTTAGGTTAGTTAGGTTTAAGTAGTTCTAAGTTCTAGAGGACTTATAACCACAGCAGTTGAGTCCCATAGTGCTCAGAGCCATTTGAACCATTTGAACAATAAGCGTCCCGTGAGCAACTACGTTAACAGATGCACACCCAGAAATAGCCCATCTTGCCTCAGTAAGTCTTGTACAACTGAAGTGCGGCAGGCCTCGCACAGGTTGCCCCATAATCACTCTTCATTGACAGAATAGTTTTCATTAAGTATGCATATTGCCAATACATCTAGATAAAAGTCCTCATTCTTCAATACAGGTATATATTACTGTGTTTGAATTTGTAAGTAGCCTAGCCTAGATTTTATAACTCTCTGGAAGATGTTTACAGTCTTTGAAATTGTAAGTACTTTATCTTAGATTTTAACTCTTTGGAATGATGTAAACAGATGTTTGTGAAAATACTAAGTTGTGATTTACCTGTTACTGTGCTCTGTGTGCCAGAAAATACAATCTCCAACACAAACGTAAGTAAACGTATTATTATATCACCTAATTATGCTATTCACATAATGTACACACTGTAACAGATTTATCCTCCCACACAGGTTTATTTTTAGATTATTAACCCCACTGGCACACACAGCTAATGCACATAATCTGTCAGCTGATGTATAAGTAAATGTGTAACGCACCTGGTGATGGCAGCATGCTGCCGAAATGCATTGTGCTAATAAAATATTAGTAAAAAGTGACTGCAGCCTTATAAATTATTCCACATAATCTTATAATACAGTCGCAGACCTCAAACAACACAAATATAACATGGATAAATTAAAAAGAAAGCCAATAATCACTGTTCTACCTCAACAGCGATGCCTCTCATCGGCATGTGGCACACTCTGAGACTGAGGTTTCATTCTAAACAAGCTTTTTTTTCCACTCTCGCGATCCGGGTGTTCAGACATAGATCACCGGTGCTAGCTGAAGCGTGCCCTGGACTTCACGAATATGAAGGACTATCGGAGCTCACCAGTGATCAGCTCAGGAAACCGGGGACTGCCAAACCTGTACCCAGTCGACGAAGACTGTGATCCCTGAGGCACCCGCCATCTGGCACTACCCGTGAGGCACGTGTCTCTTAACAAATGCCACAGACGAAGCGAACATTACCCGCCGCTAGGTTTATTATCCCAAATATTACAACTGTCAGGCAACGCGATAGTGATTTTCGAAATGTTTTGTTAAATAAAACTTCATTTTGTGTTGCTGAATTCACACGTACGCTTCCTCATTATGTTATCCAACTCATGCAACGTAGTAACAAAATCTTTTAAGTAATTTTTTCAGTAATTCCGAAGACTGTGCTGAAACTCATGGATTTACAGTAAAATAATAATGTGAATGGTAACTGTCTACACCATGTCATCAATGGTATCGGGACACCCTCAGAAACATACGTTTTTCATATCAGGTGCATTGTGCTGCCTCCTACTGCCAGGTACTCCATATCAGCGACCTCAGCATTCATTAAACATCGTGAGAGAGCAGAATGGGGCGCTCCGTAGACTTCACGGACTTCGAACGTGGTCAGGTAAATGGGTGTCACTTGTGTTATACGTCTGTACGTGAGATTTCCACCCTCGTAAACATCCCTATGTCCACTATTTCCGATGTGATACTGAAGTGGAAACGTGAAGGGACACGTACAGCACAAAAGCGTACAAGCCGACCTCGTCTGTTGACTGATACTGACAGCCGACATTCGAACAGGATCGTAATGTATAATAAGCAGGCACCTGTCCAGACCATCACATAAGAATATAAAACTGCATAAGGATCCACTGCAAGCACTATGACAGTTAGGCGGGAGGTGAGAAAACTTGGGATTTCATGGTCGAGCAGCTGCTCATAAGCCACACATCACCGCTGGTAGATGCCAAACGTCGCCTAGCTAGGTGTAAGGAGTGTAAACATTGGACGATTGAACAGTGGAAAAAACGTTGTGTGGGGTAACGAATCACGGTACACAATGTGGATGTCCGATGGCAGGGTGTCGGTATGGCGAATGCCCGATGAACGTCATCTGCCAGCGTTTGTAGTGCCAACAGTAAAATTCGGAAGCGGCGGTGCTACGGCGCGGTCATGTTTTTCATGGAGGGGCTTGCACCCCCTCTTGTTTAGCGTGGCACTATCACAGCACAGCCCTACGTTGATGTATTAAGCACCTTCTTGCTTCCCACTGTTAAAGAGAAAATCGGGGATGGCGATTGCATCTTTCAATACGATAGAGCACGCGTTCATAATACACGGCCTGTGGCGGAGTGGTTCACGACAATAACATCCCTGTAATGTAGTGGCCTGCACAGAGTCCTGACGTGAATCCTAGAGAACACCTTTGGAATGTTTTGGAACTCCGACTTCGTGCAAGGCCTCACCGAACGACATCGATACCTCTCCTCAGTGCAGCACTCCGTGAAGAAGGGGCTGCCATTTCCACAAAAAAAAAAAAAAAAAAAAAAAACCTCCAGCACCTGATTGAACGAATGCCTGCGAGAGTGGAAGCTGTCATAAAGGCTACGGTTGGGCCAACACCACACTGAATTCCAGCGTTACCGATGGAGTGCGCCACTCCATTAAATACGACAGATCTTTTTATTCGTTTCCTTGGTGAGCAATGAGATTTCTCCTCCTCCTTTTAACGTTGTTCGCCAGATTTTGCTTTTATTTTACAGACCAACTAAATTTTGTTAGTTTTTTCAGGAGGACGGTCATTACCGGCAGGAAGATTAATTTAAGTTGGGATCCTGTTTCGCAACACGAACTTCCAGTAGTGGAAAAAAATCTGTCCTTTCCACATTTTTAGGAATGTGCTTCTGCACAGTATCACAGCTACACGGTACACAGCGGTGACCTTCACAATAATGTGACCATAGAGCGATTGCTTGTTATCACATACAACTGCATCTATACCGATTTCACTTTAGTGAAGCCCTACAACGGACACCACAACCATACTCACACTTACCTGCACGGTTCCTATTGCATTTAACCCACGTTTTCGACAAGATGCAACGTCGAAATGTGATGGAGGAAGTTATTTTACAATAAAGGCGCTCGGTTTTCTCAAAAACATCTACGGGAGTAGCAGATAATGTCAAACACTTTAGTCTTACTAATCATTTTGTTACTTTGTATGGTTTTCACATTTCTTTTTTTACTTTTGTTTGTAACTCACGTTTACTGTGCCGAGACCACGATGAATGAGTGAACTGTAGGTGTAGTGAATAAGATCCTTGACTCTGTGTTACTTTTATCTGTGGTTGACTTGCTTGTCATTCGGTTGTGCAGAGCTGGGACATTCGTAACTGAAGCATAGTATCGAGCAGCTGAGTGTTTCAGAGAATGAGACCTGTTATTGTGAATCATTGAGAAGCTGTCTGGAATGTTGAGATGGAAATTCTTTTAATACTTTCTTCTTCCTTATGTTAATAGTGACGATTTTGGAGCTATTTTAGAGGCATGTTTGTTTTTTCTTGGTAAAGAGATATATTGGCGATTGTTAGAGTCTTCTTATGTCGTGCAGCCTTTTTATCAATAATCAGAGTCTGATTTCTGAGAAACGAACTTCTTTGAAGTAAAAAGTTACCTCCATGAGTCATAGTAATGTTCTGAATTTTTGTCATGTGTGCATTGCACCTTACGCCGCCAGCAACAACGGACTGTTTCTGACAGACAAAATTTAGAGTAGGCAATTTATCTTTAGGTGCTGCACCTATTTGCTTTTGAGAGCATCAGTACTCCAACACAAAATAACATCACGCTGAGAAATAGGTAAGTCACTTTTATTTCACGGCAGATCTCGCCTTGCATTCTTGTGCTAACAGTGTGTGTGGGTGTGAGGTGTCGTGCAACCAAGCACATTAATTTTCAGTGAACAGTGTTGGTAATTTCAAACAGATTTCCTCCTGAGTAGAGTAGAAATTTATTTTTGTGGATATTCTTAGTCTGACGTTTCACTTCAAATTACACATCGTGCATGACTCACTTCGGTACTGACTTTCAGTTACATAGTTTTCATTGAGCACAAAATAAAATCCTTTTGGCATTTAATTAAATTTATTTGCTTTAGTTCTAATTTTGGGTTTCATGAAGTTTAAAGTTTTATATCACGACACTGTTCACATGTGCAGCGCAGGGCCTACCAACATTCAGTTTTACTCAGCAACTGAATACGATGCCTGAAGTACACACCTACCCACCCACCCACACACACACACACACACACACACACACACAAAGTTTTTCAAATCTTTATATATATTGTTTTCTCTCACATGCACAGAAAATTTAATAGAAAACTTACAAATGTAGCTTTCCAGCTTAACACACCGAGGTACCATATCGAAAAACATCAACTGTTTCTCAGATCAACAGTTTTTTAACGTTGTATATCTGATTAACATTGGCTACGTGATATGGATGACAATATTGTATTTTTAGATTCACTGGAAAATCATCACGGAACGAAGATTCCAAAACTTTTCAATTATACATCAATCCAAAGAAGACACTGTTTACGGTTATAGGCAAGAATCAGAATAAATAAAGGAAAGCAATTCAGGAATATGCTGGAATTTTTAGATGGCACGGCGACAGACTCGGACCGCTGGATCAATTCAATTAAAACTAGATGATACCATAAACAAAAGTCAACAATTGGCTAAAGCCCATTATTTCAACTTGTGGCTTTGAATGCAAGTTTTTCACAGTTTTGCGCCACAGAAAAACAGAAATTGCTTAAAAATGGGACAAAGTAATCCAGCTCCCCCGAGATGTGTACTTACAGACGCACACGCAGAATCTCTTGATTGTCGGCATTTCAAAGTATCGATTTTATGAAGAAGCAGGAAAGGTTCTTAGAAACCACCAAAAACTACTCTTTGATTACTTAGCGACGTGAGGAGACAGTATAAGAATCCCAGCTAACACTTCATGGTGAATATGGAAGACGATCATAATCTAAGAAGTAGTTTAAGAATTTCACTTGAACCTTTATCAAGTAACTATCTCGATGGATGAAGAGCAAAGATAAAGTGCTGAACCGTCACCTCATACCAGGTAACGGATTGTCACGTTAAGATAAGTAAGAAAACGTAGAAGAAGAACAAGAACTTCAGTGTTGGCAGAAAGTACAGTGACGTCAGCCATTCAGTACTGATGAGTCAATTTTTCCCCTCAGATTCTTTTATTGGCATTAGTTTTACACGCTATCGATTTCGGAACTAGATAGCTTCCGCCCCGTTGTAGGATATACGAATGAATGGAGATCTATATAATTGTGCTGTCTCATGCACGGCTGGAAACACACTCCGAGATCGCATGTGTCAACTTTACTTAAAGAAAAAAATACAGCAGTAAAACTGTTGGTCAACGTCTAGTCAGATCGTTTATGCTGAAATGGTGTGACAGAACGACGGCGGCTGTAGACGAGACAAAACAAACTTGCAGGTCCCAGTTGCTTCAAGAGCTATATTAAGGGACATGAAAATAAGAGTCTAGCTTTCCAGGCATTAGCATAATAAAGAGAAACGTTTCCTGTTGAAAGAGAGTCGTTTTCAGCACCAAATGCCATGTTGTAATATTTGTGGCTAATTCACTCTGTCCTTGAATGCGATTGATCTGATAATACAGAAAATGACTTTGCTGGATGAAAAAAATCAGTTTGGTACCGTATTTTAGGTTTTCAATAAAAATGCAAATTTGTAAAACTTGGTATAATGTTGAATCGCTTGCTTGTAGCCCTATGTCGTGGATCTAATGGACAGTATTATGTGGTGTTAGCACGGACTGAGTGCATGGACCAACACGTCAAAGGGCACACAGTAACACATTTCAAACCTCTCAATGTTTGCAGTGTCTGCTTTATAGAAATGAGCGTTCGTAAACAATTACACCGTCACTCCTAACGTTACGTAATCTTATATGAGCGTGAAGCGAATCCTTCTCATTCCCTCGTGGTGGAAAATAGAGGCCTCCAGTGCATTTTATCGTAGCAGTCGGTAAAATACCGCCGTAATTTCGTGAGCCATGTCTGTATGCGAAGCAGATCTTTAGAAACAGATATACCAGGTGTAGGAGTATGAAACCGGATTGCTGTGGCCGAGCGGTTGTAGGCGCTTCAGTCCAGAACCACGTGGCTGCTACGGTAGCAGTTTCGAATCCTGCCTCGGGCATGGATGTGTGTGATGTCCTTAGGTTAGTTAGGTTTACGTAGTTCTAAGTTCTATGGGACTGATGACCTCAGATGTTAAGTCGCATAGTGCTTAGAGCCATTGGAACCATTTGAAACCGGATTTTCCCTATAGATGGTGCTAGCCGACAGTGTACGGCCGGTGAGATCACGTCTGCAGCGCCATCTGCTTCCTGTATCGGCTGACGACGAATGTCAACACGCAGTAACGCAAGTTCAATACAGCGGTATCTGTTTTAAACCCGTAAACATGTGGAGTTTTCAGCCTACGAACTGCGATTTGTGTACAGCATTGGTTTTCTGTTGTCATTTGAAGAAAACTGCTGCAGAATCGCATCGAATCCTTGTCGAAGCTTTCGGCGAACGTGCTCTTGGGAAAACACAATGTTTCGAGTGGTTCAAAAAACTCCAAACTGCTGATTTTCACGAAAGAAAGGGCTAGCGCGGGAAACCACCGAAAAAGCTTGAAGACAACAAATTGCTGGCTTTATTGGATGGAGATGATACTCAAACTCAACATAAACTAGCACTACAATTGAATGTGACCCAGAAAGATATTTCTCTTCGGTTGAAAGCTCTGGGGAAGGTGCATACTGTGGGAAAATGGGTTCCTAATGAACTGAAAGACAGCAAGCGAGTCGAAAGACCACTTGTGAAATGCTGGTCGCCAGATACAAAAGAAAGTCGTTTTTGCCCTTCGAACAGCGACAGGTGATGAAAAATAGATATATCTTGAGAATCCTAAGCGTCGTAAATCGTGGCCGAATCCAGGCAAAGCATCGACATCTACTGCAAGACCAAATCGCTGTGAAAACAAGACAGTGCTCTGTGTTTGGTGGAATCAAAAGGGTGTCATCTATTATGAGCTGCTAAAACCCTGTGAAACAGTTAACTCTGATCGCTGTTAACAGCAAATGATCGATTTAAATCGAACATTACGTGAAAAACGACCGAAATATGGAAAAAGGCAACACAAAGTCATGTTGCTCATTCATAACGCCCCATCACACACAGCAAAACAGGTGAGGGAAACTATCGAGGCGTTCAGTTGCGAAATACTTGGTCATGCGGCTCATTCTCCAGACGTGACTCCATCCGATTATCATTTATTTGCATCGTTGGGACACGCTGTCACTGAACAGCGCTTCAGTTCGTATGAAAATGTACGCAATTGGCTCGCTGACTGTTTCGTTTCAGAAGAAGAACTGTTTTCATTGGCAGGGTATTCTTAGCCTACCAGAGAGATGGAAGGAATGTATAAACAGCAATGGAGATTATTTTGAATAAAATATTGTTTATCAGTTTAAAACAACAGACGTGTAATTTTGCAACCTTATTCCGGTTTCATACTTAAACATCTGGTAACAGAAATACATTGATAAAAATCTAGTCTTCAGTGCGAGCTCGTGATGGGGCTATTGGTCTGTCTGTAGTCAGAGTACAGCATTTCTTCGCTTTGGTGCTAGGAATGTGGGCACTTCGCCCCAGCCGCCTTTTACTATCATTTGATAGCACTATAGTGGCAGCTTCTGCCACCGAATGTATCAGGATGCCAAAATGAAGCGCGAAGAGGTAGAAGGCATCGTATTAAGACTCATCCGAGCTTTCCAGGTGATTTATTGTTTCCAACTACAGTGCCGTGTTCCCCTCGGTCTGCATCACTGGGTCCCGCAGTGCTGAGGACACCACTTCGCTGGCTGCAGAACGGCATGGCTGCCTCAGTGACCCATGCACACACTGTGTGTCGGCCTTGTACGCCAGCGCAGTATGTCATCGTCAGGATGCCGGCAGTCGACTCAGCGATCTGCGTCACAGCCAACTCAGCACCGCTCGGTGGGAGTCGCAGGCAGCCAGCTGCATGCTTCTTGCTGGCGTGGCTGAGGTTGCGGTGACAACAAACGCCCGCGATCCGGAGTCCAAATCTGTGGCCCTCACTTCAGGATGCCTCCGGCATGTGTTCGAAGGCAGAACGACTGCCCTCGATACCGAGAAATGGAGTGGCCCACGGCTGGCTGGCTACGGACGCTGCATCGGCCCCAGAGGCTCGAACCAGCGACCCGCCGTGGACTAGAACGTTAGCACGCCATTGACTGCTGCATGTACACTACTGACCATTAAAATTGCTACAACAAGAAGAAATGCAGATGATAAAAGGGTATACATTGGACAAATATATTATACTAGAACTGACATGTGATTAAATTTTCACACAATTTGGGTGCATAGATCCTGAGAAATCAATACCCAGAACAACCCCCTCTGGCCGTAATAACGGCTTTGATACGCCTGGGAATTGAGTCAAACAGAGCTTGGATGGCGTGTACAAGTACAGCTGCCCATGCAGCTTCCACACAATACCACAGTTCATCAAGAGCAGTGAGTGGCGTATTGTGATGAGCCAGTTGCTCAGTCTCCATTGACCAGACGTTTTCAGTAGGTGAGAGCTCTGGAGAGTGTGCTGGCCAGTGCAGCAGTCGGACATTTTCTGTATCCAGAAAGGCCCGTACAGGACCTGCAACATACGGTCGTGGTTTATCCTGCTGAAATGTAGGGTTTCGCAGGGCTGGAATGAAGGGTAGAGCCACGGCTCGCAACACATCTGAAATGCAACGTCCAATGGTCAAAGTGCCGTCAAACGAACAACAGGTGAACGAGACGTGTAACCAATGGCACCCCACACCATTTCGCCGGGTGATACGCCAGTATGGCGACGACGAATACACGCTTCCAATGTGTGCTCACTGTGATGTCGAGAAACGCTTCCAATGTGTGCTCACTGTGATGTCGAGAAACATGGATGCGACCATCATGATGATGTAAACAGAACCTGGATTCATCCGAAAAAATGACGTTATCTCATTCCTGCACCCAGGTTCGTCGTTGAGTACACCATCGCAGGCGCTCCTGTCTGTGATACAGCGTCAAGGGTAACGGCAACCATGGTCTCCGAGCTGATAGTTCATGCCGCTGCAAACGTCGTCGAACTGTTCGTGCAGAAGGCTGTTGTCTTGCAAACGTCCCCATGTGTTGACTCAGGGATAGAGACGTGGTTGCACGATCCGTTACAGCCATCCGGATAAGATGCCTGTCATCTCGATTGCTAGTGATACGAGGCCGTTTGGATCAGCACGGCGTTCCCTACAACCCTCATGAATCCACCGATTCCATATTCTGCTAACACTCATTGGATCTCGACCAACGCGAGCGGCAAGGTGACGATACGATAAACCGCAATCCCTATAGGCTACAATCTGACTTTTATCAAAGTCGGAAACGTGATGGTACGCATTTCTCCTCCTTACACGAGGCGTCACAACAACGCTTCACCAGGCAACGCCGTTCAACTGCTGTTTGTCTGTGAGCAATCGGTTGGAAACTTTCCTCATGTCAGCACGTTGTAGGTGTCGCCACCGGCGTCAACCTTGTGTGATTGCCCTGAAAAGCTAATCTTTTGCATATGACAGCATCTTCTTCCTGTCGGTTAAATTTCGCGTCTGTAGCACGTCATCTTCGTGGTGCAGCAATTTTAATGGCCAGTAGTGTAGCTAGTGGTGTGACAGGCTCGCCGTCCAGGAGTGCTACCATTCGTTAGCAACCCTCACCTATATATACATAGCTGTGCGCCTCTGTTTTGCCATTTCTGCCACTTCGCGTCACTTACTCGTTACATGCTAGGTTGGCCAGTGGGCCCCTTCTGCCTGTGATTTGCGACATGCGAAACTGCTACGTATACTCTTTCAGCAATTTCACAGCCTTGTGGCTTCTATTCTACTTCGCAACTATTGGTATGGGTATCTCACTGCAAATTGGCCCACACCTGGCTCTAACTTTTGCTCAGAATATTGCACAAAACTAAGTCTCCCTATCCTAAACGGTGGTGCCACTACAGTAGGCTGAGTGGACTGGGGTGTCCTGGAGGGACTGGGACGCCTCCAGACGCTACTGACGGCAGTACGCCAAGGGAAGAAGTACAGTCCTCTACCCAGAACACCGCCACGACCACGAAGCCCGCAGACCGATGAATAATACGCGACACTGACACTGTGTAGGCAATTATTCAAGTATAGGCGTAGTTAGCCACCAACATTGCATTCACATTAATGTGAACACCGACTATGTTCGACGGAAACGTGCAGTGACCATTCACAGTCGGCAGGTGGCAGCACTATCACTGGAGGATATACACTCCTGGAAATTGAAATAAGAACACCGTGAATTCATTGTCCCAGGAAGGGGAAACTTTATTGACACATTCCTGGGGTCAGATACATCACATGATCACACTGACAGAACCACAGGCACATAGACACAGGCAACAGAGCATGCACAATGTCGGCACTAGTACAGTGTATATCCACCTTTCGCAGCAATACAGGCTGCTATTCTCCCATGGAGACGATCGTAGAGATGCTGGATGTAGTCCTGTGGAACGGCTTGCCATGCCATTTCCACCTGGCGCCTCAGTTGGACCAGCGTTCGTGCTGGGCGTGAAGACTGCGTGAGACGACGCTTCATCCAGTCCCAAACATGCTCAATGGGGGACAGATCCGGAGATCTTGCTGGCCAGGGTAGTTGACTTACACCTTCTAGAGCACGTTGGGAGGCACGGGATACATGCGGACGTGCATTGTCCTGTTGGAACAGCAAGTTCTCTTGCCGGTCTAGGGATGGTAGAACGACGGTTTGGATGTACCGTGCACTATTCAGTGTCCCCTCGACGATCACCAGTGGTGTACGGCCAGTGTAGGAGATCGCTCCCCACACCATGATGCCGGGTGTTGGCCCTGTGTGCCTCGGTCGTATGCAGTCCTGATTGTGGCGCTCACCTGCACGGCGCCAAACACGCATACGACCATCATTGGCACCAAGGCAGAAGCGACTCTCATCGCTGAAGACGACACGTCTCCATTCGTCCCTCCATTCACGCCTGTCGCGACACCACTGGAGGCGGGCTGCACGATGTTGGGGCGTGAGCGGAAGACGGCCTAACGGTGTGCGGGACCGTAGCCCAGCTTCATGGAGACGGTTGCGAATGGTCCTCGCCGATACCCCAGGAGCAACAGTGTCCCTAATTTGCTGGGAAGTGGCGGTGCGGTCCCCTACGGCACTGCGTAGGATCCTACGGTCTTGGCGTGCATCCGTGCGTCGCTGCGGTCCGGTCCCAGGTCGACGGGCACGTGCACCTTCCGCCGACCACTGGCGACAACATCGATGTACTGTGGAGACCTCACGCCCCACGTGTTGAGCAATTCGGCGGTACGTCCACCCGGCCTCCCGCATGCCCACTATACGCCCTCGCTCAAAGTCCGTCAACTGCACATACGGTTCACGTCCACGCTGTCGCGGTATGCTACCAGTGTTAAAGACTGCGATGGAGCTCCGTATGCCACGGCAAACTGGCTGACACTGACGGCGGCGGTGTACAAATGCTGCGCAGCTAGCGCCATTCGACGGCCAACACCGCGGTTCCTGGTGTGTCCGCTGTGCCGCGCGTGTGATCAAGTATGGTGGGTCTGACACACCGGTGTCAATGTGTTCTTTTTTTCCATTTCCAGGAGTGTATAAACAAAGATTATCAGGGGGACGAGGAAAAGAATGCAGGTGTCGTAATGCGGGAACGGGGCGATTTGTCTGACGCTCGAAAGACGTGATCACTGGTTTTCTGGCCAAGTAAGGAAGCACTTCCGAAACGGCGAAGTCTGTGAACTGTTCGCGTTCGGCAGTGGTGAATGTATTCCATGCAGGGCAAAATGCTATCCACAACTGGCACTGAGGCAGATATGGTACACCACAAGCCACAGATAACATGGTTGAACGATGGCTTCGGAGATGTGTACGAACTATTAGACGTGCAACTATTCAGCAACTGACAGGCCATGTTGACAGTGGCCTATCAACAGTATCTCCTCTACGACCGTTCAGTGGACATTGCTGCGTGTGGACCTCCGCAGTAAGCGCTTGGTTCATGCACCCATGCTGACCGGCGACGAAAGCTATAATTTGCACACCAATACTGTAACTGGCCGACCACTAATTGGGACAGGTGGCCTTTTAAGATCAGGTTTTTCTGCTCCATCGGACAGATAGCCGGTGGTGTATACCGCGTGAAAGGTCTGAAAGCTAACACCCTGCATGCGTTACGTTCTGGGGAAAGTTTTCGTGTTAATCTCTGCCATTCTAGAAGGCACAGTAGATCAACAGAACTTTGTATCCATGATTGGGGACAATATCCATCCATACATGCAGTTCGTTTTTCCTTGGAACAATGGCGTCTATCAGCAGGACAACGCAACTTGTCACACAGCTCGTAGTGTGCGTGCGTGGTTCGGAGAGCACCAGGATCAGTTAACGGTAGTACTCTCTTGGTCGCAAACTCTCCGGATTAACACTCAGTCGGGAATTTGTGGGACCAACTCAGTCGGTATGTTCGCGGCATGGATTCTCAAAGGAGAAACCTAGAGCAACTTACGGCAAAAAAAAAGGAATATAAGTGAGATAGTGTTAATACTTTCATCCTTCTTCACCTCCTCTGCACTACTGCACATGAGGTGTCACTGAACACTTTTGTACTGCGCATGCAGTACACGTGAGGTGCCTAGTTGTTTCCACTGCCCTGTGTGGAATACATAAGTTCTTGTACACTTCACTAACCTGCTGTCTTCATGATGATGATGTCCCCAGCGCAGAAAACAGCACGCAGGTCGTGGATTCTTTTTCTTGATGCCGAAATTAACTTCGCAAGGAACTGCTGCTACGAATAAACTATAACACATTTGGGATGCCACTCGCGTTTTTATTGATATAGACACGAGAACCTATTCTTGATCACAACGTATTGAACATATCTTTCCACAGTCATTATATCTGGGTAAAATAACATCAAATACATCCTGCCACAGACAACATGTCTGTCTACTGGAACCGTCAGAGCTGGAGAATAAAATTACACGAAACGAATACTGCTATAACAGACAACATGTCTGTCTACTGGAACGGTCGGAACTGGAGAGACGGACTGCCCGAGACACTTCGCGCGCCAAGCCAGCAAGGCGTGACCCGAACGCCACCGAAGTGCATCGGCTGTAATATCGTCAGTCTTTTGTTTTAGTAATACTGATTGATAGCTGGCTGTTGAGAGACGTTTATTTAAAAAATGAAGTAATTTGAATGACAGGTTTAATTAATGATAGCAACTAAAGTTTAACGTTTTGGCGCCCTACCGCCGAACACAGCAGCCAATCACAGAGCAGCAGCATCATACAGGCGGTCTTTCTCACGGGAATGGTACCGAATCTAACATCTGTCACAGGTACCTCACACCACATTGCGTCATCTCTATGCTTCTTGCATCTCCACTGCCCTGGGAATAGCTTCCTGGAGCCTAATATGATTGCCGAATAAGCCAGAAATATTAGAAACTGGCCACGGCAACGCCGTCAACATGGCTCCACATCCCTGGTAGTGCTTTCCAAATCTCTTTCTGCATGTCTCGCAGCGGGCCGCTCTGCGAAAGGTACTTATTCGTTCTTTTGACAGGTGACTGGACATTGTATGTGTTACTTCCGAACCCTTCTAATAAGCGTCTCCATATAAACATTTCATTAATTTTGCAATAAAAAGTTACGTGTCCTTAATTGCGGTATAATGTATCATACGCAGACTATTTACTAGAAGTATATATCTGTACTGAATGAACTACCGGTTTTCTTAACTGAAAATTACACAATACACAATTAATTAATTGCGTTTGACATGAGATACTATCGTACTTACGCATTGGTGATTCTGTGTGACGTTAGGTGCACGTGAGACGGAAAATTGCTCATTCCTCTTCGCAAAGGCGGCCTTTTGTCTCTGTCTGGTGCAATCCTCTCCAGACCGGCTGTGCGAACATTTCGCAAGTGCCGGCTCGTTATCACTAACTCCTGTTTAATTTGAACTTTCTCGGGCAGGAGTGGCTCTTACGGCGAACAGCGTCGAACTAATTACATTCTGTTTCACAGCTGAACTTTGTCCTCTAATTGGCAGAGCATAACGGGAAGTTAGTTGAGAAAGTAATAATGTTCCACAAACATTCTGCCATTTCGTCGGACCCTGGAGTGGGGCACACGAAGCCCTGTGGCGTTTTGGTATCTGAAGAATTTCGAATGTGGACGGTCATCAGTTGTCGCGCTACCCTGCGTATACCAATGATTTCAGATTTTTTAAATATAGTGATGGTCACTATCCCGCACTGCCGAAGTTTCTGGCGAAATGGATGATTCGTCAGTAATATGCCCAACATAAGCTATACTCGTGTCTGTAGAACTTCCAGGATCAGATAAATTACAACAAAAATTTTCCTGCAGTTCTATACTTAACGTAGAGACTGTTTCAAAACTTTTTATAAGCGCAGTTTTTTCATACAAGCTGGCTATGTCGTGAACTGGATTAGTTTAAAACGAAGCCCTGTATTAAGCATTCTTCCTCATATTTCATTACTCACCCAGACCATTAACTGTAAACGTGGTCAAGTCTCTCGACGCAGAACCTAAGGGTGGAATTCCTAATTACGTGAACAAAAAGCAAAAGCAGCAGCTGCATCCTCCCCTCCTTTTCGGTGTCCTTTATCCAGATAACGGTGTGTCTCAATTGCTATGGCACTTTTTCTGTTTCGCGAAGAATCAATCATACTCCCATACACAGGCTGTTATTATGATCCATTCACCACTGCCAAAGAAATTCTAAAGCTATTCTAAGCTGCCCCTAGGCAGCCGGCCGTTGTGACCGAGCGGTTCTAGGCGCTTCAGTCCGGAACCGCGCTACTGCTACGGTCGCAGGTTCGAATCCTGCCTCGGGCATGAATGTGTGTGCTGTCCTTAGGTTAGTTAGGTTTAAATAGTTCTAAGTCTAGGGCACTGATGACCTCAGATGTTAAGACCCATAGTGCTCGGAGCCATTTGAATCATTTTTGAACCAAATGTGACCTTATCTCCAAAGTGTTTGCTTGTCATAGGCCTGAGGTGAAATGTGAGAACCAGCTAGGTATTTACTAGTAGATGTGGTTCAAATGGCTCTGAGCACTATGGGACTTAACTACTGAGGTCATCAGTCCCCTAAACCTTAGAACTACTTAAACCTAACTAACCTAAGGACATCACACACATCCTTGCCCAAGGCAGGACTCGAACCCGCGACCGTAGCGGTCACGCGGTTCCAAACTGACGCGCTTAGAACCGCACAGCCACACCGGCCGGCAGTAGATGTGGAAAACGACGTAAAATCATATTCAAGCTGACAGGTACACCAGCCCTCGTCGTTAATCAGCAAGGTTGATTCGAATCGGGCGCGCTACAACTCCCTCTGTCCAGTATTAGCACTCTCCCCTATCCGAAACGGTAGAAACAATAGGTATATATAACTAGAAATTATGAATGAAGCCAAAATGAAACATAAAAAAACTTTGAAGGCGCTGTTTTCAGTCAAACTATTATCAGACAGAATTTGAAGCAGTCTCATAAATAAATGGTTTTTAGTGCGAGGATTGCTTTCTAAGATATCCTTCTGTAATCTAACATCTTGCCTCGTCTGTAGCAATGAAAATAGTTGAAAAAGATAAATTTAATCGGCGGTTTAAGGCCCCTGGCAAACTACATGTATAGCGTGCAGCAATATGATGATATGAAACATGGACAATAAGGTAAGGGGAGAGTAGACGGTTTTGAAATATGGTGCTACAGGAGAATACTGAAAATTACATGGGAGTATTGAGTAAGTAATAGTAATGAAGAATCACATAATCAAACTGGGACAGTTAGATTAAAAGAAAGGCTCGATTTATATTACATACCATGAGGCTGAGTTTCCTATGCTGCGTAATAAGCGGCGATCTATAAATACTCAAACTGAAACAAAAAAAAATAGCTTCTCAGCCAAGATCGCATGCGTAGAACCTTTATTTACGATGACTGGTTTCGGTAAACAGCGTTACCAATATCTGATCTCTGTACAGGTTTATTTGAGCTATAAGTGTATTCCATAACTTAGGATACGGAGTACATTTATAGTTCAAATTGGCCACATGTATTAACATCTGCTGAGATCATAAGATGGTAATCCATTTATCAAGACTGGTCGTAGAAAATAAAGGTTTTTACGAATGCAATCTTAGCTGAGAAGTTGTCTTCCTTCAAGTTAAATATCCTGAAGCACCAAGGAATCACCAGTTTGTTAATTGGGTGGGGGGAATATGGGGGATAATAATTATAGAGGGAGATCAAGACTTGAACAGAGAGAAGAGGTTCAGTGTAGGAGTCAGAAGTTATGCAGAAATTAAGAACCTTCTGTAACCTCCCCCTCACTTATCGACCTTAATGACAGTGACAAATTAAACCGCGTGTACCTAATGGAAATTTGGGAAAAGCAATCGTCACCGAAGTTCATTTGTCGGTAAAGAGAGAGGAAAGGGTTACATCTAAATGAAAGGAAAAATGCTAATGAAACTGGTGGAAATTAATTTTGAAAAGGGTTAAGTTAATAAAGAAAGTAAATGTGCGGCCGTTACGTTAACAATTAACTAGCAGTAATTAGATATTTGTGATTTGGGGGAAATTACGGTCGCCAGTCCTAAGGACAATTACTATAGTAACTGAAAAAGAAAGGTTATTACACATATAATTAGCACTAGAAGTGTGGCAACTGAAGGTTGACACGTGTAGTGTGAACACTGAAAGTTTGTCAGAAGTAATAAATTTCGCTGCACTCTGACTTAATTTAGCAAAAGAATTAATAAAACCGGAATATCGAAAGTTAATTTAGTGACTGAAGTTAATAGTGAGCTTTCTTTCTGAAGCACATCGAAATTCAGTAAAACACGGTTAGTCTTGGACTACCTCAACAATCGTTTCGAAAGCTACTTGAATCACGCAATTTAGAAATAAGAGATTTAACTTTGAACTTGAATTAAATGATTCTGAACAATTAACAGTAGTAAAATTTAGTACGTACCAAGCTGAGCTGCAGTCACAGGTAAGCTAAAATACGGTAACAAAACTCGCACTCTCAATTTGTGCTTGTGTAATCTAAATATTGTAGCCAGCTTTGAATACCTTAACTGAACTTTGAAATTAAAGCAGTGAAACCGAATGATGCTGGCGTTTGAATTTCAACAACAGTCGGGTTCATTCTGGAAAAGGAAGGGACCCTGCTTGGTAATGCAATTGGGACAATGAGCAACAAACGTCCATGCTACGTTGCTGTAATTTTGTGATGCAACAATTTTAAAAGTTTGAAAAGCTGAGGTCTGCCATACAGTTCCAAAACTTTACGTGCTTCCAGGCTTCCTTGTTGGTTGATTGAAGGTTTGAAGCCGTCGATCGAGGAGGTGGCGACAGTCACTCATTGTCGGCCGTCGCTGTTGCAGGAGCTGGATGTTGGCGCGCCTTCTTCTCGACACGGTCACCAGACGAAACGGGCTCTTGATGTGCGCCAGCTAATGCTTCCCGTCCGCGACACCATGGCAGAAACTATCATCGCAAGTCGAGCGCAATTACATGCTGCCAATGCTGCCAAACCCCGAAAGCGCGGCAACTCGTGGGAGCTTCACACAACACACCTGCTGCACTCGCTACTCCCGCCAGACCCCCCCCCCCCCCTCTGCCCGCGCTCCACACGACAGTGTTCACACTACCAAATATCCTAAACACTTTGGTTCTCCACACGACCTATCGATGTATTCGTTCGATAGCATAGTTTTCCCTAGGCTAGACCCAGCGTAAAAATACAAATAATATTTACAAAACTACCAATTATACATCGCCATAAATGCATAAATATATGTATATACAAATAGTAAAACAATTACAATATATAAAGACACAGTAATGTCATGTATTCAGGTAACAAAAATAAGGAAAACAAATTTATAGTACAATAGATGGAAATAGGAGGATATGCGTTACACTTCTACAGGTTAAACTAGCGTGGACAGGTGCAAGAAACTAGATTTCAGACTGAAGACCACAACAACAAATGGTAACTATGCACGAAGATTGAGACTTTGCTGCTCCATGGAACTGACACTCGGATGCTAGAATTCATGTATTAACAAAATAGCTGTAATTCACGAGCTTATAGAACGTCTGAATCGGTCATTTCAGAAACAATATAACTCCATATTTATACAAAATGAGTTATGTCCAGGTCTTCTTTAAGGGTAACTGCAGCGGTCTGTATGGAAACGAAGTAATTTCCGTATAACTTTGTATGTTTTTTGTGCTAGTAAAGATGATAGGACATCTGTTAAGACATCAGGGAATGATTTCCAGGTACTAGATGGAGCTGTAGAGGGAAAAAAACTGAAGAGGAGGTCAGAGATTGGAATACACCCATCAAATAATTGAGGACGTAGGTTGCAAGTGCTACTCTGAGATGAAGAGGTAGGCACAGGAGAGAAACCCGTGGCGGGGCCGCATCAAACGAGTCAAAAGTCTGATGATTAAAAAAAAAAGTGTGCCTTAGTTTTAGAAACAACGTAACTCCTGGAGTTCTGGTGTTTCTAATCTTAACGTAGCAGCGCTGTTGATTCTGTTGGCAGTGTTGTGTGGTATATTTATCTAGTAAGGAGCAACAAGATTTTTCATTGAAGAGTTGGTTGTCTTTTTGAGAAAAACAGAAGATTCTTGGTCTTATTACCTTATGCGATTACAAGGTGCACTTTGATAACAGTTTCACTTCAAAGTTCTGTGATAGTGGGAAACTCCACAAAACGAAATATGGTGCGAGGAACGAAGCTGAATACAAGAGCACGTGTTCAAGGATGAGAAGGAAAAACAATTCTGGAAAGAAAAACAGACGAGAAATGCAATTGCAAGAAAACATACACACCTGGAAATTGAAATAAGAACACCGTGAATTCATTGTCCCAGGAAGGAGAAACTTTATTGACATATTCCTGGGGTCAGATACTTCACATGATCACACTGGCAGAACCACAGGCACATAGACACAGGCAACAGAGCATGCACAATGTCGGCACTAGTACAGTGTATATCCACCTTTCGCAGCAATGCAGGCTGCTTCAGTTTGGTGCGGCCTCAGATAGATACCTGACGTATATGGGAAGTTCTGGAACAGAAACTGAAATCCCCATCCCTTAACGAGAAGGCGTTGCTGAAGCAAAATTAATGGTCCAAAAAAGAAGAGCTAAACATTTTACAATACTTTTCATGATTCAACGAATTTGTGCAGAGAAAGAGACGCCATGCAAAATACTTCACTGCCTAATATTACGGTGCAGAAGCTATTTTATTTTCGACAGTTAACCCCCAAAGTTTCTCACATTCGTAATGCAAAATCAGGAGGTCATTTTTACCTCTATGATGAAACCCAATGTAACAAAGGACCAAATGAAGCAGCATCTTTTCTTCTGCGTTACAGAGATAATTGTATTCTGAAGAATGTGAAGGAGCAGCAACTATTTAATGATAGCCGAAGTGGTCAAAACAGTAATCACACGATATTAAGGTTTTTAATACCTCTTGTAGAAACACAATATTTTCGTAAAATCCAGCATTTCTTTCCCCTGAGAGAACATTCTTTTGTTCCGAACGACCGTGATTTTGGTGTTGTGAATAGACTTTTGTCAAAGCACGATCGAACTTTTCTTCCAAAAGAAGTATGTGAGATAATAGTAAAGTCAAGACTCCCTGGGAAGTTCATGGTTACTATGGTAGGCGTTGAACGTGTAATTATCTTCAAGGACTGGAGGCTTTCTCCATACAAGAAGACAGTAAATTGACTGGAGAGCTTATATCTGTCAAGAAACAAGTGTACTACATTCCAGACATCAACATTAAAGCATTTCAAGTAGCCATCTCCACATCCAGGGACAGTAGTTGCATCACCATTCAACAACACAGCAGTGGAACATACTTTCATCCTACGGGGTGCTAAGAAGCGAAATGTGTGCTTACCACAAACAAGGGCATATAACAGACAGCTTTCAATCACTGAAGCGAAACTTACTGACTTGAAGAAGATCTTGTAGTATATTCCTGAAGAGTATCAGATATTTTCCTTGAAATTTTGAACAGTCAATGATAATTTGAGGTAATTGTTTTCAGCCTTGCATTTGAATTGCCAAGTCGTAACATTATTTATTACCTAAATTAAAAAAAAAACATATTAGATGCCTCAAATGAATGTCAATGTGGAAGGGAATGAATTACTAGTGTCGTACATTTGTATAAGTTTTTCGTATAAATCAGTTTTTATATGCTTCATAGCATATGAAAGTAAAGATGTTCTTAAATTGATTACAATTGCACGTTTAAGTGTTAAATTTTTACAAACATTTGAGTTACTTTTAGAACAAACGCAATTCCAGTCACTTTGGTCACTGTATTGGCTGCGTTTACTAGGAGCTAGAGATTATATTGTACGTTAAATAACTCATCTAACTATACTCTTAAAAAACGAAGCAACTTTTCATGTTTGTTGAACATTCTTTTAAGAATAGATCTGTATATTCCCTGAAAAATATGCTATTTCTGCAGTTAAGGCTGTTTCTAGATTGACCGATTCGTTTCCTACCTATTGCTGTTATTACTAAAGGTACACGTGTAGAGATCATTTCTTAGATATGAAGGAAAATTACCTTTTTCTCATTCAATTCGGGCAACCACTTGACTGACTGCTCTTAATATGGTATGATAAGTGGTACATAATGAGAAAACATCGGTCGCCTTCGAGGATTTAGAACGTTTCAACGAAGGTCTGTTGAAACGTTCTAATTGTAACAGATGACAGCGCACGAATCTTTTAATGCAGTCTGTTATGTAAGATCGTGGTTGTGTTAATCAGCAGAAAAAACAATTAATAATACGTCCATTCCCCCGTAGCGTCGATAATATCTTGGCATCTTCGAGCCATGCTTGAAACAAAGTTTTCCGCGTATTCACGTGGAAGATACCTCCAAATACGTCGATTTTGTGTTGACAGTTGTTCCGAAGCGAATATCGTTATTCCTTGCAACTTTTTTTATGTGACACCAAACTTTTTCATTAGGATTAGCGTCAGGCGATTGTGAGCATCGTTTCAATACCTGCATATCTTTCTTCTTGTTGCAGTCGCTGCATTGTCCTCCTGCAGCACAAAATCTTTATTGTTGCCGATCAACCAACGTTTGTCAGTTGGAACCAAACATCTTTGATAAACACGATGTGTAAGCTACACTAAGTCACTTCTTGTGTATCTCAGTACAGAATTGAAAGGAAACTACAGGCTTTATTGAAATTGCATGAAGGACAAAGGTTGCCTCTGTTGGGCTGTGAAAAAACTAAGGTGATTATATTTCACCATCTGTGTGTAATGCTTACCTTGCTCTTACTTAACGGACTGTATGTGAGGTGAAGTTCATGCAAGAAGAGCTACTGAATTAATGGATACCTTTAAAGAATTAAAGAAAAAATCCGTTCTTTCATTCGTGAGTTCAGGGTGATGCCTTTAAATGCAGGTATTAAGACATTGAGATTAGATGGGTAGATCACATAACTAATGATTAAGTATTGAATAGAAGTGGGGAGAAGAGGAGTATGTGGCACAACTTAACAAAAAGAAGGGACCGGTTAGTAGGCCATGTTCTGAGGCATCAAGCGATCACAAATTAAGATTGGAGGGCAGCGTGGAGGGTAAAAATCATAGAGGGAGACCAAGAGATGAATACACTAAGCAGATTCAGAAGCATGTGTGTTGCAGTAAGTACTGAGAGATGAAGAAGCTTGCACAGGATAGGGTAGCATGGAGAGCTGCAACAAACCAGCCTCAGGACTGAAGACCACAACAACAACAACATTAAGACACCCCTCTCAAGGCGAAGAGCACTTGACATAAGTACATGTACATCGAGCGGATTGACGCCGTAAATTACCAGTGGTCGTGATTAGGGAAGTAAAAAGCACAAGTATGGCCTGATTTAAAGTTGGAAAGTAGTCAGGAGCGTTATGGCGATTTATTATTTTGGTGCAATATTAATTATAGTTAGTAAATTTCCATGTTCCATTGATTATTTGTACGATTTCCATAAAAAGATTTACCGACAGAGTAGAAGGAATTGCTCCTCCATGATACTGACAAAAGGGAGATTGAGTTAACAATTAAATCACAAAAGACCAAGAACTCTAATGGATATGACGGGGTATCTAACAGAATACTGAAGTATTGTTCTATGTATGTTAGCCCAGTACATAGCCATATCTGTAACTTTTGGAGTGTTCGGTTTCCTGATCGATTAAAGTACTCGGTAGTGAAGCCACTTTATAAGAAGGGAGACAGGGATAATGTTGACAATTATAGACCTATTTCTATGCCATCGGTGTTCGCTAAAGGTATCGAGAGGGTTGTATATACAGGGTTACTGGAGAATGTAAATTCACATAATTTGCTGTCAAATGTACAGTTTGGTTTTAGAAATGTTTTAACATCGCAAAATGCTATATTCTGTTTTCTCTGTGAGGTTTTGGACGGATTAAATAAAAGGTTGCGAACGCTAGGTGTTTTCTTTGATTTAACGAGGGCTTTTGACTGTGTTGACCACAAAATATTACTGCAGAAGTTGGACCATTATGGAGTAAGGGGAGTAGCTTACAATTCGTTCGCCTCTTACTTTAAGAACAGAAAGCAGAAGGTAATTTTCCGCAATATTGAGAGTGGTAGTGATGTTCAGTCCTAATGGGGAACTGTTAAGTGGGGCGCTCCCCAAGGTCGGTGCTGGGGCCACTGCTGTTTCTAATTTATATAAATGATATGCCTTCTAGTATTACAGGTGATTCAAAAACATTTCTGTTTGCTGATGACACCAGCTTGGTAGTGAAGGATCTTGTGTGTAATATTGAAACAGTATCAAATAATGTAGTTCATGAAATAAGTTCGTGGCTTGTGGAAAATAACTTGATGCTAAATCACAGTAAGACACAGTTTTTACAGTTTCTAGCTCACACTTCAACAAGAACCGAAATTTTGATAAGACAGAATGGGCATATTATAAGCGAGACGGAACAGTTCAAGTTCCTAGGCGTTCGGATAGATAGTAAGCTGTTGTGGAAAGCCCTTGTCAGGATCTTGTTCAGAAACTAAATGCTGGTTTATTTACCATTAGAACAGTATCTGAAATAAGCGACAGTTCAACACGAAAAGTAGTCTACTTCGCATATTTTCATACGCTTATGTCATATGGTATTATTTTTTGGGGTAATTCTTCTGATTCAAAAAGGGTATTTTTGGCTCAAAAACGGGCTGTTCGAGCTATGTGTGGTGTAAGTTCGAGAACCTCTTGTCGACCCCTATTCAATAGTCTGGGAATTCTGACATTGCAGTCACAGTATATATTTTCTTTAATGTCATTTGTTGTTAGCAATATTAGCTTACTCCCAAGAGTTAGCAGCTTTCCCTCAGTTAATACTAGGCAGAAATAAAATCTTCATGTGGAATGCACTTCCTTGACTCATGTGCAGAAAGGAGTGCAGTATTCTTCTGCATCCATTTTCAATAAGCTACCACAAGAACTCAAAAATCTCTGCAGTAGCCCAAACACTTCTCACTCCTATTCTGTCAAGGAGCTCCTGGAAGAGGAGAAAATTAAGCAAATTCAAGTGTTACATTGTTGATTTTCTTTATTTAAACTTACGAATTGTCGCCTGATTTTGTTACTTATATTTCATTTTTTCTGTTTCTACTATCGTGTTATAATTTCATGTATTGACTTGTTCCATGACCATGGAGACTTCTCCATAATTTGGTCCCACAGAACAATAAATAAATAAATAAATAAATAATTAATAAATAAACAGAAGAAAGAATTTTAGTCTGGATTTAAAATTTGCTTTTGCACATGTCACACACTTTACGTTATTGAGCCAGTGATGACTGTATTATGTGGTCAAATACTGAACGTATTACTGAGCCGCTGACAACTTAGACTCAAGTAACAAGGACCTTTTCTCCATTCAACAGTTGTTGCTTTGAACGTTTCAGTTTATTTCAAATAATGATGCGATTACATTTTTCTCTTAAAGAGATACCTGCAAAAATATTGTGAATGAATAACATTTGCTTTTTTCCTTTCCTGTTTCGTATGGTACAACCAGTGTATTTAAATGCTGGTGGCAAACAGAGAAGTGTAACGAGGTGCAGTATCGTAGGGAATTACGAGTGAAGTTTCAGTAGAGGTGTAATTCCGCCTTGCCCAGAGTTGATCCCACTGTAATCGAATAAAAAATTTAAAAAATTGGAAGTACGATAGTAATGCTTCAGTAATTGGTTGCTGGAAAAGCAATTTCGTTTTAGCCGCATTAACAAAGAGTTAAGACGCTGAAGGCTAAACTCCAATTATGTTCTGTAGTAATTTCCGATTGGACCGTATCTCAATTTATTTAGAAGGTTCTTCGTACATCACACGGCTTATTCTGCTGGTGTTAACTGCAACACGGGCGTTCCATCTGATTGTTTTTCCAGTCTATGTGGGCATCTATTCTCTGCTGATCTACTCTTCTGAAAGTGCAATGTTTAAGAAATTTTCTGGGTACACAACTGGTGTTCAAGATATCCGCAGTTACGATTTCTGAGTTTATTACATAAAGGTATTATTAGCTACCTAAGGGAAACTGATCACCTCTCCCTTCCTCATGCCCTTGTCCTCAATACTACACACCATTCACTCGTCTCTCTCCGTGACTTTACACATAAATAACCAAGTAAAAAATGTAAATGTCGTGTGACTAGGGCCTCCCGTCGGGTAGACCGTTTGCCGGGTGCAAGTCCTTCGATTTGACGCCACTTCGGCGACTAGAGCGTCGATGGGGAAGAAACGATATGAAGATGATTAGAACAACACAACACCCAGTCCCTGAGCGGAGAAAATCTCCGACCCAGCCGGGAATCGAACCCGGGTCCTTAGGAACGACATTCTGTCACGCTGACCACCTTTTTCAGTTTGGTCGTTGCGGACGTCACAATGACATCCGTTCAAGTTCGTTTGTTGATCCTTCCACTCAGTTTTTTTTATTACAGAGGTGAACCGGCTCTCTGACCGAACTCGCTGAGCTACGGTGCCGGCTCACTGAGCTACCGGGGGCGCACTAATAATAACTGACAGTTTCTTTCTTTCTCCTCTCTCTCTCTCTCTCTCTCTCTCTCTCTCTCTCTCTCTCTCACACACACACACACACAGATCTATACGATTACAGTCTGATTGCACAGACTGACCCGATTTCTTGTATGTCTCTGTCATGTACTGTACAAAAAAAGACTCTAACACATACACTCCTGGAAATTGAAATAAGAACACCGTGAATTCATTGTCCCAGGAAGGGGAAACTTTATTGACACATTCCTGTGGTCAGATACATCACATGATCACACTGACAGAACCACAGGCACATAGACACAGGCAACAGAGCATACACAATGTCGGCACTAGTACAGTGTATATCCACCTTTCGCAGCAATGCAGGCTGCTATTCTCCCATGGAGGCGATCGTAGAGATGCCGGATGTAGTCCTGTGGAACGGCTTGCCATGCCATTTCCACCTGGCGCCTCAGTTGGACCAGCGTTCGTGCTGGACGTGCAGACCGCGTGAGACGACGCTTCATCCAGTCCCAAACATGCTCAATGGGGGACAGATCCGGAGATCTTGCTGGCCCGGGTAGTTGACTTACACCTTCTAGAGCACGTTGGGTGGCACGGGATACATGCGGACGTGCATTGTCCTGTTGGAACAGCAAGTTCCCTTGCCGGTCTAGGAATGGTAGAACGATGGGTTCGATGACGGTTTGGATGTACCGTAAACTATTCAGTGTCCCCTCGACGATCACCAGTGGTGTACGGCCAGTGTAGGAGATCGCTCCCCACACCATGATGCCGGGTGTTGGCCCTGTGTGCTTCGGTCGTATGCAGTCCTGATTGTGGCGCTCACCTGCACGGCGCCAAACACGCATACGACCATCATTGGCACCAAGGCAGAAGCGACTCTCATCGCTGAAGACGACACGTCTCCATTCGTCCCTCCATTCACGCCTGTCGCGACACCACTGGAGGCGGGCTGCACGATGTTGGGGCGTGAGCGGAAGACGGCCTAACGGTGTGCGGGACCGTAGCCCAGCTTCATGGAGACGGTTGCGAATGGTCCTCGCCGATACCCCAGGAGCAACAGTGTCCTTAATTTGCTGGGAAGTGGCGGTGCGGTCCCCTACGGCACTGCGTAGGATCCTACGGTCTTGGCGTGCATCCGTGCGTCGCTGCGGTCCGGTCCCAGGTCGACGGGCACGTGCACCTTCCGCCGACCACTGGCGACAACATCGATGTACTGTGGAGACCTCACGCCCCACGTGTTGAGCAATTCGGCGGTACGTCCAGCCGGCCTCCCGCATGCCCACTATACGCCCTCGCTCAAAGTCCGTCAACTGCACATACGGTTCACGTCCACGCTGTCGCGGCATGCTACCAGTGTTAAAGACTGCGATGGAGCTCCGTATGCCACGGCAAACTGGCTGACACTGACGGCGGCGGTGCACAAATGCTGCGCAGCTAGCGCCATTCGACGGCCAACACCGCGGTTCCTGGTGTGTCCGCTGTGCCGTGCGTGTGATCATAGCTTGTACAGCCCTCTCGCAGTGTCCGGAGCGAGTATGGTGGGTCTGACACACCGGTGTCAATGTGTTCTTTTTTCCATTTCCAGGAGTGTAGCTGCGGTGAAGTTAATTTCATTAATATGCATTCAGAGCTGTATGTAGAATATAAATAGTGAATCAATTTCCTTGTATGATCTATACTGTTAACTGAATGCAAAATTAGGTTAAAAATAACAAACACCGTCATCTAATTACAGAACCCTTACCTACTGCTGACCTGCCCAACTTTCAAGTCGAAACGTTTGCTATGGATCATCTACAATACTCACGATAAAGTGACTGAAATCTACAGAAAACATGATGCAATGATGTTGGAAACATATATAAGATATCAAAAATATAAATTGTTTTGTGAGATGGAACACTAACAAATTGCTAGTACATCTTAGCGTAATGTAATTAGGTAATCAGTCTCACTTCCTACCAATGTTAATTACTCATCAATACTCTAAACAGGATAAATCAGTCTTTTAGATGACTAATGATGGAGGTTTTATGTCACCACCACTAAGATCAGCAACAGCAGGTATTACGACAATTTAATAATCTCGCCTTCCTCGCCGAGGTCGCTAACGCGCGCTTATGCCGTGGCGCTCGACCCGGGGTAAGCCGGTTCGAATCCGGTGCAGGAAATAAAATTCACTGCCAGTATTTGGCCAGCAAGGGGAGCAGAGGTAGTGGCCTAAACTTCCTGGTCACCAGATTTGGTGCCAATTTCCTGGTTTAAAAGCCTCTCAGCTGAGTCCCATGAAAGGAGAGTATGTGACGGTGTTGGTAGTGATCCGTCCGTGGGATGGGGACGTTAAGCTTGGCTGCCTCCTTCGTGCCATTCGCGAGGAGTACACTATGTGCCGGCACAGTTTTTCATCCTCTCCCTTCTCTCATCATCATCATCATCGTCATCATTATCATCACCATCATAATACAACAGAAATATTACGCTACCCACACACAAAATACATGCATGCAGTATGAGAAATAATGTGTAATGGAGTATATTGTAAGAAAAAGAAACAAAAAATTATTTAAAAAATTCATTAATAGATATTAATTAATTAAGTATATAGGAGGTGCAAGGACACAATAGGGAAATGTGTGTAAGAAAAAAGAAGCGATTGTTGAAAGGGTTGATTCATCGTACAGAAAAGTCAAAAGAACCTTTGGGGAAATTAAAAGCAAAAACATCAATTTTAAGAGTACGAGAGGAGTAGCACAATTAAAATCTGAGCGGGAAGGTCGAAAGTGTATATTGCAGGCGTCTTAGAAGGGAAGAACTGTCTAGAGACGTGATCAAAGAAGAAATAAGAGATAATAAGGAGATATTGTGGATGCAGTATCAGAAACAGAGTCTAACAAAACTTCGGAAAACTTGTAAGGTTAGATGGAAGGTATACAGAAGATTCCTTCCGAAATACTAAAATTGTTGAAGGAACTATGTGGAGGGAATGGGGAAGTTTCCTTCTGAATTTCTAAAATCGTTGAGGGACGTGCCATGTGCTTTGTCATATGTCTACCACATTTCGTTGAAATTATTTCAAGAATTCCTGAGTTACACTAATTTTTACCTGGCACTCCCCACCTCCCCCACTCCATATGAATGCTAGGGGAATCTCGTCCCGAAACCATTTCTCGCTGACAGTAAGTTATATTAACTCACTGTTCCGAAATCGGCCTGGCATATTTACAGAAACTGGAAGAGAAACTTCAGAGCCATACAGTATGCTACTTATCAAATATATCTTTTGTTGTTCTCATCCCAGAGAAAATTACAGTTTATTTTTATGTGGTAACCTCACGCTGTAGCCTATTTATGAGAGATGAAAATGATTGATCTCGCTAACCTTCCTTCACTAATGCTTAATAACTTCATCATATTGCCGACTAATTCTTTTTCTCATTCGTTAATATATTCTATCAAATGTGAAGTTACGAAGAACACTGTAGTTTATTTTCAATTCTTCGTTTCTGATTCCTTCTTGAAACATCTTCAGCACTTTCTGGTTCTCCAGAAAATTGTTCTTAAATGGAGCAGTGTAGAGTTTACACTGATTAGAATTTGGTAGAGGTTTAACCGGTTGGTAAATCCTACGTAAAAGCATCAGCGTCGATTCGATTTAGCCGGCATTCCTTCCCCTTCACACCGTTTCCGCTACACTAAGAGCAGAGGATCTGGAAAATACGAGGCAGCTTTATAGGAGATTGTGTATCAATCATGTCTATCGCTTCAACGTACACGTGTAGCGGAATTCTGGTCTGCTCTCAATACGGCAAATTCTCAATCTCTTGTAATTTTATTTTTAAATATTCGCTGGAAATGACATCTCATTGAGCTCCAACAGAAAATTTATTTATTTATTACGGTAACTTTTTTTAACTAACTTACTGCTATGATGCAGAACTTCGAAGATTCTGTGGCCAAGGGTCTGTTGCAGACCGTATTAATTTCGGTATGTACACTCCTGGAAATTGAAATAAGAACACCGTGAATTCATTGTCCCATGAAGGGGAAACTTTATTGACACATTCCTGGGGTCAGATACATCACATGATCACACTGACAGAACCACAGGCACATAGACACAGGCAACAGAGCATGCACAATGTCGGCACTAGTACAGTGTATATCCACCTTTCGCAGCAATGCAGGCTGCTATTCTCCCATGGAGACGATCGTAGAGATGCTGGATGTAGTCCTGTGGAACGGCTTGCCATGCCATTTAAACCTGGCGCCTCAGTTGGACCAGCGTTCGTGCTGGACGTGCAGACCGCGTGAGACGACGCTTCATCCAGTCCCAAACATGCTCAATGGGGGACAGATCCGGAGATCTTGCTGGCCAGGGTAGTTGACTTACACCTTCTAGAGCACGTTGGGTGGCACGGGATACATGCGGACGTGCATTGTCCTGTTGGAACAGCAAGTTCCCTTGCCGGTCTAGGAATGGTAGAACGATGGGTTCGATGACGGTTCGGATGTACCGTGCACTATTCAGTGTCCCCTCGACGATCACCAGTGGTGTACGGCCAGTGCAGGAGATCGCTCCCCACACCGTGATGCCGGGTGTTGGCCCTGTGTGCCTCGGTCGTATGCAGTCCTGATTGTGGCGCTCACCTGCACGGCGCCAAACACGCATACGACCCTCATTGGCACCAAGGCAGAAGCGACTCTCATCGCTGAAGACGACACGTCTCCATTCGTCCCTCCATTCACGCCTGTCGCGACACCACTGGAGGCGGGCTGCACGATGTTGGGGCGTGAGCGGAAGACGGCCTAACGGTGTGCGGGACCGTAGCCCAGCTTCATGGAGACGGTTGCGAATGGTCCTCGCCGATACCCCAGGAGCAACAGTGTCCCTAATTTGCTGGGAAGTGGCGGTGCGGTCCCCTACGGCACTGCGTAGGATCCTACGGTCTTGGCGTGCATCCGTGCGTCGCTGCGGTCCGGTCCCAGGTCGACGGGCACGTGCACCTTCCGCCGACCACTGGCGACAACATCGATGTACTGTGGAGACCTCACGCCCGACGTGTTGAGCAATTCGGCGGTACGTCCACCCGGCCTCCCGCATGCCCACTATACGCCCTCGCTCAAAGTCCGTCAACTGCACATACGGTTCACGTCCACGCTGTCGCGGCGTGCTACCAGTGTTAAAGACTGCGATGGAGCTCCGTATGCCACGGCAAACTGGCTGACACTGACGGCGGCGGTGCACAAATGCTGCGCAGCTAGCGCCATTCGACGGCCAACACCGCGGTTCCTGGTGTGTCCGCTGTGCCGTGCGTGTGATCATTGCTTGTACAGCCCTCTCGCAGTGTCCGGAGCAAGTATGGTGGGTCTGACACACCGGTGTCAATGTGTTCTTTTTTCCAATTTCAGGAGTGTAGTTAAATTCTGAGTAGCGCGTGACCCTCTGTGTCTGCTAGTGCTGTTTGCTTCCCCCACAAATCTTACCTTCTAGTTCTAATGGAGCAAACCTCCTAGGTCAAAAAGGTTGCAATAGCGTATACAAGCGTGAAGCGTCTCTGATACTTACGATGCAGTTAATAAAAGTTCACAAGCCTTAATACAAGTTGATAAATCTAAGAAAAATATTAATAAAACTAAATACTTAAGTGAATTAAAGGAAATAAATAAAAGGTAGCAACACGTTCTCCATGATTCGAAAGAAAATAAATAGTTTGGGGTCTGTTCCTTCCCTCCGGCCCCAAGTCCCCCCCCCCTCCCCCACCCACTCGACGCCCCACTGTGTAGCTTCTGTTCGTCTCTGGCATTCGGGAACAGGTATGCTAAATGCAGGACACCATGCGCAGATGGACTCATGTTCTTCGCCTTACCAAGTCTGTGGCTATTCAGGTCCCTTATTTGCAGTTCTGCGCTTAGCACTCGCTGTAAACGTGTGCCGTACAATACTGTTAGGGCCGCACATGCACTTCCTAACATCTTCCAGCTCACGTGAACACCTCGAAGTCGGCAGAAGATTATTAGCGAGCTGCAACAGGGAAATTCCCTGGCCTCGCATTCCGTGTCGTCTCTCTTAAATGTAAATGCAGTGGCGTAAATATCTAGCAGCTTGAAGTTCAACATAATCAAACACAGGAAAAATGCACCGTACGGACAGCTTCTCTGTCTCTTTTATTCTAAAGACGTCACTCTGTCTAAATACGTTAACTATTTAACGACCCGTATTCTAATTTCATGCTTTTTCAGAAACTACATGAAAGATTTACTTCCACTAGTACCTCGCCGCCGGCCGCGGTGGTCTAGCGGTTCTGGCGCTGCAGTCCGGAACCACGGGACTGCTACGGTCGCAGGTTCGAATCCTGCCTGGGCATGGGTGTGTGTGATGTCCTTAGGTTAGTTAGGTTTACGTAATTCTAAGTTCTAGGGGACTTATGACCTAAGATGTTGAGTCCCATAGTGCTCAGAGCCATTTGAACCAGTACCTAGCCTCCTACTTTACAAACCTTACAGAAGCTCTCCTGCGAACAGAACTAGCACTCCTGAAAGAAAGGATGTTGCCGAGACATGGCTTAGTCACAGCCTGGGGGATGTTTCCAGAATGAAATTTTCACTCTCCAGCGGAGTGTGCGCTGACATGAAACTTCCTGGCAGATTAAAACTCTTCGTGATGGATGCCTCTATAACACAACTCGGGACCTTTGCCTTTCGCGGGCAAGTGCTCTGCCAGGAAGTTTCATATCAGCGCGCACTCCGCTACAGAGTGAAAATCTCATTATGTAAACATCCCCCAGGCTGTGGTTAAGCCATGTATCCACAATATCCTTTCTTTTAGGTGTGCCAGTTCTGCAAGGTTCGCAGGAGAGCTTCTGTAAAGTTTGGAAGGAAGGAGGCGAGGTACTGGTAGAAGTAAAGCTGTGAGGACGGGGCATGAGTCGAGCTTGGGTAGCTCACATGCGAGAGCACTTGGCCGCGGAAAGCGAAGGCCCCGAGTTCGAGTCCCGATCCGGCACACAGTTTTATTCTGCCAGTAAGTTTCATATCAGCGCACACTCCGCTGCAGAGTGAAAATCTCATTCTCAATACTTAAAAGCTTGTTGTAATATTTGTCACATCTTATAGTTTTTAAGAGTGAAAATTGTGTTATAGAGGCATCCATCACGACGAGTAGAAAATGAAGAGGACACGTAATTGTACCTACATAATTTCCTGATTTTCCATGTTATGTTCGGCTGACAACATATGAGCATTGTTCACCAAGTGCCGCCCGTAGGTATCAACCATCTGTATGTTAATAGCATTTCACTCAACTGACAAGTATACCTAGTGGAAATATTTCTACTTATTTCAAGTCGTAATATCAGCTTTTCTTTTCTCCATTGTGACATTTGGAGCTGGCCATTGTAAGCCGAAACCGATTATGATTGTGTTACAAAAATGGTTTTGACAAAAATAAAACATGGCAATTCAGATGCCGTTTCCTCAAACTGAACTCCATTTTTTTTCTTTTTTCGAAAACATCCCACTCATCTAAATTGCTAGCCCCTATTCGTTATTTCTTAAGATAGCTCGGGCGTGGTAAGTGTACAGTGAAATATTGAACTATTCCCCTTGTGGGCTCCAAGCACCTAAACTAATCTGCTCGTCAGGTTTAGGAGGAAACTATTAACACATCTTCCTGCTGACATCTTGGATATTCGGGAATCCAGCCGGATGTTCGCGTCGTTCTCGCACGATATTTCCACAGCGTGCCTCTCTGTCTTCTTCTGGTGCTAGCTGACACTGGTCCTTGGGTCGATCGAGTCCAGTATTTATGCCTGGGAGGAGCTGGGCGTTCCCTAATCGGTCCGCGCCGGGTCGAGTGTTCCATCTGTGGTCCACGCTCGCCAGACTCGGCTTCAACGGACCCCTCCAGTCGCAGATGTTCCGACTGCCGTCGGCGCCCGTTCTGGCCGTCCTCAACGGATGTGGTTATCATCTGAGGTGTGTCAGACCCGGTCTGAGATGTTGGGTACTCTATCTCCTGACTGTTACTATGATTTCCACTTCTGTTTCTGCTGGGCGCTCCCTAATCGGTCCGCGCCGCGTCGTGTGTTCCGTCTGAGGTCTGCGCCCGCCAGACGCGGCTACATTGTCCCTCTCTGGTCGCTGGTGTTCCCTCCGCCGTCCGCGCCCGGCCTGGCCGTCTTCTGAAGTCGAGTTCATGATCTGTGGTGTGTCAGATCTGGTCTCCAATGTCAGACACCTTGTCTCACGGCTGTTCTCTCGGTCTCCACTTCTATTTCTTGTAGATTCCCGGAGTGTACTGCGTTGAGTTTTACTGATTTTTTAAACTTCTTCAGATTTATACAGTTACTGATTCTCAACCATGCTTATAACTTTCCGTTGTTGTTCTCTTCCAAGTAAAGGTGTTAGCTTCGCAGGAATCGTGCTGTTTTTTCTAATTTGTCACAGGCTGTTCTATAATTTTCTTCGTCCTTTGAAAGTCTTCCTTCTTCAGTCAGTCCTTCGCACTCTTCTTTTGACCGCACATGTCTGTTGGACTAATTTCTAGAATAATTAACCAGTGCAGTCCTTTACGCTCACGTGAAATAACGTATCGCGCTTCGTTGCATATGCAACATGGATGTAATGATTTCACCAGTTCCAGCCTATGATCCCAGCCTCCAGCACGTAATTTGCAATTGCTTGCCAGACTGGCCTCATGATATGTTCTGATACACTGGAACTGGATTCCAAATCTCTGCTGTCGCACATTCACTAAACTATTAATTATGGAAATTACTTTTTTTACTGAAATACTGGATGAGGGAGGAGCAAATTTTTCTCTCGTCTAAACTCAGATATCTCATGATCTCATGTCTTTATAGTGCTCTCCGCTTACTTTTACAATGGAATTTCTGAGTCTTCGGAGATTCCCTTTAATCTTTGGCTAAACTGTCTTGTTTGCGGCCATTTGCAGTGTATTGAATGCACACAATTCATGTAGTGTTTGTAGAAAGTATCTGCAGTTCTCCTCTAGTTAGCGTCTTTCATCTTTCGCTGTCAACAGTATTAATTCGTCTTCATTCTTCTTTCCCAATCTTTCTAGTTATTAGTGTTAGTAAACTCCGTTCGCCACTTGCACATTCTATCAAAAATAGCCCTGTTAGCCACAAAATGTCACTTACGACGAATCCATCTGGCCGGACGATGTCAGTTCGTCTGCATCATCTTCCTGCTCCTCCCCCTCCCTTCTCTGAAGTCTCCTACCTGTTTCGTGAACGACACATGGTCGAGTCAGATTGCCTCTAATGTCTCAATAGTAATAGAGGGCTCTTGTACATAAGATGTCCTTTAGTAGAGAGAATACGACGGGCCAACTGGAGTTATCAGACAGTCCCTGGACGTCAAACCACATTCTTTGGACATAGCTCTGTGTGGAAGCACTGACAATGTGCAAAGCCCTGCTTATGACCTCAGTTCCTCTTCTAAACGCACATTGAGAGGTGTTTTTGTTGAACTTTTCCTGAGCCTTCCTCCCACATACGGGAGTCATAGCGCCCGGTATAATTGTGCTACTGTGGGATCTCAATCCTCTCCATGTTTCATTGTGGTCACCTCCACTGCCTTCCATATGTCTGATATTTTTCCTTGAAGTTATTCGTTGTATAATTCTACATGTAATAACTCTATTTTTCACTCCTTGGCCTTTAGTATATCAGACTCAGGAGCTTTTTGCTTTTCAGCGTCAAAATTTCGGTTGCTAGTTATTCATCAGAATAAGACATAACTCCAGACTTGTTATCATAAGGAAAATTCATTTCTGCTCTTGGCTATTTTTCTCGTACTGTCTCGTTTTCGCAACTGTCATCTGGAAAATGTGTTCCTATTACAGTTTACACAGAATCCTCGTAAGTTCTTGTCATGGTACCATCTCCTTTTCTCATAGTGGACAGGATTTTAGATGTTCTTGTCCTTGGTTTAACCATTTCATCACAGACAAGGGCAGCGTCAGGAGTGCCAAAGGCAAGTGTGATGTACAAAAATGACTGGGCGAACAGAGTGGGCAGCAGTCTGCTTTTCTTTGCTAATGTTGCTGTAGTGTACGGTAAGGTGTCGAAGTTGAGTGCCTGCAGAAAAATACGAGACGACTTAGAGACTATTTGCAGATGGTGTGATGCATGGCAGCTAGCTCTAAATATGGAAAAACGTAAGTTAATGCGGATGAGTCGAAAGAACAAACCTGTAATGTTTGAATACAGTATTACTAGCGTACTGCGTCACAAAGTCAAGTCGTTTAAATATCTTGACGTAAATGAGCAAAACGATGTATGTGTGCGTGGTCGTCATTCCAGAGACTGGTTTGATGCAGCTCTCCATGCTACTTTATCCTGTGCAAGATTCTTCATATCCCAGTACCTACTGCAACCTACATCCCTCTGAATCTGTTTAGTGTATTCATCTCTTGGTCTCCCTCTACGATTTTTATCCTCCACGCTACCCTCCAATACTAAATTGGTGATCCCTTGATGCTTCAGAATATACCCTACAAACCGATCCCTTCTTCTAGTCAAGTTATGCCACAAATTTCTCAACTATCCAATTCTATTCAATACCTCCTCATTAGTTATGTGATCTACCCACCTAATCTTCAGCATTATCCTGTAACACCAGATTTCGATAGCTTCTATTCTCTTCTTGTCTAAACTATTTATCGTCCACGTTTCACTTCGATACATGGCTACACTATATACAAATACTTTCAGAAATGACTTCCTGACACTTAAATCTATACCCGATATTAAGAAATTTCTCTTCTTCAGAAACGCTTTCCTTGCCATTGCTAGTCTAAATTTCATATCCTCTTTACTTCGACCATCATCAGTTATTTTGCTCCTCAAATAGCAAATCTCATTTACTACTTTAAGCGTCTCATTTCCTAATCTAATTCCCGCAGCATCACCCGATTTAATTCGACTACATTCCATTATCCTCGTTTTGCTTTTGTTGATGTTCATCTTATATCCTCCTTTCAAGACACTGTCCATTCCGTTCAACTGCACTTCCAAGTCCTTTGCTGTCTCTGACAGAATTACAATGTCATCGGCGAACCTCAAAGTTTTTATTTCTTCTCCATGGATTTTAATACGTACTCCAAAGTTTTCTTTGGTTTCCTTTTCTGCTTGCTCAAAATACAGATAGAATAACATCAGGGATATGCTACAACCCTGTCTCACTCCCTTCCCATCCACTGCTTCCCTTTCATACCCCTCGACTCTTATAACTGCCATCTGGTTTCTGTACAAATTGTAAATAGCCTCTCGCTCCCTGTATTTTACGTCTGCCACCTTCAGAATTTGAAAGAGAGTATTCCAGTCAACGTTGTCAGAAGCTTTCTCTAAGTCTACAAATCCTAGAAACGTATGTTTGCCTTTCCTTAATCTATTTTCTAAGATAAGTCGTAGGGTCAGTTTTGCCTCACGTGTTCCAACATTTCTACGGAATCCAAACTGATCTTCCCTGAGGTCGGCTTCTACCAGTTTTTCCATTCGTCTGTAAAGAATACGTGTTAGCATTTTGCATCCGTGGTTTATTAAACTGATAGTTCGGTAATTTTCACATCTGTCAACACCTGCTATCTTTGGGATTGGAATTATTATATTCTTCTTGAAGTCTGAGGGTATTTGGCCTCTCTCGTACATGTTGCTCACCAGATGGTAGAGTTTTGTTAGGTTTGGCTCTCCAAAGTCTGTCAGTAGTTCTAATGTAGTGTTGTCCACTCTCAGGATATTGTTTCGACTTCGGTCTTTCAGTGCTCTGTCAAACCCATCACGCAGTATCATATCTCCCATTTGATCTTCATCTACATTCACTTCCATTTCCATAATATTGTCATCCAGAACATCGCCCTTGTATAGACCTACTCCTTCCTCCATTCTGCTTTCCCTTCTTTGCTTAGAACTGGGTTTCCATCTGAGCTCTTGATATTCATGCAAGTGGTTTTCTTTTCTCCAACTGTCTCTTTAATTTTCCTTTAGCCAGTTTCTATTTTACCCCTAGTGATATGCGCCTCTATATCCCTACATTTGTCGTCTATCCATCCCTGCTTAACCATTTTGCACTTCCTGTCGATCTCACTTTACAGACGTTTGTATTCCTTTTTGCCTGCTTCATTTAAAGCATTTTTATATTTTCTCCTTTCAACAATTAAATTGTATATCTCCTCTGTTAGCCAAGGATTTCTACTAGCCCTTGTCTTTTTAAGCTGCTTGATCCTCTGCTACCTTCACTATCTCATCTCTCAAAGATACCTATTCTTCTTCTACTGTATTTCTTTAGCCTATTTTTGTCAATCTTTTCCTAAGGCTCTCCCTGAAGCTGTGTACAACCTACGGTTCTTTCAGTTTATCCAGGTCCCATCTCCTCAAGTTCCTTCCTTTTTGCAGTTTCTTCAGTTTTCATCCACAGTTCATAACCAATAGATTGTAGTCAGAGTCCACATCTGCCACTGTAAATCTCTTACAATTTAAACCCTTTTTCCTGAATCTGTGTCTTACCATTATATAATCTATCTGACACCTTCCAATATCTCCAGGCTTCTTCCATGTATACAACCTTCTTTTAGGATTCTTGAACTAAGTGTTAGCTATGGTTAAGTTATGCTCTGTGCAAAATTCTACCAGACGGCTTCCTCTTCCATTCCTTAGCCCATTTCCATATTCACCTACTGCGTTTCCTTCTCTTCCTTTTCTTACAATCGAATTCCAGTCACCCATGACTATTAAATCTTCGTCTCAATTCACTATCTGAATAATTTCTTGTACCTCATCATACATTTCATCAATATCTTCGTCATCTGCGAGCTAGTTGGCATATAAACTTGTACTACTGTAGTACGCGTGCGTTTCGTATCTATCTTGGCCACAATAATGCGTTCACTATGCTGTTTGCAGTAGATTACCGGCATTCCTATTTTCCTATTCATTATTAATTCTACTCCTGCATTACCCCTATTTGATTTTGTATTTATAACCCTGTATTCACCTGACCAATAGTCATGTTCCTCCTGCTACCGAACGTCACTAATTCCCGTATATCCAACTTCAAGCTATCCATTTCTCTTTTCAAATTTTCTTACCCAGTATTTTAAACATAGCTGCACAACAGCAACGGTTCCACGCAATAAAATTATAAACAGCCGACCAGTTGCAATGGATAAAGAATTCTTTACCTAGGTTTCGACAAATATAAATTGGTCTTTTTCAGAAGAAGGCAGTTTTACATTAGTAAGGACTAACGTACCATCGCCGTTTTTACAAATGTCGGCATAGATCCGTCTGTCAAAAATGAAATATAGCTCTTGCAGAGCGAACAACCGACTAATGGATCTATGCCGGCATTTGTAAAAACGGCGATGGTACATTAGTCCTTACTAATGTAAAATTGCCACCTTCTGAAGAAGACAAATTTATATTTGTCGAAACATATTTAAAGATTTCTTTATCCATTGCAACTAGTCGGCTGTTTATAATTTTATTTTCAGCCCTACCTGCCCGATTAAGGGATCTGACATTCCACACTCCGATCCGTAGTATGCCAGTTTTCTTTCTCCTGATAACGACATCCTCTTGAGTAGTCCCCGCCCGGAGATCCGAATGGCGGACTATTTTACCTCCGGAATATTTTACCCAAGAGGACGCCATCATCATTTAACCATACAGTAAAGCTGCATGCCCTCGGGAAAAATTACGGCTGTAGTTTCCCCTTGCTTTCAGCCGTTCGCAGTACAAGCACAGCAAGTCCGTTTGGGTTAGTGTTACAAGGCCAGATCAGTCAATCATCCAGACTGTAGCCCCTGCAACTACTGAAAAGTCTGCTGCCCTTCTTCAGGAACCACACGTTTGTCTGGTCTCTCAACAGATACCCCCCGTTGTGGTTGCACCTACGGTACGGCTTTCTGTATCGCTGAGGCATGCAAGCCTCCCCACCAACGGCAAGTTCCATGGTTCATGGGGGGAAGCAAAGTGATATGAAATGGAAAGAGTATGTGAGAAGTGGGGTAGGGAAAGCGAATGATCGACTTCGGTTTACTTTGAGAATTTCAGGAAAGAATGGTTTACCTGTAAAGGAGACCGCATATAGGACGCTGGTCGAGCTATTCTTGAGTACTGCTCGAGTATTTTGGATCCGAACCAGGTCGGATTCAAGCAAGACATCGAAGCAATTCAGAGGCGATATGCTAGATTTGTTACCTGGAGGCTAGAACAAAACGTGATACGCAGATGCTTCGGGAACTCAAATGGGAATCCCTGGGGGAATGCGACGTTCTTTTCGAGCAACGCTATTGGGAAAATTTAGAGAAACAGCATTTCAAGCTGGCTGCCACTACCACCAACGCACATGGTGCTTAAGGACCACGAAGGTAAGATATGAGAAACTGGGACCCATGCGAAGGCATATAGACAGCCGTTTATCCCTCCCACTATAACGAGCGACCAGGAGAGGGAATGACTAGTGGTGGTGTAGGGTATTTATCTGATATATTTTTAATTCATCAGTTGGTATCTTTTGTCTGTGACAAAACTGAAACTGAGCAATAATTCGGACGTGCATTTTAAGAAACACACTACAGATAAAATAGAGCTCAAATAATTCTCCCCGTCCATCTGATGTTATTCTCAGCCGATCCTAAAGGGCACTTATTTCTGTTGGAAAATTCCTTGCTTTCTGTCAGATAACGTCACTGAAATATGAGGACGGAATGGTTACTGTTCTCCTGTTTCGATGGGATGTTCTGACACGCCCGAGAGCTTTTCGTACTCTTCTACGAGCGACAGTCTGTTTTTTTCACATTTGTTACGCATTCACGGTGGATGAGGATTTCTTGTTTTCTATGTTGTATACGTCTTTCGTTTATTCTGTATGTATCTGCTGCAAAAAAAGGGTCAAATGGCTTTGAGCACTATGGGACTTAAGATCTGAGGTCATCAGTCCCCTACACTTAGAACTACTGAAACCTAACTAACCTAAGGACATCACACACATCCATTCCCGAGGCAGGATTCGAACCTGCGAGCTGAGCGGTGGTGCGGTTGCAGACTGTAGCGCCTAGAACCGCTCGGCCACACCGGCCGGCCGTATCTGCGGCATTTGATGCTTTTGGTTCTGTTACTATTTCCATACTTCCTCCTACACACAGTTCATAATTTTTCAATGGTGCATATCATTTCAAGTAGACACAGACAACATGACATTCTCATTCATTCTATACTTCAGTGATGGGCTGTTTCTGGGAGGTATTGTTTCCTTCCAACCACAACTACGAGGGAGCTGTTTTTGCACAGTTTTTGTTGGTTTTGAAATGTTTTCAAAGCCCAAAATCTTTCATAGTGATCTACGTTTTGACACTTCCTCCGTCTGGGTAGCAATTTCCCTGATTCTGCACAAGTTTATGACGTTTCTCCAGTACAACCTTGTCTGTTCGGTCTTTTCCTCTTCTAGAGGGCCTATTTTCTTTTACGGCGCAAATGTCACTTGACTTCTTTCACAACTGCTATAGCCATGTCTGCTTCAGTCACTCGCTTACCCTTATTACTTAGCAAATTTCCATCTTTACTATTCTTTCGATCATCCCGCACAAGTTTACTTCTTGTCTCTTAGCGGTATGTGGTTAGGCATCATCTGAGTTTTAGCACAATCACTCCAGAAATGAGCTGGTGCGTTGTTGGTTCTTTTTGAGGTTTGTACGTGTTTCGTTTTTTTTTGGAACATGTTACATAAACTGGAGCAAATTTTATTCTGGTTACACACTACAGGATATGTCTGTATTATCCGCAGCGTGAGCAAACAGATTTGCCTGTTTTGGAATATGACAGAGATAGTGACAAAAGATTTTGCTACCAGCAGATCGTCTTTTACAGTGGTGAACCTGTTTCTTATATGGGCCAATATTCTCTTCTCCCTCGTCACTGAAGTGTTTACCTCCAGCAATTGATGTAGAGCTCATTTGTCTTACGGTCCTGTTTGGAGTACATGTCTGATTTCCCTACCGAACTCGCCTTCATTGATTTTGCCGATACAAGGCTTCTGACAGTTCATACGTACCAAAAATGTGCAGAATATCACAGATAATAGGCAAAGGATTTTTCTCTAGAATTTATTTACATTATTTATTTTGGCGTTTTACAGAATTCCTTTTCTCTGTATATCTGTGACTGATTCAACAATTATGACAACGTTTGCTGTCCTCTAGTGTTTTAAATTCATTCTTCCTTTTCGTTCATTGGTAGTGTGTGTCTCTGCTTCGTCTCCTTGCCGTCTTTGTTGTCGTCGATTTGATGAATAAGGTCACAGTAAGTTCCAAAAGTGTATCTTTCACTTTTGTCTGGGTGGCACCCCTACGGTGAGACATGCCCAGTAACATAGGATATATATTACTTGCTGCTCAATTCGGTCCTTCATCTCTCGCTCTCCTCCTCAAGTATCACTTAGCCCCTATTGAAGTGTACTCTGCTTACCATTTTGACACCTTCTTCTGCAGCTCGTGTGTTACTTTATACACTCCTGGAAATTGAAATAAGAACACCGTGAATTCATTGTCCCAGGAAGGGGAAACTTTATTGACACATTCCTGGGGTCAAATACATCACATGATCACACTGACAGAACCACAGGCACATAGACACAGGCAACAGAGCATGCACAATGTCGGCACTAGCACAGTGTATATCCACCTTTCGCAGCAATGCAGGCTGCTATTCTCCCATGGAGACGATCGTAGAGATGCTGGATGTAGTCCTGTGGAACGGCTTGCCATGCCATTTCCACCTGGCGCCTCAGTTGGACCAGCGTTCGTGCTGGACGTGCAGACCGCGTGAGACGACGCTTCATCCAGTCCCAAACATGCTCAATGGGGGACAGATCCGGAGATCTTGCTGGCCAGGGTAGTTGACTTACACCTTCTAGAGCACGTTGGGTGGCACGGGATACATGCGGACGTGCATTGTCCTGTTGGAACAGCAAGTTCCCTTGCCGGTCTAGGAATGGTAGAACGATGGGTTCGATGACGGTTTGGATGGACCGTGCACTATTCAGTGTCCCCTCGACGATCACCAGTGGTGTACGGCCAGTGTAGGACATCGCTCCCCACACCATGATGCCGGGTGTTGGCCCTGTGTGCCTCGGTCGTATGCAGTCCTGATTGTGGCGCTCACCTGCACGGCGCCAAACACGCATACGACCATCATTGGCACCAAGGCAGAAGCGACTCTCATCGCTGAAGACGACACATCTCCATTCGTCCCTCCATTCACGCCTGTCGCGACACCACTGGAGGCGGGCTGCACGATGTTGGGGCGTGAGCGGGAGACGGCCTAACGGTGTGCGGGACCGTAGCCCAGCTTCATGGAGACGGTTGCGAATGGTCCTCGCCGATACCCCAGGAGCAACAGTGTCCCTAATTTGCTGGGAAGTGGCGGTGCGGTCCCCTACGGCACTGCGTAGGATCCTACGGTCTTGGCGTGCATCCGTGCGTCACTGCGGTCCGGTCCCAGGTCGACGGGCACGTGCACCTTCCGCCGACCACTGGCGACAACATCGATGTACTGTGGAGACCTCACGCCCCACGTGTTGAGCAATTCGGCGGTACGTCCACCCGGCCTCCCGCATGCCCACTATACGCCCTCGCTCAAAGTCCGTCAGCTGCACATACGGTTCACGTCCACGCTGTCGCGGCTTGCTACCAGTGTTAAAGACTGCGATGGAGCTCCGTATGCCACGGCAAACTGGCTGACACTGACGGCGGCGGTGCACAAATGCTGCGCAGCTAGCGCCATTCGACGGCCAACACCGCGGTTCCTGGTGTGTCCGCTGTGCCGCGCGTGTGATCATTGCTTGTACAGCCCTCTCGCAGTGTCCGGAGCAAGTATGGTGGGTCTGACACACCGGTGTCAATGTGTTCTTTTTTCTATTTCCAGGAGTGTATGTATCTTTCTACCGCTGAACAGTTTCTCGTTTACTAAATGCATTTGACTGTCTTAAAGAGCGTTCAATGAACTAGGTTTGACTGCTGTATAATCCACTTCCTTCCCTGGCAGGCTCCTACACGAACTCACCATTGCTTGTATTACCACCCACTACACATCTGGCTCATTAGAACTTAAACGCAATGTCTACGTAAAATTACCTGCTACGCGGGAAAGACATCTACTCCGAAGAATAAATGAAATCCGTAAACTGCAGGTGCAGTTCTAACTGGATCGCCAATGCTCTGTACTTGCGTTAGTGACGACAAGAAGTAAAAACTCAGTTTAGGTTAAGCCATTATGAAATCTGACTGAATGGAATAACAGTAGTTACTTAAATTTGAAGTAGTCATAAGTTTAGTTATGGAATTAAAGAAAATTAATGATTTCCAGTTCAGTAGGTGAGCAAAAGTATTGTCATTATAGTCACTGTCTGTTAATGGTGAAGAGAGAACAAAACCGATAAATATTGCTCCAGCCTGATTTCATATGGATATGTCACAGTGAGCTAGGTAGCAGCTCATGGAAATCGATCAGTAATAATCAGAGAACAACAAAATCTCATCACGAGTAAACAATTAAGCAAATGCAAAAATTCGTGACGTCGTTCACTGTAATGCTTACTGTCTTAACTTTTACACAAAAATCTGTTGACGAATGCTGTCGTTTAGTTTAAAATTTGTCGTAATGATAGAGTATCATTCAATAATCATTTTCCTGTGAGTTACAGTTACGTAATTTGCAGAGTCAAAATTTAGATTGTAAAAGAATGTCAAATCCAGTGATACGACTTTATTGACTCATTGATTCTTGTAACATCAACTTTTTTTGCTATTCGTCAACAATAACGGCTAATCACTTTGTGTAATTGCTACTGTTATTGGCTCCAGACGTTAACACACATTTCTGACTGATTACAGTTTCGTAAAAATGAAAACTTATTGATCCATGAAGAAGTACAAAAAATAACTTTTACTGAATTTTACTTTGTCAAGCATTATCTTTCAAATTGCTGTTCACCAGACGGAAGCACTTGATTTTATTGTTTTGCAAATTACTGAAATGTTGATTACTATTATTTCCTTAATAAAAAAAACTATAATAGTTTCTCAGTCATCAGAACCCTCTTGGGTCATCAGTAATGGGTACGGTGGATACTACTTAGGTATTTCGTCTTAGGTAAAAGTGAAGATCATAGCTTTGGTCTAACTCGGTGTTTATGTAACACAAAATGAACTAGCCGTATTCAAGTGTGACCAAGTAATTAGTTGGGCCTTGCTTCAGGATGAGATGTCGTCGGTGCAATGTAAGGCATTGTTCGTTGATAATCTGTGGCACAAGCTCTTCTTCTTGTCGCTCCGTAACAAATGAAATTGAGCCCATAGTGCTCTTCACGATAATTTGCATCCTCTTGCGGTAATTATGCTGTGTCTATTTCATTCCAACTACTCCACACGTCCACACCCAATGTACACCGAGCCATTACATACTTCAGCACCACGACGCTACGACCGTTTCTCAACAAAAATGCCGCAGCGCGACTCGACTGTCTCTCTGAACACTCTCTTACGTTCTACTCTGCACTGTGCTGAACTGATGGCACGCTTGCGCACCCTATCTACTTACAGCTAGCTTACAACTAACATTTATTTAACTTTACAGTGAGAAAACATTTCATTCCATCATACTACAAACATTATTACACTTATTTACGAACTGCAAGGAAAAACTTTGGTAGCCCTCAGAGTTGTTGCGTTACACTTGCCCCTGAGAAATGCTAGATAAAATATGGCTGCTATATGCTGCTGATGGTATAACGGTCGACAATCAGAGTTGATGATGTAACTTCTTGTGATGTGGGATTTAAAAAAAAACAACAAATAAAAACTTTAATTACCATTGTTAATATTCATATCCTAGGTAAAACTTGGCTGACATGAGTTAATTGATACGTAATTTCGTGAACTTTCTTCAAACAGTTTGTTTCACTTTCCTGGCACACCATGTGGCAGCTGTTAGCCTGTTCAAAATTTCCTCCAAACTGTAGCATAATACAGTTTGACAACGAATGTTAGTAATGTCTCAGGTAACTACATTTAGGAGTGTACATGTAAGGAGCGCTTAAATGGGAACCGAACATCCTTCATAATGGTAACATGGAAATTTTCCATTCACCATAAGCGTTAAGACATTTATCCCACTGGCAAACGAGGCTATCGTTTACTGTTTCAGAGAACGTGGTCGGCTGCTGACGGATCCACAACTGCATTCATTCTTGCACTACCTATATCAATGCATGTCCTTTTTCAATTTGCCAAAGATGTGAAAGTCACACAGTGAAAGAACCAGGCTGTAATGAGGATGCGGTAGTGTTTCCCACCAAAATCCGTGAACCGTAGTCTTCGTCCAGTTGGCAGTTTGGGTCACACGTTGATGGCTTCCCAGCATCATCAGTGCTGGATGTTATCAATTTTTCACTCTGAAGCAACAACAGAATTAAGGGTTCAGTTACTACCTCAAAATTATAGTACATCAAAAAGTTTTACGTGTATCAACCAAATTTATTTTATTTTCCAAGGAACATCGTGATGTCTCTTCTGCTTAGATGGTGTCGCAAGTTTGTAGCGCCTACTTCCGTTTTAATCTTTTCAAGCAAATGGAGCATTGTACTTCAGCGCTATCACACTTTGTAAACTACTTGCAAATTAGGGATGATAACATTCTGCAATATAACTGACGTGTGAAGACTACTTTGCGGACTTGGTGGAGGCACGTCTTGCGCAGTGCACATACACACACGTACAGCGTAATAGGCCAAGCCACACGGCACAGGCACATTACTCCCTCTGCAATGCTGTACCAACTCTTATGCCGTGTCTTTGTTGCTAGTTTCTAGCTGCAAGTTGATGTCTACTCCGAGTTTCTAAAACAATCCAATACTGCCGAGCACTGGACATTTAACGAAGAAACATTATTCGTTTTTTAAAATGTTTTATTGTGAAACGGAAGAAGTTGCTATGATAAATTGATATACCGGTAATGTATTTTGAAACTATTCCATTGGTCCGTGTTTGCAAACAAAAACAACAATATGGAATTGTTGGTCCGCGGTTGGAGACATAAATAAGGAATAGAAGTCGTCAGAACTCCCGTACCATTTTCATAACCTTCTCGCAGTATGCGATACATTTCTCGCGACACACGCGAACAGCAAGAGGGCGTAATGTTTTGGACTACAAATCAGGTGCGAAAGTTATGTATTTCTGTCTCCAAAGGTAACTGCAAGCCGTCCAACGAACGTGAGAACACGACAGATTACGAAAAAACTTAGTGCACAACAAAACTGTATCCACAACACTAAGGCAATCCAGTTGTATAACGCTGACATACATAAGTCTCACTTTTGATTTTGTTTGCTAATTGATACCCATACAGTTGCAGCTAACATGATGTATCCCGAGGAAAATGGCAATAAAGAAAAGGAAAAAAACAGAAAACATGCCGTAAACAGGGCCAAAAATCGTAAAACCATGCTGTGACATATAGTAAATTAGGAATTATGAATATATTCACAGGAAACAATATTTGAAAGCAAAGAGTTCGCATATAATAAAATTTTAAAATGTTGCATGAGTGAATAACCCAGATGCAAAAGTCACTAAGTCCATTTTTTGTTGATTTTGAGTTGAGAACACTACCGTATAGATTTTTTCAGTGCCGACGCGGTAGAATAGGTCTCAGAGTGCAAAACCCGCTATAAACTGTTGAAACTGTCTGCAGAAAATTGTGTTCAGTTGCAAACGCCGAGAATTCCACGTTTTCTTCGGGCACAAAGCCCCCTAAATACCCAGCGTTTGCAAAAGAAAGTTCAATAGGAATGGCGCTCGCCGTGCCATGTCATGCAAGGAACGCGAACTAACGTCAGACTTACCAATCAATACTTTCAAAGCTACCTTTCAGTTTGTTACGATTGGAATGGATATTTTTCTTATTCAGAGTAGCTTTGGTTGCGCTGTAGCAAACACGTGAGCAACAATGAAGCACTCGCTACCAATGCGTTGTCGAAATATACGCCGGTAAGCACAGTTCAGCTGATCCATTGAATATTTCTTGACTTATTTACGAGAGTGTTTTGAAGAAAATAAGTGGTGATGCGGTCGGTTTACATTGAGAAGCTGATGCAAACGGAGTGGGATTAATTGAAATAGTACGAATTCTGCAAGAAGTTGAATCCATCGTCGTGGTTGCAGGTGACTTGAAAGAGACCAAAGGCGACGGTCTCTTCCAGAAAAGGAAGAGGCGTCCTGATAAATGGAAAAGAAATGTTTCCAGAACAGTAAGATAAGAACATGGAGAGTGACGTATCTACGCTAGCAGAATAGGAATGCGGAAAACACAAGTCCGGAAAAAATTTACTGGACTCACCAAAACGAAACAATACAATATCCAAAAGAACAACCAACTCGATTCCGACTGTGGATCGACACAAACACAAAATAACAGCCGCGTGGAATTAGCCAAGCGGTCTGAGGCGCTACATTCATGGACTGTGCGGCTGGTCCCGGTGGAGGTTCGAGTCCTCCCTCGGGCATGGGTGTGTGTGTTTGTCCTTAGGATAATTTAGGTTAAGTAGTGTGTAAGCTTAGGGATTGATGACCTTAGCAACTAGGTCTCATAAGATTTCACACACATTTGAACATTTGAACAAAATAACAAATAATAGAGCTAATAAAAAAAACACCCGTCTCTTCACGGGGAGCGAACACAAACAGTTCTACAACATCGAGAGGTTGGTCGACTATACTAAGACGTCGGCCATCTAAAAGAAGCGTCTGGCCGTGGCTGCCGGGGCGACAGCTACGAATTCTTCCGACCTGGGCGTAGAACTGCCTTTCTCCGGCAGTGCGCCACCTTATAAAGCCCGTTGGCGGATATATCTGCCGGAACTACACTCCTGGAAATTGAAAGAAGAACACCGTGAATTCATTGTCCCAGGAAGGGGAAACTTTATTGACACATTCCTGGGGTCAGATACATCACATGATCACACTGACAGAACCACAGGCACATAGACACAGGCAACAGAGCATGCACAATGTCGGCACTAGTACAGTGTATATCCACCTTTCGCAGCAATGCAGGCTGCTATTCTCCCATGGAGACGATCGTAGAGATGCTGGATGTAGTCCTGTGGAACGGCTTGCCATGCCATTTCCACCTGGCGCCTCGGTTGGACCAGCGTTCGTGCTGGACGTGCAGACCGCGTGAGACGACGCTTCATCCAGTCCCAAACATGCTCAATGGGGGGCAGATCCGGAGATCTTGCTGGCCAGGGTAGTTGACTTACACCTTCTAGAGCACGTTGGGTGGCACGGCATACATGCGGACGTGCATTGTCCTGTTGGAACAGCAAGTTCCCTTGCCGGTCTAGGAATGGTAAAACGATGGGTTCGATGACGGTTTGGATGTACCGTGCACTATTCAGTGTCCCCTCGACGATCACCAGTGGTGTACGGCCAGTGTAGGAGATCGCTCCCCACACCATGATGCCGGGTGTTGGCCCTGTGTGCCTCGGTCGTATGCAGTCCTGATTGTGGCGCTCACCTGCACGGCGCCAAACACGCATACGACCATCATTGGCACCAAGGCTGGAGCGACTCCCATCGCTGAAGACGACACGTCTCCATTCGTCCTTCCATTCACGCCTGTCACGACACCACTGGAGGCGGGCTGCACGATGATGGGGCGTGAGCGGAAGACGGCCTAACGGTGTGCGGGACCGTAGCCCAGCTTCATGGAGACGGTTGCGAATGGTCCTCGCCGATACCCCAGGAGCAACAGTGTCCCTGATTTGCTGGGAAGTGGCGGTGCGGTCCCCTACGGCACTGCGTAGGATCCTACGGTCTTGGCGTGCATCCGTGCGTCGCTGCGGTCCGGTCCCAGGTCGACGGGCACGTGCACCTTCCGCCGACCACTGGCGACAACATCGATGTACTGTGGAGACCTCACGCCCCACGTGTTGAGCAATTCGGCGGTACGTCCACCCGGCCTCCCGCATGCCCACTATACGCCCTCGCTCAAAGTCCGTCAACTGCACATACGGTTCACGTCCACGCTGTCGCGGCATGCTACCAGTGTTAAAGACTGCGATGGAGCTCCGTATGCCACGGCAAACTGGCTGACACTGACGGCGGCGGTGCACAAATGCTGCGCAGCTAGCGCCATTCGACGGCCAACACCGCGGTTCCTGGTGTGTCCGCTGTGCCGTGCGTGTGATCATTGCTTGTACAGCCCTCTCGCAGTGTCTGGAGCAAGTATGGTGGGTCTGACACACCGGTGTCAATGTGTTCTTTTTTCCATTTCCAGGAGTGTAACTTCTGGTGAAACTGTTCTGCAGGCTTCGCGAATGGGTAGCGGTGCCTGGCTGCCGTTGGTGGAGACCTGATGGTGTGTTGTGTTGTGGCCGCCGGGAAGTCTTTGTTTTGACAACACAGACGATGTAGGTTTTCCTGGTGGATATACACCCGGTCATTGTGGCATCACGTGATGACTGAACGTGAAGTGGGATGCCAATGAAGTAGGCGTTACGATGTCCCAAGTGAGCGACCACAACAAAAAGTATAGTTAAAGAAATATTATGCAATGACTACTGTGTTGACACTAATTGTTATGACATACGTGTTCGTAGAAGGTGTAGAGAAAGTGTGTGGTAACTGGAATTTCCAGATTCAAAATGCGAAAAAAATTACTTCATAGTTGACGTCTGTCACGTGCTGCTACGGTGTCGTCACATCGGCCTTCGGCTGCTACTCGGTTATAGGTAACACACAAACACTGCGCGTCACATCACAAATTCTGTTAGGCAATGTCTCAAGCAGCCGCCGCTGTTTATAAAGCAAATGGGAGATGCTGTCTCGACAGCTGACGTAGGTGACGTTTGTAGCCCTGAATTGAAACTCACGTCCTAAGCCAATCACAATCTCGTGGTTTGTAATTTATTTGAGAAAGCGGTGGTGAACAATCTGTGGCAGAGCTAATATCCCGATCGCTTTGTTCACGGCTATTAAAGCCTAGCCTCTACGAGTAAACTCAAGACTGAAAAAGTTCAGTACAATGCTAAAAGTATACCGTAATTTCTTGGTATCATTGTCTGCCTGAAACTATTCTCACACTGTCTACACGAGCAGTCACGTTACTAACAGATGAGCGTGCTTGAAGGCACTGGATTGGAGATTATAGATGACAAAGGGAGATTCCAGACGAAAAAAAGAAATATAGATACAAAAAATAAAAGCAACTAGAGAAGTCAATATGATGGTGAAAATGACATGGCACGTGATGCTAATCGCGTCCTGCGCGAAAGTGTTCAGCAGTGTTTAGTTAGTGATCTGTATGAAACGTTTGTTTTCCAGTAGCATCGTCATGTGTGTGTGTGTGTGTGTGTGTGTGTGTGTGTGTGTGTGTGTGTGTGTGTGTATGTATGTGTGTGTTGTCTGTGGTGTGGTTATCATGTGTGATGAAGTACAACATTAAAGGGACAGACTCATGATTCAGGATCCAAACACCTCAAGAAAAAATTCTGGGCAATGAATTTGAAGTGAAATGGCCAACTGTTGTGACAATCTGGCAACGGCGAACGATTCGGGCGTATCGTTGTGCGCTCTGATTACAGGTAACCAGCTTCATCCTGTGAAGTGTCCATTACTTTAATCAGACTGTAGAGACAGCCATAAGCATTTTCCATCATTTTCTGCAGTTTTTGTTCTTGCACTCATGAGACACCGTTCGGCGCTTCTTAACATCTTAATATTTAACCCCACCCCCCATGAACCATGGACCTAGCCGTTGGTGGGGAGGCTTGTGTGCCTCAGCGATACAGATGGCCGTACCGTAGGTACAACCACAACGGAGGGGTATCTGTTGAGAGGCCAGACAAAAGTGTGGTTCCTGAAGAGGGGCAGCGGGGTATCTGTTGAGAGGCCAGACAAACGTGTGGTTCCTGAAGAGGGGCAGCAACCTTCTCAGTAGTTGCAGGGGCCACAGTCTGGATGATTGACTCATCTAACCAAAACGGCCTTGCTGTGCTGGTACTGCGAACGGCTGAAAGCAAGGGGAAACTGCAGCCGTAATTTTTCCCGAGGGCTTGCAGCTTCACTGTATGGTTAAATGATGATGGCGTCCTCTTGGGTGAAATATTCCGGAGGTAAAATAGTCCTCCATTCGGATCTCCGGGCGGGGACTACTCAAGAGGATGTCGTTATCAGGAGAAATAAAACTGGCGTTCTACGAATCGGAGCGTAGAATGTCAGACCCCTTAATCGGGCAGGTACGTTAGAAAATTTAAAAAGGGAAATGGATAGGTTAAAGTTAGATATAGTGGGATTTAGTGATGTTCGGTGGCAGGAGGAACAAGACTTTTGCTCAGGTGAATACAAGGTTATAAATACCAAATCAAATAGGGGTAACGTAGGAGTAGGTTTAATAATGAATAAAAAACTAGGAGTGCGGGTAAGCTACTACAAACAGCATTGAGAACACATTATTGTGGCCAAGATAGACACGAAGCCCACGCCTATTATAGTAGTAAAAGCTTATACGCCAACTAGCTCTGCAGATGACGAAGAAAGTGATGAAATGTATGATGAGATAATAGGAATTATTCAGATAGTGAAGGGAGACGAAAATTTAATAGTCATGGGTGACTAGAATACGAGAGTAGGAAAAGGGAAAGAAGGAAACATAGTGGGTGAGTATGGATTGGGGGACAGAAATGAAAGAGGAAGCCGTCTGGTGGAATTTTGCATAGACCATAACTTAATCATAGCTAACTCTTGGTTCAAGATTCATAAAAGAAGGTTGTATACATGTAAGAAGCCTGGAGATACTGACAGGTTTCAGATAGATTATATAGTGGTAAGACAGAGATTTAGGAACCAGGTTTTAAATTGTAAGACATTTCCAGGGGCAGATGTGGACTCTGACCACAATCTATTGGTTATAACCTGTAGATTAAAACTGAAGAAACTGCAAAAAGGTGGGAATTTAAGGAGATGGGACCTGGATAAACTGAAAGAACCAGAGGTTGTACAGGGTTTCAGGGAGAGCATAAGGGAACAATTGACAGGGATGGGGGAAGGAAATACAGTAGAAGAAGAATGGGCAGCTCTGAGGGATGAAGTAGTGATGGCGGCAGAGGATCAAGTAGGTAAAAGGACGAGGGCTAGTAGAAATCCTTGGGTAACAGAAGAAATATTGAATTTTATTGATGAAAGGAGAAAATATGGAAATGCAGTACATGAAGCAGGCAAAACGGAATACAAACGTCTCAAAAATGATATCGTCAGGAAGCGCAAATTGCTAAGCAGGGATGGCTAGAGGACAAATGTAAGGATGTAGAGGCTTATCTCGCTAGGGGTAAGATAGATACTGCATACAGGAAAATTAAAGAGACCTTTGGAGATAAGAGAACCACTTGTATGAATATCAAGAGCTCAGATGGAAACCCAGTTCTAAGCAAATAAGAGAAAGCAGAAAGGTGGAAGGAGTATACAGAGGGTCTATACAAGGGTGATGTACTTGAAGACAGTATTATGGAAATGGAAGAGAATGTAGATGAAGATGAAATGGGAAATACTATACTGCGTAAAGAGTTGTCTTGTGACAGCCAGAGCGAGAGCACCAGCAGCAGCGAGTACTGTTTGTATAAAGCGTTTATTTTGCATTTTGTTTACGACCTTCCACTAAGGAAGGGATTCTATTTGTGTTTATCTGCTCTGCATAGCAACTAACAGTTCTTGATAAAACTTTACGTAGTTTTCGTGTTAGATTTCTTAGTGTTTTCTTGATCGTTTAGAACAGAAAGCGCCCTAAAACCGTCTTTTGTTTGTTTCGCGGCCGTTAGCCACTAGTCACTTGAATCAGCAGTTGTCTTGTGACAGCCAGAGCGAGAGCACCAGCAGCAGCGAGTACTGTTTGTATAAAGCGTTTATTTTGCATTTTGTTTACGACCTTCCACTAAGGAAGGGATTCTATTTGTGTTTATCTGCTCTGCATAGTAACTAACAGTTCTTGATAAAACTTTACGTAGTTTTCGTGTTAGATTTCTTAGTGTTTTCTTGATCGTTTAGAACAGAAAGCGCCCTAAAACCGTCTTTTGTTTGTTTCGCGGCCGTTAGCTACTAGTCACTTGAATCAGCAGTTGTCTTGTGACAGCCAGAGCGAGAGCACCAGCAGCAGCGAGTACTGTTTGTATAAAGCGTTTTTGTACTTATTTGCTGCGCTTAGCTTTTAAATAGTTTTTCTGGGAAAACCTAGCGTAGTTTTCGCGTCTCGTATTTCAGTGAGTGTTTCTTGATTATCAGAGTAGCTCATCAGAAGATTATCTTGGGAATTTGTCATCGTATAGAGTAGGGTAAACATGGTCATGTGTAGGGACTGTGGTTGTTGTGAGCGGACGCAAGGAGAATTGGCCACTCTTCGGGGGCAGGTGGAGGCTTTGTCTGTTAGGCTCATCGAGCTCGAGGCGCAGGCGTCGGCTCGTAGTGGCGTTGGGGCAACTGTGGTGAGACCTATGCCTACTTCGGTGGCCTTGGAGTCACATGGAACCCCTGATGTCGCTGCGTCTTCCGGCAGTGAGCATCTTACCGGTCAGCCATCACTCCAGGGTGAATGGTGGACAGTGGTGGGCTCGCGCGTGCCTGGCCGAAAGGCGAAGGTGGGATCTGGCCGCGTGGCAGCTGCCTTACCCCTTTCCAACAGGTACGGGGTGCTTCCTAGTGGTGATGACATCGTTTCCGAGCCACCACAGGATGCCTCGCCTGTTGGGCCAGTGGCCGATTCTCCGGCAAGGTCCCGACAGTCACAGAGGGCGGGCCTATTAGTTATAGGGAGCTCCAACGTTAGGCGGGTTATGGAGCCCCTCAAGAAAATAGCGGGTAGGTCGGGGAAGGATGCCAGTGTGCACTCGGTGTGCTTGCCGGGGGGTCTCGTCCGTAATGTGGAGGAGGCCCTTCCGGCAGCTATTGAACGCACTGGGTGTGACCGGCTGCAGATAGTAGCACATGTCGGAACGAATGACGCCTGCCGCTTGGGTTCTGAGGCCATCCTTGGTTCCTTCCGGCGGCTGGCTGATTTGGTGAAGACAACCAGCATCGCACGCGGGGTGCAAGCTGAGCTTAATATCTGCAGCATAGTGCCCAGAGTCGATCGCGGTCCTCTGGTTTGGAGCCGTGTGGAGGGTCTAAACCAGAGGCTCAGACGACTCTGCGACTATAATGGTTGCAAATTCATCGACCTCCGTTATTGGGTGGAGAACTGTAGGGCCCCCCTAGACAGGTCAGGCGTGCACTACACACCGGAAGCAGCTACTAGGGAGCAGAGTACGTGTGGCGTGCACACGGGGGTTTTTTAGGTTAGAGGGACCCCCCCTTGGGCGAAACGATAAAATACCTGACGGCTTACCAGAGAGGACATTATCATCGTTGATAAAGAACGTCCGTCCTCAGAGACCAAAAACAGGAAAAGTTAACGTAATATTGGTAAACTGCAGGAGTATCCAGGGCAAGGTTCCTGAATTAGTATCTCTTATTGAAGGAAATAGTGCGCATATAGTATTAGGAACGGAAAGTTGGTTAAAACCGGAAGTGAACAGTAACGAAATCCTAGACACAGAATGGAATATATACCGCAAGGATAGGATAAACGCCAATGGTGGAGGAGTATTTATAGCAGTAAAGAATTCAATAATATCCAGTGAAGTTATTAGCGAATGCGAATGTGAAATAATCTGGGTTAAGCTAAGTATCAAAGGTGGGTCAGATATGATAGTCGGATGCTTCTATAGACCACCTGCATCAGCAACCGTAGTAGTTGAGCGCCTCAGAGAGAACCTGCAGAACGTCGTGAAGAAGTTTCGTGATCATACTATTGTAATAGGGGGAGACTTCAATCTACCAGGTATAGAATGGGATAGTCACACAATCAGAACTGGAGCCAGGGACAGAGACTCTTGTGACATTATCCTGACTGCCTTGTCCGAGAATTACTTCGAGCAGATAGTTAGAGAACCAACTCGTGAAGCTAACGTTTTAGACCTCATAGCAACAAATAGACCGGAACTTTTCGACTCCGTGAATGTAGAAGAGGGTATCAGTGATCACAAGTCAGTGGTTGCATCAATGACTACAAGTGTAATAAGAAATGCCAAGAAAGGAAGGAAAATATATTTGCTTAACAAGAGTGATAGGGCACAAATCGCAGAATATCTGAGTGACCACCATCAAACGTTCATTTCTGAGGAAGAGGATGTGGAACAAAAATGGAAAAAATTCAGAAACATCGTCCAGTACGCCGTAGATAAGTTCGTACCGACTAAGGTCCAAAGCGAGGGGAAAGATCCACCGTGGTATAACAATCATGTACGAAAGGTACTACGGAAACAAAGAAAGCTTCATCATAGGTTTAAGAGTAGTCGAATCATAGCTGATAAGGAAAAGCTGAACGAAGCGAAAAAGAGCGTAAAGAGAGCAATGAGAGAAGCATTCAACGAATTCGAACATAAAACATTGGCAAACAATCTAAACAAGAACCCTAAAAAGTTTTGGTCATATGTAAAATCGGTAAGCGGATCTAAATCCCCTATTCAGTCACTCGTTGACCACGATGGCACCGAAACAGAGGACGACCGAAGAAAGGCAGAAATACTGAATTCAGTGTTCCGAAACTGTTTCACTGCGGAAAATCGTAACACGGTCCCTGACTTCAGCCGTCGCACGGACGCCAAAATGGAAAATATTGAAATAAACGATATCGGAATTGAAAAACAACTGCTATCACTTAGTAGCGGAAAAGCATCCGGACCAGACGAGATACCCTTAAGATTCTACAGTGATTATGCTAAAGAACTTGCCCCCTTTCTATCAGCAATTTATCGTAGATCGCTGGAAGAACGTAAAGTACCTAGCGACTGGAAGAAAGCGCAGGTCGTTCCCATTTTCAAGAAGGGTCATAAATCAGATGCGAATAATTATAGGCCTATTTCGCTTACGTCAATCTGTTGTAGAATAATGGAACATGTTTTGTGTTCTCGTATTATGACGTTCTTAGATAATACAAATCTCCTTCATCATAACCAACATGGATTCCGCAAACAGAGATCATGTGAAACTCAGCTCGCCCTATTTGCCCAAGAAATTGACAGTGCCGTAGACACTGGCGAGCAGATTGATGCCGTATTCCTGGACTTCAGGAAGGCATTTGATACGGTTCCGCACTTACGTTTAGTGAAAAAAATACGAGCTTACGGAATATCAGACCAGGTTTGTGATTGGATTCAGGATTTCCTAGAAGAAAGAACACAACATGTCATTCTTAACGGTTCAAAATCTGCAGATGTAGAGGTAATTTCGGGAGTACCGCAAGGAAGCGTGATAGGACCTTTATTGTTTACAATATACATAAATGACTTAGTTGACAACATCGGTAGCTCCGTGAGGCTATTTGCAGATGACACGGTTGTCTACAAGAAAGTAGCAACATCAGAAGACTCGTACGTACTCCAGGAAGACCTGCAGAGGATTAATGCATGGTGCGACAGCTGGCAGCTTTCCCTAAACGTAGATAAATGTAATATAATGCGCATACATAGGGGCAGAAATCCATTCCAGTACGATTATGCCATAGGTGGTAAATCATTGGAAGCGGTAACGACCGTAAAATACTTAGGAGTTACTATCCGGAGCGATCTGAAGTGGAATGATCACATAAAACAAATAGTGGGAAAAGCAGGCGCCAGGTTGAGATTCATAGGATGAATTCTAAGAAAATGTGACTCATCGACGAAAGAAGTAGCTTACAAAACGCTTGTTCGTCCGATTCTTGAGTATTGCTCATCAGTATGGGACCCTTACCAGGTTGGATTAATAGAAGAGATAGACATGATCCAGCGAAAAGCAGCGCGATTCGTCATGGGGACATTTAGTCAGCGCGAGAGCGTTACGGAGATGCTGAACAAGCTCCAGTGGCGGACACTTCAAGAAAGGCGTTACGCAATACGGAGAGGTTTATTATCGAAATTACGAGAGAGCACATTCCGGGAAGAGATGGGCAACATATTACTACCGCCCACATATATCTCGCGTAATGATCACAACGAAAAGATCCGAGAAATTAGAACAAATACGGAGACTTACAAGCAGTCGTTCTTCCCACGCACAATTCGTGAATGGAACAGGGAAGGGGGGATCAGATAATGGTACAATAAGTACCCTCCGCCACACACCGTAAGGTGGCTCGCGGAGTATAGATGTAGATGTAGAGTTTGACAGAGCACTGAAAGACCTAAGTCGAAACGAGGCCCCGGGAGTGGACAACATTTCATTAGAACTACTGACGGCGTTTGGAGAGCCAGTCGTGACAAATCTCTGTCATATGGTGAGCAAGATGTATGAGACAGGCGGAATACCCTCATACTTCAAGAAGAACGTAATAATTCCAATCCCAAAGAAAGGAGATGTTCACAGATGTGAAAATTACTGAACTATCAGTTTAATAAGTCACGGCTGCAAAATACTAACGCGAATTCTGGTAGAAACCGAGCTCGGCGAAGATCAGTTTGGATTCCTTAGAAATATTGCAACACGTGAGGCAATACTAACCTTACGACTTAACTTAGAAGAAAGAGTATGGAAAGAAAAATCTACGTTCCTAGCAATTGTAGACTTAGAGAAAGCTTTTGACAATGTTAACTGGAATACTCTCTTTCAAATTCTAAACGTGGCAGGGGTAAAACACAGGGAGCGAAAGGCTATTTACAATTTGTACAGAATTCAGATGGCAGTTACAAGAGTCGAGGGGCACGAAAGGGAAGCAGTGGTTGGGAAGGGAGTGAGACGGGGTTGTAGCCTCTCCCCGATGCTATTCAATCTGTATATTGAGCAAGCAAAAAGGAAACAAAAGAAAAATTCGGAGTAGGTATTAAAATTCATGGAGAAGAAACAATAACTTTAAGGTCCGCCGATGACATTGTAATTCTGTCAGAGACAGCAAAGGACTGGGAAGAGCAGTTGAACGGAATGCACAGTCTCTTGAAAGGAGGATATAAGATGAACATCAACAAAAGAAAAACGAGGATAATGGAATGTAGTCGAATTAAGTCTGGTGATTCCGAGGGTATTGGGTTAGGAAATGAGACACTTAAAGTAGTAAAGGAGTTTTGCTCTTTGGGGAGCATAAATAAGTGATGATGGTCGAAGTAGAGAAGATATAAAATGTAGACTGGCAATGGCAAGGAAAGCGTTTCTGAAGAAGAGAAATTTTTTAACATTGGGTATAGATTTAAGTGTCAGGAAGTCGTTTCTGAAAGTATTTGTATTGAGTGTAGCCATGTATGGAAGTGAAACATGGACGATAAATAGTTTAGACAAGAAGAGAATAGAAGCTTTCGAAATGTGGTGCTACAGAAGAGTGCTGAAGATTAGATGGGTATCTCACATAACTAATGAGCAGGTATTGAATAGAATTGGGGAGAAGAGGAGTTTGTGGCACAACTTGACACGAAAAAGGGATCGGTTGGTAGGACATGTTCTGAGGTATGAAGGAATCACCAATTTAGCATTGGAGGGCAGCGTGGAGGGTAAAAATCGAAGAGCAGGACCAAGAGAAGAATACACTAAGCAGACGCAGTAGGATGTAGGTTGCAGTAAGTACTGGGAGATGAAGAAGCTTGAGGAGGATAGGGTAGCATGGTGAGCTCCTTCAAACCAGTCCAAGGACTGAAGACCCCAACAACAACAACAATATTTCACATTTAAGTGCTGTAACATATATTTAAGGTATTTGGAATATATTGTTAATTATTCACATAAATAATTTTAGAGTGAGTAAAATGCTATATATTTTAGAGCTGCTTTTATACCATGTGAACAATTAAGCCGTGCTACGTTGGTAGTGAAACCATCGTGTAACTTGAAACTGAAGTAGGGCGTTTTAATTGCTCATGTGATACTTGCAAATGAATTTAGTTTTTAATGTCAACAGTTTTACCCGTCTTGAATATGGAAATTTATGTTAGTTTCATATAGCTTCTATTTCAAAGTATATTTAACTCATAAATATTTTCTGGTAATACTTCTACTTCATTTGATTTACTTAATAATTATTGGGATGTAATTCCTTAATAATTAACTGATAGACTAGTAACCATTCCTGGGAGGATGATAGACTTCAGCCAATCCCAAGCTCGGATATTGTGGGAGGGTTAATCGTTCGACTAACCAGTCATGAGGCTTCCTATACATTCACATCCAGCCTCAGATTAGAATAGATGTTGCGGAAAATGACCCAAGCTAACGAATAAATGAGTACGAATAGCAGAATGGAATGTAAGAACACTATATTCTGCAAGACAGACAAAGACACTTGATGAAGAATCAACAGGTTGCAAGATGGATATTACATGCCTGCAGGAGATAAGACGGTCTGAGCAAGGCATGCACATAGAGAAAAACTATACAATTATTTACAGCGGAAGCAAACATTCTCAACGAATATTTGGGATGACACTAGAAAATGTCAAATGGTGCATCAGAATCAAAGGTAAATATAGAAACATCTCATTAGTAAGTGTCCACGCCCGAACTGGGGACAAAAAGGAAGACAAAAACGACGAATTTTTGACACCTTAGACCAGATGCGACCCAGATTATCACAGAATGAAATCTAAATTGTTCTGGGAGACTTAAATGCCAAAATACGACAAAAGCGACATTGGCAACCGTATATAGGCATGTTCTGCTTGCATACTAGATTAATTGACAATGGTATACAGCTCATCAACTTCGCCACAGCTAGAAACATGCAAATAGGCAGTTCACCATTTCCCTATAGAGATATACATAAAGCAACATAGACCATAACGGATGGGATGACTAAGAACCTAACAGTAGATATGTTGGTAGAGAAAAAATATAAAAATGCAGTACCAGATGTTAGGACAATGAGACGGGCTGAGATAGGATCAGACTATTCTCATGTGCTAACAAAGGTGAAACAACCATCACCAAAAGAACCAAGTAAGAGCAACAGCGACAAAAGAACCTAAAAATTAGATGTGAGTAGGCTAAAGGAAGAGGAAGTGAATAAACTCATTTTGATTAATCTTAGAAATAGATTCACAAAAGTAGACAACGGAGAGCAGTAGGAAAGAAGGTAAAGGTTTCAATACAAAATGGAGCAATGTAACAACAGTTATAAAGGAGACAAGAGGTAAACTACTAGGAGAATAACAATAATAGCAATATCAAGCGCAAATCGTGGTTCAATGAAACGTTTAGGAAAGCAGTTCAGGACAGGAAAGCTGCCAGACAGGCAGTGATGAGCAATAACAAATATCAGAACCAAATAATATACAGAACAGCCACATGAGGAATAAAGAGAACAATCAGTCGAGAGCAAAGATCGTTCATAACAAGAGGAATGAAGAGAACAATCAGTCGAGAGGAAAGATCGTTCATGAAGAAACAAATAGAGAAAGCAGAGGAGGACTATAGCCAGAGCAATAGTAAACAGTTTTACAGGACAATGAGAAGCTATAGAAAGGGCTACAGAGCTAAGCCTGCGAATGAAATATGAGAATGGAAGACTGATCACTATAAGTGAAGGCAATCTAGAGAACTGGAAGAGATACTTCAGCGATGTGCTGAACAAGCCGGTAGACACCTACGACAATGAAAACAGAGCAGAAAACGACCAGAACGTACGACTATTAGTCGAAGAACCAACTCTGGTGGAGGTGAATGAGACAATAAAAAGACTGGAAAAGTGGAAGGCCTTAAGGGTAGACGAATTGATAAAAGAGGCATGGAGGAAAGAAGTAATGTCGGAGGAACGGAAAATTGCTGCTGTATGGCCATAGAAGGTGGCAGACAATGTTGACAGAGAGCTATAGAGGTATATATCTGCCATGCACGAGCTGTAAAGTAACATCAAGAATTATTCTGAAGAGGCTCAACTAACACACTGAAGAAATATTAGACACAGCAAAAGTGAGATTCAGAAAGGGTAAGTTAACAATCGACCAAATATTCACTCTGAGACAAATACTAGATAAGAACTGGGAACGCAATCAGGATACTTTCTGTTTGTGTATAGAGTTCAACGAAGCACTTGAAAGCATAGTGAGAGTGGAGATGCAGGGGATAATAGCAAGTACAGCGGGATTTCTCCATAGGAAAGAGCACAGAAGACTTTGTGAAAATGAGTACTGATGGAAGAAGCTAAGAAAGTAGCTCCAAGCGTAAATTAAAGTAAAATAAATTTCATGGCAATAGGAAGAACTCAGTTAGGACCAAACTATCTAACAACCAGGAACCTTGTAATACAGAAGACAGACAAATTTACGTACCTCGATGTCAACATCAACCACTAAAACCTTATAGGACAAGAGACCGTAACGAGAATTCGAGCCGTGGGAAGATGTCTATAAATTGTACATGACATTGTAAGATCTATATTACTATGCAGGCAGGTGAAAACAGGAATATATCAGACCATCATCAAATAACAGTGTGCTAAGCAAGCGAGACATGCACCCTGAACTTAAAAATACAGAGAGAGAATCAAATATATTGATCCCTGAAAGAAAATGAACCGCGGTGAGTAATAAAAAACAGAGAACTCAGACAATTATACAAGTTACCTGACATCGTTGCGAGTGTGAAAACTAAAACACTCGGGTGCTACAGACATGTGAGATGGAGGGGGGAGGACACGGTAATATAGACAGTAATTGATGGAGAAGCCAAAGGAAGGGGACTACTAGGATGACCGAGAATGAGATGCCAGTATAATACCATGAAATACACGCAGATACTGGGTCTGGAAGATGAAGATGCAGCTGACAGGAAGGTGTGGAAGGTTGGACTGAGTGAGGTCAAGGACCGGCTGCCACTTGTGTGGCCATTATAAGCAAGTAAAGAAGATAGAATAAGTGATACTACACTAGAAAGATTTCATTGATCGAAACGCTTTTAACTTTCAGTCGAATATTTGTTCCTAGGCAAATGACCTTGTTGTTTCTTGGAACATATTCGTAATTTCAAAAAACAATGCACCATACATTAGTGAAGCCATCATTTAAAAACTGAATAGCACTCCGTCTTCAGGCCACGAGTGGCCTACCGGGACCATCCGACCGCCGTGTCATCCTCGGTGGAGGATGTGGATAGGAGGGGCGTGGGGTCAGCACGCTGCTCTCCCGGTCGTAAGATGGTATTGTTGACCGAAGCCGCTACTATTCGGTCGAGTAGCTCCTCAATTGGCATCACGAGGCTGAGTGCACCCCGAAAAATGGCAACAGTGCATGACGGCCTGGATTGTCACCAATCCAAGTGCCGACCACGCCCGACAGCACTTAACTTCGGTGATCTCACGGGAACCGGTGTATCCACTGCGGCAAGGCCGTTGCACAAAAACTGAATAAGAAAAGATAATAAATTTTTATTAAAGAGCCAGCTAGAGGAAAAAGTCTGAAAAGTGCAACAAGGCACAACACTCTCCCCAAATTGGTTTCAGAAACAATGAAAAAAACTGAAGATGCCTCAACTCTGGTGTAGCATGTATGGGGATTAACCAAAACAAAAACTGTGTTCTAGCAAGAAGACGGACACCCTTTAATGTACTGCTTCTGTAAACATGGGAACAGAGCTTAAAATTAAATTATGGTAATATTCTACAGACACGGATAACTGTTCCATTACAAATATTCTGATCCAATAGATATGCTAGCGTTCTATGTTTCAAATATATATAAAAAAGCTGGACTTTTAATAATGTTACCAGTACAACTAATTATTAACCTAAAGTTTCTTTACTGCTAAACTTGCAAAATAATTTGTTATGGGGAACGAGTTAGACGCCGAAAAGCTGCTCAGCCGAAACTCAACTGACAAATTATCAACTCAAAGTTTTAGACGTTTGATCTACAGAATAAAGTAGAAATTACGCAGCACCCTCACGTCCATGTATATGTGACGTGTGTGAAGTTGTAGCTAATGATTATACAGAATTTACAGTAATATGAGAAATGGGTGACTTTTGTTTTAATGAGCAGATTTTCGTGTCGGTAACTTTCGGCACTGTTTTTCAGTAGAAACGCGCTCATTACTAGGGTTGGTAACGAGGAACAGACGCATTAGGAGCGCAGTTAATTAGCGACGCAGCTAATCCCTGACAGGGGAGGTGGGACTAGCACCGATGCATAATTAAGGGCAGCGTCTCGGGCGAACCGATAAATTGGTTTTAAGCCTACTGTGCGGGGATTATCAGCATTAACAAATTTTTGGAAAAAGTGGGCAGAGAAATACCGTCCCTTCACGAAACTTCATTTCCTTTTTTGTGAGACTCATGGTTACAAAGCTTAATAGTCTATTAATTTGCAAGATGGAAGCTCTCACCGTGTAAGGGAAAACTCATGACCGTGGGGAATAAATGCTGAATAGTAGCGCAATTTTGTAGCTAACTTGCACAAGCAACACATGTACTGTATACATGCATATTGTCTAAAAATCTTTGTCCAAAAGGTTGGTATGTCTGCAAAGCTAAATACCCGACATTCTATTCCTTATTTTCTTAGGAATCTACCACCATTGTGAGGAGATGATTGTCATTCACCCACCTAAATTTCATGCTACCTATAATGTTGTAGATCTGTCAGTCCTCAGTTACTATTAATATTGTGTTATACTAACAATTTTCAGATTAGGACCGCCTATTTGTAGCTGTGCAGATGTTGATATTGTCCTGAACTGCTGGTGAAGCTGCTCCGTCCATATCACTAAACGTCATTCTCAGCACAGGACAGAAACTATATACGCACACACACACACACACACAAAACGCACACACACATATTTCAACCGTGCTGATTTGACAAACATGCGAGCATTACGGAAGAGTTGCCTCGCCAAGAATTTACGATATTTATTCCACACATAACAGAGATGAACTTACTTTGTTGTTCCATTTCATTCATTTTTTGTGACTGATAGACTGAAAATTTCATCAATTTTTCTCTTCCGTCCGTTATTTCTTTGTTTTTGATTTTGTAGATCATCAAGATGTGAAAATAGTATTTTGAATTAGTAAATCAGCTTTTTCCTGCTCTGTGCGTCAAGTGTGAAAAGATTTCTGGAGAAATAATTTTGGCATCTTTTTAGTTCTATTGTATCCACACCTGAAGTACAAACACGTTTTCCAGCGTAAATAAATGGCTACAAAGATTAGAATGCTCCCGAATATCTTTCGTCTATGTCTGGAAACGAAGAAGACGAGGACAACAAGAAGACAGCAGATGACCTACTTGCGCTGACAAATCCCAAACTGGACTCCCTTAAGGTTGAAGATTGCCGGTACTGATATACAGGGTGAAGCATTTGAAACTGTTTGTCGGAATATTTGGCGAAATACACATCGGATTAAAAAAAAGTGGTAATAAACGTTTTTCACCTCGAAGAGGGACATCTCCCCTTCACTACCCCTGGGGTCGCGAGGGAGGTAACTTAGAAATCTTAAATAGGAACCCTAATGTTTTATGGCAGATTTGGATTCTCCGTGAAAAATACGTAACTGTTGTAAGAAACATGTATTTAGTTTCACGATGGATGGTGCTGTATTCGACACAAATGGATATATGGTGATAATTGTAGCAAAACGGTAATATCTCAAAAATACACATCCGACTAGGAATACAAGGTACATTATTTGATAGTTGGGAGAACGTTATCATGTGACACCGCCTACCCTCTTGCAATGCATTCAACACATTTAGCAACGACGACGTGTACGTAGTAGTAAAGTGTTCCCATCGGGCTGCTTCATTAATGTGAGTCCCGTTGCCACTCATAAATACTGCAGTGTGCAGTGCAGCAAATGGAAACGTTGTCCGTTGTATCTAATGCACTCTGCAACTCTGTATCTGAATTACAATCCGACATATAATAGTGTCTCTGCGCTAATGTTTGCAAATTCATTGTGAATTCGCTACCGCATATCTTCTGAGGTTGTTGGTAGATCAATGTAAGCTCTCTCTTTTACCATCTCCACAGGAAAAAATCGGCAGAAGTCAAATCGAGTGAACGTGCAGGCAACGTTTGAGGACCTCCTCGTTCAATCTACATCTACATAGTTACTCTGCAATTCACAGTTAAGTGCCTGGCTGAGGGTTCATCGAACCATTTTCATACTGCTTCTCCACCATTCCACCCCCGAATGGCGTGTGGGAAAAGGGAACACCTAAATCTTTCTATTCGAGCTCTGATTTCTCTTATTTTACTATGATGATCATTTGTCCCTACGATGGGTGCCAACAAAATATTTTCACATTTGGAAGGGAAAGCTGGTGATTGAAATTTCATAAATAGATCCCGCCCAAAGAAAAACGCCTTTGTCCCAAAGCCTGCTGTAACCACCCCCTCACTTGTCAACCTTAATGACAGTGAAAAATTAAACCACGTGTACCTAATGGAAATTTGGGAAAAGCAATCGTTCTTGTGCAGCACAGCTAGCTCTTTATTCCCATGAAGTAATGAGTGCTGTCGACAAGGGATCTCAGATCGATTCCATATTTCTAGATTTCCAGAATGCTTGTGATATCGTTCCTCACAAGCGACTATTAATCAAATTGCGTGCATATGGAGTATCATCTCAGTTGTGTGACTGGATTCGTGATTTCCTTTCAGAGATGTCACAGTTCGTAGTGATAGACAGTAAATCATCAAGTAGAACAGAAGTGATATCTGGCTTTCCGCAAGATAGTGTCATAGGTCCTCTGCTGTTCGTGATTTATATAAATGATCTAGGTGATAATCTGAGCAGCCCTCTTAGATTGTTTGCAGATGACGCTGTAATTTACCGTCTAGTAAAATCATCAGACGATCAATTCCAATTACAAAATTATCTAGAGAGACTTTCTGTACGGTGCGAGAAGTGGCAATTAGCACTAAAAAAGAAAAGTGCGAGGTCATCCACAAGGGTACTAAAAGAAATCCGATAAATTTTGGGTACACGATAAATCGCACAGATCTAAGGGCTGCAAATTCGACTAAACACCTAGGAAATGCAATTAAGAGCAACTTCAATTGGAAAGACCACATAGACCAAATTCTGGTGAAGGCGAAGCAAAGACTGCCCTTTGTGGGCAGAGCACTTAGAAGATGCGACAAACCCACCAAAGAGACAGCCTACATTACACTTGCCCGTCCTGTCCTGGAATACCGCTGCGCGGTATGGGATCCTTACCAGGTAAGATTGACGGAGGACATCGAAAAAGTGCAAAGAAGGGCAGCTCGTTTCGTTTTATCGTGCAATTGGGGTGAGAGTGTTGCTGATATGATACGCGAGTTGGGGTGGCAGTGTAACGCCGGAATTTCCATCTATTGCACTGCAAATTTTTTTCTTTATTTTGTTACCTGAAGATATAACATTTCTGTGTCTTTGTATATTGTAATTATTTTACTATTTGTATATATATGCATTTATGTCGATGTATAATTGGTTTGTTTTGTGAATATTATTTGTATTTATACGCTGGGTCTGGCCTAGGGAAAACTATACTATCGAACGAATACATCGATAGGTCGTGTGAAGAACCAAAGTGTTTAGGATCTTTGGTAGTGTTAACTCTGCCGCGTGGAGCGCGGGCAGTGAGGGAGTGTGGTTGGAGTAGCGAGTGGAGCAGGTGTGTTGTGTGAAGCTCCCGCGAGTTGCCGCGCTTTCGGGGTTTGGCAGCATGTAATTGCGCTCAACTTGCGATGATAGTTTCTGACATGGTGTCGCGGACGGGAAGCATTAGCTGGCGCACATCAAGAGCCCGTTTCGTCTGGTGACTGTGTCGAGAAGAAGGCGCACCAACATCCAGCTTCTGCAACAGCGACGGCCGACAATGAGTGACTGTCGCCACCTCCTCGATCGACGGCTTCAAACCTTCAATCAACCAACAAGGAAGACTGGAAGCACGTAAAGTTTTAGAACTGTATGGCAGACCTCAGCTTTTCAAACTTTTAAAATTGTTGCATCACAAAATTACAGCAACTTAGCATGAACATTTGTTGCTCATTGTCCCAATTGCATTACCAAGCAGGGTCCCTTCCTTTTCCGGAATGAACCCGAGTCTCGTTGAAATTCAAACGCCAGCATCATTCGGTTTCACTGCTTTAATTTCAAAGTTCAGTTAAGGTATTCATAGCTGGCTACAATATTCAGATTACACAAGCACAAATTAAGAGTGCAAGTTTTGTTACCATATTTTAGCTTACCTGTGACTGCAGCTCAACTTGGTACGTACTAAATTTTACTACTGTTAATTGTTCAGTATCATTTGATTCAAGTTCAAAGTTAAATCCCTTATTTCTAAATTGTGTGGATTCAAGTACCTTTTGAAATGATTGTTGAGGTAATCCAAGACTAACCGGATTTTACTGAATTCCGATGTGCTTCAGAAAGAAAGCTCACTGTTAACTTGAGTCACGAAATTAACTTTCGATTTTCCTGTTCTATTAATTCTTTTGCTAAATTAAGCCAGAGTGTAGCGAAATTTATTACTTCTGACAAACTTTCAGTTTTCACACTACACGTATCAACCTTCAGTTGCCACACTTCTAGTGCTAATTATATGTGTAATAACCTTTCTTTTTCAGTTACTATAGTAATTGTCCTTAGGACTGGTGACCGTAATTTCCCCCAAATCTGAAATATCTAATTACTGCTAGTTAATTGTTAACGTAATGGCCACACATTTACTTTCTTTATTAACTTTACCCCTTTTCAAAATTAATTTCCACCTGTTTCATTAGCATTTTCCTTTCATTTAGATGTAACCCTTTCCTCCCTCTTTACCGACAAGTTAACTTCGGTGACGTTTGCTATTCCCAAATTTCCATTAGGTACACGCGATTTAATTTTTCACTGTCATTAAGGTCGATAAGTGAGGGGGAAGTTACACGAGGCGACCTGGTGACAGAACAATCTTCGGATTTGACGTTGTTCTGGACACGAATTTTGCATTGTGCAAATCTCGTAACAAAGTACTGGTTACGAAATGGTCGATACGTCAGCGAGAATGTTAGTGTGAGGAATCCTAATTAGATTTGAGATTTGTCATTTATATTGAAAATTATTAAAAAGAGTGAAGGCAACAATTACCAAAATTTGGTAGACTTGGATACGGAACAATCGGTCGAACAGTGGGAAACGCGCACCGCGGAACCCATTGTTCAGGGGCAAGTGGCTAGCATGAAAGACGCGGCCGCCGAAACGCAACAAAGAGCAGAAATGGAATTCCAAACTTTAGAAAATGCTTCGGAATCGGAAGCTAAAATCATATCTGTGCCCCTTGATGACGAATATGGGGGAACATATATAGAGGAACCAGCTACGGAAGTAAAACCGGTAGTTTCCGGGGATTTAACTGATTTATTGAACATTTTGTTTAATGAAATCAAGAGTCAATCGGCAGAAATTAAAGCTCAGGCTGCCAAGCAAGAAGCTCAGTCTGAAAAATTTGAACGGAAGCTAGACATTCAGAACAAAGCTATTAACGTTGTTAACAACAATGTTGGAGTTGTTAACGCAAAAGTTGATAAAATCAAAGAAGATATAGTTGTAATTAATACCGAAATCGGTAATCTTAAACATGAAATGATAGGCGTTCAGGCGGAAATTGCGAGCATAAATACTCGTTTTTTCCGAAATTAGCAGAATCGAGAAAAGTGTAGGAGAAGCAGTTGCTCCGATCATCGAGAATAAGGTGACGGAACAAATTCAATTAGTGAAAAAAGAGGATCAACAGAAGGTGGAAACTTTAAAGGCTTTAGTTATCCGAAGTAGATACCAAAGTGAGGAAGCAGGCTAATACCTGCGAAGAGAAAAAGAGGGAAGTGGAAAAGCTTGCGACAACCACTTGCCTAGTAATTACGAGAGTTTCGGAATTAGAAAAGAAACTTGACGAAAAACAGAGCTATGTGCCAATCTGTGCACATAGTTCGGAATTGTTGACGACAGAGGAGCGGTTCGACCCCTTGAAAAAAGGCAGTATACACCCGACGGATTTCATTAATAATTGTGAAAGAGTTTTACCCAGATCATGGACTAATGAGAGAAAAATTAATGCGATTATTGATGTGTTGGCTGGTGATGCTAAGCGTTGGGGCTTAAACCTCAACATTACGAACCTGACTTTTGACGAGTTTAAAAATTTGTTTCTGGCTGAATACTGGTCAGAGCAAAAACAGCAAAGTGTCTGGCGCGAATTTGTCGTATCGAGGCCTTTCGATGCGAATTCGCGCGATTCGATGAAGGAGTTTTGTGAGGGCTGGATCCGCAATTTGGAATATTTGCGTGATCGCCGCACGGAATCGGAAATAGTCTGGGAACTCTACAAGAAGCTTCCAGATGATACAAAACGCTACGTAGGAAGCAATTACAGGACAATCAATGATTTCCTGGAAATAGTGGAGGACGAGGACAATTGGCGCAATAATCGCGACAGTGGTAGAGACCGTGGTATCAATAACGGGTACCACAGCAACCACAACAACGATAACCATGGGAATAATGCATACCGCAACCATGGCAGCAATAACAATATTGGTTCGGACCGTAATAACAATCGGTACAATGCAAATAATAACAGGATTGACGGAAACCAGTATCATACTAACGTGATACTGGCTTCACAGAATAGTAATAACGCCAGAGGGTGTGATCAGCCGCCTCAGCGGCATCCGGGGAGCAGATCTGCTGGGACGAAGCAGGGAAACCATTAGCAGCGCCGGTGAGGGGCCGACCGGGCGTGGAGAAATTTTGGCGGCCCAATAATAGGAGAAAACCCAGGTGTCGTCGTTATGAAAATTCCGTGTGGAATAATCAACGACGGGAGAGTGTGCCAGTGTTAGGAGAAAGGAGTACGCCCACAAGTAGTAGATCAGCTGTGTACACGGCAGTAGGAAGTACATTCACTATCAGTGAGAACAATTTAAGTAGTGTTCCGGAAATCGATTATAAAGTGGCAGCTCTAATACCCACAGCGGAACTGGAGATTGAGTTTAAGAATGATTCGCAAGTGTTGAGAGAAGAGCAGATGTCGGATAAAACGTCCGTCATCGAGGGAGGGGATGCAGAGAGGGATGAGGTCTGGTTAAGGCAGTTCGGTCGCTTATACGACGAACTAAGAGATTATAGGGGCCTGAATGGGAGAAGTATTTATGGGTACCGCAGTGCAGGATTTTCCGCGTCTCGTCCCGCAGGAAGATAGTGTTTATGAAATGCTAGAAAGTTCTGGCCCTAACCGGCAGACTTTACCAGAAACAGTTGATGTTAATGGGGAGCACGAGCAAGATTCGTCGTGTTTCATCCCGCAGGAGTTAGAGGTTGAAGTAGTAACGGAAAGTTCTGGCCCTAACCGGCAGACCTTACCGAAAGTCGTAGTGGTAGAAGTAGCCGACCCATCCGACGCAAACCTCCAGTTTAAACATTGCGAGAGTATTAAGGAGAAAGATTACGAAAATTTTAGTGATAGCCGGACACGATTGGTAGAAAAGCACATAAATTACAGCGTGTATGACGTTAGAGCTGACATTATACGGTCAGACGATAGCAGTGTGGGTTGCGCAGATCTAGAGGATGTAATTGCAGATACTACTGGGCACATTTCTCCAGGTAGATTGGCAGATGAGGTCAATCTGACCAAAGAGGAATCAACGAAGGTGACAATTAGTGAATTGATAGCAAAGCAACACTCACTAGTTGACGAGTACAGGAAACGTTTCGGTATTGGAGGCGAAGCTACAGACTAAGCCTCAGGACAAACGCTTTGAAATTAAAACTGTATGTGAACAGAGGCTGAAAAAGCCGCCAGATAAGCCGGATATAGGATCAAAGCCGGATGGTTTTTTCTGGAATGACCTGGATATAGTTGAGGATTTACTGTGGGACAATAAAGAAACAGTCGAGGACAAGTGTAGACAGATAGTAGTGTCTGTTGATATGCACGACCTACAACTAACCATGTTGATTGACACCGGTGCAGAATTGAGTGCTGTATCTGGAAAAATATTTCAGTTACTGAAAGACAGAATGGCATCGTAGTTATGCCAGTAACAGGAGTGAAAATTATCAGTAATACTGGGAAGGCCAGTAAGCCGGTCACAAAACAGATTTTTTTCCACTCCCAGATATGTGGGGCACTATTTGAACAAGAGTTTGTCGTCGTGCCAGACAGAGAAGAAATAAATACTTTGAGGTTCGCCGATGACATTGTAATTCTGTCAGAGACAGCAAAGGACTTGGAAGCGCAGTTGAACAGAATGGACAGTGTCTTGAATGGAGGATATAAGATGAACATAAACAAAAGCAAAACGTGGATAAAGGAATGTAGTCGAATTAAGTCGTGTGATGCTGAGGGTATTAGATTAGGAAATGAGACACTTAAAGTAGTAAAGGCGTTTTGCTATTTGGGGAGCAAAATAACTGATGATGGTCGAAGTAGAGAGGATATAAAATGTAGACTGGCAATGGGAAGGAAAGCGTTTCTGAAGAATAGAAATTTGTTAACATCGAGTAAAAGTTTTAAGTGTCAGGAAGTCGTTTCTGAAAGTATTTGTATGGAGTGTAGCCATATATGGAAGTGAAACATGGACGAAAAATAGTTTAGATAAGAAGAGAATACAAGCTTTCGAAATGCGGTGCTACAGAAGAATGCTGAAGATTAGATGGGTAGATCACATAACTAATGAGGAGGTACTGAATAGAATTGGAGAGAAGAAAAGTTTGTGGCACAACTTGGCTAGAAGAAGAGATCGGTTGGTAGGACATGTCGTGAGGCATCAAGGGATCACAAATTTAGTATTGGAGGGCAGCGTGAAGGGTAAAAATCGTAGAGGGAGACCAAGAGATGAATACACCAAGCAGATTCAGAAGGATGTAGGTTGCAGTAGGTACTGGGAAAATGAAGAAGCTTGCACAGGATAGAGTAGCATGGAGAGCTGCATCAAAGCAGTCTCTGGACTGAAGATCACAACAACAACATACATAATTATGGACTAAAATGTCTGTTTTGTGTCGCTGGTACAAGCAAACGATTATCTATATTTACGTTTCACGGCATTTTTGACATGTAGAACGCAATTATTTATAGAGCAGTGGCCTTGATAGAGTCCGTGTAAGTCGTTAGTAGAAAAGCAAAACGACGACACAATGTTAGAAGCGGAAGTAGGATTCGACCGGACATACTCGTCCTAGTAACGGAGGAGTTGAGGCCTGAAGATCAACAGGAATGTCGGAACTTCGTCAGCACAGATGTGTCTTGTTTTGACAAGCAGCTGTAGGTGAGACATGACGGGGTTAGCGCCAGAGATACAGTAATGAAAGGAACTGTATCACAATAGCGTGCCCGCAAAGATGCAAAACGGCCTTTAGAGTCACCAGTCGAGGCGGACAAAACTGCTATTTTTTGCCCATTCTCTCAACTCTGTCCTTTTTGGTTTGCTCAAATAACACAAAATACGCAGTTTAATCAAACACGTGGGTACTTTCACGAATTAAGATGACACCTACACATACCGGATGTAAAATTATCTGCAGATTTACATAAAACCTATAAAATCATATTTAAACAGTTGTTATGGTACAGCATATCCAAAGGATCATATAAACACTTTTCCTTGCTCTATGTCTCAATAAGTACGCTTATAGTTTCCATTACTAAAATAAGAAGTTATCATTAGGTACACAGCTTTCCTCACCGGCATAAAAGAAATTTCATTTGTTTTATTACTGTATTTAAAAGACATTACTCACTGAATAATGTGTAGGGTATTATATGCAATAGCCAAGCTGCTCCATTAATTCTCGTCTGGTAACCACAAGTGAAACCAGAAACTTGCAGACAGCCCTCTCGAAATGCTGCGTTCTGTTTATGCGCCCATAAAATTATTCTAGCGCGCATGCGTGAATACAAGGGGACTAGAACGCTTCGTATGTTTCTAAAGCGAACTAACAGTCTGCTAAAATCGGAGCTTCACCCGTTCTGCCACTAGGTGATAGGCCGTCTACATCTGACACGTACACGATAGGTGCGTCGTGTAATACCGGCTTAATGGTTCGCACATTCTTATGCTTCACTCGACTTTCTAATAAACCAATATTTTTGTAAATGAAATTACTTTTGCTTAAAAAGTGAGCGTGTTGAAGATTCTTATTGTTTGTGGGTCAGATGTAGCAACAATTTTGGAATTGTTTTCTTCTGTACTGCGAAACGGTTTTATTGCTTTTGACGCTTTGTTGTACCGTCTGTTCGGTTTTTCTTAAACTACGTCATTTGGTATGTTAAATAATGTAGGTATTGCATTCCATACATGTGTCTTACGTTAAACGGTCACTGATTTTAGGGAAGTGCAGTGAAGAAAACTTCACGTTGTAGAGTAGAAATACGACATATTTTTGCAAAATGTCAGGTGTTCTACAGTTTACTTGCCATGTTTTGGTTCTCAAAAGAAAACAAATTTCTTCATTACATATATGCAGGTTATGAAGGAGTCGTAAATAAACTGGTCTGTAGTGTACCATTTCTTATCTTCCAGTGTCCATCGGAATTGGAACTATCGCGTGGATAATGTTTTGGGGAAACCAAACCAGAGACTGCATTGCATTGGCTGACCACTTAGAAAACGCAACAAGTCTAATTACGAGATTGTTTACATTACGCTTGTCCGCCCTCCTTTGGTGTACTGATGTGTGGGATGGGATATGCATCGATAGGACTGACGGAGGAAATCGAAAATGTTCAAAGAAGGAAGCTCGTTTTGAATTATCGCGAAACAGTACCATATGACAAGCAAGTTGGGGTGGCAATCATTAAAATAAAGGTGTTTCTCGTTGCGACCAGTACTTTCTCATGAAATTTCGATCACCAACTTTTTCACCAGAGTGTGAAAATATTTTCCTGGAGGCAACCTTCATAGGAAGGAATGATTATCATAATACAGCAGTTGAAATCAAAGCCTGAACGGAAAGATTTAAGAGTTTGTTTTCCCGCGCGCGGTTCGAGAGTGAAAAGGTAGAGTAACAGCTTGAAGGTGGTTCGACGAATCCGCTGCCAGTCACCTAATCATGTAGAAAGAAAGACAAGTGTTGTACAGTGTTTTAGTTTTTAGTTATTGCCGGTTTTTGTGCTACTACATACCACTCAGTATGGTAAAAGCAATATTACAATCAATATAAACAATACTATTTGCACTCATTATATTTTGAAGGGCAACTTGCTGTCCGAGCGAAGCACTGCTGTCGCACTGTATAAACGAGCAGGAGTGATGTGATTGTGTGTTTTAGAGTATGGTACATCGTTTGTAGTAGCAAAGAGCTTGCGATAGATGTGTTTCACAGTAGGGAGGACGAATAAGCGCTCACAGCTCCGAAGATATACATGTTAGAGTCCATTTTTACTGAACATTCTTTTCTTTGTTTTGGCCCCTACTACTAGCTTTGAAAGTACGGAATATTTGTTTTAGCAATCAGTAAACAGACAAGTCACGAAGCGAGAAAACGGAAGCCTGAAGCAGGATGAGGTGCAAAGGATCGATGCTTCGTGCAGGGACTGGCCGGCGACCTCCAACAAACACAAATGAATGTACTGTCCGATAATAAGCGGAAAATGCCGCTATCTGTATCTTTTAGTACACGACTGCCAAACAATCACCGGAAACATTCACATATATTAAATGATTTCACTACATGAAATGAGAAATTTGAAGTAGAGCTGATGGTAGGAGAAGCTTACGTGAGACAGATTCATTGGATGATTCCTCTGGAACTGCAGTCCACATACGACGGAGCTAACTAACAAAGTCATCGTTCGTCTGATGTACACTCCTGGAAATTGAAATAAGAACACCGTGAATTCATTGTCCCAGGAAGGGGAAACTTTATTGACACATTCCTGGGGTCAGATACATCACATGATCACACAGACAGAACCACAGGCACATAGACACAGGCAACAGAGCATGCACAATGTCGGCACTAGTACAGTGTATATCCACCTTTCGCAGCAATGCAGGCTGCTATTCTCCCATGGAGACGATCGTAGAGATGCTGGATGTAGTCCTGTGGAACGGCTTGCCATGCCATTTCCACCTGGCGCCTCAGTTGGACCAGCGTTCGTGCTGGACGTGCAGACCGCGTGAGACGACGCTTCATCCAGTCCCAAACATGCTCAATGGGGGACAGATCCGGAGATCTTGCTGGCCAGGGTAGTTGACTTACACCTTCTAGAGCACGTTGGGTGGCACGGGATACATGCGGACGTGCATTGTCCTGTTGGAACAGCAAGTTCCCTTGCCGGTCTAGGAATGGTAGAACGATGGGTTCGATGACGGTTTGGATGTACCGTGCACTATTCAGTGTCCCCTCGACGATCACCAGTGGTGTACGGCCAGTGTAGGAGATCGCTCCCCACACCATGATGCCAGGTGTTGGCCCTGTGTGCCTCGGTCGTATGCAGTCCTGATTGTGGCGCTCACCTGCACGGCGCCAAACACGCATACGACCATCATTGGCACCAAGGCAGAAGCGACTCTCATCGCTGAAGACGACACGTCTCCATTCGTCCCTCCATTCACGCCTGTCGCGACACCACTGGAGGCGGGCTGCACGATGTTGGGGCGTGAGCGGAAGACGGCCTAACGGTGTGCGGGACCGTAGCCCAGCTTCATGGAGACGGTTGCGAATGGTCCTCGCCGATACCCCAGGAGCGACAGTGTCCCTAATTTGCTGGGATGTGGCGGTGCGGTCCCCTACGGCACTGTGTAAGATCCTACGGTCTTGGCGTGCATCCGTGCGTCGCTGCGGTCCGGTCCCAGGTCGACGGGCACGTGCACCTTCGCCGACCACTGGCGACAACATCGGTGTACTGTGGAGACCTCACGCCCCACGTGTTGAGCAATTCGGCGGTACGTCCACCCGGCCTCCCGCATGCCCACTATACGCCCTCGCTCAAAGTCCGTCAACTGCACATACGGTTCACGTCCACGCTGTCGCGGCATGCTACCAGTGTTAAAGACTGCGATGGAGCTCCGTATGCCACGGCAAACTGGCTGACACTGACGGCGGCGGTGCACAAATGCTGCGCAGCTAGCGCCATTCGACGGCCAACACCGCGGTTCCTGGTGTGTCCGCTGTGCCGTGCGTGTGATCATTGCTTGTACAGCCCTCTCGCAGTGTCCGGAGCAAGTATGGTGGGTCTGACACACCGGTGTCAATGTGTTCTTTTTTCCATTTCCATGAGTGTATTTGAGTTACGCCTCTGTCCGGAACTTTTACCGGGGTAAGACTGGTAGATGAAATAGAGAAGATCTGAAGGATACCAAAGAGTATCGTCATGTATTTATTTAGTGAACGCGAGTCACGCATACTTCATTAGTAGACGCTACAAGAGGAACATTGTCCATCATATTGTGGTTTATTGTTAAAATTGCAACATCGTACATTGCTAGAAGAAGAAACTAACCCAGTGCTTTTCCTACACATTTTTCGTGAAAACACTTGAAATTAAAATTAGGAAGACTGACGCCCTCCATTTGCCATTCGCGAAAGAACAAGAAAAGAGGTCAAGTGACAGAAGCAACACGTCGTAATCTGGCTTTCGGAAAGTGCATGTAGTCGTTGTTGATCGTATGCTTATTTAGACGCCCTTTTGTTTCCTTTTGTGGTAGCCTATATACGACAACAAGTGTCTGGCTCAGTTGTTAGATCGGTTACTGCTGCTACAGTGGCAGGTTATCAAGTTTTCAGTGATGACGAACGTGGTGTGACAGTCGGCGCACGAGCAATGGCACACAGCATCTCCGAGGTAGCGATGAAGTGGGGATTTTCCCGTACGACCATTTCACTAATGTACCGTGAATATGAGGAATCCTGTAAAACATCAAATCTCCGACATCCCTGCGGGCGGAAAATGATCCTTCAAGAACGGTACCAACGCTGGCTGAAGGGAATCGTTCAACGTGACGGAAGTGCAACCCTTCTGCAAAGTGCTGCAGATTTCAATGTTGGGCCATTAGCGAGTGCAAACCATTCAACTAAATGTCATCTATATGGGCTTCCGGACCCGAAGGCCCACTCGTGTAGCCTTGATGACTACATGACACGAAGCCTTACGCCTTGCCTGCGAGGGGCACCTTCATTGGACTGTTGATGACTGGAAACACGTTGCAAGGTCGGACGAGTCTCGTTTCAAATTGTATCGAGTGGATGGACGTGTACGGGTATGGAGACAGCCTCATGAATCCATGGACCCTGCATGTCAGTAGGGTACTGATCAAGCTGGTGGAGGATCTGTAATGGTGTGGGGCGTGTGCAGTTCTAGTGACACGTCTAGTTACGACTCTAACGGGTGACACGTACGTAAGCATCCTCTGTGATCACCTACATCCATTCATGTCCATTGTACGCTCCAACGGACTTGGGCAATTCCAGCAGGACAATGCGACACCGCACACCTCCAGAATTGCTACAGAGTAGCTCCAGGAACAGTCTTATGAGTTTAAACACTTCCACCGGCCACCAAACTATCCAGACATGAACATTATTGAGCAAATCTGGGATGATTACAACGTGCTGTTCAGAGGAGATCTCTACCCTCTCGTACTCTTACGGATTTATGGATAGCTGTGCAGGATTCATGGAGTCAGTTTCCTTCAGCACTATTTCAGACATTAGTCGACTCCATGCCGCAACGTGCTGCAGCACTCCTGCGTGCACGTGGGGGTCCTACACGATATCGGACAGGTGTACGAGTTTCTTTGGCTCCTCAGTGTAGTTTCACACTCAATAGGGCAGTGAGCTGGAACACCACAACGTAGTAGTCGTATTACCGTTCATACCATGAAAGACACGTCTTGCAGCAGGGGGGGCAGCGTAACCTGCACGAAATGCAGATATGCCCCGCCTGTGAGGCGTTGTGGAATTTCTACTGGTCCAGCGGATATGATACGCGAATTGGAATATATATTTTGAATGATAATGCCGTCATTTGATTTTAATATTTATTTTATTTTTATATTGCTCAGGTTTTGGCGTTAGATCACTTCCAAGTACAAAAACTGGAATAAAAAATATAAGTACAAATTACAAAGGCAAGAAACAGTGCAAGCTTGAAAAATATTGTGTACGTATCATGATTCCTTACCTTATTTAAATGTCAAAAAAATCAGACTACAACACCTTATTAGAAAAGATTATGTGGCCATGTAGTCCAGATCTGTCATTAGGAAAAGTAAGATCATATGTAAAACGCCTTAGTAAGTTGCAGACTTTCATTTCTGAACCCTATGGCACAGCTGGTATATGAAACTGCTAACCATTAAACAGATATGCGCCACACTGTTGTGTCTGAACACCAACTGGGACGGACATAGATCAAACAATCTTCCAAAGATTACCTGCGAGACATCACAGTCTGCATAACTCAGTCTGGGAATACGGTAGTTGAAATGTTTGTCTTACATGATAAATACATTATTTTAGCATAGATTTGTAATAACAGTGTCTATAATATATGACCTGGAGGCCCACTATTAAAGTTCACGTGTAAACATCGTGACGTGTCTTATCGTAATATATTTGTAAAAAACAAAGGGTTTCTACCTTGCAATGCAGTTATGTAAACCATATAAGCCAGTAGTAATATGTATCGTTACAAATAGCAACAGCAGTACGCAGATGCTTCCAAAAGTCTCTCACACCAACACAATCATCCAAGAAAGCCACAATGCAATGGTGGCGGAATTTCGGGGAGGGGGAAGGAATATGGATGCAGCTGAGGAGCCAACAGATCATCAGACTTGATAGGGTTGGCAGTCATGAGGGTGGCCAATGCAATGGGTTTTGGTTATGTTTCCAGTTGTTGTGGCGGTGTGTACCTTTTAGTGTAAAACGTATGAAATGTAGCAGCAAGAAGAACAGTATTATTTGAAATAAATAAATAATCTCTGATAATTCTTGTTTTTGTCCTGCTGAGCCCGACTATAATGTATTATTTTGCCGTACCTTAGCACTACAAATAAATATTGAAATGCTGTTTCACTAATTTAGTAAGAAAGGTCATATTAGTAGGAAAATGTACTCGTATGCACCAAATAATTATTATATCACATCGCAATCTCTTCTAATAACAACACTGATGTCGTTATTTAATGTCACTGTTAAATTACTCTGAGAAAACTTAATCTTACGCATCAGCCACAAAAATTATTTCTCTGACGTAAACTCTAAGATTGTTCTACTGAATGTTATATTCAGTGTTAAAATAGAAAAATAATAAATTCCTGTGGGTTCTTGTCCTCGGAGTTCAAATATCGCAATATCGATCGAAAGAATTAATGTCTGATTATTTCAGCAGTTTCAAATTGCCGCTCCATATGTTCACGCAATGGCGACAGACAAAGCATAGTCTGGACTGGGTATTCTTTCCTGTTTGCTGCGGACATAAAACTTAAAACATTCATTGCAGGTTGTCTAGTTACAAATAGAAGTCCGAACACTAGAATTCCATTTAGTAAATTTTATGTTATATATTTCTTTTGATCACTTATGACTACCTTTTACAAAATTTAAAGGAACAGACCTCAGCTTATCTTCATTCTCAGCCGCTTCATACTTCATCGAGAACATGTAGAAGAAAGAAAATTTTCACAGACAATACAACGCCAATACGTTATTTTACTGGTATTATCTTTTGTTATATGATTACACTTTGTAGAAAATTGGTTATAAAAATAATAAAACATATTGTTGTCAGAAATTAATAACACTTCAGAATATAATAATAAGTCACCATATAATATAAGTCTTTTCTCAGTTTTCACATATATGCTTAAAAGTCATTTCTGGAAAAATATTTGTCACCTCATAAATCTCGAGCACGGTCGCATACACTAGTGACACAAAATATTGGTGTTGACATTACACAAAGAAGGGGGGGGGGGTGAGGAATAGAGGGGGAATGGGTAGTCCGAGGAACCAAACGGTGGGGAGGGAAACCTAAATTCATAAGGTTGAAACATGTATGTATTCATTAACAGCGATGGCAAGGCATGACAGAATCTCTGACCAGAGAGTTATTTATCGTTGCTAGTCTGCGCTTGACCGCGCGAGAGAGCAGTTCGGGAGTTGCACTCTGTCTGCAGTAGTAGTCAGTCAGTAGTTGTGTGTGAGGAGTCGGCGGGCGTCGACATGGGTCTCTGGTCACGGTTCAGGACGAGGTATATTGTTATCGAAGGTAATGAAGCAGCAGTGCGCTCAGCTAATAACATATGTTAATTGTAATTAATTTGTTCAAGAATTGCCCCAATAATAATTTTCTTTTAAAGTAACTGTTTTAAACAAAAAGATTCATTTCAAGTTAAATAATATTTCCCATGCATTCCCTCCAAGAATCAAAATTAAACATGGGCCAGCGTTGCACGGAGCTGTGCCGAAAAAGAAGAGCAGATAGTGATACAGTTTTACTGAGGTAAGAATTTCGGTTTCTCTATTCAGGTTTAATTACTGCACAGGGCCGAAGGTCAGCGCAGCTGCCCTTATAAAATTTATCAGGTTCATTTTAGCGTTAAGTTTGTGGGGACTTAACGTTTATTGCATATTTTTATTATCATTGACTTTTATTACTGTGGGGAGTTTACATTTGGGCCATTATTATTCTTTAATTTTGCAAGGAGGCTACGCTTGGCTCATTTATTATTATGCAGTTTTGTGGGAAGGTAACATTTCACGTAACATTTCATATTCTTGCTGGGAGGTTATTGACTTTTAAAATTTTGCGGGGAGGTTACACTTGGCGACATCCAGACCAGGATCGTATTTCTTTGAGAATCTTTTGAGAAGTAGTCAGATATCTGCTCTTATTTACTTAAATATAATTAGCATTTGGCGCAACGCTTTTACTAATATTGTGACTTTCTCTAACAGAACATCGGCAATTCGTTGCTCTTTGTTGTATTTGTATTTGTTGGATTTTGCATTGTATTTGTCTCATTTGTGAATAATTGTGACTAGTGTAAAAATGCCGCGAAAGACTGTTAATAGTGCATCGCGAGGTATAATGAGTGAAATGGCCGACTTAAACAACTTGGCCGATAGTACTTGCGACGCGCAGTGTAATGATGACAATCCTCCGTTTGCTGACAATCAATACGTACCGACCACTAATAATGATTTTGATCTTAGTGATGAACAGACAAATTCAATTGTGTCGTCTGTTAATTTGACGACAATTGATGACGCGGGGCGTTCTGTTGCAATGAGCGCTGCCCAGCTTAATATAACCGGTTTCCAAAATTCGCGTGACGAACAGACAAATTTTTTTAATGAAAACGAACAGTGTAATCAGAATGCGTCGGATTTATTTAATTCCGAGATAGTGTCTAACAGTACACATCCGATAAGCAAACCTTTTTGTGAATCACTGAATAACCAAATGGTTACAGAAAACGTGACAATTGCAGGTACGCCATCAAACAGTACTGAGAATAGAGTAGGTAATATTGGCTTGGATCAAATCATGGCAGTATTGCTACAATATAGTGAAAAATTCAAACAACTTGATGAAATTAATAAAAAACAAGACAACCTTAAAGAAGATTTCAATCAACAGAATCAGAAACAAGACGACAATCACAAACAACTTAAAGAAGATCTCAAACAACAGCTTAATGAAAATAACGAAAATCTCAAACAACAACTTAATGAAAAATTAGACAACAATTCCAGACAGCTTAGTGAACAGATTAGAGCCGTTGCCGCGCAGTGTCATGATACTAGGGAACAATTACGCGAGGAAATTGAGGCTTGTGCTAGGAAAAGTAGCGAAGAAATTAGATCTGTTGCTCAAGAATTAAGAGATATGCAAACAACTGCAACAGAATCACTTAGAGTAGAAATTAATGCAGTCGGTAAACAATGCTCTGAAAAAGCAACACAATTACGCGACGAGTTTAAAGTAATGACAGCAGAATTTTCGACGCGTTTCCGTAAATTTATACAGGAACAAAATAAAGTAAAACGACAAGTCATGGAAACAATCACTGCACAGAGACAGGAAGACAAACGTAAATTGTTCGCGAAAGCAAAAACATACGTAGACAACAATATTGCTACAGTATCCGACGAAATTAATACCATTAAACAGTTGAACACAGAATTACGTGATGAAATTTCTGATCTTAAATCAAAAACATATACGCACACAGTAGATATTCAAACAGTGACCGACACACTCGAACTATTAGAACTAACACAGGATTCCGATGACATCAAAGCTGACGTTAAAAAACTGAACGAAACCACACGTAAAATGCAAAAACAGATTAATGCCTCTGACACTAAAACCGATGATCAGGTAAAAATACTGACTGAAAAATATGATGAATTGGCCAGTCGTATTGACGTTATAGAAAATAATAATGACAGCAAATCAGACGATACTGCACCGATCTTGTTTAACCAAACACCTGAATTCCAAAATTTACAGCAGACAATCAATGAGATCGATTCGTCTAATAACACATTACGTAGAAAATTGTCAAGTTTACAGCAAGAGGTAACAGAGATAAAAAATACTTCTGTGAATAACGCGTCACAGCATGCGGCACATTCTGAACGTTTGTCGCACTCTCACAGCCAGTGTAACTTAAGCAATTTACAGAGACCACGCGACTTAAAATCTGAAAAGCTACGCAACTTGAAATCCGAAATGACACAGACAAACAGATTCTCACACAAACCTGAACTTCTTCTCAAATTCAGTGACGATAACGTAGATTACGAGCAATTTTTATCTCTAAGGAAATCTAAGGAATTTAAAAATGACAGAGCTCAGGTACACGCATTGAACTGGATACGACAATTTGTTTTTGTATTTTCAATAGCATTACGTGTAATGCAGAAATTTGAATTAGCATGGATACAACAATTTGCTTCTGAATTTTTACCGCCATTGCCTGTAACACAAAAGCTGAAATTTATTTGCAGCGCATAGTTGACCTCAGGGGATTCATTACGCTTTAATGAATATGTGCCGTAGCGTGCATAGGGCCCCGAGCTGTAGTAGTGCTGTTTCATCTTTAGTTTTATGCACTGCTGCCTTCTCTTCTACTATCCTTTGTATCTATCAAAACAACTCTTCAACTATTGCTCTACCTAGGATTAAGAAATAAGTCAAGAAAACACGATAAGACAAGTATTTACCGAAAGTGACAGTTCTTTTTAGACACTCCTGAAATGACAACTATCGCCGTAATTATAATAACAGATACAATCGTAATCATCAGTACGTACAAAATTATCAGCAACAGGAACCACATTTTGGTAACAATAGACGTTTTTCACCACAACAGCATGAAAGTCAGCCGGTTAGCATACCTAACCAACAATGCAGTCTACAAGGTCAACCAAACTTTAATGTTTCGCCGCGTGCACGTATAGTCCCAGCTACAACAAATAGTAACGCACGGCAGCAATGAAACAACTACATACAGAAAAAATAATATTTCAATTCCTATCGCAATGCACCGTATAGAAATGGCTATCACGACAGACGTAAAATTAATGAGCACAATTTTCAGCGTACTTTTAATAACAGTCGGTCTTATCAGCAGCAAGAATATCAGCAACAATATATAATCATGAATGAACCAGACAGTAGGTATCATCCAGAGCGTAATGCGTCTGGAAGAAATAACAGAACAGTACAAATAGTGGAAATGCCACAGCATCCTCCCGAAAATAATAACACGCCAGATAGAATTTGATTAAATACAGTACAGGTTGCATATTCCAGTAACGCAAGCAATACTTTTGACACGCAGAATCTTGTTCACGAAAATGTTATTTGAAACATGCTTTGTTGAATGCACCACTTTTATCGCACCCAGATATTACCAAAAATTTTTCCGTTGCCACCGACGGTTCTAACACCGCTTTAGGCGTACATATTTTTCAGGAAATTGAAGAAGATGGCTCAACAGTAATTAAAAACATCGCATTTGCGAGTCGCATTTTTGTCACCTGCTGAACGAAATTATTCTGTTACAGAACTGGAATCATTATGTGTTGTTTGGGCTTTTACGAAATTTCGGCATTTTCTTTATGGAAGACACGCCACCGTCTACACAGACCACAGAGCTATACAATTTTTACTTTCGGCTAAATTTACACACGACAGATTAAGTAAGTGGAAACTTTATTTGCAGGAATTTAATTTTACAATAGTTCACACAAAATGTGTAGCAGACGCACTATCCCGTTCTCTCGGCAACAATCAGCAAGATATCGCAACCAAATTCTGCAAAGCAAATTCCAGCGTCATGTACATTCAACAAGTTGCGTTTGAAAACTTCATTTCGTCGTCATTACCAGACATAGCACAAGAGCAGGGTAAAGACAACGTGTGGAAAGAGATTAAACACCTTTGGCAAGATAGGAATAATGTTACGATTAGAAACCATTACACTCTACGCAATGACATTCTGTTTCGCCGCTCTCATCCTGACAACAACTATTGGTTATTATGCATTCCTGATGAACTTATTAACAAATTTATCTGGTATACTCATTTAAGTTACGCACATTACGGAGCTAGAAAATGTTTTCTTATACTGAGACAGAACTGTTATTTTACGAACATGGAGAAACGTATTCGACGAGTTTTAGCGTCATGTAAAATTTGCCAGAAAGCTAAGTCAGACACAACTTCACATATTCCTCCATTATATCCCATTGTACCTGTTAAATTAAGACATATGGGCGCTGTAGACATTTTTGGTCCGATTCCTAGAACTAATAGAGGTTTTTGTTACTTCTTTGTCGCTGTTGAACTCACTTCGAAATTTGTAACCTTCACTCCGTTACGCAAAGCTACTGCTAAAACTGTTGCCACAATTTCGATCTGCTATATGGACACCTATGTTACGAGCTAGAAACATTTCTCCGATATACATATCCAGGTACCACGCTTCTTCGAACCCTTGTGAACGATTAATGAAAGAAATTGGTAAACTGTGTAGAATATACTGCCATAAAAGACATATTGATTGGGACACACACATACACTCATTCCAGGATGTAATTAATTTCATACCAAATGAATCTACTATGCTATCTCCGTCTGTAATACTGAAAAATGTTGAACCACCTAACAAAATTAAAGAATTTGTAACCTTTCCTACATCGCGTCGACTACGACACCATGAAATAATTGACATTGCGCTGAACAACATCAAACGTGCCGCAGAGCGCCGGAGAAGACAGCAAAAACAGGTTTGTATACGCCGTGACTTTCACGTTGGACAGAAGATATTAGTACGTACACACTATTTATCCAACAAAATAAAAGGTAGGTTCAGTAAATTTGAACTTCTATACGCAGGTCCATATCGGATTCGCAGCATTCCTCATCCCAATGCTGTAAACGTCGAAACTTTGAGAACCAGAATATCCAAAGGAAACCACCACATCTCCAACATCAAACCCTTTATTGAATGAACATACTTTATGATTTGTCACACAGTAATGCCATTTCCTAATTTTTTTATGACCACTTATGCAATTATATTCACATGAACACTTACTGATGATTATCGTATTTTTTCTTGGCAAGGTAAGGTTAGCAGGTCGCTTTTCTTGTCGTTACAGATCAGACCGTGCCTATTTTTTCAGACGAACTTACACATTTTATGACCACTTATGTAATTATATTTATGTGACTACTTACTGACGATTGACGTATTTTCTTTTTGCCAAGAGCCCGGCAAGGTAAGGTTAGCAGGTCGCTCTTCTTGTCGTTACACATCAGACCGTGCGCATTTTCCATTTTTTTCTGTATGTATGATAGTTTTCCTGTTTTGTTGTATGTACTTTGAAATATTTAAGATATAGCAAACACCATATGACTTTGACATTTTTGCCTTAAGATATCTCAATATCGTGACTATTTTTACATTATTTGCTGCTGCATTATGATATTCTGTGTACATTTTTGCACCTGTACACTGTCTATGTTTTGTACACATTTCGTTTTCTGTCATGCTATGCTGTATGCTCAATTATATCACTATAAACCAGTTTTTATCTAATGGGTATATGAATTAAATGCAAGACATTAATCTTTGTTCATCATTTTCAGAAAGAAATAACCTGTAAAGGAAATAAATTAAACAGAAATGGGAATTTCACCTACGGAATAAACGAAAGAAGATGCAAAAACCTTATGAGGAAGAGTAAATGGATCAGAATTAACAAGCATTAACAAGAATACACTATACATATCGTAGAATAGCAGTCTTAACTAATTTTTTCTTTCAGAATACGAGGTGATTGATGCAGGCTGTCAGACAGAACTACACATCTTAGTTTTAGTGATGAAATATGCTAGAGATAAGGAATAGTTGTATAATGAGTAATGAAGTGATTTTTTTTTGCAGATGATAATGAATGCTGATGAATAATGATGAAGAATATGCTATTATGGATAATGAAGTTTTTCTTTACAGGTGATGATGATAATGGAGTTAAGATAATATAGATAATGAAGTGATGGATAATGAAGTTTTTTCTTTACAGATGAGGATGATGTTGAAGTTATATATTTATGTTATGTAGTTATTTAAGTATTTGTTGCAGTTCGTTTTGACAGTATGTGTTGTATTGCATAGTATGATGACTGAAGGTTTTGGAAAGGACAGCTAGGAAACACATTTTATACACATTTCACTACCTGTTAATTCGAAGTTCACTACTTTTCAGCATAATATGCGTTTCTTCTTTCAGCTCAATAATCCATATTGTATTTTTTGCAGGAGAAGCTTTTCATGATACTTACTAAACCTGTTACTTATTAAACGTGTTCTAGTACTTGCATTTTTTTTTTACCCAGTTGTGTCTATCATTTATAAATATGATCACATATACTGCCTTTGTTCATAACCTTGCTACAGCTGACTCATGACGAATGACGTTACACATCTTCATTTGCAGCAATAACTCAAAAGCAAACAAAGTAATTACCAGTCCCTAATAATGCTACCAATTTAAAAGAGTTATGTAATACTGAATGATGTTTTCCAACCACAGACTTTGAGTAATAGTTACAGTATCAAAATAATGCTTTGTAACTGGGAAATGAATGCTACTGATTACTGCATTGAGATGACCAATGAATAATTATGACCATTATTCTGTAATAATATGTTATTGACTACCTCCTGTTTTAAGCTTTGTAACTGGAAATGAATGATACTGATTACTGTATTAAGATGACCAATGATTAATTATGAACATTATGTGTAATACTATGTTATTGACTACGTCCTGTTTTATGTAATGACTTCTGACGATTTGCAATTAGGGAATGAGTGCCAATGTTCTCTGTAATACGCCACATGAATATAATTATGTAATGACTACTGATGATTTATAATTAGGTAATGAGTGACAATGTTCTCTGTAAAACACCACATGAATATAATTATGTAATGACTTCTGATGATTTGCAATTAGGGAATGAATGCCAATGTTCTCTGTAAATGATTAGTGATGGTCTGCAATTAGGCCATGAGCGCCAATACTCTCTGTAAAACGACGCATGAACATTATTTTGTAATACTAGATACATGGTACAGAAGTGTTCAATAACTGGACAATGAGTGCCACCAATTACTAGTGTAATTGTCAATGAAGACTAGTATGTGACTTAGTGTCCTTCACCTTCTGACCTAATTACCAGAAATTACTGCAATATCCGTTTGTCCTGTCTATCCTCATGCTCATGGAGCACTATATTTGGTTTTTGCACTAATTCCTGTGTGCTTTACAAGGACGTGGTGTTGACACGACATGCTGTCCTCCACCTTGAGCGATGGAGATGTTATTATGGTCCCACTGTTTGGTGTACCTAATGTACTGCCAAAATGATAACATGGAACATTACTACGACATTTCAGTGTCTCGGCTACACTGATTAATACTTCAAGGAAAAGAACTTCAGATTATCTCACTTGGTGTTGTGCTTCTGTAGAAAGATATGGACTTTCAGTGCAGCTACGTGCAACCTAAAGTGCTACAACCATGATGCAATCCTTCCCTTTCCTATCCTAATTCTTGTAACATAGTGAAAATCATTTTTTTGCTAATATGATTTGTATTCATGACCAATACATTTTTTGATTTGCTGATATATTCTGAATTATAGTGCGTGTGCACTTTTGTCATTTTTCTAACTTGATTTCTACTCATTGTATGTACATTTTTTTGATTTGCTGATATGTTCAATACATGTGCACTTATGTCATTTGTCAATGAGATTTGTACTCATTATGTCTATTTGTTGTGAAAACTTTGAAGAATTTTTCAGTGCATGTGCACTTCTGCCATCTGTTAATATGTTTTGTACTGAACTTCAGTGCCTGTGCACTTTTATCATTTCTCAATATGATTTGTACTCGTTGCCTATACATTTGAGATTTCCTGATATGTTCACTACTTCAATGAGTGTGCACTTTTGTCATTTATCAATATGATTTGTATATACATTTTTTGTGATTTGCTGATATGTTCTGTACTCATTGTATATATATTTTGTCATTGTCTGTTCCCGGTGCATGTGCACTATATTTACTTCATGTTCTACATTTGTATATTCTCTGTTTGTAAAGTTAGTCAGTTAAAAAAAAATTGTTGCTCATGGCAAGTGTTCCCCGTCTTTAGGTTCACCCTGTATATTGCTGCAATGGCCACATGTAGGACTCGGATTCGACTACAACTGCTATATGTTGACTGAAGAGTACTATTGTCGGAAAAAGAATCACCCGTTTTTCTCTATTCGCCTAACCAAATGTTTGCTCGTCTCGGATTCGACTGAATCTGTTACATGTTAACTGAGGAGCCTTACTGCTGGAAGCCGTTTTGCATTGCTGAAAGCTGTTGTGTTGGCAGAAGAACATACACCGTGTTACTTGTGGAGGCCGAAATGCACGCGTTTTAACTCACGCAGGCTGGCGTGAGGAGGGAAGAACTATACTGACGTGAGGTCTGCAACATGACAAGGAATTAGAATTCAGAAAGGGGACGTAATTAGTTTGATATTTAACTTTAATCCATTAATGATGATCGTCGCTCTTGACGGTACATGATTCACAATATTCTCTGTTCAGAATTCATTGTAGTTACTGATTATGGCGCCTTGCTAGGTCGTAGGAAATGATGTAGCTGAAGGTTATGCTAAAATGTCGTCTCTGAAAATCAGAGCGTACGTAGACACTGAACCATCGCTAGCAAAGTCGGCTGTACAACTGGGGCGAGTGCTAGGGAGTATCTCTAGACTAGACATCTCTAGACTGGCGCCGCTCGGTCTGCAATCACTGATAGTGACGACACGCGGATCCGACGTATACTAACGGACCGCGGCCGATTTAAAGGCTACCACCCAGCAAGTGTGGTGTCTGGCTGTGACACCACATTCCTCCCCCGCAAATCGGATGACGGTTGTGGTATAAGGCCTCCACTCGCCGTGGGGAGGACCCCATGTTGACGTATGCGACGATGTGGGGAGCCTAACAACAGGCGAGGCTGTGCCACCCGCACTCAGCCATTCGGACCGCGGGGAGCTAGGGAACGCCTGAAAACCTACTCCAGGGTGCACGCCAACATGCGGTGTATGCGCCCGTAGACAGACAGGAGGGGCCCAAGGGTCGACCTCCATCGGGCCGGGGCACCCGACGGGCGAAGACGACATACGGTCCGGAGCGGGCGAGAGTTCCATGTCGGAGGAGAACTGGTCACGGGAAGCGATCGGCGGCGCGTGACCCAGGGAGGCGCTAGGCGGTTGCAGCGACGCGTCCACAGCAGGCGTCGCCGGCGGGAGAACAGGCGGCGGCGGCGGTGGCGGCGGCGCGTCGCCATGGAGCAAAATGGAAGGCAGCGTCGGTAACACCTTGGGCAGAGGCGAGCCAGTAGAAGGGTCCCCGGGGCGCTGACCAGACGGCACCGTCGCTGAAAGCAGACGGCGAGCGGCAGATCCCGTGCGACGACACAGGCGCAGCTGATTGAGATGCCGGCGCACCTCACCAGAGGCCCCCAAAACCAGATCCATAGCGCGTCCGAGGCAGCGAAGAATGCGCCCTTCGAGCCAACGCCGTGAACCTCGATAGTGGCGGTAGTAGACTATGTCGCCTGGGGCAAAAGCAGGTGTCTGCCACTGTACAGGAACCTGATGCGGCAGATATAGCAAAGACATCAAGGTTCGATGATGGCGACTGTGGAGCAACTCAGCCGGCGAGCGACCATCGCGTGGCTGAGAGCGATACGAGGACAAAAAGAGCAATAACGCGTCCTCCCGAAAGTGCGACTTTTTCAACTTCAAAGTCAAACTTGAAAAACCTGACAAATCGTTCAGCGGCACCGTTTGACTGTGGCGAAAACGGCGCGGACGTCAGATGTTGAATACCATGGGCCTTGCAGAATGACTGAAATTCTGTGGACATGAATTGTGGGCCATTGTCGGGAACAATCGTCTGTGGAAGACCATCAATGCAAAAGATAGCAGACAACGCTTGTATGGTGGCAGATAATGTCGTGGATGATATCCGGACAACAAAAGGAAAATTACTGAATGAATCTATCACAACCAACCATCGAGCATTCCAGAATAGAGCAGCAAAATCGATGTGTAAGCGTTGCCAAGGGAAAGTGGCTTTTGGCCATGCAAAGAATTGCTGCGGTGGTGCTGATTGTTGTTCGGCACACACCATGCAAGAAGAGTACATATTCGTAATCGCGGCATCGACTCTCAACCAAGTACAGTGCATACGAGGAAGTTGTTTCGCTCGCACTATACCTGAATGTCCTTGGTGGAGAAGCTTTAAGACAGAAGACTGTAACGAACGTGGTACCACGGCCCTGGACTGATCATTATCAGAACGTAAGAGCAAAACACCAAGTTGAACAAAGTCTCTCCTTGTGAGCAAAAAATCGGCCAGCCAACGGTTCCCCGATCCGTGACTTTGACAAGGGCCATTACGTAGCAACAAAACTCAGAACGGTAGCAAGGACATGATCGGCTGTAGTGGGTGAAGCCACTCGATGAAAATCAATCGGAAACGATTCGACCACGTCATCAGTTTCCGCATCAATGAACATGCAAGCAAGTTCGGAGGAATCGAATGCCCTATCCTCAGCAACAGGCAAACGGGACAACGCATTGGCGTTTCCGTGCTTAGCAGTGGACCGATACAAGATATCGTAGCGGTACTGCGAGAGGATAAGAGACCAGTGAATGAATTTCTGCGCTGTAGGTAGAGGTACAGGCTAGTTCGGATGAAAAAGCAATGTCAGAGGTTTGTGGTCTGTGATTATGGTAAAGTGAAGACCATACAAGAAGTCATGAAATTTTGTAACACCAAATACGAGAGCCAATGCTTCTTTCTCGATCTGTGAATAATTTCTTTACGTTGACGAGAGCAATTTGGACGCAAAGGCAATAGGGCGATAGTGCGAGCCATCTTTGTGCGCAAGCGCAGCACTGATCCCGCAATCCTATGCATCCACCATCAACAAAAGGGGCTTCCGGGGATCGAATGGCATAAGGCAAGTATTGGAAAGCAACGCCGATTTCAACCGGCGAAAGGCGCGTTCGCATTCCGTCGTCCAGACGAACGGAACACCTTTACGGCGTAAGCGATGAAGCGGAGCTGAAATGGAAGAGGCGTATGGGATATAACGGTTATAATAATTAATTTTTCCCAGCACACTCTACAGCTGCTTCAAATTCTGCGGCGGAGGCAAGTCTTGTATGGCACGGAGGTGCGTGGGACTGGGATGTATGCCTTGGGCATTGAGCACATGGCCCAGGTTCGGCAAGTCACGAGCAAAAAACATACATTTGTCCTTCCGTAAGCGAAGACCATTATGTCGCAAGACCTGAAAAATGTTCTGACATTGGCTAAATGTTCTTCTTCCATCTTTCCGGAGATCACGGTATCGTCCAGATAGTTTGCTGCAGTAGGGACTGACGCACATACAGTTTGTAGATATTGCTGAAACAATGCAGGGGCGGATGCACACCCGAATGGCAGTCGTTTGAATGCGTGTTAACCACCAAAACGCGCTGGGAATCTTCGTCCACCGGTATTTGCAAGTACACATCTGCTAGGTCCAACTTCAATAAAAATTTGCCGAGGCACAGTCTGCCAAAAAGATCTTCCGGTTGGGGTAAAGGAAAAGTAGCAATCACTAATTGTGAATTCACTGTTGCCCTGACGTCCACACAAACTCTCAATTTTCCGGAAGGTTTTGGCAAACTGACTAAGGGTGATGCCCAGAGAGAAGCCTGCACACGTTCAATTACACCTTGTGATTCCAAATCGTGTAATGTTTTTGCAACCTCATCATGCAATGCGTGGGGAACATTGCGCCTCTGAAAAATTTCGGTTGCGCGTTTACTTTCAGTTCCAAATGTGCTTCATAGTTCTTAGCGCGGCCGAGGTCCGCTGCAAAAATGTCTGCAAATTCGTCACATAGACGAGAAACACTGTCTGAAGGCACAGTCTGGTTCACTGATAGGACCTGATTTACTATAGACAAGTTAAACAACTGAAATAAATCGAAACCAAACAAGTTCACTGCAGAAGAAGAACGAAGGACGTAAAATGACACAAGTTTTGTTTGTCCTTTGTAAGTTGCAAGAAGGCTGCACTGTCCTAACACAGGGATCTCTTGACCTGAATAGCTAGTTAACGTAACATTTTCGGCACGCAACGGAGGTGTGCCCAGCAGTTTGTACGTGTCGCGATTTATCAGTGAAACTGCAGCTCCGGTATCGAGCTGGAAGGGTATCACTTTGCCGTTAATGTCCAAGTCTACAAAAAGTTTATTTTCCTGCTGACGACAAGAGCGACTGTCCCGTGCAACGTGAACTGACACTGGTACAAAATCACTTGCGACTTGACGGGATTTCCGGCGATGTCGACACACACTGTGGGACGAACACAGTCACTGTTAGAGAGAGTGGCACTGTGTGGAGTGGAATGAACGACATGAATTTCCATGGGTGAAGTTTCGCGAGCCTAAGTATCCTTGGTTCGATTCCGATTCCGGTGCGAAGCAAAGGGCCTGTAATGGTTCTGAGCTTCCGATCTGAGCTTTTTCAGGCAAACACTCTGAACATGTCCTTTTTTATTACAGTAAAAGCAAATAGCTTGGCGTGACGGGCAATTCTCACGCGAATGTCTAGCAGCGCACCGCGGGCGTGATTTAAGCACTGCATTTGCTTGCCGGCGTTCGGCACACATGGCTGAGAGCCTGGCGGCAGCGGTGCGGCCGGGTGCGAGGGCTGTTTTACTGCTCCTGAGACACGGCTGGCGAAGTTTCAAATGATTCCTGAGCAAACTCAAGTGTGTCCTGCCGATCCAATATGTTGTTGAAGGGAGGGACTGACTAGTTTCAAAATCTGTTCTCTTATACGAATATCAGAACGTTCTGTGCAATTGTATCACGTGCCATAGTATCTGAATATGGGAGTCCACATTCACACTCAAAATCACAGTCCTTAGTAAGGCCTTGCAAGGTTGCAACCCACTCCCGATTAGTCTGACCTGCTGTACGTTTTGTATGAAAGAAGGTAAACCATTTCGCAACTACATTGACTGATTCTTTGAAATATGCATCTAATGCAGACAAAATTTCTTCGTAGGACAGAGTTGCGAACTCGCGTCGGGGAGATAATTTGACTATCACACGGTAGGTTTGCACACCGACGCACGACAAAAGTAAAGGCTGCCGCTCATTACCTTGAATTCTGTAGGCGGCGAAATGGAATCCAAATTGGCGTGATCACTCCATCCAGCTTTCCGGTGTAGCATCAAAAGTTTGGAAGGGCGGTGCAACTGCGTGTTGTCGCTGCGTTAGCAGTGGAGCGGCGGCTGCCCCATTGTTTTGCATTGCACATTGACCCTGGACGAGCTGTACAAGGGCATCCAGTAATGCCTGCGTCTGCTGATTCTGTAAGCGTTAAAATTAGGACTGTACATCTGGAGATTCTGGCGAAGCCATTACACAATGAAATCAGGGCAGGCTAGATAAGAATATCGTTTTTACGCTCGTCGCCATTGTTGTGTTGGCAGAAGAGCCAACACCGTGTTACTTGCGGAGGCCGAAATGCACGCGTTTTAGTTCACGCAGGCTGGCATGAGGAGGGAGGAACTATACTGTGTAAGGTGGCTGTTTAGGTTTTCTTATTGGTAACGCCACGTAGCGCTCTGTATGAAAATCACTGGCTGTGCTGTGTGCAGTCTGTGGCTAGTTTGCATTGTTGTCTGCCATTGTAGTGTTGGGCAGTTGGCTGTTAACAGCGCGTAGCGTTGCGCAGTTGGAGGCGAGCCGCCAGCAGTGGTGGATGTGGGGCAGTGAGATGGCCGATTTTTGAGAATGGATAATCTGGAGGTGTGTCCATCAGAAACAGTACATTTGTAAGAATGGATGTCATGAACTGCTATTTATTATGACTTTAAGGTAAATACTTTGTTTGTTCTCTATTAAAATCTTTCATTTGCTGACTATGCCTATCAGTAGTTAGTGCCTTCCGTAGTTTGAATCTTTTATTTAGCTGGCAGTAGTGGCGCTAGCTGTATTGCAGTAGTTCGAGTAATGAAGATTTTTGTGAGGTAAGTGATTTGTGAAAGGTACAGGTTAATGTTAGTCAGGGCCATTCTTTTGTAGGGATTATTGAAAGTCAGATTGCGTTGCGCTAAAAAAATATTGTGTGTCAGTTTAAGCACAGTCATGTATAATTTTTCTAAGGGGACGTTTCATATGTCGACCCTTAGCCGAGGATACCTCACTGGAATCTACTGATTTTTTCTTGTAGTTTGTGTAATTAGTGTAGCTTTTGTTTATTGCTAGCGCGTAATTATAGAGAGAATCTCCTTTGTAGTTGTAGTTTTTCATTGTTGTACAGTAAAACAGTTGTGGCATGTATGTAGATTTGCAGCAAGTATTTTGCAGCTGCGCTTGCAATTAACTAGATATTATTTTCAGTGCAATGTTAATGTGTTCCCTTATTTTTGCTCTTCAAATTGTGTTTTTCTGTGTTGTCGTGTGAAATATTGTGACAATAATGGCGTGTGAAAAACGTAATACTAGGCTCCAAAGTAAACTGAGAAATGACAGTGAAGACGAAAGCAGTGTGTTAGCGCCACCGTGTAATGAATTAACTAACGTTCAACATAGTAATTTGGTAACTGTGCATAGGGAAATGGAGTAGGCGGCAAACAATGGCGTAGGCAGGAAACAATTAGTGAACAGGGAAGCATTATCGATCGATCGCTCGGCAACAGTTCGTCTCAGGAATCCGAAATGACAGGACACAATTTTGCAAATATTGTAGATTCAGGTTTTGCGTCCTCAACGTTTTCTCAAATAAGTCAAGACACATTTTCTGCTTGTAAAAACGTTAATGTTGCCGGTGCAAATACACTGCCGAAAAACGTAGAGGAACAGATTCCAGACACTAAGGCATTGTTATTACAGCTAATGCAACAAATGGAACAAAATCAGAGACAAACACAGCAAAAGCTTCAAAAGTTAGACACAATGGAACAACACCAGAGACAAACACAGCAACAGTTAGACGCAATGGAACAAATTCTTCAAAAGTTAGACACCACACTTGAACAAACACGTTAAGAATTAACTACTGAGTTACATAAAATCTAATCGAAAAGTCAAAAAGTCTGTAATGACGTAAAAACACAAATTTGTGAGCATTTCCAACCTATTTTTTCGCGTCAGGAAAATACATTACAGAATCACGAAATAGCCATAAAAGAACTGCAAACTATTGTTCATGAAAATCATGAGACCTTGGAAGCTAAAATTGACTCAGTTGCATCTACCGATTCGGTTACGAAACTTGCAAGAACTCAGGAAAACTTAAAGGACGTAGTAGATACGATTTCGACACAAATGGACACTGAAATTTGGTTCAGAAAAACACACTGAGGAAATATGTACACTATCGGAGAAAGTAGCCGAACGTTCGGATCAGTTCACTAACTTATCTGCTAAGGTAAATGATGATCTGAATGACACAAGACCTGTAGCCATCACAGACACAGAAGAGTATGAACAAATTAAGAAATTCAAACAAAATCAGAATCAAATTAATACGCAACACAAAAGAGATATCCGGGAAGTACAAGATCAGTTGGCATAAGTAATACAAAAATTAGATATTTCAGAGGATACTCGCGCTCCAACACGGGAAGAGGGACTTAGAAATACGGAAAAGCCACAAAGGGCTTTTCGGAAATTATGAAAGAAATTGGCAAGGTGCACCGAATTTTGAGATGGAACCGCCGACACGACGTAACAATGACCGATATGCTACTCGCCGACACAATGATTTTGACTGTAAGATGTTCATTACTACACGTAAATTCAAAACATTTAAGAATTGTGGCAACGACATTCATCCACAAGCGTGGCTCCATCAATTCTCTCATCGTTTTCCTCCCAACTGGTCATTAGAGAACAGATTAGAATTTATGTGTGGCTACTTAGAGAATGAACCAGCTGAAAGTATGTGATCGGTCATTCACGATTGTCACAGTGAAGGAGAATTTTATCATGCCTACCTCTCAGCATATTGGTCTCAAGCTACACAAGACCGAGTAAAACACAGTATCATAATGATGAAACATTTCTAACAATCGGAATTTTCTAGTCTTGTCAAATATTTCGAAGACATGTTACATAAGAATCAGTATCTTTCAAACCCATACAGCCCTTCAGAACTCATCCACATTTGCTTAACCAAATTGCCTGAACATTTACGACATATTATTTTGGCCAGACGTTGCAAAGACGACATTGAAGCATTTCAGGGACTCTTACAAGAATTAGAAATTAAAACTGACAATCGCGGAACGCGAAAACAGAAACACAACAATTACAGGTCACATCCGTCGCAATTCTGCGATGAAAGAAATAATAACTGGACACGACAAGGCTATTCTCGCAACACAAATCGTGACCAAAACAGACACCACCCGTATGACAACCGTTGGCAGAGTAGTAATAATTACAGGGAAAGATCACCTCTCCGCAGTAGTGACTATCACAGAGACAATCAGAGAAACAGACAATATGGGAACCAAAATAATTATTACCAAGGGAGACAGAATGACTTTAGACGCAACGGTCCAGCGCGCTGTTACGATTCAGGGAGAAATTCTCCACCACTTAAGCGACAAGAAAGAAACTACTGGAACCACCGACATGATGACAGACGATATGATCGTAACGACAGATCTGAATTGGATCAGAACTGGCGGGTTTCAAACAGGGCTGGGCCTTCTCAGCAAGGTGAATTTGTAGAAGTTAGGTCTCCTAATCCCAATAACGACGTGCGCCAACAAAGGAACAGACAATGACTCGCACCGCAGGCAGCCGCGTGCGCCGGCTGGCTCAGAGAAAACTAACATAGACGCTCAATTTATGAAAAATTTTAGCATTCCTCACCGACGTATACCGCATGATAATTCCGTTCAAGTTGAAACTCTGCGTACTAGGAAGAGTAAAGGTTTACACCACATTTCACATGTAAAACCGTTTATTGAAAGATAATCTGCTTTTTAACTTTGTCTTTGCCATAAAACTTTCCACTTCACATTTCTAGTATGCATTGTCAGACTTAGAATCTGTTAACATGCAACAATGTTTGAAGTTAAATATCCAGTCAAGAACCAAGAGAACTTATTTCAACATAAAACACGAATGCATTGTTATAGTGAACAGACGACACAGTGTTGTTATTTGCATATTCTTGCTTTTTGGTTGTACGATTACGTAACGACTATAAGGCTCACATACTCAGAACATTTACCAGTACTGCTAATGAGAATTCAATGCAACATTTTGGTTTACTTGAAAATACATTCTGGATTTAAAGTACTTTCTGTGAGATACCACATGACACAGTGCTTAGTTCATGTGACAGCTTCACGATTTCATCATGACACTACTAATGAGTGACAATTTACAATGTTGCTTTTGCGGTGTTTCTGTTTTATATCTGCACAGTATTTCTGAATTCTTCTGGAAAGAAAAACATGTTTTAGTAGTAACTTTCGTGGTATATCTGCAATGAGACGGCCTTTTTCGTAGCACAACAATACATTACAGTAGAGTACTTTCTTGATCACGGTACTGTACATAATAACTATGATATCTCTACGCATTGCATTTGGTTTTTTTTTATTACGAGGTAAGTACATTGACGTCCACAGAACTTTGCTTATGGACGACGATAATTACGACACGTGGCACATTTTTTACCTTTAAGTAATGACAGAGATTATGTTACAACAAGAGGCACAATTTAGCGCTACAGGACACGCATTTGAGTGATTAATTTTGTACTTAAAACATTTGTTTTTAAAGGTTTTTGAATTACAAAGAAAGTTTTCCGTGATACATTTCATTCCATTGCTGTAATCTGTAGCACCTGAGGGTATCATTACATTAATCCTCAGTGGGGTACACGCCTACTTTGTGTATCATGTGTTTGGCAAGCACAAGGAGCCCTAGCTAATATGGTATTTACTTATACAACTTTACACATCGGTACCATATTTCTCTAACACATAAAATACACAGCTATCTGATCATTTAACTGAGAGACACAAACATTTTCTACTATATCAGTGACACATGTGTACACATAATTACACAGTTGGATAACTTCATACTTATGAAACTGTATTTTGTCTGTACTTTGTGAACTGTTCATATTTTTTCAGAACCATCATGATACTATGAGAGCTTTGAATGATGTATATGTATGGGATCATGATTTTTAAAGTACGTTTGAGGTAGATGACACTATTGAAATGAGCAGAGAATTTTTTTTAGGTTTTGACATTATTGCAGAAAGCTGCGACATTTTGAGATTTGACTGAAGTGTTATGATGTTATTTCTACTATGACTATGTGCATTATGCTGTTCCGGTATGTTTATGATCAATAAGCTGATGCTATATGAGTTATTTGATTATGCTACGTATCTGTTATGATGAAATATTGAAGAAGTGTCGACGAATAAGGTAAGGAATAATGAGTAGTGGTTAGGAACTCTGGTTTGTGATAAAGGTTGTTGGAAACCAAGAATCGTACTTTAAGAGTTATGAAATGTATGTAAATGCCTGAATGTATTACAATGCCGACGAAAACTTTTTGGACACTGTTATATCAATAGGATTTTGTTTCTACAGATTTGTAACGCAAATTCATGACCTGTGAAATACTTTTATATGAGACTGTCACTGTAGCGGAAACTGCTGTCGTAAGTATTTCCGTAAGAAAGTTAAGTGACCACCTGCACGTAATGCGTCATGGGCACCCAGCTGTGTCAGACGCCTGGAGAACAAGCCATTAGTATGTGCCTTTTCAGAGGCACAGGTAGAAAAAAAAGGAGGCCATTATCCTCGCTATTGACATTCCTTTGTAGAAAGCATCGAAAATACGACACGCTCAAACTTGAAAACATATGATTATACTGTGGAGCTCTTAATTTATGATATTTACTAAAAAGACTAATGAAATGATGAGAAACATTTCACGGCTATTGTCTTGCTAGTTGAGAGAAATGCCATAAGGCTTGCTTATGTATTTATTTACTCATTTTGTTTAATATCAAGTTTGTAGCTGCAGCAGCATTGGTTAAAATAAAATTTAATAGATGTACTAATATAAATATTTTATGCCTACAGATCCAGTAAATAATTTTATGATCTATTCAAAAAAACGAAGGAGCATAAAAAGACTTTTCCCTTCACAGGAATTGCATACGGTATTTTCTTTTCAACTACTTGGTAATTTTTTTGGTAGAATAACTTCTTGTGGTGCACCACTTTAATTAGATAGACATTAAGATGTGAATATACATTTCCCTTATCTGCATTGTTGTCTTTAGTGTAATATTTTTTTCTGCTTGAGGTATGTCATGTTTAGATATAAGTTGTTGCATTCGCTGCTGCTGTTGGCCAGGCATAGTGCTACTAAATTTCACCTGTTAAGCCAGTTTTACTACTGATTTATTTTTCTTGTTGCTGCACATTGGCTCATATTAGTTGTAATGTTGCATTGCTTGGTAATTTAGATTTACTGTAGCTTGCTTTGCAATTTTCCATTTTTTTTGGTCATTGCTGTTTGTGTTAATTGTTTTGTGCTGCTGCATTGCCTCATCCCTTAGTTTTGCATCTGGGCTCAGTAGATTTAAGTTAGCTTAAGATGTGGTAGCCTATATAATAGAAAGAGTTGTGATGAATTGGAAGAAATGCATTGAGAAGCTGTAAGAAAATGTTTTGGCCAAAAAAGTATTTTGAAAGAGGATATGAACAGAAAAGTAGGGTTTAGGGACAACAGGTTTAGATAGGATTTTCTTAGGAATAAATGATGAGGTAAGATAATGGAAAATAAATAATGAGGTAAGAAATATCTGAACATATAAATACAGAAAGCATGCTTGGATTGGATTTTTTTTGGTGGAAACAAATTTTGAAATAAGACGAAATATCTATAGAATGAAGTTTTGGGTTGGACTGCAGTATCAAATGTTACACTGAAAACAAACCCTGCCCTTTCCTCTTGTGTTATTCTGCTATGTGTTTGTGTACTCTTGTATATTTGTGTTTTTCCTGTCTTTATGTGTTTAGCTGATATGAGTTATGTTGTGGAATTTTTCTAATGATATGTTATTTTCTTTGTAAAGGTGTTTAGACATTATTTATTCTGTTCTGTTTTAATGCTCATGTGTGCAGTTGAAGTTTCAAAAGCTATTCTGATCTTTTATGTATTTACTTATATCATAATTTCTGTAATACTGATGTATATGTTTATTTCTATTCTTTTGTAAAGCCTGTGTTACTACAAATGTTATCTGTATTGTTATGTTCTTTAATGATGTATTTTGTACCTTCGTTATTGTATTCTTATGTTATAAAATTGTAATTGACACCAGTTCATCATATTAAGTAGCTTGTAAGTTACATTTCACTGCACACGTTTCTGTTGGTCATAGTATATGGACAATATGTGTGAAGTAGGTCCTGTTAGTGTTTGCACGTGTGTTAATAATTCAGCAAGGGACTGGATAACAGCATTGCTGGTTCTGAGGACAATTCCAAAAACTTTGTGAGTGCACAAGTGGTGGTTATGGACTTGTTATATTATCCGCAAGACTCTTCAATGGTGATTGTGCACCCGCACAGTCACAACAGATGGCTGCTGGCCATCTCTACAAGGGCTAAAGTGGGTCTGCATTTTTGATGACTCACCAATACCATTATTTCTACAAGGACTACAGTGGGTCTACACCTTTGCTGACTCACCAGTACCATTTTTTCTACAAGGACTGCAGTGGGTCTGCACCTCTGGTGGCCCACCAATACCATAATCTCTACCAGGACTACAGTGGGTCTGCTCTGAGATGACCTACCTACAAGTATTCTTCAAAATATCGACTGACTCTGCTGTGGGTTTGCTCTGTTGTGGCCCATTACCTGTCTGCATGTCAAGAGTCAGCATTGTCTTTCTGTTGGAAGGACAACACTACTTCTTCAAGACTGCATTGAAATCCACTGCTTCCGTGTGCATTTTCTTTTACTGCTCAGACTTTGACAAAAACACTGAAATTGTACTGTGATGAACGATCAGGACTGTCTTTATGGACTGTGAGAAAATTCTAGCTTTTGACCGACATTGTATGAATAAGTGTGTGCATTTGATTTCTTTGTTATTGTAATTGTGAAAAATTTTAACAAATATGTATTGGCCAGTGCCCAAAACAATTTGTAAAATTTTTTGTGGGGAGCATGGGGGCTATGTAAGTAGGCTGTTTAGGTTTTCTTATTGGTAACGCCACGTAGCGCTCTGTATAAAAATCTCTGGCTGTGCTGTGTGCAGTCTGTGGCTAGTTTGCATTGTTGTCTGCCATTGTAGTGTTGGGCAGTTGGCTGTTAACAGCGTGTAGCGTTGCGTAGTTGGAGGCGATGATGATGATGATGATGTTTGGTTTGTGGGGCGCTCAACTGCGTGGTTATCAGCGCCTGTACAATTACCCAATCTTTGCTCAGTCCAATTTCTCCACTTTCCGGGATGATGATGAAATGATGAGGACAACACAAACACCCAGTCATCTCGAGGCAGGTGAAAATCCCTGACCCCGCCGGGAATCGAACCCGGGACCCCATGCTCGGGAAGCGAGAACGCTACCGCGAGACCACGAGCGGCGGACAGTTGGAGGCGAGCCGCCAGCAGTGGTGGATGTGGGGAAGTGAGATGGCCGATTTTTGAGAATGGATAATCTGGAGGTGTGTCCTTCAGAAACAGTACATTTGTAAGAATGGATATCATGAACTGCTATTTATTATGACTATTAAGGTAAATACTTTGTTTGTTCTCTATTAAAATCTTTCATTTGCTAACTATGCCTATCAGTAGTTAGTGCCTTCCGTAGTTTGAATCTTTTATTTAGCTGGCAGTAGTGGCTTTCGCTGTATTGCAGTAGTTCGAGTAACGAAGATTTTTGTGAGGTAAGTGATTTGTGAAAGGTATAGGTTAATGTTAGTCAGGGCCATTCTTTTGTAGGGATTATTGAAGGTCAGATTGCGTTGCGCTAAAATAATATTGTATGTCAGTTTAAGCACAGTCATGTATAATTTTTCTAAGGGGACGTTCCAACTGACGTGAGGTCTGGAACATGACATGGAATTAGATTTCAGAAAGCGGACGTAATTAGTTTGATACTTAACTTTAATCCATTAATGATGATCGTCGCTCTTGACGGTACATGATTCACAATATTCTCTGTTCAGAATTCATTGTAATTACTGATTATGGCGCCTTGCTAGGTCGTAGCAAATGACGTAGCTGAAGGCTATGCTAAACTGTCGTCTCTGCAAATGAGAGTGTATGTAGACTATGAACCATCGCTAGCAAAGGCGCTGTACAACTGGGGCGAGTGCTAGGGAGTCACTCTAGACTAGACCTCTCTAGACTGGTGGCGCTCTGTCTGCAATCACTGATAGTGGCGACACGCGGATCCGACGTATACTAACGGATCGCGGCCGATTTAAAGGCTACCACATAGCAAGTGTGTTATCTGGCGGTGACACCACAGAAGCCATAAATCCTATGTCGATTGGAAGAGTCTTGCTGGAAGCCATGAATCTATATTGCTGCAGTTTCCACACGCAGGTCTCGGATTCGACTACAACTGCTGTATATTGACTGAAGAGTCCTACTGCTGGAAAAACAGTCAACCGACTTTCTCTATTCGCCTAAGCAAATGGCTGCTCGTCTCAGATTCGACTAAATCTGTTGTATGTTGATTGAAATGTATTACTGCTGGAAGCCGCTGTGCATTGCTGGAAGCCATATGTCCATACTGCTGCAAGGGCGATACGCTGGTCTCGGTCTGGACTACAACTGCTGTCTGTTGACTGAAGAGTCTTGCTGCTGGAAGCCACTCTGCACTGCTGGAAGCTAGAAATTCATATTGCTGCAAAGGCCACATCCACGCCTACAAATTGTCCACAGGTCTTGGAATCATGTCTGCAGTTCTAGGATTCGACAACAACTGTTGCACATTGATTGAAGAGTCTACGTGATGGAAATTATAATGAATCTTGGTTGATGTGATTTGGAGTTGCCGTTTTCTACTGCTGGAAGCCGCTTTGTACTGCTGGAAGCTATAAATCCATATTGCTGTAATGGCCACGCCCACGACTACGAATCACTTGTAATAACGCTAACGTGAAAATTTCACGCTGTTATGTAATGTTTCCACGGACGTCACAAGGGCCTTCACTACGAAGACTGGTTTGATGCAGCTCCAACGCTAGCCTGTCATGTGAAGCCTCTTCATATTACTTCCGCACTTGTTGTTTTCTGCAGTTAAAAGCTATGCCATAAGCTGTGTTAGAGGGTGATCTCACTTATTTTCCCGACAACTACATGTAAGCCATTGATACCGTGTCATAGAATCACTTTATTTCTGAGGATGCAAGTAGCACTGTTCTGATTTTTGTTGCTTAAAGGGCAAAACCCAGTAATTTGTGGGCTGTCACTAACGTGTTCTCTAAATTGTAGAGGGACATAGCTGCCTAAATTATACAGTATTACACATTAATTTTTCCATTTAAAGTAATTCTTCTTGTTTTAGTGAAACATGTTTCCGACTGAATCTGTGACATTACCTAATCGATTACGCATTTCACTATAAAACTCCATATGTGCCAGTTCATGTATGTTCTTTATGCCTAACACAATAATTCTGAGTGCCATAGTTCATCTGTACACGTCAAACATTCGTACGTGACGATCCAAATCGATTAATAGTTATATATAGAGTTGCAAAGCCATATTAAAGTACCCTGTTCCTTTTCTTCTTTGTCACGAACAAGTTTATAGAAAAATATATAGAACGGCGTGTATAACTTGTCTGTTCTTTGTACAGGGTTATTACAAATGATAGAAGCGATTTCACAGCTCTACAATAACTTTATTATTTGAGATATTTTCACAATGCTTTGCACACACATACAAAAACTCAAAAAGTTTTTTTAGGCATTCACAAATGTTCGATATGTGCCCCTTTAGTGATTCGGCAGACATCAAGCCGATAATCAAGTTCGTCCCACACTCGGCGCAGCATGTCCCCATCAATGAGTTCGAAAGCATCATTGATGCGAGCTCGCAGTTCTGGCACGTTTCTTGGTAGAGGAGGTTTAAACACTGAATCTTTCCCATAACCCCACAGAAAGAAATCGCATGGGGTTAAGTCGGGAGAGCGTGGCGGCCATGACATGAATTGCTGATCATGATCTCCACCACGACCGATCCATCGTTTTTCCAATCTCCTGTTTAAGAAATGCCGAACATCATGACGGAAGTGTGGTGGAACACCATCCTGTTGACTGTCGTCTGTGGTACGTTTAGCTTCCTGCTTGCTTTATTCGTCGACTTCCGCGGCTTACGCGTGAAACTTGTCCGCACGCGTTCAACCGTTTCTTCGCTCACTGCAGGCCGACCCGTTGATTTCCCCTTACAGAGAGGCATCCAGAAGCTTTAAACTGCGCATACCATCGCCGAATGGAGTTAGCAGTTGGTGGATCTTTGTTGAACTTTGTCCTGAAGTGTCGTTGCACTGTTATGACTGACTGATGTGAGTGAATTTCAAGCACGATATACGCTTTCTCGGCTCCTGTCGCCATTTTGTCTCACTGCGCTCTCGAGCGCTCTGGCGGCAGAAACCTGAAGTGCGGCTTCAGCCGAACAAAACTTTATGAGTTTTTATACGTATGTGTAGTTTGTCGTGACCATATGTCAATGAATGGAGCTACAGTGAATTTATGAAATCGCTTCAATCATTTGTAATAGCCCTGTATATCACCAACTTTTCGATGTTATATTGCAATTAAGTTACTGAATATACCGAATGTACCAGAAATACTTTTACACCTTTAGCGGCGGCTTCGTCATCAAAAAGATATAGGAAACTCTTCACGTAAACAAAAACAATCAATTTTCAAAGTTTGACAGAATATTTTACAAAAGAATCACGTCAGATATTCTGAAAATTATTTAAAATAACCTAAATTTTTTCTTGTATCCCCTTTGTGACGTCGCGAGTTAATGCGCGATAACTACTAATACAGTAAGCTACTTTGCAATACAGCGCGCAGCATTGGAGCCGGAGGCTGTGAAGGAAACCGCAAGCTGTGTCCTACAAATTAGTCACGTGCACCTGGTACTACTGCAGAGTGTGAACGTGGCAGCGTGTCACTTCGATCGAATGTATATTCGTAGCACCAATGAACCTAAATAAACTATGTTACATATTATTCAATCGTTTCCAAAATCGTTTCACTACCTTTTGTTATTCAGGAGAAGATTGTACAAAAATTTCAACGTTGTACCCATCATAGTTTCGGAGATAAAGAAAAATTACTTAAAAAGTCAAAAACCGACAGTTAGGGAATTAAATTCAGTTAGGAACTATCATAGTTTATCTTTTGGTATAATTTGAAACCATAAACAGAATTCTCACAGTGCAGATTTAATTAATTGAGATTTCAATATTAAAACTTTTACCATTTTTCGTTTACGTAGTATAAAAATCAGACAGAATAATTATTTGTGTCTTCTGTCGTTATGGGAGTAAATTGGAGCGAGTGAGAGTGTGGATGTGGGATATACGTTAAATTTCAAGATTAAGTTTATGTGAGGTTTTACGCAATCGTAGTGTGGGAAAGATGTTTGTGCCCACTTCGCAGATGAAATATCTGTAAGTGTACTTGTTTTTTGTAAGGAGGCTGCCAGATTATCCGTTTGCAGAGCAATGAGTTTTTAAATTTAGTTGCAGAATTATTGTCTTTTCGTTATCGTTTATTAAACATTACTATAATATTTGTATGTCAGATTGACACAAATGCATTTGAGTATAAGGATTGGTGCAGGCCAGTTTTGGCGCGCGAATGATCTCGGACGATGATTCTGATTGGCCAGTCACCCAAATCACCCTATCAGAAATAAGCAGTTCCTGCGTATTGCTAGATAGTATGGTGAGCCAGAAGCAGAAGCGAGAGGAGTCACTTGTCAGCCATCGGACGTTCAAGTCATGTTGAACGCTCCCGTCTTTATTATGTGCAAAATGAAGAAATAATTGGCTTCTCTGGTCCAGATTGTGTGGCCATAATAGTAATTGCATTTACGGACAGTTTCGAGAAGTTAGGAAGGTTTAGAACTGCTTTGTTGGGAAGTTAGGCGCATGTGAACTCTCGGCCTGTGTGGGATTTCCATGTGGCGTATTTTGTATTAATTAGAGAATATTTGGCGACCTTCTTTTGTTATAAAGTCCAAAGATAAAGGCGAAATGTAGAACTCAGAGTAGCGCATCAGTGACTGTGAGACCACATAGTTAATGGGGTTGAATTTGTGCAAAATTCTGGATGCTTTGCATGTGAAATTTGTGGTTTGACTGAGAACTAAGGGTGATGGAATAGCTTTTCAATAAATAAGGACTTGGTAGAGCGTAAATTTACGTTATTCTGCAATAAAAATTACTAGTCTGAAGGTATTAGGACACATATTTCAGTCGAAATTCACCACATTTCCACCCGAAATTATGTTATATCGCAGATACAGGAACTGCTACGATAGGTTACACGGACTGTGCAGGACAGATACTAGGTGAAGTTTTTCTTCAAAGCAGATTTTTCGCCGTCTTGTAAACATCTACGCCTGCAGAGAAAAGGGACAGTGAGTGGACACCGTACTGAGGTGGTGGAACTTTGCGTTGAACAGTACGACGAATGACGAGGTGCGATTAAACGCCGCCCCGCCGCAATTGGTGCATCGGACTACAAAAACAATAGTAAAGTTCGGGTGTGTAGGAACTTTATACGAAGTGCATTCAAGTTCTAAGGCCTCCGTGGTTTTTTCTAGTTAACTACTCACTCGAAATCGATGAAACTGACGTTACTTCTCGACGTAATCGCCCTGCAGACGTACACATTTTTCACAACGCTGACGCCATGATTCCATGGCAGCGGCGAAGGCTTCTTTAGGAGTCTGTTTTGACCACTGGAAAATCGCTGAGGCAATAGCAGCAGGGCTGGTGAATGTGCGGCCATGGAGAGTGTCTTTCATTGTTGGAAAAAGCCAAAAGTCACTAGGAGCCAGGTCAGGTGAGTGGGGAGCATGAGGAATCACTTCAAAGTCGTTATCACGAAGAAACTGTTGCGTAACGTTAGCTCGATGTGTGGGTGCGTTGTCTTGGTGAAACAGCACACCTGCAGCCCTTCCCAGACGTTTTTGTTGCAGTGCAGGAAGGAATTTGTTCTTCAAAACATTTTCGTAGTATGCACCTGTTACTGTAGTGCCCTTTGGAACGCAATGGGTAACGATTTCGCCCTCGCTGTCCCAGAACATGGACACCATCATTTTTTCAGCACTGGCGGTTACCCGAAATTTTTTTGGTGGCGGTGAATCTGTGTGCTTCCATTGAGCTGACTGGCGCTTTGTTTCTGAATTGAAAAATGGCATCCACGTCTCATCCATTGTCACAACCGACGAAAAGAAAGTCCCATTCATGCTGTCGTTGTGCGTCAACATTGCTCGGCAACATGCCACATGGGCAGCCATGTGGTCGTCCGTCAGCATTCGTGGCACCCACTTGTATGACACTTTTCGCATTTTCAGGACGTCATGCAGGATTGTGTGCACAGAACCCACAGAAATGTCAACTCTGGACGTGATCTGTTCAACAGTCATTCAGCGATCCCCCAAAACAATTCACTCCACTTTCTCGATCATGTCATCAGACCGGCTTGTGTGAGCCCGAGGTTGTTTCAGTTTGTTGTCACACAATGTTCTGCCTTCATTAAACTGTCGCACACACAAACACACTTTCGACACATCCACAACTCCATTATCACATGTCTCCTTCAACTGTCGATGAATTTCAATTGTTTTCGCACCACACAAATTCAGAAAACTAATGATTGAACGCTGTTCAAGTAAGGAAAACGTCGCCATTTTAAGTATTTAAAACAGTTCTCATTCTCGCCGCTGGCGGTATAATTGCATCTGCCGTACGGTGCTGCCATCTCTGGGACATATTGACAATGAACGCGGCCTCATTTTAAAACAATGCGCATGTTTCAGTCTCTTTTCAGTCCGGAGAAAAAAATTCGGGGGCCTTAGAACTTGAATGAACCTCGTAAAAGCAGCAGTGTCGAGAGATCTCGTGAAGTATTCACATGTGCAACGTGGAACTGTTGTAGGATGGTAGACACGTGTACTAGTGAATTGAAGTTGGAGTGCAGCAGCAAAGAACTCGAGTGCAAAGTTACTAGTGAAGTGTACCACGCAGTGAGAACAACAGACGGTGCGCTTTAGCAGACGGCGTTCCGACAACTGACGATCGAAGGGCGCCACACTACTGCAGTAAACAAACCAGATGAGTGGGAGCAGTGGGTAGCCAAGGCGGAAGCGGTGGACCGTATTCTGCATCGACGTGAGCAGAGCCTGGTGTACAGACATGCGGTTTCATCTCGCCGTGCAGTGAAGCGGATGAGGCAAAATGTAAGTGCTGTTCTGTTTAGAGTTTTGTGTGTGTGTGTTCCAAGAAACTTTGCAAAATGGATGAAAATGATCAGGAGACAGTAGATGAGAGACTGAAGGTAGATTTTGGGAATGTAAAAGATGAAAATGATTCCATGATCGGTAATTTCAGTTTTGATGTGTCACAAGCTAATGTTAGTAATAGTTTGCCAGATTCACTGCATGTTAATTGTGGGACTGATAGTGAATAAAACTAGATGGGACACGAAATTGAAAATATACCTGTTACTGTAAAAGACACAAAACAAGAACAAATGTCAGCTGCTTATGAAGCTAGAGATAGTATTTCAGATATGTAAATATTTTAAAGAATATGAATCAGATGAATGTTAATATGAAGGGCATGGGTAGTGAAATTAAAGCATTATCAAGTTCTGATACTGAAACCAGAATGAGCAAAGTAGGTACTGATATAGAGAATTCCTTGAGTTCTGAAAGAAATGAGTTACACGCTGAAGTTGATGAGGGATTCACTAACTTGTCAATAGAAATGGAAGCTAGGATGGTAGATAAAATTTCGAATTTGAGGAATACTTGAAAAAATGGTATGACTTTGTTCAGTAATAATTTGAAATGTGAAATTAATCAGATGAAACAAGACTGCAACCAGGCTGTTGTAACAGTAAAAAAACTGAGTTGACTGTTCAGATTAAGCAAGTTGCTGAGGATAGCAAACAATTTAACAGCAAGTAAATTCAGAGCTAAATGAAGTGCATGTACAGTTTCAGAACATAGAGAAATACTGTAAGGATAGCCATGTTGCATTAGAAAGTCAAGTTAAAGATGGAAAAGATGTGTATGTTAAGTTTGGCGTGTAAGGGGCTAGTAAAATTACTCACATAGAAACTAATATCCAGCAATTTAGTATCAATGTGAATGAGCAATTGTGTGAGCATGAGGGTAGACTAACCCGAGTAGAGCAAAATGTTAACAACCATAGTGGCTGTGTAGAACTAATGGTGTAGTAGAATCCTCTGAAATTACTTATGTAACACATCGCCAATATTTGCAGTTTGATCCCAGTAAAAACGTTCATCCAAAGGAATTTTTGAGTGATTTTGAGGATGTTTCACGTAAATCTTGGAATGATAAAAAAGATAGGATTCATTATTTCAAATTTGATGGGAGAGGCGAGAATTAGGTGGAACTTAGCCTCAGATATATATTACCGATTACTGGAGTTGAAAAACAGGCTTTTTTCGATGAGTATTGGGGAATAAGGAAACAAATGGGGGTTTTGAATAAATTCTGGTCAGGAGAGAAATATGATCCTAAGAAGGAAGGTGTCAAAAGATTTGTGCAAAAGTGGATTACGACGTTGTCTTACCTGAATTCCAGAGTGGAAACAGAAAATTATTATGGGAATTGAGAACGCTTTTCCGCCGTATTGGAGGAAAAATAGATTTTCTGCACCCAGGGATGACATTGACCGGTTTGTTCATTATTTGGAACGAGTTGAGAACCTTTGGAAAGAGGGAGGGAGTGCTAGGAGAGATTATAGGCATCCCGCTGATGTTAATGTAAACAGGATCGGCGTGCAGCGAGCGAACAATTGTAGAGGTAGAGGTCGAGAGAGAGGAGGCGCTGTTGTGAGCCGGTTCAACGACCGAGCTCGGTACTTTGCCGCCAGCTGCAGTCTGTTGAGTGAATGGATAGGCGCAGCTCGCTCGCTGAAAGGAATGTCAGATGCAACGACAGCGAATAGAAGGGAAACTGAAAGCAGTCTGTAATGGCGCTAGCGTTTACAGACTGAAACCACGTAAGTCAAACCTGCTAGTGACACCCTTTGTGAAGCACGGTATTAGCCGAGCGGTCTAAAGGCGCTGCAGTCATGGACTGTGCGGCTGATCCCGGTGGAGGTTCGAGTCCTCCCTCGGGCATGTATGTGTGTGTTTGTCCTCAGGATAATTTAGGTTAAGTACTGTGTAACCTTAGGGACTGATGAGCTTAGCAGTTAAGTCCCATAAGATATCACACACTCACACACCCTTTGTAAATAAGGCACCAAATAGCATGGGGGTGGTATTATAGAAAACAGTAGGGCAGAGGAGGGTGACACTGTAATAAAGTTTGTTCATTTAGGAACATCTTGTAGCATCTTGTGGAAGGAAAATTGAAAACAGAGATTGTAGGAACCACGTTATTGAGGAACCAAGTAGAGAAAGCGAAGATTCAGAACAAGAGGTGGGGGTGAAGCAGCACTGTAAAGCAGATGAGAGGCCCACCAGGGATGGTGGAAGTGGAATTAAAACGGGGAAACAGTTGTGGAGGTACCCAAGGAAGAATGTAATAGACCAGAGGAGATTGTGTATAGCTTCAATAGAATAATTTCAAATAGTGAGGAAGAGGGGTTAGAAAAGAGGAAGGAGTAAATGATTTTGAAAATTCTGACACCATCTTGGAGAGGGTTGTGGAAATAGAGGTTATTAAACAGGGTGAAAAGCTAGAGATATATTTTGATTTATCAATAGAGGACAGGATAGTTAAAGCTGCCACTACTAATGAAGTGGAAGACGACCCTGTAAAGGTATGTGTACTTTCCACAGAAGGGGTGGGTTTTGATAGGCATGAAGTAGTGCAGGATTTACTAGATGAATCTGAGTCTGTAGACAGAAGAGGATATGTTGGACAACCTATAATTGAAGTGACAGTGTTTGAAGAAATGGCTCCTTGTGTAATTGATACCAGTTCAGAAGTGTGTGTTGTATCACAGAATTTTGTAAATTATCTCCCGAAGAATAAACAAATAGTTGTAAAGTCTGTGAGTGGTCTAAACGTTACTGTAGCTACTGGAAAAGCTAAGAAAGTGATGGGGTCGCCCTAAAACAGAATTTTCTAGTTATAAATAGACTCAGTGTGGAAATGTTGGTAGGTGCCGACTTCTTGCATTAATATGAGGGATGGGTAAATTTTGGGTCCACTGATGTAGTTATTCCATCCATTGGAAAAAGACAAAGTGTAAACTCTTGCATTAATATGAGGGATGGGTAAATTTTGGGTTCACTGATGTAGTTATTCCATCCATTGGAAAAAGACAAAGTGTAAACGAAGAACAACATTCCAATACGATACTGCTGGGCAGCTACATTGTTCGAAGGCTATAATGAATATGGTGAAAGAAAAGAAGTGGGTTTCTCTGAGCTAGAGAGTATCAGAATTAGGATTGAGGAAAAATGAGAGGAACTTACAGAATTAACTGACATACAGAAGGACGACAGAGGCAGCAGTAATTAGCAAGCCTGAGGGGGCGTTGCACTCTATGCAATGCTGTTTTACAAACACTAGGTGCTCGAGTTATTGACAAACACTATTTCTGTTTCTTTTCGTATTATCACTCTTCCTCTTCATCATTCAAAACTAATGTCAATCATCTTTCTTTCTTCCCTATCATTGTAAATTGCGTTGGAATGGAGTTTGTGGAGTACTACAAAGTATACAGAGAGCTAGTGTCCCAGTAAAAACTATAAGGACTAACCAGAAAGAGAGAGGTATGAAAAGATTACTTTGAGGTGACTATACAGTAATATGAAGAGTAATACAAAAACTTTTGTAGCCTGTACAGACGTTGTAGTGTAACAAATGTGTTTAAGGCAAGAGAGGGCCTATTCAAGGAAGTAAAGTCTAAATTGTGATGTGTTTTTAAAGCCACATAGGTGAGCTTAAGATGTCTAATTTTCCCGAAATTTTATATAACTGGTGGAAATGTTATTGTAAACGCAATGTGTTCAGAGGAAAAAGAGGACTGACTGCCTAAAGGGTAAACAGAAATTTGTACTTGAGGTGCTTTAGAGCCACAGTGAGGTTGGCTTAATTGTATTCTAGTAATTTCAATAATATGTATTCCTTATATATGGAATACAAGGTGTATGTGCAGAGCCACAGAATTTGACTTGAGTTAGGTTCAGTATTTTCCTATCAGGACTTTTGGTATTCTGTATCTACAAGTGTGTATCTAATGTACAATGGAGAGCCCCAGGAGCTGGAACGAGTCATTTCAGTAATTTCTATAAAGTGTCTGTTTTATATTAATAATTTGCAGTAATTTTATCAAATTGTTTTCTCTTTTTAGATAATTTATGTAGGAGGTGTTGCAGAACCGCAGAAAGTTGGCCTGAGTGATGTTCAGTGTCTTCAGTAATTTTGTATTCTTTATATATTGTGCAATGATGCTTTTCCGAAATGCATAGGGTGGCAGAAATAATTTTCAGTATGTTTAATGATGTTGTGTTTTTCTTGAGGTATAATAGTTCAGTTTATATAAAGCTATGGAGCTTAATTTGTAACAGTAAAAAAATTTTTTTGCTAAGGGAAAAATTTCTAGAAAAAAATATTTGTGGATTTTTGAATCAACAATATTTGTACCAGAAACTTGCCTAATGATTAAAACAGATTTTGAAAAAGAAATATGATTTCAGTACTGGTACGAATTTAGGGCACTGTTGACTTTGTTAAGGGAAATATTTAACTCATTTGTTTCTGAGAGGATTAGTATTAAATGTAACTACTCTAAAGGAAATGTTAAATTGCATTGAAATATGAATTTGCCTGCGATAGAACTTTTTTGAGCAAAGTGAAAAGAGAAATTATGAATGACAATAAAATTATGGAAAAGTTCATAATAAAGTTTTTCTTTTGAATTTGCAAGCAAGATTTAGTGACTATAGTAAATATGTGCATTAATTCTGGATGTAGATGTTAAAAATGGACACCTAGATGTGCTGTATATTGCAGGTACGAAAATATGACAGAACCCAATGCGAGACTGTGAGTAACCCGAATGGAGACAGAGCTGGACACTGTATCCCAGTGATGAGCCCATGATGTGATCCATATGTAAGTGTTAAATTGAAGTGATTCGCACCCATTTTCATCAGAAAAAGTGGTCAAAATACTAACTTATCATCACAAAAGTGTTAAATTCAGAGACGACCCCCATATCGAAGTCAAGATTTTGTAAAAATTCAGAGTGACCCCGACATCCAAGTGAATATATTCTGTTAAGTTTCAGGAAGGGACACCCTACACAGTGCCTAAATTGTATTTTTGTAAATTTTTGAATGCTCATAAAGTGAAGTGATAAAATTGCTGCTTTTGCCTAAAAAGTCAATGTGAAGATAGATAGCTTTTTGGTCCGAGAAAATTATAATTTCAAGAACAGGTCAATGTATATACACTCCTGGAAATTGAAATAAGAACACCGTGAATTCATTGTCCCAGGAAGGGGAAACTTTATTGACACATTCCTGGGGTCAGATACATCACATGATCACACTGACAGAACCGCAGGCACATAGACACAGGCAACAGAGCATGCACAATGTCGGCACTAGTACAGTGTATATCCACCCTTCGCAGCAATGCAGGCTGCTATTCTCCCATGGAGACGATCGTAGAGATGCTGGATGTAGTCCTGTGGAACGGCTTGCCATGCCATTTCCACCTGGCGCCTCAGTTGGACCAGCGTTCGTGCTGGACGTGCAGACCGCGTGAGACGACGCTTCATCCAGTCCCAAACATGCTCAATGGGGGACAGATCCGGGGATCTTGCTGGCCAGGGTAGTTGACTTACACCTTCTAGAGCACGTTGGGTGGCACGGGATACATGCGGACGTGCATTGTCCTGTTGGAACAGCAAGTTCCCTTGCCGGTCTAGGAATGGTAGAACGATGTGTTCGATGACGGTTTGGATGTACCGTGCACTATTCAGTGTCCCCTCGACGATCACCAGTGGTGTACGGCCAGTGTAGGAGATCGCTCCCCACACCATGATGCCGGGTGTTGGCCCTGTGTGCCTCGGTCGTATGCAGTCCTGATTGTGGTGCTCACCTGCACGGCGCCAAACACGCATACGACCATCATTGGCACCAAGGCAGAAGCGACTCTCATCGCTGAAGACGACAAGTCTCCATTCGTCCCTCCATTCACGCCTGTCGCGACACCACTGGAGGCGGGCTGCACGATGTTGGGGCGTGAGCGGAAGACGGCCTAACGGTGTGCGGGACCGCAGCCCAGCTTCATGGAGACGGTTGCGAATGGTCCTCGCCGATACCCCAGGAGCAACAGTGTCCCTAATTTGCTGGGAAGTGGCGGTGCGGTCCCCTACGGCACTGCGTAGGATCCTACGGTCTTGGCGTGCATCCGTGCGTCACTGCGGTCCGGTCTCAGGTCGACGGGCACGTGCACCTTCCGCCGACCACTGGCGACAACATCGATGTACTGTGGAGACCTCACGCCCCACGTGTTGAGCAATTCGGCGGTACGTCCACCCGACCTCCCGCATGCCCACTATACGCCCTCGCTCAAAGTCAGTCAACTGCACATACGGTTCACGTCCACGCTGTCGCGGCATGCTACCAGTGTTAAAGACTGCGATGGAGGTCCGTATGCCACGGCAAACTGGCTGACACTGACGGCGGCGGTGCACAAATGCTGCGCAGCTAGCGCCATTCGACGGCCAACACCGCGGTTCCTGGTGTGTCCGCTGTGCCGTGCGTGTGATCATTGCTTGTACAGCCCTCTCGCAGTGTCCGGAGTAAGTATGGTGGGTCTGACACACCGGTGTCAATGTGTTCTTTTTTCCATTTCCAGGAGTGTATTTTGCTAATCGAGTATTGAGGTAAATATTGAAGAGTATAATTTTGTGAGAAAAATACGTTTTTCAGCAGAAGAAAGAAATTTTTCTAAGGTACTTTGATTGTATGGTACCAAGTCCTAGCCTTTGATACTTGATATAACTGTATATAATGTGGTAATGTAATTTTAAATATTTTGTTTATTTGAGAAAGACTTCGGTTAAAAATGGATTTCAGTCAGTACCATTTAGATTTGAGAGTGCCGGCGTAGTTAACGAAATCTTTACTAAAATACTTCTCCACAATGAGTACCATGAAAAATGCTGAGGAGAAATTTTAGGTTTTTTAGTGGTGTGTGACGTCGCGAGTTAATGAGTGATTACAATTATTACAGTAAGCTACCTTGCAGCACAGCCAACAGTATTGGAGCCCAAGGCTGTGAATGAAACCAAAAGTTATGTCCTACCAATGAGTCATGTGCACCTGCTGCTACTACAGCTTGTGAACGCGCCATCATTTCACTTTGAGCGAATGTATATTCATACGACCTGTGAACCTAAATAAACAACATTAAATATTATTCAATCATTTTCAAAATCGGTACACTACCTATTGTTATACAGGAAAAGATTGTATAAAAATTTCAAAGTTGTAACTATCATAGTTTCGGAGGTAAAGAAAATCACTTAAAAAGGCAAAAACTGACACTTCGGGAATTAAATTCAGTCAAGAACTATAATAGTTTATCTTTTGTTATAATTTGAAAACATAAACAGAACTCTCAGTGTGCAGAATTAATTAATTGAGATTTTCATATTAAAGCTTTAATTATATTTCGTTTTCGTAATATAAAAATCAGACAAAATTATTATTTGTCTCTTCTGTCGTTATAGGAATAAATGAGAGTGAGTGAGAGTGTGTATGTGGGACATACGTTAAATTTAAAGATTAATTTCATATAATGCTTTATGCAATCATAGTGTGGGAAAGAGGTTTGTGTCCACTTTGCTAATGACGTATGTCTAAGTGTACTTGTTTTTGTAAGGAGGCAGCCAGAATATCCGTTTGCAGAGCAATAAGTTTTTAAATTTATTTCAAGAATTATTGTCTTTTCGTTTATTAAACATTACTATAATATTTGCATGTCAGTTTGACGGAAATGCGTATGTTTATATGGATTGGTGCAGGCCAGTTTTGGCGCGAGAATGATCTCTGACGATAATTCTAATTGGCCGCTCAAACTAATCAACCAATCAGAATTAAGCAATTCCTGCGCACTGCTAGATAGATATGGTGTTGTAAAAGCAGAAGCGAGAGGAGTCGCTAGTCAGCTATCGGACGTGAAGGTCTTGTGGAATGCTTCCGTCTTTATTATGTGTAAAATGTAGAAATAATTGGCTTCTCACGTCCAGATTGCGTAGCCATAATAGTAATTGCATTCACAGACAGTTTTGGAAGTTTCATAATCGTTTTCTTGGAAAGTTAGCCGCATGTGAACTTTCGGCCTGTGTGGAAATCCCATGTGGCGTATTCTGTATCAATTAGAGAATATTTGGCGAGCATATTTTGTTATAAAGTCCACTGAAAAACATTTAATGTAAAACTCAGGCTAGTAGATCTGTGACTGTGAGACCGCGTAGTTAATCGGGTTGGACTTGTGCAAAATTCTGGATGCTTTGCGTGTGAAATTTGAAGTTTGACTGAGAACTAAGAGTGATAGAATAGCTTTTCAATAAATAAGGACTTTGTAGAGCGTAAATTTGCGTTATTCAGCAAGAAATATTACTAGTCTGAAAACATTAGGAACCTCATTTTAGTCGAAATTCACCACATTACCACCCGAAATTATGTTACATCACAATACAGGAACTGCTACAAGAGTTTTTCCGACTTTGCGGGACAGATATTAGGAGACGTCTTTCTTCAACGCTCCTTTTTCACCGTCTTGTAAGTAATTGCGCCTGCATAGAAAGGGGAAAGTGAGCGGACGCCGTACTGAGGTAATGGAAATTTGCATTGAACAATACGACGAACGGCGAGTTACAATCACACCCCACCCCGCCGCACATTGCAGGCGATTTTAATGAGGAAACCATGCAGACTCTCACCATTCACACCAAAAAGGGTGAGCTGGTTGCTGGGAATTACTAAACCAACAGAAAAATTACTAGAAAACAAACAAAGGGATCGGAAATCACACAGGACTGATACAGTGATGAAAACAACCGAATGGAAACAGACAGTTCACTCGGTTGTGGGAAAACATTAAAGATGACGTTAATAAAGCAAGAAATAGAAAACCTACTACTTGTGTTTCAAATCTGGACTTTAATAATAAAAAGAGATGGAACTGTTAATCAGAACTCTGGGTTTAGTTGTGATTTAAATGACAATAGATTTATTCAATCTTAACATAGCAAGACAGAAAAATGACTAAAGAAACGTCACACAAACTTCTTTACCTGACAAACGCTTTCACTAACATGGGCTCTCTGGTAGACAAACTGATCAGCTGGGGATCGACACACGACACTAGCCGGTACACTAATCACTTTTTCTGACTTCATACATGTGAATCCGTATTATGGCAGAAAAACTACGATACCATCAAGCATCTATATTCTACCATTCCAAAAAAAAAAAAAAATAGTTGGAAAGAACAGGGTGCTGAGAAACATATACTGGAGCCCTACGCCGTAGCAGCGAATAACATACCCTCCTGCTGGTCAGGGCGACACACCACGATGCGTTCGGGCACTGAAGTCATGGACGGTCGCAATCTGTTGTTAAATGGCGCGCACCCGGAAAATGCAAGTACGCAGTCTCGCGTACTTTGAAGTTAATTGGGAGAAAAGGAAAAAGGATATAGCTTTGTGGCCTCTTTCCCACATGGGTGACATGTCTTTTGCTAACAACATGACGAGGATGTAACTACATCCCTCCATAAAAGCTTGTTATCTCCTCTAATGCGTCCATTTCATTGTTTCCGAAGAACGGCGATAAACTCGCTAAAAGCCTCGTCCTTTCACAAATATGTTTTGTAACAGAGTCTGGAGGTCTGGGCGCCAGTGGCCCTGTCCCACAGAAATTCGCAGAGCGCTCACAATTGTTTTGTCAGCTTCCTGCCTAACAAGGGCCCATCATCTGCCTTATTGCCAGCCTACAATGCGCTGGCCATTGCAGTGGCGACTTCTCGGCGCTAGTTAGTCTACTTGGACGCAGCTGCTTCCTGACCGGCGCCAACCAAAGTACCTGCACAATGAGACAGTGAACTCGGCCATCTGGAAAGTTCTCCCCCAGGTCCTCCAGAAAAAACACGCTACCCTCGTCCCATTGTCGCCGTGCGCTTTTACTGCAGTCGTTTCAATTGGCACCCTATTCCTTTGCAAGCAGGTAAAGCTTACCGTTATTCCTTCCCTAGAGCATGCAAGCAAGAGCGTTAACTACTTCCCAACATCATCATGATGTATGAAGGCAGCCGGCCGGATTGGCCGAGCGGTTCTAGGAGCTACTGTCAGGAACCGCGCGACCGCTACGGTCGCAGGTTCGAATCCTGCCTCGGGCATCGATGTGTGTGATGTCCTTAGGTTAGTTAGGTTTAAGTAGTTCTAAGTTCTAGGGGAATGATGACCTCAGAAGTTAAGTACCATAGTGCTCAGAGCCCATGTATGAAGGCAAAAATTGCAATAAAAATGGTTTTCCCTAAGAACATGAAGCGGCATAGCACTGAATCAGAAGTGAGAGTACCCTGCAATATCTCACAAGTTCCCCGTTCCTCTCAAATTTATTTACTGGGAGTGCCACACTTCAAAAGATCAGTGTGACATGGAACAGAATAAATTGTGACACTTTAGTTGGGTCGTTATCAAAGAAATAAACGTGAATCAGTCTTTGTACACCATAAATCCAAGCACAGTGTTATGCCCAATCTCTCAAACAATCGAGTAATTTTGCAAGTTACACATGCTGTGCTTTGGGGCGATTGATATGGGTGAAAATGAGCATACCTCACATGCCACAATCACAATGTGGGCACTTCCACTATTACAAGATGACAGGAGTCAGCACTCTTATGCTGTCACCGTCTGATCTTATGGATATAACAAGTTTCATAAAACTGTTGAAATAGGTCGTATTGGAACAATAAAAGTGTCTACACTGCAATCGGGGCGTACGAAGTGTGTTCATTTTCAATCGACTTATTCGTTTGCAGTTTTGCGCATCGGTTATATTGTTCATTTAATTCACTTCTTTCGAATGAAGTCATACGTGGAAACAACTGTATGAAAATGGTCGCCGCCTTCCAGCACGTTCGGTTCTGAACAGAAACGTCCGACCGTTTTACCGTTGTTTAATCATTATTGATGACTGCACTCCGTTATCGCCTGTAGTCACAGTTATTGCTGTCCTATATCTGCTTTTTATTGAGTGTCGCTTTTATTTTAGCTGTGCCTCCATATTTATGGATAGGCGTTTACGTAAAAGTGCCGAAATACCCAGTGGCATGGGAATGGAGTAAATCATATTTTCGGATAAAAAGTAATCCTTATACTAAATTCAATATGATGTACATATCTTCAGTAATGACTCATATTACGAAACTACTTTAATCTACATCTGCATCTACATCTACAGCCATACTCCGCAAGCCACCTGACGGTGTGTGGCGGAGGGTACCTTCGGTATCTCTATCAGTTCTCTCTTCTATTCCAACCTCGTATTGTAATCAAAGAATATGAGGATTGTAATCAAAGAATTTCAGAGAAATGTATTGAATCATAAGTATTCCTCACAGAAAAGTACTTCCAACAAGCGATAGCATGTGCTGAGATAATTTTCATTTATTGTTCCGTGTCAGTTGCAAACTTTTAATTACATTACACGTTTCGGAACCTCAGGATCTTCTTAAGATCTAAGTAGTTGCGGCTGTAACCCTCCTTCTCTACTCATGGCGACAGAGTATTCTGATGACAGTACTCTGACACTACTCTGATATAAGGTTCTGAGCAGACAAGATGGGTTGCTCAGATCTGAAGATGATCCTGTAGGATCTAATAAAATTAGACGGAACAATAAATGAGAATTATCTCAAAAAAGCAGTTGTTAATTTTTTAACGTAAATTAATGGTGCAGCACCGGTTATTAACACTTTGAAACCAACTAAATATCCATATTTTATGCTAAAAGTGGGAAAAGGTTATATTTAAGCTGAAACGAGCCTGGTCGCTGACTAGCTTTGTGGAGGAAACTGTGACTCTGGGATACATTAGATTATTAACGTTTTTCGTAAGTATCACAATAACAGTAAGGATGCGACAAGTTATTTACATCTCAAAGGGACATCACAATACTGAAAAGGATCTTCAAGGACATAAGAAACGGACATGGCACATTGTAGATAGGACCACAGTGGAACACTATCAGGAATGAGCGAAAGAGAGCACAGGAAATGAGTTTGTATTAAATCTTCACGTTTCAGTAGTACAAAAACAGTTGCTTTGACCATATAGTATTGTGTAAATGTTAGTTACGCATGCGTGAGGTGAAATTACATCTGCTCGGCAGTGGATAAGCAATCACGAATCTAACGTCCACTCATGCGTTAAAGTGACTAGTTGAATCAAAGAACGAAGGTAAGTGAAATGCTCTTTTCCACAAGTTGCGTGAAGCAAGACAGCATCGTCTTGGGCCTAGCGGCCTGTTTAGCGATGCTACGCTTACCAAATTTCGTGCCCTCTATCGTAAAGTGAGGACGGCATCTGCACACATTGGACTCTGCTTCCTGAGATGCATCTGCGAAACTCGGAGTTCATGGACAGGACTGATGTCTGTCAGTGCGTGATTCTTGAACACTGCTGCTTGAACGTACCTATACATGAGGGTTGGAACCTTAATAGTGGCAACTATTTATTTACAGCTCGAACAAAATAGATACGTGTTTCAAAGTTTTACTGACCTTCAAAGTAGTCACCAAAATTGTGTATAACCCGTTGCGAGCGATGAGGAGGTCTTAGGATGCTCTTAGCAGTGCCAGTTGTGTTGACAGTTCGATCGGCGCGGTCTATTGGCAGACGAATTTGTAACAGTTCTGAAGCGAATGCCGTGAAGTGTTTCCTTCAGTTTAGAAATGGAGTCGAACTCACGAGGCCTTAAGTCAGGGGGGTGCGGTAGGTGGTATACCACCTAGCAGCCCCATCAGTTAAACAAATCAGTAACAGAAACTTCCTGGCAGATTAAAACTGTGTGCCGTACCGAGTCTCGAACTCGGGGCCTTGCCTTTCGCGGGCAAGTGCTCTACCAACTAAGCTACCCAAGCACGACTCACGCCCCGTCCTCACTGCTTTACTTCTGCCAGTACCTCGTCTCCTACCTTCCAAACTTTACAGAAATCGGTAACAGCTTGCACTGTACATGCTTGTGCATTGTCCTGCAAAATGATGGTCAGGTCCTAAAGAAAGTGTAATCACTTCTGGCTCTATGCTGTTTATTTTCGGAGCACAACCTATGACCAGCTTATAGACAGAAGTGATGACACTTGCTGCGGAATCTGACCATCATTTTGCAGGACATTGGTCAAGCACGTACAGTGCAAGTTGTTACTGGTTTGTTTGACTGATGGGGCTGCTAAGGGCTATACCACCTACTGCACTCCCCTGGCTTAAGCCCTCGTGAGTTTAACTCGATTTCTAAACTGAAGGAAAACAAAAGAAAAACAAGCGAGGAATACTTATTATTCCAGTGTAAAAATAACAAATTAGTGTGTTTCACCGTGCTATCAGTTCGTAATGCCAACATCATTTCGAATGTAATCGTTAAATTATCTGTCAGTAATAATGTGTCACCTGCAGTTTTTGAAACGATATATAAGCGGTGGCGAAGCAGCCACGGGAAAGCCAGTTTCTTGTGTAATAAAAACCTATAACAGTCACTGGCGTAAAGATGATGACCTTCAGTTTTTAACTGTTTATGTGCGTGTAACCTTAACAGTAGACGCAAAAAATATGCAATTGTAAAAGCGGAACTTCGTATCAACCTTACTACTCAAAATATGTCCTGGCGTATCCAAACGTTAGCTACGCTGTTAAGAACTAGGGAACTGGCAGAAAATTTAGTAGAGCAGATACACTCCATTCTTTAACCACTCTTTAACACCACTGCAGCGTTGGAATTGGCCATAAAACGGATGTGAGTATCTTCTACTAACTGTTACACCTGCTGAAATAGTGTATTATCTTGAGATAAATAGGCAGTTCACCTAGGCCCAATTTATATCATGCTCTAACAGCCTGGCTGGAGAATAAGCTACAGCCCCACTCGGGGCCTCGCACCAGAATGCACTTCATACTTCGCCTCTCAGTTTCACTTAGCCTTTCCTAAGGAAAATGCGTAAATTGCTTCTTCGAATTAAAACCGTACATCCATCAGTTCACTAGAACCATGATGTTTCTGTTACATTCCCCATGGAATTTAGTGGCCAAAAGGATTTTATCACACATGAATGTGGTATCAGTGTGGTGCCATATTGTCGTAGCAACCACTTTGTGAATACAGGATACTACGAGCAGCGACGTGTCACCACACGGCCGTGTCACCACACGGCCATTGCATGAATAGGTGTGGTTCAAATCTGGTCTGTGCAACGGCGACATTTTGAGGAACTGCTCGGGGAGAATATCTATGCGCGCCTCTTGCTCCCTCTCCTTGTGACTGCGTGACCCAGGAGCGCGTCTACAAAAGACAAGATGCCTCATGAGAGACTACTGCATCGACGCTGGCCTGGCGGCCAGATAAGCCGCGCAAATACCCCTCAAATGAGTGATTCCACTACTGGGAGACATACAAGAGTCGTGTTTTACCAGGGCGTCTTGATACCCAGCAACACCAAGAGATCCCTCCTGCTACAGCGAGCTTCTCTTTATAATAACTCTTTCGTGAACAGGACCTGAGAAACGACGATGAATTTGCCTTTAGTAAAGGTAAAAGCACCAGTGATGCTGTTCTGAAGTTGCGGTTGGTAATGGATGCAAGACAAAAGAAAAATCAAGAAACGTTCGTAGGATCTGTCGACATGGAAAAAGCGTTCGAGAGTGTAAAAATGCTGTGAGATGTTCGGAATTTTGAGGAAAATATGGATAAGCTGTAGGGAAAGAGGGGCAATTCGCAATATGTAGAAGGACTAACAGAGGCCAATAAGACTGGAAGACCAACAACGAAGTGACCGGACTAAAAAGGGCGTAAGACAGACATATAGCCATCGAAGAAGCGTTGACGGAAACAAAAGAAAACTGCAAGAGTGGAATTAAAATTAAAGCTGAAAGGATATCAATGATAAGATTCGATGATGACGGTACTATACTCAGTGACAGTAAAGAAGAATTACAAGACCTACTGAATGGAATGAACAGTCTAATGAGTAAGAGTTGTGAGGGGTTCACCATCCTGCTCGAGCAAATGCGATCTCGATGTTTTGCTCACTTGCTAGAACGACAATTAACAGGCGCTGCCTGAGACATAAAATATAGTTGCCCCTGTTAGAAGAGAGCTGCGATAGAGTCGCAGGTCAGAGCAGTCTGCAGCAGTTGCAGTCGCTCGCTGCTACAGTGTAGTTGTAGTCTGTCGCTGATACAGCGCAATTTATAGTTAGTAGTTGTTAAAGTCACAGTGCAGAACAAATTGTAAAATTTTATTATATGCAACTGAATAATAATTGTGATCAGCCGCAGAGCTAAATGATACCATGGAATGAGATGATGATGAACAAACTAATAATTGTTAATATAATGAGAAATCAACAGTGTAATTAAGTCAACCATCTATAGTAAAGTAAATTTTATTATTTTTATTGGCATGCGAGTAGTTAAGTCACTTCTCTGAATTGTTAATATGGATTTGTTTCAACCTTTAGTGATTCGTCAACACCAGTTGACCCAGATTTGTAATATATTCAGTTTTCCCCTGTAATGGATTGTAGATCTTTATCAATAACGTAAAAAATTTTCAAAATATAACTGTTTTTACCAGTCAGCTGTAAAAGTATAATTTCCCCTTAAGTCATTGCCAATCATAATCCAGTCATTTATCTAAATTAAAATATTCCAGAATTTTTGTCAGATCATAGTCATGTACACTTTAGTATTCAGACGACCAGCTGTGCAGCTGTGTCTCTAAGTGAAGTCAGTTTTTTTCGTAATTCAGATCTCAGAAAAATGTTATCCAGTATTAGTAGATAGGCCAACATTGCACTAAGCTGTGCCATTTACGAGCAGATACACAGACAGCGTTATTCGACGACACCATCACGAGGTAAGAATTTTTCAGTTTATTTCTCACAGACAGGTTCAGACTGATTTCACAGGGCCATGCCGTAGAGATGCTTATGTCAAAATTTATGTTTTTCATGCGTTAAGATTTATCAGTTTTCATATGTCAGAATTTGATTATCCAAATTTAATTATTTTAATTTTTTATTTTCTGTTTGGGAAGGTGATAAAGATCTACAATCAATTACACGTGAAAATTGAATATACTATAAATCTGGGTCAACTGGTGCTGATGAATCACAAAAGAAAAGATTGAAACAAATTAATATTACCATCTCAGACAAGTGACTTAACTATGCGCATGCCAATAAAAATAATAAAACTTACCTTACAATAGATGGCTGACTTTCTCATACTGTTGATTTTTCATTATATTAACAATTATTCATTTGTTCATCATCATCTCATTCCATGGTATCATTTAGCTCTGCGGCTGATCACAATTACTATTCAGTTGCATATAATAAAATTTTACAATTGGTTCTGCACTGTGACTTTAACAACTACTAACTATAAATTGCGCTGTATCAGCGACAGACTACAACTACACTGTAGCAGCGAGCGACTGTAACTGCGGCAAAGACTGCTCTGACCTACGACTCTATTGTAGCTCTCTTTTATAGGGGCAACTATATTTTATGTCTCAGGCAGCGCCTATGAATTGTCGTTCTAGCAAGTGAGCAATACTTCGAGATTACATTTGCTTCAGCAGGGTGGTGAACACCTTACAGAGTATGGATTGAGAGTAAATTTGAGAAAGACGAAAGTAATGAGAAGTAGCAGAAATGAGAGCAGCAAGAAACTAAATGTTAAAATTGGTGATCAAGAAGTATATGAAGTAGAGGAATTCTACTACATAGGCAGCAAAGTAACTCATAACGGACGGAGCAAAGTGGACATAAAAAGTAGACTAGTACAGGCACAAAGAGCATTCCTGGCCAAACGAGGTTTGCTAGAATCAAGGTTTTAATTTGAAAAAGATATTTCCATTAAAGCAGGGCTTCACAACATACGTGCTCGCGGAGCAAGCTGTGAGCAGCAAGGCGCGAGCACGGAGCAGCGCGAGCACGCTACCCCCCCACTACCGGACCAGAGCAGAGAGTGGGGAGAGTCACGTGGTGCACACAACAGCTGCCGCCAGTCAATGTAAATCTGCGGACACCTGCAGGGATACCACTCACGAATTATTACTGCGTCAAATGAAACAAATAAAGGAGAATGTACACATGCCACATAATTTTATTAGCTTAGTGTATGCCTCTATATTCGTATTAATTTGTGAACTGTTACACAATAAAAGGTGTCAATGAAGTGTGGTACTCTCGGTTATCTTGTACTTTTTGCCCTTTACAATTGCGTCTATGTTCAGAGTAATTGTTCTTGTGCATTGTAGACACAGCGTGCAGTTTCAGTTTCGATCAGACAATGCGTTTCTCAGGCGCATCTTGTTACATTTCATTGCAGAGAACAGTTGTTCACAAACATACGTGGAACCCAACATTGATATTATTGTAGCCGCCAGTTTCTGCAAACGAGGAAATCTATCCTGTGGGAAGTGTCTGTAGAATTCCAAAATGTTTTTTTCTTGTTCTGAAATTTGTCTCTGTATTCTCTGTCACACTGCAGGTCAATAATTTCTAGTAGCTGCTCAGGACGAATCTCTTCAATATTCGCTGAATATGGAGAGGAGAACAGATAAAAATCACTGTCTAGTGCTGTCAGATCTCGAAAGCGTTGATCAAATTCTTCTTTAAGGGAAACTAAACTACGTGAATAACGTTCGCAGTCTTTGTGAACATCTTGCATGGATGATAATTTAGGAAAATGAGCTAGATTTCCTGTTTCCAGCTGACTCACCCAAAGTGTCAATTTCATTTTAAAAGCTCGTATTTGATCTATGAAATGAGTTATTAGCAGATCTTTACCATGTAAGGAAATGTTTAAAGCATTCAGATGGCTAGTTAAATCTGCTAAGAACGCGCGATCACATTTCCATGGGGGCTCTTTCAATTCAGGAGCACACATGTTATTTATTTCCATGAACATATTTATCTTATCTAATAGGCAAAAAATTCGATTTAATAATTCGCCACGACTATGCCAGTGGACCTCGCTGTAATAAAGCAGGCTTTCTACATCCTCAAGAAAGCTTTTAAATTGCCTGTGTTGTAGCTCATGCTTCTTTATATAATTAGTTGTACGAACAACAACACTCATCACATTTTTTAGAGTGATATTCTTTGCACATAAGTTTTCTGGTGGATCACACAGTGAACGCCCCTTATTTCATTCGGCACGGTCAGTTTTTGCATTTTCTCCTTCAACAGCGCAACTAAACCTGATTTCTTCCCTGTCATCGCTGGTGCACCGTCTGTAGACACTGAAACTAAAGAATTCTACGACAATCCTATATTTTCAACACTTTGTTCAACACTACTTAAAATATCACCTCCGGTTTTAGTGTTCTTCATGGCTACTACATCGAGGAGCTCCTTCCTCACCTGAAGATGTCTATTAACACCTCTAATAAATATGGAAAGCTGCGCTGTTCCAGTGATATCAACACTTTCGCCCAGAGCTAGAGAATACGCCATAAAATCTTTATAGATATTTGCAAGCTGGCTCTGGACGTCGTCTGCCATGTCCTGCATGCGACGCATAATGGTCATGTTGTAAGAGGTATGCGCTACAGGTATGCGCTACCTGCGATATGTAAGCTATAAGAGAATCTGAGACCAAAGAGCAGTGTTGACTGCAGTACGAACTGTGTAGCAGTAGCAGTAAGTTGTTGCTACCGAACAGTCGCTTGTCTGCGCTTGTCAGTCCTGTCTGGTGTATCATGTTGGCTGGGCCGGTCGCGGTGCAGCGATGCCGGAGCCTGAGTATTATTGTATAAGGTAAAAAAAAAGCAGCCTCGCGCATATCTAGTAATGTTATGTAAACTCACATGTAAATCTTTTAAAAATGTCCTAATAATAATCTTTGTCTAATTTCTAAAAAGCATTCATTTCAATTTAAAGAATTTAATAGTTTTTTTAATGCATGTTCATTCCGATTGTTGCAAAAGAAAAATCAGTTTCTTCCTTTCATAAATAACAAATGTATAGGCCAGCATTGCACAGAGCTGTGCCGGAAAAGAGCTATTGTAAGAGCAGATAAAGTGCGCGTCATTTATGTTGGCGGCCGAGTTTAGGTTCGTCAGCCAATGAACAGAGAACGACGTAGCCAGATCTCGAATGCAGTGCATAGCGTGGACGAGTGTCTTCAGTTTTAGAAACGTTCAATCATAAATAAAGTAATAGAACAAAAGCAATGTCTTGATAGCAGACTTTCTTTTATAGAAAGTTTGGAAAAATCATTCTTTATATCAATTGCTTCATATTCTATTAATTAATTAAACCAAACAAGCAATAAGACTCCTAATTCAGGCGATAGCAAGGAAAGGTGCTTGTATCAATTTCACGAACCGCTTTTTCGCAATAAAGAACAGCGGTAATTGTTTATTTCCCATTGTACTTCGCCGAAGCGTGAGTAATTCTTAGTCATACCAACAGTGTTTATTAGTATTTTGCGTGACGTGTTATAGTCCTCATGGCATTTGGTCGTCAGACGAGCTGCGTTAGCGTAATGGTTAAAGAGTTAGGCTTCTAAGCGAAAGGTTATGAATTCAAACCTTGTGCACTGCTTAATATTTTAATTATTTAAAAACAATATCGAAGTGCCTTACTTCACGAATTACGTTCGTTTGAATGCAATTTTTTTGAAATTTCTAGTGCTTTGTCTCTTCATTAACCCTTTTGCTGCTGCAGACACGTGCTCCCCGCATTCCGCGCTGTGCGCGATTTTGTCATCACTGCGCTGCTCGCCTGTGCAGACACATGGTGTTGCCACTGCTTTGACACATTTATCATTCGATTTCACAAAAACTATTTGGCCCAAAAATTTGATTTTTACACGTCTTCTTGACTGATACCTTCCCCCCATAAATGACTTAATTTTGTTTCGATGTTCAACGCAGTTATTATGCAGCATTACATGTAGTAATATTATGTGAAATTTAGGTATCTTGTCCACATTTCATTCTCAACATCGTGGCAAAAAAATTGACCATTCGAAAAGTATATTCTATGGACTTTTACCTCTGCAAACTCTTCAAAATTTCGTGCAATGGTTTACTATATTTAATGCTGCATAATAACTGCGTTGAACATCGAAACAAAATTAAGTCATTTATGGGGGGAGGTATCAATCAAGAAGACATGTAAAAACCTAATTTTTGGGCCAAATAGTTTTTGTGGAATCGAATGATAAGAGTGTCAAAGCAGTCGGAACACGATGTGTCTGCACAGGCGAGCAGTGCAGTGACAAAATCGCGTACAGCGCGGAATGCAGGGAGCACGTCTTTGTAGCAGTGAAAGTGTTAATGCGTGGTGGCTTTACTTCATGAACTGCGCGCTCCCCCCTAAACGTAAGCTTGCGAACTATGCTATACTATGGCGCTGCTTCTATTGGCGCGTGCGTCGTGTGCAACTGGCAACGCAGCAATCTCCCGCGTCTGGGCGGGCATGCGCGAGCCGCCAAGATAAAAGAATTGAACTACAGTTGCCGACTTTATCGAGGTGAGAATTTTTGCTTTTTATTCAGAATGATCTTACAGGGCCATGACGCAGCGTCGCTGTCGTCCAAATTCTACCAGGTTACTGAATTTATTTTTTATTACGAGGTTTAGGAATTTTTCTGTTTCGAGCTTACATTAAATGAGAAAAGTATTTTGTGTGGAGGTTAAATGTGAATGAATTTCAGTATGGAGGTTATAAATGGGAACCAATTTTGTTCTGACGTTACACTAAAATTAGAATCATTATTTATAATTTTTATTAATTTTTGTGGGGAGGTTACAATGTCAGATAATGGCACAATCCGAAACCGTTCAACCTGAGGTGGACACAAATGTTCCGCTGCAACTACGAAACATCTTTTATTAAATCGCCATCAGTGAAGGGGCGCAGGGATTTTGCTAAAAACAAAGCAATTTTGTAGCTCACTCTGAGAGCTGCCTCAGTTGATGTTTCTTCGTCATCCAGATCTTCTTCGGATAGCTTCCTTTTAAGTTTAATAACTTCCTGCGCACGATCTGGTCCATCACATTTTCCACTTCCGTAGTCTTTCGCGTGGTACGACATATAATGTCGCTGCAAATTAAATTTCCTAAAAGAATTCAGCGTTTTGTGACATACTAAACATTTTGCAACACCATCTTTTTCTGTAAACAGATACAATTCCTCCCAATGGGGGTTGAACTGCGAAAGCATGGTTGGGGTTACAAACGGCGACTTCACAAGATTCTTAACCAGCGAAGTGACTGTTAGAGCTGATCGTAGTACTTTTAACGTTACACAGTCGGCGCGAATTCAATAGGCACGCTACGGTCCTATTCATACATGCGCGCGCATTTCCCCTCCCTCCCCTCCCTCCATACTCCGCGACCTTGCACCTGCTCACGGGCACGTGCCTGAGCAGACGCGAGTACCCGCGCTCAAAACCGGCCAGTTGTTAAGCCCTGCCTTAAAGTACGCTTGGAGACAGCTTTCTATAGTACTGAATAGAAGAGAATCGAAGCGTTTGAGATGTGGTGCTGCAGAAGAATATTGAAAATTAGGTGGAATGGTAAGATAAGGAATGACGAATTCCGGGCAGCATCTGAGAGGAAAGTAATATGTGGGAAACATCGACAAGGAGAATCGATAGGATGATAGGACACCTGTTACGACATCAGGAATAACATCAGGTAATAACTACCATGCTACTAGAGGGAGTTGTAGAGTGTAAAACCTATAAATGAAAACAAAGATTGGAATACATCCAACATATAACTGAGGAAGTAGGCTGCAAGTGCTACTCTGAGATGACAAGGTTATCACAGGAGAGGAATTCGTGCTGGGCCGCATGGTTGTTCAATTGTGTGACAAAATCTTATGGGACTTAACTGCTAAGGTCATCAGTCCCTAAGCTAAATTATCTTAAGGACAAACACACACACACACAGGCCCGAGGGAGGAATCGAACCTCCGCCGGGGTCAGCCGCACAGGGGCCGCATTAAACCAGTCGGAAGATGATGACTGATCAGTAAATAAATAAATAAATAAAAAGAATTGGAAAAAGGCATTGATCACATCTGCCTACTAGCAGGATCTTGAACATGGTAGAAAGTGGACTTTTGCCTCACAACCGCAATTGGAGCAAGCATCTCTCTGCAGTTGTTTATGTAATTTATGATGACCATTCTCATCCTTTCCGTATACGGATGGCGTAAGTAGCATAATAAGAAGGCAGTCGATCAGTTAATTGAGAGACTGTAATAGATCGACTTGTTTCAAAGTAAATATACACTCCTGGATATGGAAAAAAGAGCACATTGACACCGGTGTGTCAGACCCACCATACTTGCTCCGGACACTGCGAGAGGGCTGTACAAGCAATGATCACACGCACGGCACAGAGGACACACCAGGAACCGCGGTGTTGGCCGTCGAATGGCGCTAGCTGCGCAGCATTTGTGCACCGCCGCCGTAAGTGTCAGCCAGTTTGCCGTGGCATACGGAGCTCCATCGCAGTCTTTAACACTGGTAGCATGCCGCGACAGCGTGGACGTTAACCGTATGTGCAGTTGACGGACTTTGAGCGAGGGCGTATAGTGGGCATGCGGGAGGCCGGGTGGACGTACCGCCGAATTGCTCAACACGTGGGGCGTGAGGTCTCCACAGTACATCGATGTTGTCGCCAGTGGTCGGCGGAAGGTGCACGTGCCCGTCGACCTGGGACCGGACCGCAGCGACGCACGGATGCACGCCAAGACCGTAGGATCCTACGCAGTGCCGTAGGGGACCGCACCGCCACCTCCCAGCAAATTAGGGACACTGTTGCTCCTGGGGTATCGGCGAGGACCATTCGCAACCGTCTCCATGAAGCTGGGCTACGGTCCCGCACACCGTTAGGCCGTCTTCCGCTCACGCCCCAACATCGTGCAGCCCGCCTCCAGTGGTGTCGCGACAGGCGTGAATGGAGGGACGAATGGAGACGTGTCGTCTTCAGCGATGAGAGTCGCTTCTGCCTTGGTGCCAATGATGGTCGTATGCGTGTTTGGCGCCGTGCAGGTGAGCGCCACAATCAGGACTGCATACGACCGAGGCACACAGAGCCAACACCCGGCATCATGGTGTGGGGAGCGATCTCCTACACTGGCCGTACACCACTGGTATTGAAGAGGGAACACTGAATAGTGCACGGCACATCCAAACCGTCATCGAACCCATCGTTCTACCATTCCTAGACCGGCAAGGGAACTTGCTGTTCCAACAGGACAATGCACGTCCGCATGTATCCCGTGCCACCCAACGTGCTCTAAAAGGTGTAAGTCAACTACCCTGGCCAGCAAGATTTCCGGATCTCCGGATCTGTCCCCCATTGAGCATGTTTGGGACTGGATGAAGCGTCGTCTCACGCGGTCTGCACGTCCAGCACGAACGCTGGTCCAACTGAGGTGCCAGGTGGAAATGGCATGGCAAGCCGTTCCACAGGACTACATCCAGCATCTCTACGATCGTCTCCATGGGAGAATAGCAGCCTGCATTGCTGCGAAACGTGGATATACACTGTACTAGTGCCGACATTGTACATGCTCTGTTGCCTGTGTCTATGTGCCTGTGGTTCTGTCAGTGTGATCATGTGATGTATCTGACCCCAGGAATGTGTCAATAAAGTTTCCCCTTCCTGGGACAATGAATTCACGGTGTTCTTATTTCAATTTCCAGGAGTGTATGTATGAATTTCACAAATCTTCCTTTTTACAAATATTCTTTTCGTTCACCTTCCCTTTGAATAAGATACATTATTTGTCTCAAAAAAAGTTAGCAACCCTAGTTATGTATGACCGAAAAGCCTGAAAAATTATGCGAATAAATAAAAAAAATGTCGTGTGGCTAGGGCCTCCCGTCGGGTAAACCGTTCGTTGGGTGCAAGTCTTTCGATTTGACGCCACTTCGGCAACTTGCGCTTCGATGGGGATGAAATGATGATGATTAGGACAACACAGCACCCTGTCCCTAAGCGGAGAAAATTTCCGACCCGGCCGGGAATCGAACCCGGGCCCATACGATTGACATTCTGTCGCGCTAACGACTCAGCTACCGGGGACGGACGATTATGCCTATGAAATGACTCAAATGCGGAGACTGAGCGAAAAGACGCACATTAAGTGAAACTACTGAAACCTGGAGAATGAGTGAGAACATTCATGTAGCTGACACAGCCACGGTGACTTGTTTCGTTCAGTTGTTACATTTAGCTGTACAAACGACTGAATGAAAAATTCAATCGGTTGAATAAGCCAGTCGTTAATCCCATTACTAACTGGAAGATGAAATTATGACGGCCAAAACGAAATAGCTACAGTGTCACAAGCTGCCTGGCGAACTAGTGGTATATAGAACAAGAGTATTCTCTGTCGCATTAGAATAACAGGTGACTGAGAAGACGACTTGACAGAACGCGACTAGATGACATTAGAAAACACGCTGGAGAAGACAAATGTTGCGCATGGAAAAGTCTGGAATAGGCCTTCATTCAGCAGTATATCTAGGTATTCCGCTGATGATAAAGATGATTTACTGCTTCAATCATTTAGTCCAACGATACTGAAACGTCTTTATTCCCTCGTAAATGAAGAGTAATACTCTTTTACAGCACGGGTAACCGCTTCTGCCCACAAGAACGTCTCCCTCGGCGTACCAGCGTGGAGGACCAAAATGGCAGATACCAGTTGTTTCGAAGCACAACATGTGCCAACGGCAGCGGCTTATATGTGAGTGGGATCCTTAACAATGTTCTTTTTTCCTCTGCCAGTCTTAGTCCCTTCTGCCTAACCTCAGTATGTAATTAGTCTAAACACGTTGAACAGTAACAAACACTCGCTGTTTCGCAGCTCGTCTGTTTTTATAATCTGATTTCTCCAAAGATTTAGCCTCAAAGAAATTGTATTTGCTTTGTAGAAGCCATTGCATATTCGGCAGCCAACTTTTTTTATCACTAATTCGTTCCCAGGGTGTCATAAGGGACTTTTTCATCTACAGTCACTTAACAGCGTCCGCAGGCTTCCGAATTATGGCTAAACTTCCTTTTTGTAAATGAGGAGAGTGTCCATTAGATTAATAGCTTTTGGTTATTGTATCGCTGGGCGTTCAAGAGGACAGATGGCGCTGACGACAACTTATTTGACGCCGGGTTTGTTGAGCTTTCCAACGATGTGATCAGTGGAAAGTGCGGGAGAAAGTCTAACTCGAGCCATGTTGTATGGACATTTCTACATATATACGTACAACTTGATGTCGCGTCCGCGTCTATGTGATAGCGAAGAATATACTTCTTCAGCACGAGCGAAAGAATGCCAAGTATGCAAGGATATTACCGGTGGAATATTGGTGATTCATCAGTACTTAAGTAACGCTCATGATCATGCCTACGCCGACCATTGTTGAACACGGTATTAAGGCTAAATGTTCTAAAGCGGAACGAATTATTCCTTTTTTCCGAACAGGAACACTAATAAATATAGTGGCTCGTTAGGGAGCAAATGTTATGCCCTGTTTTAACTGCACAGATGAGATTAGAACATCATACTCATATATCGATAATATTGACAAACATTGAAGGCAGTAAACTTAGATCTCGTTCAAGCTACCCCCACGAATTAACTCCGCATTGAGCTCTGTTTTATTGGAGTCATGTTCCTGGGTTACATTATCTTTATTAATTACATGACTGAAATCAGTGAAAGCTTCCCGTTACTAGCGTCCTGTTTACGCAAGCAAAGCGATTCATAAAAAGTTATTCACATTGTAATAACAATTAGGGGTGAAGCTTACAACGAACAGGTTTTGAAAATGGTACGCGGTCAACAACTTCAGCGTTTTTAATAATTAATGGTTATCATACAAAAGCTTGATGAGAATATTACGTATTCATTATCTCAACTGCAGTCGTACCGGCCATCTCATCAGACTTCAGGTATAATATCACTTACATTTTTATCAACCATTCCTTCAGAAGAAATCTCATTCGCACATTTGTTATGCTCAGAAATCTATCATTCTTATGGAACGACGTTTAAATTCAGTGAATTTCTTTTGGACGATCTTTAATATTAAAGCAGACGTGTCCTCAACTACCCTTTTATCACCAATGAACCAAGTTTTTATCTGTGCTTCAACACATTTCTCATAATTAAGAAGGCTTTTGACACAATACCTCAGAAACTGCTTGAGATAAAATGGCGTGCTTATGGAAAATCGCCTCAGTTATGCGACTGGGTTCGTGATTTTCTGTCAGAGAGGTTACAGTTCGTAGTAACTGACGGAAAGTCACCGAGTAAAACAGAAGTGACGTTTCCCCAGGTGATGTTCATAGGCTCCGTGTTGTTCTTCATATACACTCCTGGAAATGGAAAAAAGAACACATTGACACCGGTGTGTCAGACCCACCATACTTGCTCCGGACACTACGAGAGGGCTGTACAAGCAATGATCACACGCACGGCACAGCGGACACACCAGGAACCGTGGTGTTGGCCGTCGAATGGCGCTAGCTGCGCAGCATTTGTGCACCGCCGCCGTCAGTGTCAGCCAGTTTGCCGTGGCATACGGAGCTCCATCGCAGTCTTTAACACTAGTAGCATGCCGCGACAGCGTGGACGTGAACCGTATGTGCAGTTGGCGGACTTTGAGCGAGGGCGTATAGTGGGCATGCGGGAGGCCGGGTGGACGTACCGCCGAATTGCTCAACACGTGGGGCGTGAGGTCTCCACAGTACATCGATGTTGTCGCCAGTGGTCGGCGGAAGGTGCACGTGCCCGTCGACCTGGGACCGGACCGCAGCGACGCACGGATGCACGCCAAGACCGTAGGATCCTACGCAGTGCCGTAGGGGACCGCACCGCCACTTCCCAGCAAATTAGGGACACTGTTGCTCCTGGGGTATCGGCGAGGACCATTCGCAACCGTCTCCATGAAGCTGGGCTACGGTCCCGCACACCGTTAGGCCGTCTTCCGCTCACGTCCCAACACCGTGCAGCCCGCCTCCAGTGGTGTCGCGACAGGCGTGAATGGAGGGACGAATGGAGACGTGTCGTCTTCAGCGATGAGAGTCGCTTCTGCCTTGGTGCCAATGATGGTCGTATGCGTGTTTGGCGCCGTGCAGGTGAGCGCCACAATCAGGACTGCATACGACCGAGGCACACAGGGCCAACACCCGGCATCATGGTGTGGGGAGCGATCTCCTACACTGGCCGTACACCACTGGAGATCGTCGAGGGGACACTGTATAGTGCACGGTACATCCAAACCGTCATCGAACCCATCGTTCTACCATTCCTAGACCGGCAAGGGAACTTGCTGTTCCAACAGGACAATGCACGTCCGCATGTATCCCGTGCCACCCAACGTGCTCTAGAAGGTGTAAGTCAACTAACCTGGCCAGCAAGATCTCCGGATCTGTCTCCCATTGAGCATGTTTGGGACTGGATGAAGCGTCGTCTCACGCGGTCTGCACGTCCAGCACGAACGCTGGTCCAACTGAGGCTCCAGGTGGAAATGGCATGGCAAGCCGTTCCACAGGACTACATCCAGCATCTCTACGATCGTCTCCATGGGAGAATAGCAGCCTGCATTGCTGCGAAAGGTGGATATACACTGTACTAGTGCCGACATTGTGCATGCTCTGTTGCCTGTGTCTATGTGCCTGTGGTTCTGTCAGTGTGATCATGTGATGTATCTGACCCCAGGAATGTGTCAATAAAGTTTCCCCTTCCTGGGACAATGAATTCACGGTGTTCTTATTTCAATTTCCAGGAGTGTATTTAATCGATTTGGGAGCAAATCTGAGCGGCCGTCGTAGGTTGTTTGCAGATGACGCTGTCATTTATCGACTAATAAAGTCATCAGAAGATCAACATAAATTGAAAACGATGTAGACAAGATTTTTGAATGGTGCATAAATTGGAAGTTGGTCCTAAATAACGAAAATAGTAAGGTCATCCACATGAGTGTTAAAATGAATTCGTTAAACTTCGGTTACACCACAAATCAGTCAAATCTGTTGTTTGTTGTGGTCTTCAGTCCTGAGACTGGTTTGATGCAGCTCTCCATGCTACTCTATCCTGTGCAAGTTTCTTCATTTTCCCAGTACCTACTGCAACCTACATCCTTCTGAATCTGCTTAGTGTATTCACCTCTTGGTCTCCCTCTAAGATTTTTACCCTCCACGCTGCCCTCCAATACTAAGTTGGTGATCCCTTGATGCCTCAGAACATTTCCTACCAACCGACCCCTTCTTCTGGTCAAGTTGTGCCACAAAATTCTCTTCTCCCCAATCCTATTCAGTACATCCTCAGTTATGTGATCTACCCATCTAATCTTCAGCATTCTTCTGTAGCACCACATTTCGAAAGCTTCTATTCTCTTCTTGTCCAAACTATTTATCGTTCATGTTTCACTTCCATACATGGCTACACTCCATACAAATACTTTCAGAAATGACTTCCTGACACTTAAATCTATGGTCGATGGTAACAAATTTCTCTTCTTCAGAAACGCTTTCCTTGCCATTGCCAGTCTACATTTTATATCCTCTCTACTTCGACCATCATCAGTTAGTTTGCTCCCCAAACAGCAAAACTCCTTTACTACTTTAAGTGTCCTAATCTAATTCCCTCAGCATCACTCGACTTAATTCGACTACATTCCATTATCCTTGTTTTGCTTTTGTTGATGTTCATCTTATATCCTCCTTTCAAGACACTATCCATTCCGTTCAACTGCTCTTCCAAGTCCTTTGCTGTCTCTGACAGAATTACAATGTCATTGGCGAACCTCAAAGTTTTTATTTCTTCTCCATTGATTTTAATACCTACTCCGAATTTTTCTTTTGTTTCCTTTACTGCTTGCTCAATATACAGATTGAATAACATCGGGGAGAGACTACAACCCCGTCTCACTCCCTTCCCAATCACTGCATCCCTTTCATGTCCCTCGACTCTTATAACTGCCATCTGGTTTCTGTACAAATTGTAAACAGCCTTTCGCTCCCTGTATTTTATCCCTGCCACCTTCAGAATTTGAAAGAGAGTCTAAAGGCCATAAATTCAAGTAAATACCTACGAATTACAATTACAAACAAGATAAATTTGAAGGAACACATAGAAAATGTTGTGGGAAAGGTTTGCCAAAGACTGAGTTTTATTGGCAGGACACCAGAAAATGTAACAGATCTACTAAGAAGACTGCTTACACAACGCATGCTAGTCCGTCCACTTTCAGATTAACCTGCGCAGTGTGGGACCCTTGCCAGATAGGACTGACAGAGTACATCCAAAATGTTCAAAGAAGGGAAGCACGTTTTGTATTATAGAGAAATATGGGAGAGAGTGTCTCAGAAATGATACGGGATTTGGGCTGGAAATCGTTAAGAGAAAGGCGTTTTTCGTTGCGACGGAATCTTCTCACGAAATTCCAATCCCCAACTTTCTCCTCCGAATGCGAACATATTTTGTTGACACCGACCCACATAGGGAGAAATGATCACCAGGGAAATCAGAGCTCGTACGGAAAGATATAGATGTTCGTTCTTTCCTGGCGCTATACGAGATTGGAATAATAGAGAATTGTAAAGGTGGTTCGATGAGCCCTTCACCAGGTACTTAAATGTGATTTGCATGTATATGTAGATGTAACGGGTCAACAATTTTATATCGCTTTTGGCAGTGTTAGCGCCGCTTGGTGGCCGTGTACCCTTTCTCCTACCATCACTACCCCAGGGCAGGAATGTGTGTATTCTATATGCTGCGTCTAGTTTAGATCTCTTGTTCAGTCGTGACACGTTTTCTAAATGTTTGAGTAGATTGGATCTGAAGCAGAGGTCGGGGTACTAGACCGTTATCTAACTAGTTTTATATTGAAAAGCAGAGGCAAAAGGAAACAACGTGCAGCCCTCATTCCTCATCGTGATTCCACAAAGAGGAACAATCCGGGCCAGTTCGCCTCGCCGTGTCTCGACAGCAGGCGTGTTAGCAAGCTCGTCTATCTCTATTTGAGAGCTGCCCCGTACTAGCAGTTTTCTATTTCTATGAGGTGTGTGGCGCTAGAGAGATGTCGTAGTTGCCTCTTACACACGTTAGTTGCCCTGTAAAAGATACATGCATCTGTTAACCTGACTTGTATAACGGAGCAGATTCTGTGTGCCAACTATACAGAGATAAATGTCAGTATGCTACTATCCTTGAACTAATGAGGACCATGTAAATTAATTATAATTTACGACTTTACTAGGTAAACCTAAGAAATTATACAATCACCCTCTATCAGAGAGAAATTTCTTCTCAAGCCAAGACAACTAAACAATATTTATATCACAATGACCTGTTTCGACAGAAGATTGCTGTCGTCATCTGATCTGATCTACAAACGCAACAATAGATAAATTCTCATTAACAGGAGAGCTTTATAATGCTGTAGAAGAAGAATTTTCCTAATGTCTGGTAATATATCATAAATTTATTAAACACCTTCGGAAATTTAAAGTGCATCCTTACAAATCACATTGCGGGAACATATTTCACTCATAATACAGTGTAAACACATTGGTTTGTCAGTAATAAGAAGATGAAAATATAAAATATACTTATAGCCAAATGTGTTCGCTGAAGTCAAGTGGCACTGCTGTATCAAGGTAGGAACTGAACGGACGTGCAGCTCAGGGCATAGCGTGCATTTGCAGAATCTGGTATACCAGTACATCGCTTAGCACACACACACACACACACACACACACACACACACACACACAAAATTGAAACATAACATACTCTGCGAATTATGAATTCACAGAAGAAATGTTTGTATCACAAAAAGAAATTTACATGCATCATCATGGAATATTACCGGTGCGAATTCCAACGTCGGTTCTACCTTCAACTAAAACAATGCTATTAACAGCTTAGCATAATATCCTAATTACAAGCGTACCCAATGAAAATAATTTACAAATTCACCAGTAAATGATTTTTCTTTCTTTTTCAAATATTTAGAAAGCATTTGTGAAACTGAAGAGCGAAGATGATAATCATGCCATTAATAGTTAAGAGCAGATGATAATGCGCATTCAAAGTCATTAAAAAGCTACTTCATACAAGTTGCAAGTTGATTGTAAACTAACACCAGATGACAATTAGACACCATAAACTGACGGATGTGATAACAACAAACATGTAGAAATGCTAGAGGTACACTGCCACATGAAAACCTAATTCGATTAATGCATATTAAATGTTAGTGGTATGACTGTCATCTTCGCTCTTCTGATTCACCGACGTTTTTCTAAATATTTTAAAAAGAACCTTTTTATACATTTAAATGTTCTGCTACTGTCATTTATCTTTTGTTACGTTTGTGGATCAGATGATGAAAGAAACCTTCCGTCGAAAGTGGTGATCGTGAAATACATAACATTTAGCGACGTACGCCTCAGAAGACATTTCTCTCTATTAAATCGACAGATCGCTTCCATAACATTAACATTTTTAGCCTGTATCTTCTTTTTAGATCGTTATTTTTGCTAAAAAAATTAGTCTAGCTTTGTAGCTCTTTACGAATATATTAATGAACTGAATTGCATAAAACAAGCAGTGCTTATGTAACGGAGATGAACTGAGCTATTTCAGTTAATTCGTAAGGCTTATGGTCTGGACGATTGCATGAATTAATGATGAAGCTCGGTAGTGACTGTTTAATGAAATGATTTTTGTGATTATAGATATTTTTGTACGGTGATGGACAAGTACATTTAATTAAGATTGAGAGGAGAGACTGATTCAATAGCCGTGATACAACATATATTGTCGAAGCTGTCAATAATCTGTGGGAAAACGAACTACGCAAAAATTTCTTTCCTTCTTTTCCATTTCAGTGGACAGATGATCATAAATTTTATTGCCACGTCGCTAAAAGGATCATGTAGATGAATCCGTATTCTAAGCTGTGACGAAATGATTTGTCAGACATAGGATCCGGTATATATTAGAGAATTTTTTAATTTAACGACATTATCAATTCAGATATTTTGGTACCTTACATTTCTAAGTTGCCAGAATGCTAACTGAATATCAATAAAAGGTAACATTGTAGGACCTACATAATTTCTCGAGACTATACTCTAGTTTTTTCAGTTAATATTTTTGACCTGAAGATTTTTACTCGGGAGTAATACGGTGCTGAGAAGTACGGCGATGGGCGTTCGTGCATCACAGCCATACTACAAACTCGTGGCTGCGAGAGCTTATACAGATGGTAGGGAGAGTGTTTTGATCACATTCAGGTAATTATCACACTGAAAGGGAAATCGTACATTCTGAGCCACGACGAAGCACAATTTCCAAGTTGATACCTCGGCGTACAGAAGCAATTTAATAAAGGCAAGAGTTCCGATCGCGACTGTATGTCAGCTATGTTGTTTTTGGAGTAGGCTGACGAAATGACTCAATTTTTATCCACCATTTGTAACTGCTCGCTCGACGAAAGATTCGCACCTATAGACGTAAAGTTGCGTGGATCACGCAAACACACGAAAAGGATATATGAGTAATCCAGGGATTTAAAGAACCATGTGATTGATATATATTTGCAGTAGGATTTTGGAATATGTACTGTGTTCGAACATTATGAATCACGCAGGTCGCATAACCAGCACGGATTTAGAAAGTTGTTCTTGTGAAAAATGAAGTGACGAAAGCTATGGAGATGACGTATCAGACTGATTCCACGTTTCTAGTTTTTTAGAAGGATAGTGACACCGTTCCTCAGAATATGCTTCTAATCAAATCGCATTGACATGTAGTATCATCTAAGTCATGCGTCTGACTTACTGATTTCCTATGATAAAGCTCACAGCCCGAAGTAATTAACGGGAAGTCATTCAGCGAAACAATATTCATATCTGGACTTCCCCAAGTAAGTGTTAGAGGCCCTATGCTGTTCTTGACCAGTATAAATGATTTGGGAGACGATATGGCCTGCCTTGTTGGATGGTTTCCGGATGATACTGTCGCTTATCTTCTAGTAACGTAGTCAGAAGATCGGTAGAAATTAAATGCAAAATTCAAAACTACTGCCAAGAAGAAGCGAGACCACACATTCAACGTTACTCACAATGTGGGACTGAACATACTCTCTGTTTTAAAGACAAAATATCTTATAGTTTCTAGGATTTAGAGTATCATGCATTTAGCAAATCTTAGTTCAAAAGCAATATTCAATTATAGTAGAGCATGTTCGAGCTCTGCGCTATCCGTCGTTTGCACCCAAAAGCTACACACTCTTTTCAGCGCCGGCCGGAGTGGACGAGCGGTTCTAGGCGCTACAGTCTGGAACCGAGCGACCGCTACGGTCGCAGGTTCGGATCCTGCCTCGGGCATGGATGTGTGTGATGTCCTTAGGTTAGTTAGGTTTAATTAGTTCTAAGTTCTAGGCGACTGATGACCTAAGAAGTTAAGTCGCATAGTGCTCAGTGCCATTTGAACCGTGTTTTGAACTCTTATCAGCAAGTGCAAACTCAGAATGTACGATTGTTGTTTCGAATTCTGGACTATTTACTGAATTTACGTTGGAGAAGAAATTTCAGGAAACGGCATGTAGTAACTCCGCTTTAGTTGCGGTCACAACAGCAGCTCAGTGTCTATGGATACTGACTACCCTCCAATTAGACATAGGCTGCAGGTTTTGCCTTGGTCATTCAAACAGTTTATTCGCGAATTGAGACTGAGTAAATAATATTGGCTCTTGTGACCAGATCTGAAGAACCAAGCCAACTGAATGAATCAGCTTTCCACGTGAAAGAAGCAAATCTGTAACACTCGGTGGTTGTACATGTAGGACGACGTTAAATAGAGCCCAGAGGACGATTGATAAAGCAAAATGACCTTCACGGAGATCTTCTTATGGAACCAAGAGCCAGAGGTAACTTAGCAACTGCATAACTCTCTCTTCCGGGAAGCTAGTGCACCAGTTCTACTGAAGATATACTTGCCACAGAGCTAACGAGGAGAAAAGACAAGGAACATAACTCACGCATACTGTATGGAAGTGTGAGGTGATGAAAGTAGTCAAATATGAACCAGACTTCATTCAAAATGGCAAGTATAGTGGGAGAAATAATTGCGAGTCTATTCTCCTGTCTGTCTCGCTGTTAATACTATATCATTCTTTGTCTACGTCACGGACTGGTATCACGTTTAGAACTTATTTCGTAACATGTCATTGCTTGGATATTAGACCCAATTTTTAATATTTCTGTGCAACCCATTTTCGAATATGTCTAATTTCTCTCGAACAGTCCACACAGATGAAGTATTTATAATGAGAATATTGGGTGTTAGTCCACCTAACATACTCTGTAATAAGGATAGGTTTCAGTATGGTGTGTACAGCAGCTGGTGTCATTGCATATACCCGTATTAATGAGATATTTCATGCTAAAAACTTGAGTAAAGAAGCAAAACGAGGATGAGCACTGTTTATGCTGGATAATTGGACCAGAACCGATAAAAAATCACACTTTGACACTTGTGCTAATTGACAAACATTCCTGCAATTTCAGGAATGTTACCAATCCTATAGACCCATAAGCAAAATTCTTCAAAAGATAAATAAAGGGTAGATTAGTGCCACATTCAGACTCACAGGCTACTTGAAAACAGTATTTTCTTGCAACAGGTCACGTTTTATTTGCTAACAAACACTTCATTTCCCCGGTACTTAGCTAATTTAATCAAAAATCCCAGTTGTCGGTATGTGAGGATTCACACGACAATGTGGAATAGATATATAATGGTGTCCCACATTGACATTAAATGGCATAATGTCATACATTCACACAAGTAAATAACTAAATGTGTGTTAAAACTTTGCAGTCCACTACTAATTCGAATCACGGAACTTAATTTGTTATTAATGTTGCCTGATAATGCCCAAAGGGAAGGAATTGGTAACAGACAGCAAAATAACGGCTTTGTTCAAATAATAATCAAGAACGAATAGCAATGTAGATGGATTGTCGGGGAAAGTTTACCATGTTGCCTCACTGCTGATTGTTAAAGAAGGTGCAAGCATGCGGAATAGTTTCCCATGTATGTGAGAGGCTCGAAAACTAAGTAATCAGGGGGTAAGCCACAGGGCAGCCGGGTAATATACAAAATACACAAGAACCAATAGGGAACAATAAAAGTGGAAGAACATGAACGGTGCTTGGCTTATCTATACGTCGAAGAGGCATTGACAGAAATAAAAGAATGGCTTAAGAGTGGAATTAAAATTCAAGGTGAACGGCTATCAGAGAAAATTATAGAGGATTACAGGATCTGCTGAATGGAATGAACAGTCTGATGAGTACAGAATATGGATTGAGAGTGGATCGAAAAAAGGTGAAAGTAATGAGAAGTAGCAGAAACGAGAAGAACGGGTTTGGGGATCATGAAGTAGACGAAGTTAAGGAATTCTGCTACCTATTCAGCGAAATAACTCATGACACATGAAGTAAGGAGAACATGAGGAGCAGGCTAGCTAGCACTGGAGAAAAGTGCATTCCTGGCCTACAGAAGTCTACTGGTAATTCGCATTAATTTGAGGAAGAAAGTTCTGAGAATGTACGTTTGGAGCACAGTATTGCATGGTTAGTGAAACATGGACTGTCGGGAAACCGGAACAAAAGAGAATCACGGAACTGAAATGTGGTGCTGCAGAAGAATGTGAACATAAGTTGGACTGATAACGTAAGGACTGAGGAGATTTTCTGCAAATCGGCGAGGAAAGAAATGTACGGAAAACACTGACCTGAAGAAGGGACAGGATGGTAGGACCGGTTGAAACATCATAGAATAACTTCCAGAGGGACCTATTGAGGCTGAAATCTGGAGCAGAAAACACAGATTGGAATATAGTTCGAATGGCTCTGAGCGCTATGGGACTTAACATCTGAGTTCATCAGTCCCCTAGAAATTAGAACTACTTAAACCTAACTAACCTAAGGATATCACACACATCCATGCCCGAGGCAGGAATCGAACCTGTGACTGTAGCAGTCCCGCGGTTCTGGACTGAAGCGCCTAGAACCGCTCGGCAGAGATTGGAATACATGCAGCAAATAACTGAGGAAGTAGGTTGCAAGTGCTACTCTGAGGTGAAGAGGTTGGCTCAGGGTAGGAATTCGTGGCCGACCGCATCAAACCAGCCAGAAGACTGACGACTCGAAAAAATAAATAAATAAATAAATAACCATGACACAGCCACGTTGACTAACTGTCTAGGCGTAACGTTGCAGAGTGATACGCAATGGAACCGTTAGTAAGGATTGCAGCAGAGAAGGTGAATGGTCGACAGCGGTTTATTGGGAGAATTTTAGGAAATTATGGCTCACGTATAAAGAACACGTACAGAACACTAACGCGACCCATTCTTCAGCACTGTTCGATAACGTACTAGGTCGGGATAAGTAAAGACATCGAAGTATGCTACTGTATTTGTTACCGGCAGGTCCTGTCAACATGCAGGTGTTACGGGGAACCTTTGGGAACTCAAATGGAAATCCCTGGGAGGAAGGCGACGTTCTTATCGAGTAAAAGGTTTGAGAAAATTTACTGAACCGACATCTGAAGCTGACTGCAGAGCTGGCACCAACGTACGTTTACAGAATGAGATTTTCACTCTGCAGCGGAGTGTGCGCTGATATGAAACTTCCTGGCAGATTAAAACTGTGTGCCCGACAGAGACTCGAACTCGGGACCTTTACCTTTCGCGGGCAAGTGCTCTACCAACTGAGCTACCGAAGCATGACTCACGCACGTTACTCACAGCTTTACTTCTGCCAGTACCTCGTCTCCTACCTTCCAAACTTCTGCAAGGTTCGCAGGAGAGCTTCTGTAAAGTTTGGAAGGTAGGAGACGAGGTACTGGCAGAAGTACAGCTGTGAGTACCGGGCGTGAGTCGTGCTTTGGTAGCTCAGTTGGTAGAGCACTTGCCCGTGAAAGGCAAAGGTCCCGAGTTCGAGTCTCGGTCGGGCACACAGTTTTAATCTGCCTGGAAGTTTCAACGTACGTTTAGCTTAAGACTTCTGAAGAAAAGGTAAGAGATCTTAGGGCTCGTACGGAGGCATACAGATAGCCGCGAATGGAACAGAAAAGGGAATGACTAGGAGCGGTACAATGTATCCCCTGCCATGCAGGTTACGAAGTATGTATGCAGATGTAGATGAACAACCTGATGAAGGAACAAAAATTATTTCAATAAATTTAATGGTCTCAGGATCAAAGCTGGTACAATGTAAGCTCCGCCATGCACCATACGAAGTATGTATGTAGATGTAGATGAACAACCTGATGAAGGAACAAAAATTATTTCTATAAATTTAATGGTCTGAGGATCAAAGCATCAAGCAGATTCCCTCGTTATTCATCTCCCACTTTGTCACTATACTTGTCCTTTAAAATCAATGCTGGGGAAGAGAAGAACGGGCAGGTAAACAGAAACCTCGTTTGGGAGTCGTAACATTTAGAGCAATATAATCTCCTCGTCCCTAGGAGGCAGTCCGTAGACAATGTAATTACCACTGCTACCGCAAGTGGCTTATACCACACAGCGAAATAAGAACGGAGCAGTGTTAGCGATACTGTTGTTGATATTATTAGGCTACGGTACAGCGTCCGCGGGTTCATGCTTTTGTGCTCTCGCGCTTGCTCGTGTGTGCGTGAGTGCATGTTTGTGTGTGTGTGTGTGTGTGTGTGTGTATGTGTGTGTGTGTGTATGTGTGTGTGTGTGTGGACCAAACATGACAGTGGAGCGCTATATCTGCAGAGGGCCTGCGGGAACCAACGGAAGATAATTCAGTTTCGGTTACCGCAGTCTACCTTCAGGGCGCCTACCCCGACTCACCTTCACACGTGCCCAGCCACGTCGCACTGACACAGGTTGTCTCGAGCACAGAGGCAGTCTATACAGGTGCTAGATTTCCATTCGCATTAGCGTTTCAGCTGTCTGTTGGAGAGAATTATCTGCGACTGGCGAAAAGCCTGTATAGTGTGCAGACAAAAACTGAGGTCAGCCGTATGACGGGCCTGCTAAGTTACACTGTTTTTCGGCGACCTTATAACAAACATGTCCGGACACGAAAACCGACAACGGACGGGTGAAGGTGTGCTGACCACATGCCTCTCAGCATGAAACTTTTTAATTAAAATTATTTACTTAAACTGAAATAACTGAGAAGGTGAAACTTCTAAACATGATTTTACTTAAACTACTGAGTGCTTAATCAATATTCTTAAACTGCTGAGTGAAATTAAACGTAGTGTCTCTCTACATGTCTTTATCGTCTCAGCACTCACCCACTAAATTCTAGCGCAACGCAATCTGACTGCTCAAAAATGATAACCTGACTTCAGATAATTAATACAGAAGAATGACCCTGAATCAGCAGAAATCCTAACAATAACCTATACATTACATAAGTCAGTTACCTCACAAAAATCTTCATTACATGAACTACGATATACAGCAATCGCCAATACAGCCAGCTAAATAAAAGATTTTAACTACTGAAGGCTCTAATTACTGATACGCATATGGTTTGGAAAGGAAAGATTTTGTTGCAAAACAAACAATGCATTTTTACCTTAATAATGTGACATCCAGTTAAAAAAATATATAATCGTCCGTGACATCCAATTCCAAAAATTATATAATCATGAATTATATCCAATCTCCAAGTCGGACAAGTACAAATCGTCCGCTTTCGCTAACACTTCAAGCCGCCAACTACCATCAATGCTAACTATTCAATTCCAACCTCACTCACTGCTGGCTGTTCACCTTCAACACCCACCACTGCTGCCTGGTAACTTCCAACCTTCTTCACTGCTGGCGATTCACCTCCATCTGCAAGTCCGACCAGCCACAGAGTCTCTTACAGAGTGCGAACAGCGTTGTCAGAGTTATTAATGCAGTGCGCTAGGCCGGCCGCTGTGGCCAAGTGGTTCTAGGCCAATCAGTCCACAACCACGCTGCTGCTACGGTCACAGGTTTGAATCCTACCTCGGGCATGAATGTGTGTGATGTCCTTAGGTTAGTTGAGTTTAATTAGTTCTAAGTCTAGGGGACTGATGACCTCAGATATTAAGTCCCATAGTGCCTGGAGCCATCTGAACCATTTTGAGCAGAGCGTTACACAGCACTGACAGCATACAAACATATAAACAGCCTATTTACATAGCCGACCTGCTCCCCTCAAAAAATTTTGCAAAATATTTTGGGCAGTGGCCAAGACTAATTTGTTGTAAATTTATTCTTATTAACAATATCAAATAGATCAGATGCATACAATTAGTAATATATTGTTGGTCAAAAGCAAAAACTGTCATCGCAGTTCATAAAGACAGTCCTAATCATTCATCAAAAGAGAAGTCTATGATAATCTTACACTCAAAATATGAGCAGTAAAAGAAAATTCACACATAAGTAGTGGACCTCCATACAGTCTTGAAGAAGTAGTCTTGTCCTCCCAACGGAAACACAGTGCTGACTCTTGACATGAAAACATGAAGATTGGTAATGAGCCACAACAGAGTAGTCCCACAGCAGGGTCGAAGACTAGTAGAGTATAAGTAGAATTAGTAGGTCACCACAGAGCACACCCACGCTATTTCTTGTAGAGATTATGGTAGTAATGGGCCACAAAAGGTGCAGACCCACTGTAGTCCTTGTAGAGATGGCCAGCAGTTGCGACTGTGTGGGTGCACAGTCACAGCTGAAGAGTCTTGATGACATTGTAGTAAGTCCATGAACTACCCCTTCTGCACTCACTAACTTTTTGCAATATTCTTAGAACCAGAAATGCTGCTAACCAGAACTAACACAGTCATATAACCTCTGATATTTTATACATATAGTGTGACCAACTGAAATGTGTGCAGTAAAATGAATCGCTACTATTTACTTAACTTGAAGAACTGGTATCTATAAAATTTACAATTTTGCAGCATAAGTATACAATTACAAAGGTACAGAAAACATTATTGCATTCAAAAACGTGATAATACAGATAACACTTGTAGTAATACTGGCTTTACAAAAAGAATAAAAATAAACATATACGACGTGTGACAAGAAAGTAATGAGACTGATGTGAAAAAGAAATTTTGCGTACCGTTTTAGTCAAATTTAGTGTTGTCTCCTTCAAAGTAGTTCCCTTTTGATTGCACACACTTTTTCCAGCGCTTCTGCCATTGATGGTAACATTCAGGAACTCATCTTCTGTAATATCCCCCAAGACCCCCGTCACAGATTTTTGGACATCTTGTGTTGTTTGAAAATGGTGTCCCTTGACCGCCATTTTGTCTCTTCGAAGTAGAAAAATGTCACACGGAGCGATATCTGGTGAATAAAGTGGCTGTGGTAGTACTGGAATTTCTTTTGTTAAAAATTACTGTACTGACAGAGAAGTATGGGATGGCGCATTATCATGATGCAGAATCCAATCATCAGCAATGTTGGTATGGACACGAAGAACTCTAACGAAGTCTTTGTAACATTTCTTTGTAGTAATTTGGTTAACTGTTTGTCCAGGAGGCACCCACTCTTTATGAACAATTCCATTGGAATCAAAGAAGCACACAAGCATGCATTTCATTTTTGACATTTACATGCAAGCTTTTTTTGGTCTGGGTGATCCCTTTGAGCACCATTGTGAACTTTGGCGTTTTGTCTCTGGACCGTACTGAAAAACCAACTTTCATCACCAGTGATAACAGGGCTCAACAATTTTGGATTGATTTCCGTTTGCTCTAACAGATGGGCTGCCACATTTTCCCGTGTTTCTCGCTGTTGTGATGTGAGACTTTTGGGGACCATTTTTGCACAAATCTTTCTCATACCTAGATCTTCAGTTATTACTAGACGAACCGTTTCTCGATTGATGTTCAGTTCTTCTGCAATGGTTTTCACAGATAATCATTGATTAGATCGTACTAGTTCACTCACCCTGGCCAAGTTGACATCCGTCCGTGAGGCTGATGGTTGTCCACTGCGGTCTTCATTTTCAACATTCGTTCTGCCTTCCCTAAACATTTTATGCCAATGAAAAATTGAGCTCTTGACATATCCTCCTCTCCAAAAGCCTTCTGAAGCTTACAGTAAGTTGTCGTGTTTTCACCCAAATTAACACAAAAAGAAATGGCATACAGTTTCGGAATATTGTGCGCTTCCATTTCCTTGACGAGAGACACAAACACATTTTAACTTATTACAGCACAATTCATGACTGAGCAGTTGCATCGATGTGCTGCTTGGACTAGAAGCCGGTTATAGAGCAAGGTCAAAGATGTTATGCCTACACAAGCCTGCAGGGTTGCCACATCTTGCAAAGAAAATCAGTCTCATAACTTTATTGTTGCACCTCGTACATGAGTATTACAGGAATTATGAGATAAGTAAATAAATGAAAAATGAGAATATCCTCAAAACATTAATTTGACACATGAGCATTAAAGAAAACATAACAGAATAAATAATGTTCAAACATCTTCAAAAAGTAAAGAATATATTAGAAAACAAAATTAGATTTCAGGATAACAGTATTCGTCATCATAGTGAATGCAGCTTAGTGTTAGAAGAAAGAAAAATTCTACGAAATTTATCTTATCAGGTAAACATACAGACACAGGAAGCACACAGACACACAAGGGTACACAAACATGTAGCGGAATAACACAAAAGGAAAGGATAGGGTCTGTTTTCAGTGGAACACTTACTACTGCAGTACTTGTGGTACTTCATTTCCCACCAAAACTTCATTTAATTCTCGGAGAACTCCCCTAGTTTAACATTGTTCCAAAGAAAAAGTCCTATCTGTTCATGCTGTCTCGAATTATACTTTCACATATTTCTTACCTCATTTGTTTCCAAGAAAATCCTACCTATACCTGTTGTCACTATACCCTACTTATCTGTTCATTTAGTTTTTCTAAATATTTGTTCTTCATTGTACAATACTCTTTGGCCAAACCTTTTCTGTACAGTTTCTCAGTTCATTTCTTCCCAACTCATCACAACTCATTTTCTTATGTAGCATACCCCCTCTTACTTCCCAAATCATCACAACTCATTTTCTTATATAACATACCCCCTCTTAAACTAACTTAAATCTACTGCACTCAGATATATGAACTAGAGAATGAGGCAATGCAGCAGCACAAAACAGTTGACAGAAACCACAATGACAAAATAATGCAGTTAGTGAAGCAAGCAGCAGTATATCTAAATTAGTAAAGAAAATGCAACATTACAACTAATATAAGGCAATATGTAGCAAACAAGAAAACATAAATCATTGGTAAAACTGGCTTAGGACAGTAATAAGAAGTAAAGTTCAATAGGATATTGCCTGAGAAATAGCAGCAGCAAATGCAGTAACATATACCTAAATATGACAAAGCACAAGCAAAAACAAAATATAAAAGACAGCAATACAGCTAAAGGAAATGTCTATTCACATCTTAATGTCTATGTCATATCTTAACACCAGAGTGATGCACCACAACAACTTACTCTATCAAAAAATTAGCAAGTCCTTGAAAAGGAAATTATGTGCACAATTGTAGTTACCAGTCACTTTGCCTTCTTATTTTTTTTTATTTCCAAGGGCTCCCCTTTTCTTAGGAGTGTGGATCATAAAATTATTATTTAATGTATCTGTAGACAGAAATTGTTTACATTAGCATATATATTAAATTTTATTTTATAAAAGCAATGCTACAGTGCAGCTTGGAACTAGATACCAAATAAAGTAGGCAAATATGTACAAAACAAAGCATGAAAAAATCATCCAATAGCCATGTGGCATTTCATAAGTCAGTAATAATTCTCTCAACTCTCGTAGAAAGATACTTGTCATAATCAGGTGTGTAGACGTAAAATATTTCTCATCACTTAATAAGAATTTCAGTACGTAGCACAGAGTACGAGCTCCAAAGTTTACTCATATGTTTCCAACTAATAGTGTGTCGTGTTTGTGACATTTTCTGCAAATAAATGTCAATAGTGAGGTCAACAGCCTCTCTTTTCTACAGCTGTGCGAGTACTTGCGGAAGTGCGGCAAGCTTCAGAAGTTGCTAAAGCGGCATGAGGGAAGTTGTAAGTCGACACAACAACATTTTTTTCCAAAGCGACTAGTGCATAGCCAGCGAAGCGTAACGTCAAGGTCATACACTTTTTACGAAAATATTTACGACAGCAATTTCAGCTACAATAACAGTTTCACACCAATAAAAAAAAATTTCACAGGTCGAAAAGTTACAGTGGAAGTGCTTAGAAACTAAATCTCATGAATAACAGTGTCCAAATGTTTTCCATTGACATTTGGTACTCACATTCACGTATATACTCACCTTTCATAACTCTTAAAATACGATTCTTAGTCTCCAACATTTTTTCACAAGCCAGAGACCCCAGCCACTACTGATTGCCTTGTTACACATACATATCTGTCGATTCTTGTTCTATATTTCATCATAACAAACATGTAGCATAAATATATTCCTTACATAGCATCACCTTATCGATCATAACCATATCTCAACATCATAATACACATCGTCATCGTAATAATATCGTCATATCTTCTTTCAGTAATCTCAAAACCTCTAGAAAAATGCTGTCTTGCTCGTGTCAGTAGTGTCGTCTACCTCAAACGTACTTCGAAAACCATTATCCTATACAAAATATAAACATTCAAATCTCTCACAGTGTAAGTGGGCTGTTTATGTTTTCTTATTCGCAACGTTACGTAGCGCTCGGTATGAAAATCACTGGCTGTGCTGTGTGCAGTCTGTAGCTAGTTCCCATTGTTGTCTGCCATTGTAGTGTTGGGCAGCGGCAGCTGGACGTGAACAGCGCGTAGCGCTGCGCAGTTGGAGGTGAGCCGCCAGCAGTGGTGGATGTGGGGAGAGAGATGGCGGTGTTTTGAAATTTGTAAAAATGGATGTCATGAACTGCTGTATATATTATGACTTTTGATGAATATTAAGGTAAATACATTGTTTATTCTGTATTAAAATCTTTCATTTGCTAACTATGCCTACTAGTAGTTGGTGCCTTCCGTAGTTTGATTCTGTTATTTAGCTGGCAGTAGCGGCGCTCGCTGTATTGCTGTAGCTTGAGTAACGAAGATTTTTGTGAGGTAAGTGATTTGTGAAAGATATAGGTTAATGTTAGTCAGGGCCATTCTTTTGTAGGGATTATTGAAAGTCAGATTGCGTTGCGCTAAAAAATATTGTGTGTCAGTTTAGGCACAGTCTTGTATAATTGTTCTAAGGGGACGTTTCATATGGCGACCCTTAGCCGAGGATACCTCACTGGAATCTTCTGATTTTTTCCTTGTAGTTTGTGTAATTAGTGTAGCTATTGTTTATTGCTAGCGCGTAATTGTAGAGAGAATTTCCTTTGTAGTTGTAGTTTTTCATTCTTGTACAGTAAAACAGTTGTGGCATGCATGTAGATTTGCACCAAGTATTTCGCAGCTGCGCTTGCAATTAACTAGATACTATTTTCAATGCTATGTTAATGTGTTTTCTTATTTTGCTCTTCAAATTGTGTTTTTCTGTGTTGTCGTGTGAAATATTGTGACAATAATGGCGTGTGAAAAACGTAATACTAGGCTCCAAAGTAAACTGAGAAATGACAGTGAAGACGAAAGCAGTGTGTTAGCGCCACCGTGTAATGGATTAACTAATGATCAACATAGTTTCACACAATAACACACAAAAACAATTTGAAAAGCAAAAATAAAAGGCACACTAAAATAGTACTGTAAATAATATTTAATTTATTGCACAGGCGACTGCGAGATACTTGGTGCAATCCACATGCATACCCCAACTGCTTTGCTCACTACAGTACATTACAACAACAAGAAACTACAACTACAAAGGAAATTCTCTATACAATTACGCGCTACCAATAACAATAACTAATTTCTAATTTTGCACTAATTATTGAAACTACGAGGAAGTCAGAAGATTCCAGTGAGGTATTCTCGGCTCAGGGTAGCCAGGTGAAACTTCTTCATTACAACGTTTTTAGTTAAACTCAAGCAACTGAGAAGATGAAACTTCTAAATATGATTTTACTTAAACTGCTGAGTGCTTACTCACTATTCTTAAACTGCTGAGTGAAACTGAACGTAGTGTCTCTTCACTTGTCTTTATCGTCTCAACACTGACCCACAATTTTCTAGCGCAACGCAATCTGACAGCTAAAAATAATAACCTGACTTCAAATAATTAATACAAAAGAATGGCCCTGAATTAGTATAAATCCTAACAACAACCTATACATTACGTAAGTCACTTACCTCACGAAATTCTTCATTACACGAACTACTGCAATACAGCAAGTGCCAATACAGCCAGCTAAATAAAAGATTCTAACTACTGAAGGCTCTAACTACTGATAGGCATGTGGTCAGCAAAGGAAAGATTTTTTTGCAAAGCAGACAATGTATTTTTACCTTAATAATGTGATATCCAGTTGAAAAAATATATAACCGTCCGTGACATCCAGTTCCAAAAATTATGTTATCATGAATAATATTCACTCTCCAAGTCAGACACGTCCTGGTCGTCCGCTTTTGCTAACATTTCAAACCGCTAACAGCGCTGTCAGAGTTATTAATGTAGACCGCTACACAGCGCTGCCAACATACAAACACATAAACAGCCTACTTACACATATGCACATCCACTGAGACCTGCGACGTGGCGGTCGGAGGCCTTGAAGACCTATTCGGTCGGAGTTTGTTATAACATACATGCACAACACGCTCTCACATGCTATATAAACCAGTTTTAAAAATACACATTAAACGAAATCATGCGGCCGTACTTGTTCCTCCCGTGATCTGACGTCACGGCGCGAAAGAAACATTTCGGGAACAGTGCAGTGTAATTTCGTGTGTTTCCCGTTAAAGGTCCGCGCGCAGTTAGAATCTGCATGGAAATTAGTTCTCTGAATGCTTCTCGGAATTGTACTCTGGGGAGTTTGTCTTCAAATCAGAGCCCGACTTCTGCAGAAAAACCAGAAAACCGTTAAAAGCGCAATCCCGCTTCCAGCTGCGCTCTTTAAAGATATCTCCATCAGTGTTCCTTTCAGTGTTTACTTTATTGGGTATATTTATAATCACTAGCGATGATTTGGCGTTCAATAAAAATGCTAACTAGAAGTAAAAGCGTCAGACTATGATGGTTCTCCTCTAAATATTTTTTTAAGTGAAAGACAGAGGCATGTGTTCTGTTAATACAGAGCGTCCATTACAAATTTCACCTTGGCCATTACACTGCGGTGCTCTGTTTGCGTGATCACTTGCTTCCTCAGCATTCCCGTCTGCTTTTCCTCGGTTCAGTGTGTAATTGATACTCACATAAATAGTCACTTGCCATCACGATAAAATACGTTGACTTAGGAAAGTGACCAGGGGCAGCCATATTGTCCATCTCACTTAATGCATACGTTTTGCACGCAGTGTGTCTTTGTAGTTATTTCTCCCATTAACAAGGACAAGAATACATAATTTATCGGAGGAAACCACCAGTAACAGCCAGCTAGATAGAAACTGTAACAGAAGCATTCTTATTTCTACCCCGTCTTTTATATTTCTCTTTTTTTCCAGCTAGAATTTTCGTAAGTTCCAGTGCTGAGCTACACTTCGTATGCTTTTACCTCTTTTAGTGTCTATCGTTACTAGTTCTCCCTTAGTTGCAAAGTATGCTCCCTAGTATTGATATAATCCTTCACCCTGGTCTCCACTAAAGTAAAGCAGAGTATGTCCTACCAACCACACTCAGGTATTTTTCTCGGTTTTAGGACAGTTGTTTCCCCCCTGATTGTAGCACTGATGTTAGTGGGATCAACTGTTCTGCAAATCAGAGCCAGATTCTCTCTGCAACGTTCCCACTGACGTTGTTCTCTCCACAGACATATCTGTGTGACAGGGTGTCGATAGGGTGAAACTCTCTACGTTTGTCAGTTTCCGATAGATTTATTTTGTGAAGTTTTGACTGCGTCGATATTCTTTCATCTACTATGTTGTAACAGGTTGGCAGTGTGCTTGTTTTGACCGGTGGTAGCTCGTTTTTAGTAGAAACTCTACCGTAGTCTGCACTTTACTGTATTCACAGCTGCGTCTATGTGGTCGTTCCATTTTCCATCTCAGTATACTCTTAGTACCAAATATTTGTAGTGCATGGGTGGTTCAAGTTGCAAATTATCACTCTTGTTTTCAAATGTTTCTTCTTTTCACTTTTCCTTGTACGCGCAACTTTGCGGTTCTCTATGGTGAGAATTAACCGTCAATCTTTGCGCTAGCGCCATACTTCGTCGAGATGTACCTGGGAATTATAGTAGTTTTCACTGAATGAAATTTCCTCTCCGAAAATACTGGTATTACACCTAGCACTACCCCATAACTAATTATCTTACTGTATAGTACGCTTCCACTACATTTCCATGATATGCCCCAGATATTGCCACAGTGTATATAGATGAACCCTATCCTCGTTAACGCATTGCGCCCTGGCTGACAATAAATTTTCAGTCGAGTCACAAACCAGATTAGATTGCGGGCGACGATGTGTTAGTAATAGTGACATTTAATGAAAAATGTTCTCATTGCCTTCTGCGTGCACATCGGAAGCAATTCGTTCAATGAAAATTTCCGCGTTCCACGCTCAATGAAACGTTCCACGATTGCAGGTGAAAACATTTCTTTTTTCTTTTCGATTTACAGAAATTTCTTCCAGGTACAATCTATGAATATTTGGGTCAGCTGTTGTTACGCTGCGTTAAATAACAATTTATATGGAATTTCTATACAGAAAATGGCCAGTTGCATTTAGAGTATGTCTTATTAACCACGTGAGTCTGCATTACGCTAGTCTGAAGTAATTTCAAGTGGATCAAAATCCATGCTTGCGTTATGGTGTCGACCAGTGTTTCAAATTGAAATTCTACAAGATTGCACAAACTGTAACCAGGACAGGCAGAATGATTACAAAGCAATAATATATACAACTAGTAAAACCAGCTCTTCAAACTGGTATCATAAGACCAGAGTCATTGAAATTATTTTCAGGTGCAATAAAATACACTATAAACGGTGTTTATCCTCAAAAGAGGACTAGCAAAAAATGTTCATAGACAGAATGGTAATTAGGAAAAAACTTTTACACTGCATTAACAAATATTGCAGCAGAATGAAGCTACTGAAAATTTTACAGTTTTCTTTGTAATTCAGTAAAACAACGATTACCCTCATTTAAACTCAGGTTATACAAGTTTTACAGAAATTCACTGTCGTTCTAATTCCCTTAATACCAAACATATTACCAAGAATAAATTGGGAAAAAGTAAACTTACAGAACATTTATCAACAAAGTCTATACATTTCTAGATTTGTGAGATTAGGCTCCAATTAAAAACGAAAGAAGTTTGAATATCCAAAAAATAGTTGTATTCGAAACATAAAGAAACTAAACTTTTCGATTAATGTATGTTTCTTTAGTGATAGAAATTATTGAAAATGTATCACAAAAAATTATTCTATACTCTTCAGTCTATTGTACCACAAGAAAAGGAAAACTCTAATTATTATTGGAAATTTATTGCACTATAAGAAAGGGCATTGTTCCTTCTATAGTTGAATTAAAAATCTATCTTGACTGGTTTTTATTTACAGTAGAAAACAGACAAGTACAAATATATGTCTCATATGTTGTTACTACATTATAGCACAGAAGAAATCTAAAAAAGCATGTAGAAAATTCATCACATAATACTGTAGGTTTACCAGGATAAGGAAAACGTGTAATGCAAATAAATGGCATCGAAACAATTCATCACAATTTTTAAAGCATATTAATATCTTTGGATACATTTCAACGAAATATGGAAAAAAATTTCTGGTATCAAACATTATTTATTGGTCGCATTGTGGTTTTGATTCTGTATCTGTTAGTCTCGCTCTAATCTTATAATGGGTATATTATCCCATGTACAAAAGAATTTCTTCCAACCACGTCATTCTCATAAGAGAATGTATTTAATATATTAGATCTAAAGACAGCAAGGTACATTTCAGGATGTTACTCGTATCGTGTTCTAGATTTCACTCACTCAATGGGCGCTGCCAGGTTGAATATAGGAGAACCTTATTAGCTCATCGAAGTTATTACTTCCTGAAAGCAGTATAATGGGTCAGTCTTTCGGTAATCTCCTAAGAAGATCGTATCCCAAAAAATATAGGAATCCTGTTTTTAAATGGGGGCTGGCTGAGACTGGATAACAATATGATGCAGTAGTAGCATGCATCTACATCTACACCTACGTGGATACTCTGCAAGTCACATTTAAGTGCCTGACAGAGGGTTCATCGAACCACCTTCATAATGCTCTGTTATACCAAACTCGCATAGCGCCCGTAAAGAACGAACACCTATATCCTTCCGTACGAGCTCTGATTTGCCTTATATTATCGTGGTGATCATCTCTCCCTAAGTAGGTCGGTGTCACCAAAATATTTTCCCATTTGGAGGAGAAAGTTGGTGACTGGAATTTCGTGCGAAGGTTCCGTGGCAACGAAAAACCACTTTCTTTTAATGATGTCCAGCCCAAATCCTGTATCATTTTAGTGGCACTCTCTCCCATATTTCGCCATAATACACTCCTGGAAATTGAAATAAGAACACCGTGAATTCATTGTCCCAGGAAGGGGAAACTTTATTGACACATTCCTGGGGTCAGATACATCACATGATCACACTGACAGAACCACAGGCACATAGACACAGGCAACAGAGCATGCACAATGTCGGCACTAGTACAGCGTATATCCACCTTTCGCAGCAATGCAGGCTGCTATTCTCCCATGGAGACGATCGTAGAGATGCTGGATGTAGTCCTGTGGAACGGCTTGCCATGCCATTTCCACCTGGCGCCTCAGTTGGACCAGCGTTCGTGCTGGACGTGCAGACCGCGTGAAACGACGCTTCATCCAGTCCCAAACATGCTCAATGGGGAACAGATCCGGAGATCTTGCTGGCCAGGGTAGTTGACTTACACCTTCTAGAGCACGTTGGGTGGCACGGGATACATGCGGACGTGCATTGTCCTGTTGGAACAGCAAGTTCCCTTGCCGGTCTAGGAATGGTAGAACGATGGGTTCGATGACGGTTTGGATGTACCGTGCACTATTCAGTGTCCCCTCGACGATCACCAGTGGTGTACGGCCAGTGTAGGAGATCGCTCCCCACACCATGATGCCGGGTGTTGGCCCTGTGTGCCTCGGTCGTATGCAGTCCTGATTGTGGCGCTCACCTGCACGGCGCCAAACACGCATACGACCATCATTGGCACCAAGGCAGAAGCGACTCTCATCGCTGAAGACGACACGTCTCCATTCGTCCCTCCATTCACGCCTGTCGCGACACCACTGGAGGCGGGCTGCACGATGTTGGGGCGTGAGCGGAAGACGGCCTAACGGTGTGCGGGACCGTAGCCCAGCTTCATGGAGACGGTTGCGAATGGTCCTCGCCGATACCCCAGGAGCAACAGTGTCCCTAATTTCCTGGGAAGTGGCGGTGCGGTCCCCTACGGCACTGCGTAGGATCCTGCGGTCTTGGCGTGCATCCGTGCGTCGCTGCGGTCCGGTCCCAGGTCGACGGGCACGTGCACCTTCCGCCGACCACTGGCGACAACATCGATGTACTGTGGAAACCTCACACCCCACGTGTTGAGCAATTCGGCGGTACGTCCACCCGGCCTCCCGCATGCCCACTATACGCCCTCGCTCAAAGTCCGTCAACTGCACATACGGTTCACGTCCACGCTGTCGCGGCATGCTACCAGTGTTAAAGACTGCGATGGAGCTCCGTATGCCACGGCAAACTGGCTGACACTGATGGCGGCGGTGCACAAATGCTGCGCAGCTAGCGCCATTCGACGGCCAACACCGCGGTTCCTGGTGTGTCCGCTGTGCCGTGCGTGTGATCATTGCTTGTACAGCCCTCTCGCAGTGTCCGGAGCAAGTATGGTGGGTCTGACACACCGGTGTCAATGTGTTCTTTTTCCATTTCCAGGAGTGTACAAAACGTGCTGCCCTTCTTTGAACTTTTACGATGTACTCCATCAGTCCAATCCGGTAAGGATCCCTCACCGCGAAGCAATATTCTAAAAGAGGACGGAAAAGCGTAGTGTAGGCAGTCTCCTTAGTAGGTCTGTTACATTTTATAGGTGTCCTACCAATAAAACGCAGTCTTTGGTTAGCCTTCCCCACAATATTTTCTAAGTGTTCCTTCAAATTTGATTTATTTGTAATTGTAATTCCTAGGTATTTAGTTGAATTTACGGCCTTTAGATTTGACTGATCTACAGTGCAGCCGAAGTTGAAAGAATTCATTTTAGCACTCATGCGAATGGCCTCACACTATTCGTTATTTAGGGTCAACTGCCAATTATCGCACCATTCAGATATGTTTTCTAAATCTTTTTCAATTTGTTTTGATCTTCTAATGACTTTATTAGTCGGTAAACGGCAGCATCATCTGCAAACAATCTAAGAAGGCTGCTCAGATTGTCTCCCAAATCGTTTATTTAGATAAGGAATAGCAAAGGGCCTATAACCCTGCCTTGGTAAACGCCAGAAATCACTTCTGTTTTACTCGATAACTTTCAGCCATTTACTACGAACTTTCACGTCTCTGACAGGAAGTCACAAATCCAGTCACATAACTGAGACGATATTCCACAAGCACGCAGTTTTACTATCAAACGCTTGTGTGGTACACTGTCAAAAGCCTTCTGCGAATAAAGAGCTAGTTGGGTTTCGCAAGAACAATGTTTCTTAAACCCATGTTCTCTGTGAGTCAATAGACCGATTTCTTCGAGGTAATTCATAATGTTCAAACACAATATATGTTCCAGAATCCTGCAGCATATCGACGTTAATGATTCACGCGGTTCCAGACTGAAGCGTCTAGAACCGCACGGCCACATCGGCCGGCCATCAGAACTCTGTCAGTCAAGATCGCACCATGACAATTTCTGGAGTAGCTGGTGGCTGTTTTGGTAGCTGAACCTGACAAACACATGAGGTTAAAAATCAGACGATATTCTTGGAAAATAGAATACTACTGATGTGGTTCGGTGAATTATGTTCAAAGATAAAGAGGCTCACCTGCATAACTAAACGATCTTGAATTCTGCTTGATTCCTACTACTGTCAAGGTATTGTCGACAAGTTGTAGCCAAGGGTGATGTTCACTCAGCCTCGTGACGACACACATCAAGTTACTAGAAGAAGAATTAACCTCTTTAGTTTGGAACAATGGATTTCAGTACTAACTTTATATCCTGAACCTGGGGTTTAACTAGGTGGGCGGTGCTGGGCATCAAGGAACTTTTACAGGGGACACAGCAGTCAGAGATCTTGGCTAATCAATCGGAACGATTTAGCCACTGCGAAAATAGTCTATTCCTCTATGCCCTGCACTTAGAACTCGCATGAGAAGTACCACTGAGAAATTGGCTTCGCAAATAATTATTCCTCTGTCAAACAACACGTTACATATAAAATCTGCTTAGAATATTTCAAAACATTTTCTGTATGATTTGTTTTCAAGACCCTGATTTCACGACGTTCAACTCATAAAATTTTCTATGATCGTCTCACCCTCTCGCCTGTTTCTTGCTGCTAGATAATTATCAATAAAAGCTGGCCATCTTCCTCCGTCACCAGGACGTCTGTGCAATCCAAGTGACTATTAGTAGTATTTGACCCAGTCGTATAACGTCTGCAGTCAGTATCAGTGGCTAACAATGATACAATTCCTTGTGAATTTCAAATTAGAGAATTGTTTGCAAAAACCTCATTGTGAAAGCGGCTGGTTGAAGTGTAATAGTCCGCGATGTTAAAAGTTTCTATTTTTTGTGTATTTTCTAATCGAAGTTCTTGTATAGAATATATACTCTAGCAGATATATGATCTTCCGTATTACGGTTCTATCTGTGTAATATTTCTGTGCACTTATCTATATTGCTATCTGTAAGTGCTGTAGCGATGCTACTTCGAATACTATCATTAACTGTGTAAATTGCTAAACATGAAATGATGCTGAGATTTCCAAATGTACCTCTGATAAATGTATTCTGAAGATTTTGAAAAGAATCCTTGAAAAATTTAATAGATACCTCATTAATGATCGTTATTGTTATAATGTGATATTTGAAATTCGGAAGCTGTAAACATCGTAGTATTACGCAGCATAAAATCTGTTCATCTAATATGTGAGAATTAATTACGAAACATCGATTTTAGTAACCCATAATGGTTAACAATGGAACAAAAATAGTAAGGATATACTCTATGTGATCAAAAGTATCCGGACACCCCTAAAACTTTCGTTTTTCATATTAGGTGCACTGTGCTGCCACCTATTGCCAGGTATTCCATATCAGCAACCTCGTGAGAGAAGAGAATGGGGCGCTCCGTGGAACTCACGGACTTCGAATGTCGTCAGGTGATTGGGCGTCACTTGTGTCACACGTCTGTACGCGAGATTTCCACATTCCTAAACATCCCTAGGTATACTGTTCTGTTTCCGATGTGATAGTAAAGTGGAAACGTGAAGGGACACGTACAGCACAAAAGCGTACAGGCCGACCTCGTCTGTTGACTGACAGAGACCGCCGACATTTAAAGAGTGTCGTAATGATCGTGATCCACTGCAAGTACTGTGACAGTTACGCGGGAGGTGAGAAAACTTGGATATCACGGCTGAGCAGCTGCTTATAAGCCACACATCACGCTGGTAAATGCCAAACGACGCCTCGCTTGGTGTAACGAGCGTAAACATTGTACGATTGAACGAGTGGAAAAACGTTGTGTGGTGTGACGAATCACGGCACACAATGAGGTGATCCGATGGCCGCGTGTGGGTATAGCGGATGCCCAGTGAACATCCTCTGCCAGAGTGTATAGCGCCAACAGTAAAATTCGGAGGCGCTGGTGTTATGGTGTGGTCGCGTTTTTCCTGGAGTGGGCTTACACCTCTTGTTGTTTTGTATGGTACTTGGAACTTTGTGGTAAGGTCTTATGAGAGCAAACTGCTAAGGTCACCAGTCCCTAGGCTTACACACTACTTAATGTAACTTAAACTGACTTACGCTAAGGACAACACACACACACACACACACACACACACACACACACACACACACACACACATGCCCGAGGAAGGACTCGAACCTTCGAACCGCTCAGGTAACCCGCGCGGCTTGCATGGCACTATCACAGCACATCTCACTGATGTTTTAAGTACCTTTTTGCTTCCCACTGTTAAAGAACAATTCGGGGATGGAGACTGCATGTTTCAACACGATTGAGCACCTGTTCATAATGCACGGGCCGTGGCGGAGTGGTTACACGACAATAACATCCCTGTAATGGACTGACCGGCGCAGAGTCAAAATGGTTCAAATGGCTCTGAGCGCTATGGGACTTAACATCTTAGGTCATCAGACTCCTAGAACTTAGAACTACTTAAACCTGACTAACCTAAGGACAGCACACACATCCATGCCCGAGGCAGGATTCGAACCTGCGACCGTAGCAGTCCTGCGGTTCCGGACTGCAGCGCCTAGAACCGCATGACCACCGCGGCCGGCTGCGCAGAGTCCTGACCTGAATCTTAGAGAACACCTTTGGGATGTTTTGGAACGCCGACTTCGTGGCAGGTCTCACCGATCGACATCGATACCTCTTCTCATTCCGTGAAGAATGGGCTGCCATTCCGCAAGAAACCTTTCAGCACCTGATTGAATGTATGACTGAGAGAGTGGACGCTGGCATCAAGGCTAATGGTGAGCCAACACCAGACTGAATTCCAGCATTGCCGATGGAGGGCGCCACGAACTTGTAAGTAATTTCAGCCAGGTTTCCGGATACTTTTGATCACATAGGGTATCACTGACTTTGAAGGAAATGTAAATGCATCTAATGCAGTGACTACGTGCGTAGAGGCAGCAGTGTGTAATGCAGATTGAAAACAAACTCGCGGTCATATGTTGAATTATACTGTCAGTGACAACCTCCTACGATCAAGAACCTGCCGTTCTCAAAAAATTCCGATGAAATCTGAAGAATTTAAACTTTGCCCTTCTTGACACTGTGGCAGCTTAGAATTACTGTACATCTCCACCGATACAGTGTATTAACATAAAGTATCGACGAGCTAACGGGTAACAAAGTCTAACCAACGATATGTTCAGAATATCAGAGATCTTTAAGGCAGGTTTATTGTCACGGGTTCTGGAGAACTTTGCTTATGGTTAATAGCCATACTAGAAGAAAAATATTTCGTCTATCTTGCCGTAGTCTTGAACATGGTAACAATGGTTCAAATGGCTCTGAGCACTATGGGACTCAACTGCTGTGGTCATAAGTCCGCTAGAACTTAGAACTACTTAAACCTAACTAACCTAAGGGCATCACACACATCCATACCCGAGGCAGGATTCGAACCTGCGACCGTAGCGGTCTTGCGGTTCCAGACTGTAGCGCCTTTAACTGCTCGGCCACTCCGGCTGGCTATGGTAACAATACTGCTCAATCTCCCTCCCATTAACATTCGTGTGTAATGACTGAGTACAATTGTAATTCAGTAATTTTGTATTTATAGCATTTAAAGTTTCTCCATTTTGTGTGGAGCACAATTTTACTTCGTCGAACACTCAAAGCAAGTTTTCAGCTTTTACCCTACTTCGAAATGTGATCAGTATCAGGCTGAATATTGTTCCAGAGATTATTTATTATTTAGTTATTAATAACTGCCTGCCTGACCAGAAAATTACGTGTAGTTTGTGTTACTATTGTCTGGCGCTTTATTAACGCATGAAATGAAGAACAAAAACTCTAATACATCTCCTTACTTCTACATTTGTAGGTGCCTCTTGAGATTGCTGCGTCCTTCCAAGCAGGAAATCCTCAGTACACTCACAAATTTAATTTGATTACGTTAACAAGCATCGGTGTGCTTCTCAGCCAATGTTTTTAGGAAGTCACGGAATATTGCACTCGCCTAACTGCCTTTACTCATAGATTTGAGATTGGCATGTGAAAAGGGCGCGTGCCTGGTTTCACATGATGGAATTTTTCGGAATTCATGCTGGATGTCATGGAGGAGGTCTTTCTGTTCACTGTACGTGGCTGAGTCTGAGGTTAGAATTTTTACGACAGGTGGATTTCAATGATACTGGACGGCACATTGGAAGATCACTTCTGCCACTCTCCTAGTAGACGGATGTGATTACGCCTTCTGTATTTCAAGGTATCGACGATGTGTTACGAATAAAAGAGGTCTAACTCACTCGCAGATTCTGTGCAGACTATGAAATGGGTTCCGTCGAACCTACGGGGCAACAGCATCACCGACACTAATAACGTAACGCTCAACTCGGAACTGTTACTGAAATTACACTGGGTCTTTACCCCTGCATAGTACCATGCAAGAGAAGATTTGAGAACAGAGTTCGGTATTTCAGCTCTAGGCCGCAGTACGGATGTACCAGGGAATAAGATAAAACACTGTGTATGGGAGTTCTGATAATGAGGTTCTGATGATGGCTGATGTATTTTTGGGTAAGGATGTATACAGTTTCGCAGAAAATAAAAATCGAGCAAGATAGAAAACCAAGAAATAGGTAACATAATGATCGCAAACGTTACAACCAATCTATTTGATTTTTCGGTGGTTCCTTCATCAGAAAAAACAACATAAATATATTGCCCTACTAGAATCTAATAAATGACATTTTATTCTAAAGACTCTACAGAATATTTTATACTGTAGTGTACTCAGTCGGAAAGACTAGCTACACACTGACTAATCTTGTTAGTGACTACCTTCCTTAGTGTTTGTATAAAACCCCCAAATGTGTGATTTGGAATAAACAAAGTGCTATTATGATACGAATTATCTGATAATTTCTAAAGGAAAAGCTAAAACAGCGAATCGAGGAGTCCGACAATAAATGGCTATGTACCAAGACAAAGAGCATTAAATCCAAAAAAGAAATAAAAATAAAATTTCTTTCCCTGCGTGTGGTACAGACTCTGATAGTTCTACGTTGTCAGAATGATTAATTAACTTTCAACGCGCCCCATTTCGCACGCTGATACGCAAGACAGTGATAGCGGCGCGACGAACGCAGCAAGTTTGCCGCACGTGTGACAAGATAGCAGCGTGACAAAGCATCGAATGAATCGCATCGGTGCATTTGGCTACGTGCAAGGATCCATTTTGCGATAGTACTGCGCCCAAAAAATCCTGCCTGTGACTGGTCGCAACAAGTACTGGTCTACTTCGTATTAGAGTTATGGCGATTCGTGAATGAGTCGTTCATTTGAACGACTCTAAAAAAAGAATCGTAAGAATCGAATTGTGATACGGACGAATCGTCGTTCAAATGAATCGTAAGAACGATTACGTGTTTCCGAGTCGTGACGATTCCAAGTTCCAACGATTCATCGATTCTTAGTACGCTACGCTTCGAAGGCAACTTCCGAATCATGCCGAATGATTACGACCGCCAGATGGCAGTCAAGTGGAGGATGCGTGTGAACAAAGGAAGCTCGGAACGAACAAACGAAGTTTATGGGCCGTAATATTACTCGTGACACCCAAGCTGACATTTGGCGGTGGCTGACGGGAACGAGCGTAAAGGCATTTCCAATTTACTATCCCCATATAGTGCACATGCGCGGATTCGTATCATCCTGCGTTTTTCTGTGCTCTTTCCAATTCCACAGCACCTTATATTTCATAATAAAGCAACTGTCAGCCCTCACACACTGCAAATTTAGCTTAACTTTTGTTTCGTCGAAATATAAAGCATAGGTATTTTGCTTTTAATTTGTCTGAGAACTTTCTTCTGCCACTACTATTTATGTGAGAAGACGACATCTTCTAAAGTGTAGGATACAATCGTATACAGCGACATTACTTCACTGCTAATTCTGTTAGTTCCACCAGTGCTGCCAGTAAATGGCTGTCGCACTAGACCAATATTATAGAGCCTATATAGAGAGAATATAGGCTCTCTAACCAATACCTTTCTTGGCGGATCGCCGTGTAATACCGTCTTTAAACAAAAGCTTTTTAATTAATAATTTCAAGTTATGATTTCGAATGTTATCGTGTTCAGATTCGTATTCAGTTTTAGTGAAGAAAAACTTAGGATGATATGAGTCAAACCCCGTCTGCGTCACTGCTAGATTTTGTTACTATAAAACAGACGTCTGTAGTTAGATACGTTCAAGCCACACAACCAAATTGACATACCACGTAATTTTGCACCACCTTTCGCACAAATCTACTCCTCTTTCCTGGCATACTAAAATAACACAATAGATGCAATCAAATCAAACGTGACCTTTCATCAATTAAGGCATTACACGTATAAATCGAGAATCACACTTGTAACGTCATATGCATGTTTACTCATAAATAAACTATTTCTGGCATATCTTATCATGACACGGTTCGATTCTAACCCCATTGACAATTTTAGACATGTCGTGCCATCTGTGAGTAAGATATAGAACTTTTTGCATTCCGTAAGAATCGTGCCATCGCAGATTAGAATGAATCGTGAACGAATCTTAGGAATCGATTCGCAATGTGAAATTGAATCGTAGGAATCGAATCGGGATTAGACTTGGCCACTGTTTCTATGTTTCGATACAGTGTATCGATACGTGGAACTGTTTCAGTGTTTCGGAACGGTTGTGGTTCACTGTTTCGAAACAGTGGTGTTTCATTCTGCCCCCTGTCTCGGACCAGATTCGATCTCGAGCCAGACACAGAAACTGTATCGTTGTTTCAAAATAAGGCTGTTTCAGTCCATCTGTGCCTGGAACGGACTAATTGTATCGAAACAGTGATGTTTCATTCCACTCTGTGTCGGACGAGATTCGGGCTCGGCACAGGTACTGAAACACAACATACTACTTCATGAAACTCTTTCAAGAGTGTCGAAATCTTTTTGACAAGCAATAGCATGAAGCTTAAGATATCCGAAAATAAAGCTTCGTTTCTAGCTGACGGTCCTGTTTCGAAATGGCGTAACATCTGCTTTATAAACACTAACCAAACAATAAAACAACACATACTATTCACATTCAAAATAATAAATATGTGAAAATCATTAAGTTAAATTACACTTTTTTTATAACATACGCTTCTCTGTTCATGTACAGTAATCATATTAAGAAACGCAAGTAAGCCTACAACATTTTGAATAAAAAAGGCGTAGAGTGACAGTTATTAGACATATACATAAATTTGATGTAGGTATAATTGCAAGCAATCAGTTTGACAAATCACTGATAGTGTAATGGTGTACGGGAAGGGCTGGGAAGCATGGTGAATTTATAGTAACGGTTCGAAACACCTTGAAAAAGAAAAATAAATTCTGTTATATTTTGTTATTTATTCGAATTATTTGGCGTTATTTGTGAGTCTATAGTCACTGTGCCTATTATCCACAATGATTCCCTTTGCGTAGATGGAAATTAGCAGGATGGGTATATTACCCATACTAACGGAATGTGTGTTTCTGCAGTTTGCTCCCACCTCCAGTTCCGTTCGTGGTGGTTCTTCTGTCTTCAGCTATGGCTGTCCTCAGCCAATTGAAAAGTATGAAAGTCACGCGACACGAAAGCAGCGTATTTGCTGCAGGAAATACGAAACTGCCAAGACGCCTAAGTGATAGTTTCATACTTTCTGCGGCATGATTAGCGCTCTCGCACCTCATTTGTGTTTATATGGACGTACTTATACAGTAGACATTCAAGATGATAAAATGTGTAGGTTTATTAGAATACAAAACACAAACTTTTTCACTGTTTCGAAACAACGTATCGGAACATTACATTGTAGTGTTTCATTTGTTTCGAAACAATTACGTGTTTCAGTTTGCCCATCTCTAATCGAGATAAACAATCGTGTTGCCCAACTCTACTTCGTATGAAACTTCTGCAAATGAACCAGTTACATCGTCGTCACCATCATCCGTTGAACTTGTCAAAGCGATGTAATTGTTGAACTGCTGCTCTCTGCGACGACATATTGACCGTTGTCAATGTTTTGACTGCGCGAGACCTGTAATCATCGTTCTGCTATGGTGTCTCTAGTCAGCATTATGGGATTACTTGTCTGAAATGCAGTACTCTGCTCCCATGCAACAATTGTAGATAACGTCTAATAGTATTTTATTTCTGGGTGTTGATTCAAGTGGCCGTTTGGTCTCTCGGCGCTGTCTATAGCTGACTGAGGATTCGGCTCCCGAAGCCACATACGCCCTCTGTCGCTCTTTTGTGTTTCAGAGTTCACACTGGTACTCAGTGAAACACAAATTCTCGCAGCGTTTTCCCGAAATTGCGGATGCAATTATCGGCGAGATCTTAATCAACTGAACGCCTGACCTCAAGGCTTGTTGAAATTAAAACCTCTATCTTGGTTAATTAATTTGTACGACATCTTTATTTCGATAGTCTCCTTAATTAATGTGTCCCAAACACTTGGCGTTAGCGCCACGATAGCTGCCTCATCGTATTTCACATATAATTTCAAGATAATATTCGAAGCAGTGCTCGGCGACAGCCAATTTCCTTACTTGTTTTAGTTCTGTGTGTCATTGAAGTACCTTGCATTTTCTGTTGCACTGTTATGGATCAAACGTAGGATTTGTTTTTGAATATGTGACGCACCTCGAGTACATTCACTGATGACACGTTTTCCAGAGTGGTGGAGTGCACCAAGACATCTGCCTTGTGCTATTATACGCTACTGGCCATTAAAATTTCTACACCACGAAGATGGCGTGCTACAGACGCGAAATTTAACCGACAGGAAGAAGATGCAGTGATATGCAAATGATTAGCTTTTCAGAGCATTCACACAAGTTTCGCGCCGGTGGCGACACCTACAACGCGCTGACATGACAAAGACTTCCATTAGATATCTCATACACAAACAGCAGTTGACCGGCGTTGCCTGGTGAAACGTCGTTGTGATTCCTCGAGTAAGGGGGAGAAATGCGTACCATCACGTTTCCGACTTTGATAAAGGTCGGATTGTAGCCTATCGCGATTGCGGCTTATCGTATCGCGACATTGCAGCACGCGTTGGTCGATATCCAATGACTGTTAGCAGAATATGGAATCGGTGGGTTCAGGAGGGTAATACGGAACGCTGTGCTGTATCCCAACGGCCTCGCATCACTAGCAATCGAGATGACAGGCATCTTATCCGCATGGCTGTAACGGATCGTGAAGCCACGTCTCGATCCCTGAGTCAACAGATGGGGACGTTTGCAAGATAACAACCATCTGCACGAACACTTCGACGACGTTTGCAGCAGCATGGACTATCAGCTCGGAGACCACGGCTGTGGTTACCCCTGACGCTGCATCACAGACAGGAGCCCCTGCGATGGGGTACTCGACGACGAACCTGGGTGCACGAACGGCAAATCGTCATTTTTTCCGGATGAATCCAGGTTCTGTTTAGAGCATCATGATGGTCGCATCCGTGTTTGGCGACATCGCGGTGAACGCACTTTGGAAGCGTGTATTCGTCATCACCATACTGGCGTATCACCGGGATGGTATGGGGTGTCATTGGTTACACGTCTCCGTCACCACTTGTTCGCATTGACGGCACTTTGAACAGTGGACGTTACATTTCAGATGTGTTACGACCCGTGGTTCTACCCTTCATTCGATCCCTGCGAAACCCTACTTTTCAGCAGGATAATGCACCACCGCATGTTGCAGGTCTTGTAAGGGCCTTTCTTGGTACAGAAAATGTTCGACTGCTGCCCTGGCCAGCACATTCTCCAGATCTATCACCAACTGAAAACGTCTTGTTAACTGTGGCCGAGCAACTGGCTCGTCACAATACGCCAGTCACTACTCTTGATGAACTGTGGTATCGTGTTGAAGCTGCATGGGCAGCTGTATGTCTACACGCCATTCAAGCTCTGTTTGACTCAATGCCCAGGCGTATCAAGGCCATTATTACGGCAGAGGTGGTCGTTCTGGGTACTGATTTCTCAGGCTCTACGCAAACAACTTGCGTGCAATTGTAATCACCTGTCAGTTCTTGTATAATATATTTGTCTTCTTGGTGTAGCAATTTTAATGAACAGTAGTGTAGCACTTTACACTGAGGTAACAGAGAGCATGTGATAGCAACATGCACGTATACAGAAGGCGTTAGAATCGCCTAAACAAGATGTAAAAGAGCAGTTCTTTGGCGGAGCTGTCATTTGTTGTCAGATGATTCATGTAAAAGGTTTCAGACGAGATTATGGCCGCACAACGGTAATTAACAGACTCTGAACGCGGAGTGACGGAATGGTAGTCGGAGTAGACGTATGAGGTATTCCACTTCGGAAATTGTTAATGAATCCAGTATTCCGAGAATACCGGATCTCAGGCATTACCTCTCGCCACGGACAACGAAATGGCCGACGGCCTTCACTTAACGCCAGTCGGTGTGGCCGAGCGGTTCTCGGCGCTTCAGTCCGGAGCCGCGCTATCGCTATGGTCGCAAGTTCGAATCCTGCCTCGGGCATGGATGTGTGTGATGTCCTTAGGTTAGTTAGGTTTAAGTAGTTCTCAGTTCTAGGGGACTGATGACCATAGAAGTTAAGGCCCATGGTGCTCAGAGCCATTTGAACCATTTGAACCTTAGGTTAGTTAGGTTTAAGTGGCTCTACGTTCGAGGGGACTGATGACGTCAGATGTTAAGTCCCATAGTGCGCAGAACAATTTGAACCATTTTGACCTTCACTTAACGACCAAGAGTAGCGGGGTTTGCGTAGAGTTGTCACTGCCAACAGCCAAGCACCATTGCGTGAAATAACCGCAGAGATCAATTTGGAACCTAAGACCAACGCATCCGTTAGCACAGAGCGGCGAAATGTGGCGCTAATGGGCTATGGCAGCTGACGACCGACGCTAATGCCTTTGCTAACAGCACGGCATCGTCTATAGTACGTCTCTTGAGCTCGTAACCGTATTGGTTAGACCCTACACGACTGGAAAACGGTGGCATGGTTAGATGAATCCTGATTTCAGCCTTTATGGGTTCGAGTGTGGCGCAGATCCCACGAAGCCATGGACTCAAGTTGTCAAGAAAACTGGGTGCAAGGTTGTAGTGACTCCGTAACAGCGTGGGCTGTGTTTACATGCAATTTACTGAGTCCTCTGGTCCAACTTTAACAGATCATTGATTGCAGATGTCTATGTTCGGCTACTTTCAGACCATTTTCAGCCATTCATCGACATCATACTTCCAAACAATGATGGAGATTTTATGAATTATAATGCACCATGGCACCGGGTCACAAGTGTTCGTGATAGGTTTGAAGAACATTTTGTACAATCTGAGCGAATGATTTGGCTACCCAGATAGCCCCATATGAACTCCGTCGAACATGTATGAGACATAACCGAGAGGTCAGTTCATGCACATGATTCTGCCGCAATTATGGACGGCTATAGAGCCATCATGGCTCAATATTCCTCAAAGGGACCTCCAAAAACTTGTTGAGACCATACCACATCGAGATGCTGCACTGTGCTGGGAAAAGGTGGTTCCACACCATGTTGGGAGGTATCCCTTGACTTTTATCATTTCAGTGTATTTAACTAAGCAGACTGTAACTAAATTCCGTTTTGCAAAGTTTGAGGACAGTTTCCTTACAGCAAAAAAAGGTAGAAATGTCTAGTAACCATTGGCTCTAAATTACGTACCTTATGAGCTATGAGCACTTGTTCAACACATCGCTTCTACTGCAAATTCTTTGCTTCCAGCAATTTTGGAGGAGGTAGTGTTGACTAAGACAAGAAAATAGTATCTAGTAAACATGGACTCCAAAATGCATAAGTGATCTGAGCACTTGCTCATTAGACTAGAGGTTTTTTATAGTAGCGAAGATGAACAAGAGGTCATTGTTCCTGAAGTATTCATTCTAGAGCATATGTTTGCTAGACATTTTCTTCTTGTTTCGGTGTAAGGAACCTGTTATCAATGTGTGTGCAGGGAATTTACACTGAAGAGGCAAAGAAACTGGTACACCTGTCTAATATCGTGTAGGGCCAACGCGAGCACGAAGAAGTGCCGCAACACGACGTGGCATGGACTCAACTAGCGAAGTAGTGCTGGAGGGAACTGATGCCATGAATCCTGCAGGGTTGTCCATACATCCCTAAGAGTACGAAGGGGTGGAGGTATCTTCTGAATAACACGTTGCAAGGCACCCCAGATATGCTCAATAATGTTCATATCTGGGGAGTTTGGTGGCCAGCGGAAGTGTTTAAATTCAGAAGTGTGTTCCTGGAGCCACTCTGAAGCAATTCTAGACACATGGGGTGTCGCATTATCCTGTTGGAATTGTGAAAGTCTGTCGGAATGCACAATGGACATGAATGGTGCAGGGATCACACAAGATACTCACGTAATTGTCATCTGTCACAGTGGTATCTAGACGCATCAGGGGTCCCACATCACTCCAACTGCACATTCCCCATACCATTACAGAACCTCCATCATCTTGAACAGTCCTATGCTGACATGCAGGGTTAATGGATTCTTGAGGTTGTCTGCATACCCGTACACGTGCATTCACTCGATACAATTTGAAACGAGACTCGTCCGAACAGGCAGCAAGTTTCCATTCATCAACAGTACAAAGTCGGTGTTACCGGGGGCTATATGAAGCGTAAAGCTTTGTGTAGTGCTGTCATCAAGGGTATATGAATGTACCTTCAACTCCTAAAGCCCATATCAATGATGTTTCGTTGAGTGGTTCGCAAAGGGACACATGTTGATGGCGCACCATTGAAATTTGCAGCAATTTGCGGAAGGGTTGCACTTCTGTCACGCTGAACGATTCTCTTCAGTCGTCGTTGGTCCCGTTCTGGCAGGCTTTTTTCCGGCCGCAGCAATGTCGGAGATCTGATGTTTTACCGGATTCCTGGTATTCCCTGTAAACTCGTGAAATGGTCGTACTGGAATATCCCCACTTCATCGCTACCTCGAAGATGCTGTGTCCAATCTCTCGTACGCCAACTGTAACACCACGTTCAAACTCACGTAAATCTTATTAACCTGCAATTGTAGCAGCAGTAATCGATCTAATAACTACGCCAGACACTTGTCATATATAGGCATTGCCGATCGCAGCGCCGTATTCTGCCTGTTCATATCTCTCTGTATTTGAATACGCATGCCTATAACAGTTTTTTGGCAGCTCAGTGTAGTTATACGCTGTACTATAATTTTGACGTAACCTGTATAATTTCTGTTTCATCTTTTAAACTTACCTGCCTTTAGATCTGAGAGGGAGAACGGTGACTGCCGAAATAGCATTTTCATATTGCAACAGAAACAGGGGTCAGAACTAATGCACAGGAGACAGATATGCTGCGATGAGCAGCTGATATTGCTGGTGTCATGGAGAGGAAACATCTAGACGGGATATTCAGCACAGTGGAGTGTAACCAGTGTAACATGAGCATAAACAAGCGTAGGACGCTGGTGAAGATATGCGTTTCTGAAGTGGGATATGTGTCTCTAAGAATTAACATCATAGGAACAACAGAAGGGAAAACTGTTCAGGGAAGGATTTCATACATGCAGCAGGTTATGAGTGATGTAGGGTGTGTTACGTACGCTGAAATCAGTGGAATGGCGTATTGGTGCAGACCAACCGTAGGTCTGAACACTAAATAAGAAGAAGAAAAAGAAGGATCGTTGTGATTGTGCCGCAAAACAAGCTGTTTTAAAAACAACCATTTCAACTATCATGGGCATCTCCAGAATGACTGGAATGTTTTCCTTCTAAAATAGTTAGGTGTCGCCTCTTTTATGTCTCCTACATCTTTAAGAAAACTGTTGACCTGGAGAATATGGACACACTATTTTACTCAGAAAAAGCAGGGACACATGGAACGTAACTGTATTTGCCATTTCGTTATGCATTTTGATGATTAGGAAGCTCGTATTCATTTAGTCTTTATGGTCGCCGTATGTGGAATGAGCCTCTTCCATCTGACGGTGTAAACAGGTTGAAAACTTTTTAATACGAACCTGATTACACTCTGTTTCACTCACGTGTACATATTACGTTAACGATCCTAAAAAATTAAGCTTTCTGTTGGAGGTGTTACGTTTAACGGTTAAATACGTTCGTAAATATGCACGAAGTGTTAACATGGAAGACGTTTAGATGTTACATTTTGGGGAAAAATATAAACACGTGCAGAAATTATTTTAAAGGTGTATTTCGAAGAGAGAGCCGACTGATATAAAGAGAATGTAGAAAGGAGTAACGACAGTAAGATGAGGACACAGTAGTAAATGAATCGAGCAGAAACGGAAAAGTATAAACAGCGACTCTTTTCATTCAATTGTGGGCAGTGACTGGAAATATGTGGCAATCTTATCTCTATCATACCATTTTACGGAGAATATACATAAAGTTTTTCTATGAACGCGCAGTTACTGTTCTTTCGGAAATGTCAGATTGTCCGCCAATTGCCTAGTAAGCAGCAGGTCCCAGGTTATAATCCCGATCAGCCGTACATTTCCTATTATCGTCGCTGATACCTCACAAAGTCCTGATGTAGTTGATATCAGTATTTCCTTCCCTCTCGTTTCTCCCCCTTCCCCCTCGTTCAGTTTATATAAAAAGCTTTTAGCATATATGTGGAATGAATGGATAGGGTGGCTAGTTACACATATCACAAAGAAATTAAACCATTGTATACAAATGGACAAACACAAACTAGATCACTATATGTTTTGAGGCTAGGGCATGAAAAGCATTGATACCATGGCAGCTTTTGTTTGACATTAAGGGCATTGATGCTGATGAATATAATCAGCTCCTGCTGATAACATGTTTTTATCGCTATGTCGCATTAGGTTTCTACAATATGCAGCCCTGTCGGGGTCGTTAAGAAACATAAAAATGACCATTGTAGTGTCATCTTATCGTTTCTGATCCGTGAGGTGCTTCGATATGAACTCTAAAGGGTGGTATAATATCTTAGTCTATGCAGTTAAGGAAACGCCTTCGTCGCATCTCGCCAGGGGGTATGTGGCTCTCCACCGCACCAACTTGCGGCGTTGCGCTTGAGCTGACTCCCACTCGTTTGCCATCAGTAAATGCTCGACGCCATCCAAGGACAAGTGCTGTCAGTCATTTGGCAATCAGACGCTATGAGCATTTGCCGAATATGACTTTCAGCGGGTGTATGATTCTCTATTCAAGTAAAATAAATTCCTGAGAATCACCAGGCTCAGATTTGGTAGAAGACGGTCTTGGAACTTTTTCTGCCATTTGTCTCTACATAATTCGTGGGCAAAGTGATTTGTGAGCCATAGATATCGGCGCTTGTTGAACATATTTAGTGGACAGCTTACTGTGTAGACTGTACAAACAGTTATTCAGAACTATCCGCTATGCAGAACCGTTCTTTACACAATCTGAGCTATATTGCTTTAGGTGTGATGTAACCTCGATTTTATTTAAAGAGTTTATGAGTTTTAACTTGGGTAACTAACACTGCTAAAATTATTTACGCCACGGTTATTTGAGGTCTGGTCGTTAGTTGCTGTCTCGGGTTTGAGCCCTGTTGGTAATTTTTGAATATTATACAGGGTCTGACGGATATAAGTACAAATACCTTCAAGTGCGGTAGATTTATATGTACACACATTACTGTGTTGATCTTTTTTTCCTACGTTGAACAATCTCCGCACAAGCACATCACACACTTGATAGACTCATGTTTTCTGCATCGCCGTAACTGCATCACTAAGTGGATTACGCCTGTCAGTATAGACTAACGAATTGGCGTCCACAGATCCACACTTAAACACCTAACATGCTACCCAGGGGAAAGTAAGTATTAATGGCTTAATTTTGCCACATGTACTTTGAGGTAATAACCAACCTAAAAACATACGACTTGAAATTGCTATAATTATTAGTCTGCAAATAACGTAAATAATGCTCAAATTTTGTTAAGTACACGGTCCTCAACATCACCAATAAAAATATCTGCTCATATTCCAATTACACCCCATATGTGCTAGTTATGTGTAGTTTCTTTGGTATTCGGGATAAATGTAATTCAGTTTTAATACCTGCTGTTTTAATTTATGCCATGTGGGCGTTGTTGTTTAATTTTTGTTCAAACATAGAACTTGCCTCACTGATCACAACATGAAACCCAGCTATGTACATTGGTATATTCTGTCTTGGCTTAGATTTCCATTCTACCTATTCCACGTTCGGCTATTTGTTCCAAATGTCGGCCTCTTTAATGAGGAATCCGCTGCCTATTTATGAGAGTTCGACTACTTTCCTCGGAGTTACGCAACGATTATGTTCCACATTGTTTTACCACTCCCGGATCGCCGATAGCTATCGTTTTGTTTCTGCAATTTATGTGCAAGATACAGTTCTGTTTCTAAAGGAACGATATTATACGAAGAGTTCGATCCGTGTTTTCCAGATACCGTACTCAACAATTTCAACTTAATGGTCTCTTCGAACGCTGATCTGGTATTGGGAAACATACAACCAAGAGAGCTGTGACTGATATTCTGATGTCTCTATCACAAAAAAGTGATTTCATAATTGTGGCTATGGAAGATATTGCGAAAATATTGAACTCTGATCCAGAGTGAAACGCCAAATTCACAAAAGCTACACATGAAATGTACTATCGCGATCCTTAACCATAGAAAAGTTAATATGTATATGTACATACGTACTATGGCGTAAGAAATAAGCATTAAAATGATGGCTTTCACGGCTGGCGTTTACTGCTGTTACAGCTTCCGTGCTGTAAGACCATGGTCGATGTATAAGATTACACGTTTCGTCCGCATCTTAGGCAGACATCTTCAGAGACCAACCGACAACTGCATCGAAAGCTCAAAGGTCTCCGAATTTAAACACACATTGAGAGCAGTATAGAGGACACCTCGATTATTCTCACGATGCTGAATGCTTAATTACCTCTGATTGGAGACATCATTCTCGATTAAATCAAACGTTTGGCTCGCTGGCCTTGCATTCGGGAGGACGACTGTTTACCCTAAATAGCTCCAGGCAAATGCCCGTATGATTCTTTTGAAGGGGCACTGGCGATTTTTTTCCCTCTGCTAGGCTCTATCCCAGCTTATTCGTCAATCTCGACTGACTTCGTTGTCGACGGTACTTTAACCCAAAATTTTCCTCCCTTCAACTGAAAGCTATCGATCGTTACCCTCTTGGTGTTAAATCTACACTTTTATGTATTTTTACTTTATGATGATGTTTGGTTTGTGGGGCGCTGAGCTGTGCGCTCATCAGCGCCCATACAAAGTCCCAATTCTCGGAGGGTCCAATTTGTTACACACTGTCAAATCTATCCACAGTCACGATGATTATGATGACGCTGAAATGATGAGGACAACACAGACACCCAGTCCCAGGACAGAGAAAATCCCCAACCCGACTGGGAAGCGAACCCGGGTCACCGTGATCCAGAGGCAGCAACGCAAACCCCTAGACCACGAGTTGCGTCAGATATACTTTATGTATTTATACTCCAGTGTAACGAAACATTATTTAATTTTGCTAGTCATGTTCCGCTAAGACGATTTATTAGTTTCACTGTAAAAATACAGCAACTAGCCACTTTTTAATGCGTTTTATTTATGCCAATATGCATTTCGGGTTTGCACCCATCTTCAGCTGGCAAATTACATGGATCTTCAGTTACTACAGTAGTACAATCTCGACAGCAGTTTGGATGCTGCAGTTTTTGTTCACATATAAACTGTTTATCTATGGACAGAGTTATATTTTACGAAAGTTGTGAGGTTCTAAGATAAGCTACTGTTTTCTAAACATTGACTTGGGTGACAGAAGTATTCTAAGTACGATGTATACAATTTTTTTTGGCAGTATTGAAGATAATAAGCTAACATAACACATTTATACAAAGCAGTAATTCATACATTTACAATACAGCAAAGATAAGATTAAGATTTTTATGTTTTATATTATTACATGCATTTGTTGGGTTTATATTAGATTATGTTATCTCTTGATTGTGCTTAGTAAGTGGTTTGATAAGTAGAGTGTGGAAGTTTTTCAGAAATATTCGGTTTGGCAGCTCTGTTTCGTCGTTAAGTATGTCAGAAGGGGATGCATGTTTATGTGAATAAATTTCGATTTCTTCTAGGAGGTTCATTCTTTTTCCTTTGTTGGCTAGATGGAGAACTTGTAGGTTATGGGATATGTCTGTTACTTCATGTTCTTCTTCTGCTACATGTTGGGCGAATCCACAGTGAAATATCATTATCCACGGCCACGGAGCTGAACAGTCCTAATATAATGGACAAATTGTTATTTATTAGTTTGTCCAAAGCAATTGTTACACTAACGTTCGCCTAAGTAAGTGTTAATACTTCTTTTTGTGGTTCCAGTGCGTACTTGAAAGCAGCAGCACGGAATTTCATAGGCACCAGCTGTCGCTAGTAAATGACGTACATCTTCAGCGGCTCTGAGTTATTGTTATATTCTCCTGGGGAGCTTCAAAATCATTTACACCTTATGCAGGCCAAAAATCGTCCCATGAAATGAGCAACACTATTAATAAAAGAGACCAATACCTACCCGTTGGCGGCCGTTGTTCCTCATTAATCACGGGATTTTTCGTTATTGCACATTTTGCTCATTCCGCCTCCTAATTAGAGAAATCATTGTTTCTAAAAACCTTCTATAAAATGTTTGGAATCTTCAAAATGACTATTTGTGCTAATGTACGAGTACAAAAATGTTTTACGGAAGGAGGAAGTACCTTACCGACTGTAGCTAAGTGCCCTTTCCAGTAAAACGACTTTCAGTTAGCTCTTGCTTTCTCCGTTTCCGCCGCGTTCTTGCCATTTGATACTTTTTGTTTGTCTCAGTTGCAGGGCGGTGGAGAGATGGGTCTGGAGGAGAAGGGTTGGGGAAGAAACAAGGTCCTTAAAAGCGTCCGTTGTCGTCGCACGCGGGAAGAGGCCTCGGGAGTCAATACCAGAAGCCAATACCAGGGGATAATGAAGACACCGTTCCGATTCCGCTTCGCCCTTAACCCAGCCTCGTGGCTCATTAAGGAGGGCTCGATCACACAAAGGCGAAGCCCGAGATGCAATACTCGGCAGCAGAAGCACACACCGGCTTTCCCTCGCTGTTGTTTCATCAGGACGAAACAACAAGAGATGAAAGTTTTAGGCCGCCGCCAGGAAAATTACCGTTTCTATCTGTGATTAAAATTCACACACCGATCGTACCGTCAGAACATCCGCTCTACACATATCCGTAAGTATTCCACGGTGGCAGAATGGCCACCAATTTTTTGACATTTCATCTATACTAGTACATAAATAGGAAAAGTTGTTTACACCATTCTCGAAAAGTCTTGACTGATTTATTTCTGAATTTTGCACGGCACTCTAATAAAAATTCTAACGGATATAATTTGTACCTTTTTTTACAAACGTACAAAGAGGAAAAGTTGTTAGATAGAACCTCGAAAACTTCTTGTCTGATCTACTTCAAATTTTATCACGACACACTAATAAACATTCGGGCGGATTTAGGTTATATCTTATTGATTTGATACAAATTTTTACACGCTACTCTAATAAACATTCTGACAGACATAGCCTACGTACAGTTCTCAAAAGAATTAGAACATAACTTTGGGTGTTTGCCATACTCTGTTAAACAATAATTAAGAAATGTGCATGTTACAAAATTATACCTTTATCTTTTACTAATAAAATACTACATAAAAGATCATTGCATCCTCGATAGGGTACATAGGAAAAACTGAACGTCCGACAGACGTCAAAAACAAAGTGGAAACAATGATTTATCCCGTCACCCTGCATGCTTTCCATAGGACTTCGAGAGCTTCAATAACGTTTACGCCCTCTCTGAGAGTTTATCACTGCCTGCATCGTGTAAGTCTGTGACACCCGTTCCCATTCTTCGATGACAGCCCATGAGAATTCTGGGACAGTCCATGGCGGAACAAAAAAATGGTTCAAATGGCTCTGAGCACTATGGGACTTAACATCTATGGTCATCAGTCCCCTAGAACTTAGAACTACTTAAACCTAACTAACCTAAGGACATCACACACATCCATGCCCGAGGCAGGATTCGAACCTGCGATCGTAGCAGTCGCGCGGCTCCGGACTGAGCATGGCGGAACAGGTCGGACCACGAAAACGTCCGCGAGTCATCTCTCAAGATGCGGTTTAAGTCGGAACTCACCACAGTCCATTCCCATAATACATTGTACAGGCTTCGCAAGCTCTTTGCATGTTCAAATGTGTGTGAATTTCTAAGAGACCAAACTGCTGAGGTCATCGGTCCCTAGACTTACACACTACTAAAAGTAACCTATGCTAAGAAAAACATACAGACCCATGCCCGATGGAGGGGCCGTGCAATTCGTGACATGGCGCCTCAAACCGCAATGCCACTCCACGCGGCGCTCTTGCACTGGAGGGAATTCATACCCCCCACCGCAGGTCGTTCCCATTTTCAAGAAGGGTCATAAATCAGATGCGAATAATTATAGGCCTATTTCGCTTACGTCAATCTGTTGTAGAATAATGGAACATGTTTTGTGTTCTCGTATTATGACGTTCTTAGATAATACAAATCTCCTTCATCATAACCAACATGGATTCCGCAAACAGAGATCATGTGAAACTCAGCTCGCCCTATTTGCCCAAGAAATTCACAGTGCCGTAGACACTGGCGAGCAGATTGATGCCGTATTCCTGGACTTCAGGAAGGCATTTGATACGGTTCCGCACTTACGTTTAGTGAAAAAAATACGAGCTTACGGAATGTCGGACCAGGTTTGTGATTGGATTCAGGATTTCCTAGAAGAAAGAACACAACATGTCATTCTTAACGGTTCAAAATCTGCAGATGTAGAGGTAATTTCGGGAGTACCGCAAGGAAGCGTGATAGGACCTTTATTGTTTACAATATACATAAATGACTTATTTGACAACATCGGTAGCTCCGTGAGGCTATTTGCAGATGACACGGTTGTCTACAAGAAAGTAGCAACATCAGAAGACTCGTACGTACTCCAGGAAGACCTGCAGAGGATTAATGCATGGTGCGACAGCTGGCAGCTTTCCCTAAACGTAGATAAATGTAATATAATGCGTATACATAGGGGCAGAAATCCATTCCAGTACGATTATGCCATAGGTGGTAAATCATTGGAAGCGGTAACGACCGTAAAATACTTAGGAGTTACTATCCGGAGCGATCTGAAGTGGAATGATCACATAAAACAAATAGTGGGAAAAGCAGGCGCCAGGTTGAGATTCATAGGAAGAATTCTAAGAAAATGTGACTCATCGAGGAAAGAAGTAGCTTACAAAACGCTTGTTCGTCCGATTCTTGAGTATTGCTCATCAGTATGGGACCCTTACCAGGTTGGATTAATAGAAGAGATAGACATGATCCAGCGAAAAGCAGCGCGATTCGTCATGGGGACATTTAGTCAGCGCGAGAGCGTTACGGAGATGCTGAACAAGCTCCAGTGGCGGACACTTCAAGAAAGGCGTTACGCAATACGGAGAGGTTTATTATCGAAATTACGAGAGAGCACATTCCGGGAAGAGATGGGCAGCATATTACTACCGCCCACATATATCTCGCGTAATGATCACAACGAAAATATCCGAGAAATTAGAGCAAATACGGAGACTTACAAGCAGTCGTTCTTCCCACGCACAATTCGTGAATGGAACAGGGAAGGGGGGATCAGATAGTGGTACAATAAGTACCCTCCGCCACACACCGTAAGGTGGCTCGCGGAGTATAGATGTAGATGTAGATGTATGCAGCAACAACCACATGGTCCAAGAGGTTCTGTTGGGTGTACTTCCTGGTGGCCAGCGACCATGGTCAACGACAACATCCCTACTGCTGTCAACACTGAAGCCTCGCCTCTGGACAATATTGGACATATACAGTTCACTACGTGCCCCACACACGAATAGGGCCATCACCTTGCGTCAGAAGATATCTGGACACGTCTGAATTACCCGTTTCGCCAGTGACGAAGTTGCCAGTTGACATGGGAACGGCAGAACCAACGGCGAGATGCAGGATGTTGTCGTGTCAATCAGGGTACACGAATAGGACATCCAGGTCGTAAGGTCTTTTCTCGTAACTTGTTCATTACAGTCTGACTGGCCACAGCGATTCGAATACCCATTCTGAGATCGTCTATCAGTGCTCTGGCGGTACACATACGACGCTGCAACGCGGAGATGGCCAGATATCGGTCTCTACGTGGGGTTGTAATGGTCTGCGATGTTGTCCATCTCATCTTACGTACTGACCTGTCTCCTTGTAGCTTGTCCACATCCTTCAGATTACACATGGAGAGGCGTTGGCATTTGCAGCAACATAACCGAAAGTATGTCATTTTTTGATCAAACAGACAGCCGTTGCAACTTGCACTGCATCAAGATATCTTACTGCATGTGCTTGATTGAGTAGAAAGTCCTCAAATGACAACTGCCATCTGTATACCTCAGAATAAAACGCTGGAACACCGATACTCACTTCCTTCTGAGGCATCACCTGCGTTGTAATAAATAACACAGTCAATAGATGGCTAGTGACTTTAATTGTTGGCTACACTAAAAACGAATGTCTCAATTCATGCTATAAGACCGCAGATACCGCCTGCGTCAAAACAGATTTAACATACCGGACGTTAAAACGCGTCTTCCCTTGTTCTTTCGCACAATGCACTTCTTTAAACAGCAATGTACAGGTTTTCAGTTACAACCGTCTTTGACAAAGAAAATGTTGTACTCTTCTGTGAAAATGTGCGCTTTCGTTTCCTTTTCCTCAGTCGGATTTACCTACGTTTACAGGGCAATTAGACAAAATTTTCACATGGTTAGTTGCATGTCGCTCTTTCAGGAACTGGTAGTAAAGAAACTCACTTCATACCCTTACCTGATAGTATCCAAAACACATAAAATGTTGTACATTCTGAAGTTTTGTAATTATACTGTGAACAAAATATTTAAAACACTTGAAAATAATTAAAACAAAAATGAGAAACAAAGTAGTTCGTCATTTACATTCTATGTTTATTATAATTTCTAACTTCTTACTCTGAAATACAAAATCAAATAGGGATAATGGAAGAGTGGGTGTAATAACTAATAAGAAAATAGGAACGCAGGTAAGCTATCATGAACAAGATAGTCAATCCATTATCACATCCAAGACACGAAGCCAACGTCGACGGTCGGGCGGCGGTTAAACATATTCCTATATTAATTAGTTTTTGAACGTTTTAAATTTTAAATGTTTGGCTTGGGAGATTTTAAATACCACAGCCTGTCACAAGGGCCTGGCAATTATGGGTGCCAATAGCTAGAAACTGCTGGAGGACGTGCTGTTCATACTATTCAGTCCACAAGGTCCACAACTCAGCTCGCCAATGTTGTTCTAAGTCTCTAAATATAAGACAGAGGGTTCAGAAAATATGATAATAACTGAACGTCTACCGTCGTTTAACAAAGTAGCGTATCTGAGCAATGTTCTAACGCACATATATTAATTCCGAAAATCATTAAAGCTCGCCCATCATACTCAGCACAAGACACAGTTCAGAGACTGTTTGTAATCTTAGTACCAAGTATTTCTCCTATAGTTAAATGTAAAGATAATGGCTCGCCTTTAAATTAGAGAATAATTTCAGCCACTTGCCATCGGATTTTCTATAATTTAGAAGGCGGCGCACCTCGGGAGCACTGCCCCCTCCCCCCCTCCCTCAACCATTAGGGACATCAGTCCCCACTTCTCAGCCGGAGAAGCGTAAGTCTTCTTCAGCTCCTCTCGGTAGGATGAGGTCCCTTGGGTGCCTCTAAATAGTTCAAATGGCTCTGAGCACTATGCGACTTAACTTCTGAGGTCAGCAGTCGCCTAGAACTTAGAACTAATTAGACCTAACTAACCTAAGGACATCACACACATCCATGCCCGAGGCAGGATTCTAACCTGCGACCGTAGCGGTCGCTCGGTTCCAGACTGTAGCGCCTAGAACCGCACGGCCAGTTCGGCCGGCTGGGTTCCTCTCTTCTACTAGTGGGAAAGATGACACGCACCAGTGGCTGAAGTGCCCAAAAGCAGATGGTCGTATGGATTCACCATCCTCCTCGGTTCCAGAGACGAATCAAAGAAAACGTCACAGTCAGAGGAACCCAAGGAGAGAAATCCATATAGAAAACCCCCAAGAACAAGGAAATTGCGGTGGCACCCACATCACCGATACCTACAAGCTCTGCATCTGAGGATGAGGTGGAGATTCTGGTGTCCGCTGAGGACCCAGATTTCGTGTGGCCCTCAAACACAACGGATATGGACTGCTCAGTAACTAAGTCAGGTGGCAGCAGGTGACACTGAGGCGTAAACTGCCTCACTGAGCGTTTCATGCTTTCCCTGCCTCAAGATGACGTCATCCTCCAGTGGAATTGCTGCGGTTTTTTCCACTACCTGGCTTAGCTATGGCAACTGTTAAGCTTTACACCTGCGTTCTGCATTGCCCTCTGGGAAACCTGGTTCCCAGCAATGCGGACCCCTACCCTCCGCAGCAATAGGGGATATTACAAGAACCGTAGCGAATATTATATTAGAGTGTCAGGTGGAGTTTGCGTCTATGTCCTGAACTCAGTATGTAGTGCACCTGTGCCCCTTCACACTCCTCTTGAAGCTGTGGCTGTGACGATAAGGACGACGCAGGAAATAACTGTCTGCGACGTATATCTTTCCCCAGATGGTGTTGTAACCCTGAAAGTTTTGGCTGCACTGATTCATTAACTCCCTAAGCCTTCCCTACTTTTGGGAGATTTTAACGCCAATAAACCCTTGTGGGGGGGGAGGGGGGCACCATAATTACTGGTCGAGGTAGAGAAGTCAAAAATTTACTGTCTCAGCTCGACCTTTGTCTCCTAAATACTGGGGCTCCCACGCATTTCGATGTGGTTCATGGCACTTATTCGGCCATTGATTTATCACTTTCCAGCCCAGGACTTCTCCCATCTGTCTACTGGAGAGTCCACGATGACTTGTGTGGTATGTGGTAGTGACCACTTCCCCATCTTCCTGTCACTCCCCAGGTGTATGGCCCACGGAGTCATACCCAAATGGGCTCTAAACAAGGCAGACTGTGAATACTTCACCTCTGCTGTCACCGTTGAATCTCCCCCACATGGTACGATCGATGTGATGGTTGAGTGGGTCAATAGAACTATTGTTTCTGCTGCCGAAAACGCGATCTCTTGTTCCTTAGGGTACCCCCAGCGAAAGACAGTGAAACGCCTGGTTAAATCCGCAGGACAGAAGAGGTAGTTGGAATTGTGGAAAGGGGCCAAAAATGAGCGGCTGTCAGTTATACTCGAACACTTGTAACTTTATTTAGTTGCCCAAACATTACAGGGTAAATTTACTATCAAAACTATTGACTGAATATGTCACACAGTCTTATCGCTTAAGGGCACGACCTCTTTAATTTTTAAAATAGCTGAAGGCCCATGGTTTAAAACACAACTACAATAAATTTTCAAAAGGCAAAAAGCGTAAGCTTTTATCCTTAAATAATATTTCAAATGTGATTGAAGGACCAAACAATCTGAGACTTAACAAGTAAGGAATTTTAATTTTAAAACGGCCGAAGGCCCATGATCTAAAAAAACACAACTACAATAACTTTTCAAGGGCAGAAGTCCCGAAGATTTATCCTTAAATAATTTTAAAAAAAGGAGGCTGAAGGCCCAAGCAATCTAAGACTTAACAATAAGGAATTTCACTTTTAAAACGACTGAAGGCCCATGATTCCAAACACAACTACAATACATTTTCACAAGGCTGAAAGCCCAAGGTTTTATCCACAAATATTTTTTTTTAAATGTGGCTGATGTCCCATACAATCTAAGATTTAAAAAGTAAGGACTTTAATTTTTAAAACGGCTGAAGGCCCATGAATGAGAAACACAACTATAATAAATTTTCAAAAGGCAGAAGGCCCAAATCTTTATCCAAGAAAAAAAAAATTAAATGAGGCTGAAGGCCCAAACAATGCAAGACTTCACAAATAAGTAACTTTCAAACAGCTGAAGGCCTATTATTTAAAACCCAACTAAAAGTATGAAAATTCAAACCATCGCCTATGAGTCATTAAAATAAACAATCAAGCACCAATAAGAAAAGGTGGTACAGCCAGTGGCACTCAGAAGTTTCCAGGGGTCGGTCTGCACTTGAAATATTAACGTTCGCTTAGGGGACACAGGTAGTCGGCCCAACTATATCTGACCCGCCGGCAAGCCAACCAAGAGAGAGTCAACGGACCCACCGACAAGACGACTTGCTTTCCACCCGATCGGTACACAAGGAACTCCAAAGACAAAACGTAAAAGGCTTAGCCGCTCACAACGAAGTATGCATAGGCTGTCAAAACTACACACACTTGTTGGACAGCGACAACACGGTGAGGAAAAGAGACTGCCTGAATTTTACGTCAGCGGCCAAGGCAGGTAACCAGAACGCTAACGGCCACAAGGCAGAAAATTCCGCTGGTGCACTTGGACTTAAATAACCAAAATACAATTAAACTCCAGCGGATGGTGGCCGAACTTTCGCCAACACAAACACTCTCTGTTGCTCACGGGAATACCCACAACTGCCAAACATAAAAACCAACGGCACAATGTGAACAGACTGGCTTCGGCATTTAAATCACCACTCAACTTTCATGTCCTGGGTCGGTGCGCCACGAACCTCGTAGCAGTCGGAACAGCTCCCACACACTCCGACACTGCGTAGAGACCCCCAGCGGGCCCGGCCCACTGCGCCACGCGGAGATTTCCTGGCTGATCCACACCAACCGACCGACTGCCACACACTTGCTAGCCAGAAACTATAAGCACCAGGCCAAAGATAGTACAAGGTGCGAATATCGATACACACCGCTGCTGCCACACGTAGAAAGAGGAAGAACCACGGCATAACCACAATAAACGCGGGAAGCGAAATGCAGAGTTAACAGTCAAGGTTTAAACCACCGCATAAGCCGGTGCCAGCATGGTTCAGAAAGAACCTTGTTGGTCGCCGGAAACTGCTGACGCCATTTAAGAGCGTAAGCGGACTCTGCAGCGGGATAAGCGGCACCCATCTCTGGAGCACCTAACAGCTTCTAAACGGCTTCGTTCCGGCGTTCGCCAGCTTATAAAAAGATGGAAACAGGAGTATTGGGAGAGGTATGTCTTGACCATTGGATAGTATATGTCACCATCCCAAGTCTGGACGAAGATCAGACGTGTTTTTTGGGTACCAGATCCAAACGGGTTTCCCTGGCGTTACCAACGATGGCGAGTCATCTACCAACGCAAACGTGGTTGCCGAGCACTTTGATGAGCACAATGCTCGAGCGTCTGCATCAGAGTATTAGACCCAAGCCTTTCGCACTCTAAAACGGTGGATGGAAGGGAAAGTCCTCTCGTCCACTTCACGCCACAGTGAACCCCACAACGCTCCATATGCAGAGTGGGAGCTCCTCAGCGCCAATGCACAATGCTCCTCACAGCTCCTGTGTCGGTTCGAATCCACAGTCAGACGATTATACATTTCTCATCCGACTACAAACGAAATCTCCTCATCATCTTCAACTCGATCTGGTGCGATGGCGTCTTTTCGTCGCTATGGCGGGAGAGCACAATCTTTCCAGTGCTCAGACCTGGTAAAAACGCGCTTGCTGTGGACAGCTATCGGCCCATCAGCCTCATCAACGTTCTTTGTAAACTGCTAGAACGTATGATATGTCGACAGTTGGGTACGGTCCTGGAGTCACATGGCCTACTGGCTCCATGCTAGGGCGGTTTCCGCCGGGGTCGCTCTACTACTGTCAATCTTGTGTCCCTCGAGTCTGCCATGCGTACAGCCTTTTCCAGACGCCAACACCTTGTTGACACCTTTTTTTATTTACGATAAACTTGCGACACGACCTGGCAACATCACTTTCTTGCCACATTGTAGGAGTGGGGTCTCTGGGGCTCGCTCCCGGATTTTATCCTAAATTTCCTGTCGCTCCGTACTTTCCATGTCCAGGTTGGTGCCTCCCATAGCTCCCCCCATATCCAGGAAAATGGGGTCCCACAGGGCTCTGTATTGAATGTATCTCTATTTTTAGTGGCCATTAACGGTCTAGCACCAACTGCAGGGCCGTCTGTCTCACCTCCTCTGTATGTAGTCGACTTCTGCATTCCATACTGGTCCTCCAGTACTGGTGTTGCTGAGCAGCGTCTACAGGGAGCCATCCACAAGGCGCAGTCATGAGCTCTAGCCCACGGCTCCCAGTTTTCAGCCGCAAAGTCCTGTGTCATGCACGTCTGTCGGAGTCGTCACGTTCATCCGGAACCAGAACTTTACCCTCATTACGATCCACTCACTGTAGTGGAGACATATTGATTCTTAGGATTGGTTTCCGACGCCCGATTGAATTGGCTTCCTAACCTTCGTCAGCTTAAGCGGAAGTGCTGGCAGGACCTCAATGGCCTCCGCTACCTCAGCAACACCAACTGGGGTGCAGATCGCTCTACGCTGCTGCAGCACTACAGAGCCCCTGTTCAATCCCGTCTTCACTATGGGAGTCTCCTTCACAGTTCGGCGGCGCTCTGAGCGTTGCGTTTACTCGACCCAGGCACCACTGTGGCATTCGACTAGCAACGGGAGCTTTTAGGACGATTCCGATTACCAGCGTCCTGGTGGAAGCCGGAGTCCCTTCACTGAAGGTTAGGCGTGCACAACGGCTCACCAATTATGTTGCACAAAGTATTAGTCCTCCCGCGCATCCGAATCACCGTCTCGTTTTCCCAACCACTGCTGTTCATCTCCCGCATCGGCGGCCCTGGGCAGGGCACATGATTGTGGTTCGCGTCCGATCCCTTCTTTCTGAACAGAAGTCCTTCCCTTTACCACCTCTACTCGAGGTCCATTCACGTACACCTCCATGGTGTAAACCTCGGCCGAAGCTTCGCCTGGACCTTTCACATGGCCCTAAGGACTCAGTTACTCCCGCGGCTCTCCGCTGCAACTTCCTCTAAATTCTTGAAGTGTTCCGGGGCTCTGAAGTGGTTTATACATGATGGTCGTGTTGACTCCACCTACGTCACCTACGTTCACTGAGGCCTTATTGAAAGAATGCCTTTCCCTATGGCTGCAGTGTTTTCACTGTAGAGCTGGTGGATATATCTCGTGCTCTTGAGCACGTCCATTCATGCCCTGGGAAGTCGTTTCTTCTGTGCGCTGTCTCCTTGGGCAGCCTACAAGCTCTCGACCAGTGATACCCTCGTCATCCTTTGGTAGCGACCATCCAGATGTCCATCTATAGCCTGGAATGATCCAGTGGTTCAGTGCTGTTGGTCTGGACATCAGGTCACGTCGGAATTACTGGCGACGAACTTGTCGTCAGGCTGGCCACACAGGCCACACAGAAACCGCTTATGGAGATCTGCATTCCAAAAACTGGCCTGCGTTCATTATAATGCCGCAAGGTTTTCCGGCTTTGAGAGACAGAATGGCATAGTCTCAGTACACACAACAAACTGTGTGCCATTAAGGAGACTATGAATGTCTGGAAGTCCTCCATGCGGGCATCTCGCATGGACTCTGTGGTTCTCTGCTGGCTCCACACCGACCACGCTTGGGTTCAAATGGTTCAAATGGCTCTGAGCACTATGGGACTTAACATCCGAGGTCTTGAGCTCCTTAGAACTAACAACTAATTAAAACTAACTAAGCTGAGGACATCACGTACATCCATGCCCGAGGCAGGATTCGACCCTGCGACAATAGCAGCAGCGCGGTTCCGGACTGAAGCGCCTGGAACCGCTCAGCCACCTCGGCTGGCCCCCGCTTGGGCGACCAATAGCCTACCTCCTGCACCATGAAGACCCACCTCAGTGTCGCTGCGGCGCCCGGTTGAAAGAGGCCCGTAGTCTTTTGCAGTGTCCTACTTTGGCTGCCCTAAGACATCATCTTCGGTTACCGGACCCGTTGTCATTAATTTTAGCAGACTATGCGTCACCAGCTGATTTTGTTTTACGTTTTATACGTGAGGGTGGGTTTTCTCATTTGATCTAAGTTTTAGTGCATGTCCTTTGTGGCTCAGTGTCCTCCACCATAGTGCTTATAGTGTGGAGGTTTTAATATGTTGCAAAGTGGCTGGCTTATCCATTTATTTTCGTTGTTAACCAGCCACGATAATCTACTCTCCTATTTTACTCTCTTCTACCTGTATCTTGGGTCTCTCTGTGTTTTTCCCGTCCTATTTTGTTCCTCGTAGTGTTCGTTGCTCTTCTGTCGTTCTTGTGGTTTTACTTCTTCTCGGTATTGTGCTGTGTGACTAGTTTGTTTTATTTTTTCGCTTGTGAAATTGTGACAATAGGAACAAGGGCCCATGGCCAAGCAGTTCGGTCTCTTTCTCTCCTTTTAAACCAACCACCCAACCAATCAGCCACCTCAAAAGCGGAATGTCAATAATGACGATAAGGAGAACACAACGCCCAATCGCCGAGTGGAGGAAATCTTCGACCCGGCCGGGAATGGAACCCGGGTCTCTGCGCTTGGCAATTCGTTGCGCTGACCGAGGAGGACACTGTCGTTACGCTCACTGTACATCTGTCACTTATCATATCTGCAATCATGCCTTACGTCACATTCTGTAACATTCTGGCATCATACATGGCATACTTTCAAGTGGTACAATCCTTCTGGTAACTATTGGCCTCTCAGCTTACCTTTCAACTGGAACGGAAGTTGTCTGTGTTCCTGGTACTCAGTGAACTGCGAGTTACTCTCAGGACATGCGGGAGCTGTATCTACTTTGCGAAAGTTGCCTACAGTAGAAATCTGCATCCTGGCACTATGGACCAATATTGTGGATCCTGCCTCCGTAGACGTGGTCGCTGATGCGTGACACTCTGGTGAGGCCTGACATGGAGATAATTTCCTGATAAGCGGAAGAAAGATGGCGTAATGAGCCTGCTGGTCATATTAGCGTCAGTGTTCTTGGCTGAATTCGAAATACACTACTGGCGATTAAAATTTCTACACCAAGAAGAAATGCAGATGATGAAAGGGTATTCATTGGACAAATATATTATACTGAAACTAACATGTGATTACATTTTCACGCAGTTTGGCTGCATAGATCCTGAGAAATCAGTACGCAGAGCAACCACCTCTGGCCGTAATAATGGCCTTGATACGCCTGGGGATTGAGTAGAACAGAGCTTGGATGGCGTGTACAGTTACAGCTGCTCACGTAGCTTCAACACGATACCACAGTTCATCGACAGTAGTGACTGGCGTACTGTGACGAGCCAGTTGCTCGGCCACCACTGACCAGACATTTTCAATTGGTGAGAGATCTGGAGAATGTGCTGGCCAGGGCAGCAGTCGAACATTTTCTGTATCCAGAAAGGCCCGTACAGGACCTACAACATGCGGTCGTGCATTATCCTGCTGAAATGTAGGGATTCGCAGGGATCGAATGAAGGGTAGAGCCTTTCATAGTTCCACAAAACTTCTTCCTGTTTTCTTATGTTCAGTTTTTCAAGGCCTATCCACTGTGCCAACTTATAACTAAATCTGAGGTGGGTGCGATGGGGAGGTTCCTTTGTAAGTAACGCCCGATACAGAGTACAACATGTCCGGCTCTGAATAACACCATAAACATAGTGAGTATTACATATTCACTTCTAAGTAATGCACGATACTGAGATATGCGTCCGACCCTTCACAACGCCCGAAACCGAGATACGTGTCTCGCCCTCGAGAATGCCCAAAACAGAGTGAGTACCGCAGCAGCCGAAGTACTTTGTCTCCCAGGCGCGCAAAAGCGATCCGAAGGTGACCAAAGCACTTGGGTTGCAATATCGTTACTCTTATGTTTCTCAAAACTAATCAAATTTAATAAACAAAAATAATGAAAACTAAGTTAAATACAATAAAAAGTATATAAACAACTGAGAAGTGGAGTTAGGCGTTTTGGCGCCTCCCAGCCGAACGTGTCGACCCATCAGAAGCAAGTTCCGTACAATTGGCGGACTCTCCCACGGGACTGGTATATGCTGTACCACCTGTCGCTTGTACCTCACTCCACTTTTGTACCATATGCTACTTCACGTTCACCAAGCTGCATCAAGGCGAGCCTCTACCAAAATAAAATACTGGCGACCACAGCCAGGAATATCACACAGTCACCATTCGTTTTAGATCATCAGTCCTCTTGGTGGTTTGATACAGCCCGCCATGAGTTCCTTGCCATATATTCTAATATCTGTTCTCCTCCATAGTTTTTACCTTCTACAGCTCTCTCTAGCACCATGTAAGTTATACCCCGATGTCTTAATGGATATCCTATCATCCTGTCCCTTCTCCCTGTCACTGTTTTCTTATATTCCGCTCCTCGCTAATACTGCAGTAAACTTCCTCATTCCTTACCTTAACAGTCCATCTAATTTTCAACATTCTTCTGTAGCACAGCATATCAGATTCTTCAATTCTCTTCTGTTCCAGTTTTCCCACAGTTGATTTCTCAGTATTGTACAATTCTGTGCTCCAGATGTACATTGACACGAATTTCTTTCTCACATTAAGCGTAATGTTTGATACTAGAAGAATTATCTTGGCCAGGAATGCCGTATTTGACAGTGATAATAGTTTTTTGCTGCCTAGGTAGCAGAAGTCCTTAACGTCATCTACTTCGTGGTCGCCAATTCCGATGTTACGTTTTTGTTGTCCTCATTTCTCATTACTTGCGTCTTTCATCGATTTACTCTCAATCCATATTTTGTACACATTAGACTGTTCATTCCGGTCAGTAAGTCGTGTAATTCTTCTTCACTTCCACTGAAGGTAGCAATGCCATCAGAGACTCTAATCACTGATATCCTTTCATCTTGAATTTTAATCCCACTCTTGAACCCTTCTTTTACCTCCGTCATTGCCTCTTCGATTGATAGATTGAACAGAAGGGGGGAGGGGCTACATTCCTGTCTTACACCGTTTTTAATCCGACCACTTCGGTCTTGGTCTTCCACTCTTGTTGTTCCCTCTATGCTCTCTTTCACACTGTATATTACCCACCGTTCTCTATGGCCAACCCCTATTTTACTCATAATTACGAACATCCTACATTATTTCACATTTCCGATCGCGTCAAGGTCGATAAATCATAAGAACGTATATTTATTTTTCTTTAGTCTTGCTTCCAGTATCAACCGCAACGTCAGAACTGCTTCTCCGATGCCTTTATCTTTCCTAAAGCCAACCTGATCGTCACGTAACACATCCTCAGTTTTCCCTTCCATTCTTCTTTTTAATATTATTATCAGCAACTTGCACGCATGAGCTGTTAAGCTGATTGTGCGATACTCCTGATATTTTTTGGCTCTTGCAACCTTCGGGATAGTGTGAATGATGTTTCTTTCCGAAATCGACAGACTCATTCATTCTACACACCAAAGCGAAAAGCATTTTGTTGCCGCTTCGCCTAATGGTTTTAACTAATTCTGTTGGAATGTTATCCATCCCTAATGTCTTATTCAAATTTTAAATCTTCCTAAGTCTTCCGTGTGGGATCCTTACCAGATAGGACTGACGGAGTGCATCGTAAAGTTCAAAGAAAGGCAGCAAGTTTTGTATTATCGCAAAATATGGGAAAGAGTGTCAAAGAAATGATACAGGATTTGGGCTGAAAATAATTAAGAGAAAGGCGTTTCTCGTTGCGACGGAATCTTCTCAAGAAATTCCACTCACCATCTTTCTCCTCCGAATGAGAAAATATTTTGTTGAGATCGACCTACATAGGGAGGAACGATCACCACGATAAAATAAGGGAAATCAGAGCTCGTACGGGAAGATATAGGTGTCCATTGTTTCCGCGCGCTGTACGGGATTGGAATAATAGAGAATTGTGAAGGTGGTTCGATAAACCCTCTGCCAGGCACTTAAGTCTGATTTGCAGAGAATCCATGTAGATGTATAAAGCTATTTTAATTTCTGGTGCTAGTACTGGATTCACTATCTCTTCGACATCAACTCCTGTTTATTCTTGTATGACGTCACCAGACAAGTCTTCCCCTTCATATAGACCTACAAGAAGCTCTTTCTATCTGATCTCTCTGTCCTCTGCATTTAACACTGGCAGTCCCACTGCACTCTTAATGTTACTACCCCTGTTTTAGATTTCACCGAAGGCTGTTTTGAATTTTCTATGTGCTGAGTCAGTTCTTCCAACGATCATTTGTTTTTAGGTTTCTTCACATGTTTCTTGCAGAACATAGGATCATCAAACTGGCTGTCTCGGTGGCTCGCGCTTTCGGTGGAAGAGGTTTTTGTAAGAATGGACTTCTGACCAGATGTAATGTTCTATTAGCAGCAATTTACGACGGCAAAGAGCATGTGTAAATAAACAGGGCAAACTCTTACGCTTGATGTTCATTTCAACTAACTACAATTGTAAGAGTTTATCGGAAATACGCTCCTGGCCATTAAAATTGCTACGCCAAGAAGAAATGCTGATGATAAACGGTTATTCATTGGACAAATATATTGTACTACAACTGACATTTGAGTACATTTTCACGCTATTTGGGTGCAGATATCCTGAGGAATCAGTGCACAGAACAACCACCTCTGGCCGTAATAACGGCCTTGATACGCCTGGGCATTGAGTCAAACAGAGCGTGGATGGCGTGTATAGGTACAGCTGCCCATGCAGCTTCAAGACGAAACCACAGTTCATCAAGAGTAGTGACTGGCGTATTGTGACAAGCCAGTTCCTCAGCCACCATTGACCAGACGTTTTCAATTGGTGACAGATCTGGAGAATGTGCTGGCCAGGGCAGCAGTCGAACATTTTCTGTATCCAGAAAGGCCCGTACAGGACCTACAACATGCGGTCGTGCATTATCCTGCTGAAATGTAGGGATTCGCAGGGATCGAATGAAGGGTAGAGCCTCGTGGCGTAACACATCTGAAATGTAACGTCCACTGTTCAAAGTGCCGTCAATGCGAACTAGTGGTGACCGAGACGTCTAACCAATGACACCTCATACCATCCCGGTGATACGCCAGTATGGTGATGACGAATACACGCTTCCAATGTGCGTTCACCGCGATGTCGCTAAACACGGATGCGACCATTATGATGCTCTAAACAGAACCTGGATTCATCCGAAAAAAATGACGTTTTGCCATTCGTGCACCCAGGTTCGTCGTAGAGGACACCATCGCAGGGCTCCTGTCTGTGATGCAGCGTCAAGGGTAACCACAGCCATGGTCTCCGAGCTGATAGTCCATGCTGCTGCAAACGTCGTCGAAGTGTTCGTGCAGATGGTTGTTGTCTTGCAAACGTCCCCATCGGTTGATTCAGGGATCGAGACGTGGCTGCACGTTACTTTACAGCCATGGGGGATAAGGTGCCTGTCATCTCGACTGCTATTGATACGAGGCCGTTGGGATCTAGCACGGCGTTCCGTATTGCCCTCCTGAAGCCACCGATTCCATATTCTGCTAACACCCATTGGATCTCGACCAAACGCGAGCATCAATGTCGCGATAAGATAAACCGCAATCGCAATAGGCTACAATCCGACCTTTATCAAAGTCGGAAACGTGATGGTACGCATCTCTTCTCCTTACACGAGGCATCACAACAACGTTTCATCAGGCAACGCCGATCAACTGCTGTTTGTGTATGAGAAATCGGTTTGAAACTTTCCTCATATTAGCACGTTTTAGGTGTCGCCGCCGGCGCCAACTTTGTGTGAATGCTCTGAAAAGCTTGTCATTTGCATACCACACCATCTTTTTCCTGTCGGTTAAATTTCGCGTCTGTAGCACGTCATCTTCGTGGTGTAGCAATTTTAATGACCAGTAGTGTATAATGAAAAGAAGATAAGTCACGTTTCTGATGGTGATATAACGCCGGAAATGCATATCCTCCTATTTCCATCTATTGTACTATAATTTTTTCCCTTGTTTTGTTACCGCAAGATATGACATTTCTGTCTTTTTATATAAACCACCTCACAGGACTCCGCAAAACCTTACAGAGACATCAAATGTGTGCCGTGAGCCAGATTGCTGCCTATTTTAATGTGGGTCATCGGAAATGCATATCCTCCTATTTCCATCTATTGTACTATAAATTTTTTTTCCTTATTTTTGTTACCTGAATATATGACATTTCTGTGTCTTTACATATTGTAATTGTTTTACTGTTTGTATATATATATCTAAGCATTTATGTCGATGTATAATTGGTTTGTTTTGTAAATACTATTTGTATTTCTACGCTGGGTCTTGCCTAGGGGAAACTATGCTATCGAACCAATACGTCGATAGGTCGTGTGGAGAACAAAAGTGTTTAGGATCTTTGGTAGTGTTAACTCTGCCGCGTGGAGCGCGGGCACAGCAGAGGGAGAGTCTGACTGGGGTGGTGCAGTGGAGCCGGTGTGTTGTGTGAAGCTCCCGCGAGTTGCAGCGCTTTCGGGGTTTGGCAGCATGTAATTGCGCTCGACTTGCGATGATAGTTTCTGACATGGTGTCGCGGACGAGAAGCATTAGCTGGCGCACATCAAGAGCCCGTTTCGTCTGGTGACCGTGTCGAGAAGAAGGCGTGCCAACATCCAGCTTCTGCATCAGCGACGGCCGACAATGAGTGACTGTCGCCACCTCCTCGATCGACGGCTTCAAACCTTCAATCAACCAACAAGGAAGACTGGAAGCACGTAAAGTTTTAGAACTGTATGGCAGACCTCAGCTTTTCAAACTTTTAAAATTGTTGCATCACAAAATTACAGTAACTTAGCATGAACGTTTGTTGCTCATTGTCCCAATTGCATTACCAAGCAGGGTCCCTTCCTTTTCCGAAATGAACCCGAGGGTCGTTGAAATTCAAACGCCAGCATTAAAGTAATATAATTCGATTTCACTGCTTTAATTTCAAACTTCATTTAAGGCATTCATAGCTGGCTACAATATTTAGATTGCACAAATTAAGAGTGCGAGTTTTGTTACCGTATTTTAGTTACCTGTGACTGCAGCTCAGCTTGGTATGCACTAAATTTTACTATTGTTAATTGTTCAGAATCATTTAATTCAAGTTCAAGGATAAATCTATTATTTCTAAATTGCGTAGATTCAAGTAGCTTTTGAAATGATCGTTGAGGTAGTCCAAGACTAACCGTATTTTACTGAATTTCGATGTGCTTCAGAAAGAAAGCTCACTATTAATTTCAGTCACTAAATTAACTTTCGATTTTCCAGTTTTATTAATTCTTTTGCTAAATTAAGTCAGAGTGTAGCGAAATTTATTACTTCTGACAAACTTTCAGTTTTCACACTACACGTGTCAACCTTCAGTTGCCATGCTTCTAGTGCTAATTATGTGTGTAATAACCTTTCTTTTTCAGTTACTATAGTAATTGTCGTTAGGACTGGCGACCGTAATTTCCCCCAAATCTCAAATATCTAATTATCGCTAGTTAACTGTTAACGTAACGGCCGCACATTTACTTTCTTTATTAACTTTACCCCTTTTCAAAATTAATTTCCACCAGTTTCATTAGCATTTTTCCTTTCATTTAGATGTAACCCTTTCCTCCCTCTTTACCGACAGATTAACTTCGGTGACGATTGCTTTTCCCAAATTTCCATTAGGTACACGCGGTTAAATTTTTCACTGTCATTAAGGTCGATAAGTGAGGGGGAGGTTACACGTGGCGACCTAGTGACAGGACAATCTACGGATTTGAGGTTGTTCTGGACACGAATTTTGCCTTGTGCAAATCTCGTAACAAAATACTTGTTACGAACAGGTCTTTACGTCAGCGAGAATAAGTAGTGGGAGGAACTTTGAGATTTGGCATTTATATTGAAAATTATTAAAATGAGTGAAGGCAACAATTACCAAAATTTGGTAGACTTGGATACGGAACAATCGGTCGAACAGTGGGAAACGCGCACCGCGGAACCCATTGTTCAGGGGCAGGCGGCTAGCATGAAAGACGCGACCGCCGAAACGCAACAAAGAGCAGAAATAGAATTCCAAACTTTAGAAAATGTTTCGGAATCGGAAGTGAAAATCAAATCTGAATCCCTTGATGACGAATACGGGGGGACAATTAAACAGGAAGCCGCTACGGAAGTAAAACCGACAGTTTCCGGGAATTTAACTGATTTATTGAATGTTTTGATTAACGAAATCAAGAGTCAATCGGCCAAGCAAGAAGCTCAGGCTGCCAAGCAAGAAGCTCAGGCTGCCAAGCAAGTAGCTCAGTCTGAAAAATTTGAACGAAAGCTAGAATATCAGAACTTAGCTATTAATGTTGTTAACAACAATGTTGGAGTTGTTAACACAAAAGTTGATAAAATCAAAGAAGATATTGTTGTGATTAATACCGAAATCGGTAATCTTAAACAGGAAATGATAGGCGTTCAGGCGGAAATTGCGAGCATAAATACTCGTTTTTATTCCGAAATTAGCAGAATCGAGAAAAGTGTAGGAGAAGCAGTTGCTCCGATCATCGAGAATAAGGTGACGGAACAAATTCAATTAGTGACAAAACAGGATCAAAAGAAGGTGGAAACTTTAAAGGCTTTAGTATCCGAAGTAGATACCAAAGTGACGAAGCAGGCCAATACCTGCGAAGAGAAAAAAAGGGAAGTAGAAACGCTTGCGACAACCACTTGCCAAGTAATTACGAGAGTGTCGGAATTAGAAAAGAAACTTGACGAAAAACAGAGCTATGTGCCAATCTGTGCACATAGTTCGGAATCGTTGACGAAAGAGGAGCGGTTCGACCCCTTGAAAAAAGACGGTATACACGCGACGGATTTCATTAAAAATTGTGAAAGAGTTTTACCCAGATCATGGACTAATGAGAGAAAAATTAATGCGGTTATTGATGTGCTGGCTGGTGATGCCAAGCGTTGGGGCTTAAACCTCAACATTACGAACCTGACTTTTGACGAGTTTAAAAATTTGTTTCTGGCTGAATACTGGTCAGAGCAAAAACAGCAAAGTGTCTGGCGCGAATTTGTCGTATCGAGGCCTTTCGATGCGAATTCGCGCGGCTCGATGAAGGAGTTTTGTGAGGGCTGGACTCGCAAGTTGGAATATTTGCGTGATCGCCGCACGGAATCCGACATAGTCTGGGAACTCTACAAGTAGCTTCCAGATGATACAAAACGCTACGTAGGAAGCAATTACAAGACAATCAATGATTTCCTGGAAAGAGTTGAGGATGAGGACAATTGGCGCAATAATCGCGACAGTGGTAGAGGCCGTGGTAACAACAACGGGAACCACAACAACGATAACCATGGGAATAATGCATACCGCAACCAAGGCAGCAATAACAATAGTGGTTCAGGCCGTAATGACAATCGGTACAATGCAAATAATAACAGGAATGACGGAAACCAGTATCATACTAGCGTGATACGGGCTTCGCAGAATAGTAATAACGCCACAGGATGTGGTCAGCCGCCTCAGCAGCATCCGGGGAGCGTATCTGCTGGGACGAGACAGGTAAACCATCAGCCGCGCCGGTGAGGGGCCGACCGGGCGTGGAGAAATTTTGGAGGCCCAATAACAGGAGAAAACCCAGGTGTCGTCGTTATGAAAATTCCGTATGGAATAATCAACGGCGGGAGAGTGTGCCAGTGTTAAGAGAAAGGAGTGCGCCCACAAGTAGTAGATCAGCTGTATACACGACAGTAGAAAATACATTCACTGTCAGTGAGAACAATTTAAGTAGTTTTCCGGAAATCGATTATAAAGTGGCAGCTGTAATACCCACAGCGGAACTGGAGATTGCGTTTAAGAATGATTCGCAAGTGCTGAGAGAACATCAGATGTCGGATAAAACGTCCGTCATTGAGCGAGGGGATGCAGAGAGGGATGAGGTCTGGTTAAGGCAGTTCGGTCGATTATACGACGAACTAAGAGATTATAGGGGCCTGTATGGGAGAAGTGTTTATGGGGAGCGCTGGCAGGATTTTCCGCGTCTCGTCCCGCAGCAAGATAGTGTTTGTGAAATGATGGAAAGTTCTGGCCCTAACCGGCAGACTTTACCAGAAACAGTTGATGTTAATGGGGAGCACGAGCAAGATTCGTCGTGTTTCGTCCTGCAGGAGTTAGATGTTGAAGTAGTAACGGAATGGTCGGGCCCTAACCGGCAGACTTTACCGAAAGTTATAGTGGTAGAAGTAGCCGACCCATCCGACGCAAACCTCCAGTTTAATCATTGCGAGAGTATTATGGAGAAAGATTACGAAAATTTTAGTGATAGCCGGACACGATTGGTAGAAGAGCACGTAAATTACAGTGTGTATGAGGTTAAAGCTGACGTTATACGGTCTGACGGTAGCAGTGTGTGTTGCGCGGATGTAGAGGAAGTAATTGCAAATACTACTAGGCACATTCCTCCAGGTAGATTGGCAGATGAGATCAGTCTGACCAAAGAGGAATCAAGGAAGGTGACAATTAATGAATTGATAGCAAAGCAACACTCACTAGTTGGCGAGTTACAGGAAAGGGTTTCGGTATTGGAGGCGAAGATACAGACTAAGCCTCAGGACGAACGTGTTGAAATTAAAACTGTATGTGAACAGAGGCTGAAAAAGCCGCCAGATAAGCAGGATTTAGGATCAAAGCCGGATGGTTTTTTTCTGGAATGACCTGGATATAGACGAGGATTTACTGTGGAAAAATAAAGAAACAGTTTAGGGCAAGTGGAGACAGATAGTAGTGTCTGTTAATATGCACGACCTACAACTAAACGTGTTGATTGACACCGGTGCAGAATTGAGTGCTGCGTCTGGGAAAATATTTGAGTTACTGAAAGACAGAACTGGCATCGTAGCTATACCAGTAACAGGAGTGAAAATTACCGGTGCTACTGGGAAGGCCAGTAAACCGGTCACAAAACAGATTTTTGTCAACGTGTAATGTCCCCACGGAAAATTACCCTCTACCACGCACCAATTAATCATTGTCAATCAAATCATCCACATTTATTCACTTTTGAAAAGTATCTGATCGGATATTCTGGTAATATATGCGTCGACAGCTCGTCGACGCCAAAGTATTCTCTAGTACGTTTATTCTTTGGAATAACAGAGATACATGTATGTATTCTCCATGGTTGTTAGACGGGTAACTAGGACAGCTTCGGAAGTATCTGTTGAAAGATTGACGGGTTTCTAAAAGAGACATATTTGCTTTTCTTCACGCTAAAGCGAGCTATTAACATTTGTGCCATTAGCGGGTTATTTGAAGAGAAAGAAATTGTAACGGAAAGTAATTAAGACTTGGAACCAAAAGAAATCTGGACATGTAATGGAGATGGATTGAATATACAATTTCCTTCATAAATAAGGTTTGTGACCCCTTTTATTCTGGAGTGAATGAACGAATGAGTTCTTTGTCTGAATCTTTGATGATCGCGTTGGCCCTGTAATTAGTGGGGAAGTTTCAGCTGTGTCGAAGAGAGCCTGCAATCACCGAGTCTTTGTTAAATCGTCCAAAAAGGCTTCGTACACATCTGGAATTCGAAATCTGTCGTAAAAGGAACGAATTGTTCAAACGATCGATTTTCCCAACTGAATGCAGCGCTTAACAATAATAATAAATGTAAAGATCTTTTACAGCAAGCCAGCCGCTGAATACTAAGACGAAGGGCTCCACCAGAGATTCTATTGGGCTGATTTCACGTAATGAAATATTATATTTAAAACTGTACATAGATAAAGAAGAGAGAGAGAGAGCGAATGAAATCAGAGAAAATACTTATAATCCTCCATTAGTGTAACTTTTCGCCTGTCTTATCACGGATCAACCTAAAGACAAAACGGGAGGCCCTTACTTTACTGTATAGATTGATGTGTGAAAGTGAAGGGATCTTAAAGGCAACAGATACACGTCTATACAGACAAGACATTACACAAAGTTAGCGGCAAGCTGCATGCATTCATCATTCAGCATCTATTATCCTTACATTAAGATATTATAATGGCGTCCGTGACAGGACACGTTTTTGGACGTTGCAAAAATAATTTTGTTCTCTGTTTCATGTGAACTACGACGAGCTAACTTAACTGACGCTTGGAAAAGAGAGGAAATACTCGCAGTCAACAAAATTGAATCTACAAATAAGAATGCAAGACAACACGCTGGGCGCAGAGAAAAGGCCAGATCTATAATTTTATTATTAAAGCTTGCTAGTATAGATGAAGTATAGGCTTTTCTGTTTAGTATTATTGGATATTTGAACATTGATTGTGTTCATGCTAGATGTAGTTTGAGTGACTTGCCCCAGTTGCATTTATCTGTATAAGTACAGTAAGAAAGTAGCCACAGATTACTCTTGTGTGAACAGAGTTACATATCGTGACAGTAGAAGGGAGGTATATATATATATTGACAGTAGAACCTTTATATGGTTTTAACTAGGGCAATGTTTAGGATGAGTCAAGCAGAGCATAGTAGCACGCAACAGCCCTCAGCTGTTAGCACTGATAACAATGATGTAATAAGAAGTGTTGTAGAACCGATTGCTACAGATAGCGCAATAGAACGCCCTGTAGACACGGCTGGAGATGTAACAGCAAGTACGCAACATGGATTAGATCCATAGGTAATTATCATGAGACAGATGCAGATGATAACCGAGAGCATGAATAATATGAAAACCGACATTAACGCGAAATTAGCCTCAGTTACTGAAGGGCAAAATGATTTGAATACAAAATTAGCCTCAGTTACTGAAGGGCAAAATGATTTGAATACAAAATTAGCCTCAGTTACTGAAGGGCAGGAAAATTTGAAAACCGACATTAACGCGAAATTTGCCTCAGCTACGGAAGGGCAAAATGATTTGAACGCGAAATTAGCCTCAGTTACGGAAGGGCAGGAAAATCTGAAAACCGATATTAGAGCACAGTTAGTGACAGTTACTCAAACTCAAGAAGAAATGAAATTAGTCCAGACTGAGATTAAGCAGCAGTTACAAGACAGTTTTTCCGAATTAGAGCAGCGGATAGAGGCGAAGACCAAGGAACTCAAAGATCAGGCCGAAGAGACGGAACGAAAATTAACTGCACAAATAGAATTGGTGAAAGCTCAATGTGAGGAATCTACTCACCGCGTACGTGTAGAAATGAAGGAGTATGTGGCTATTAAGATAGATACTGTACGGGAACAGGTGGAAATGGTTCCGCAATTAGTACAAAAGCAAGACGCCATGTCATGTGCAATTGCGCAACTTCCTGAATTGGCACGTACGCAGACTAACCTAAAGGAAAGTGTTGAACATCTGACAGAGCGTCAAGACGTTATAGACCACCAAATTAACGTATTAACGGGTAAATTATCCGAAATCACATTAGAAAACAAAAGGCTAATGTGTGAAAACGTTGAGCAAAATGTTAAGGCAGCATTCCAGAGTTTATCTGGCAAACAGGAAGAGAATTGGTTTGCGAAAGGACTTGAGGAGGTGCGACAGCAGTTAGGGGCTGATTTGGAGCATTGGAAACAAACGATAGAAGAGTCGATGCGCGCTTCACAACAAAGCTCAGAACAAATGAATACAAGTCAGCAGCAGAAGTTGGCAGCGACTATAGAGCCAGCTACTGCATATTCGCACACGATACCGACTTGTGTAAGTAATTCAAACATTAAATTGCCACAAGCTAATGGTTCGCGTGAATTCTTATCTAACGGAGATTACGAAAGCTTTTGCCATGCTGAAGAAAAAATGATAAAGCATAGGCAATTCCAGATTTTTAACCCGGACAAAAGGGGGGTCCATCCAATTGTTTTTATTCGAAGTTTCAGAGGAGTGCTACCCAGACATTGGTCGGAGTGGCAGAAGATCAGTTTTGTTACAGGATATATACAAGGTTCGGGGGCGATCTGGGCCTCGGACATGACTTCTGTTTGCTCGACATATGACGATTTTGAGAAGGCGTTTTTAGCAAAGTTCTGGTCAGAAGGGGTACAGGAACGCCTAAGGCAGGAGGTGCTCTACCCAGAACCTTTCTCCTTTTCAAAAGGAAGCCTTAGGAAGTATTTCGAAAAATATATAAATAAAACAAGTTACTGGGACAGGCCTATGCCCTTGCCGGACATAATAAACATACTTAAGGCAAGACTACCAACTAGCATCCGGAATCAATTGATTTACGGCAACGATAAAGACTTGGAGTCGTTCCTCACGACGTTAGACCATATAGATATTATCGAAGAGAACAACCAGAAAGCCCGTAATAACAGATTCCAATATAGGGAGATAGAACCTCCGCCAAACGGTAGGCAAGGGAATGAACAGAGATCGTTAAATAATGGAGAAACCCCTCAAAATCTCAATAGTAATCCCGGCAATAGTCTTGCGAGGGGCTATCCAAGGAACAACAGGAATGGGAAAAGATACCATCCCGTGTGGGGGAACGAAAGGAATTTCAGACCCCAAGCCTGGAATAATAACAATAATAGAAAGTGGAATCAGCCAGGGGGAATGAATTCAAATAACCAACATCAGTGGGGACGGACATCTGCGAATCAACCGGTAATTACTGAAGTGACGGATGATGTCAACCAGCAAACAAATCAAAATCCAACAAACTTGTAAGGACCCACTCGTGCCCCGGAGGAGCGGTCAACAATTGGTTGAGGGGCAACAGGATATGTGTACCCATGCTAACGTATAATGATGGACGATTACTGGCAGATAAACTGACCGAGGACTTAGAACCACAAGATGAGGATAAGGAACAGGTGGTAGTAGCCGAAGTGCAAATCATTTTGGAGACCGTACCTATAGTGGCCGTTTTAGACACAGCTGCAAGCACAAATGTTATTTCGGAGGCTCTATTCAACAAGATCAGAAATATAAGACGAGTACCAATTTCTCCAGTTCAAAATTGCAGAATAATAGGCGCCGTTGGGGCTAGATCGGCCAATGTTAAAGTGCAGTCACTACTTAGTGTAGAAGTCGGAAATGTAGCAATAGTAAGCACATTCCTTGTTGTGAAAAATTTGGTGGTAGATTGCATTATCGGAGTCGACAGCCTACGTAATACGGATGCAGAATAGATTTTAAAACAGGAAAAATTTGGTTGAATGTTAATAAACAAGAAATTGAGTTGGAGTTGTTGAAAAAAGAAAGCCTTACGAGAAAATATAATTGTGGGATCAGTGTGCAAGTAATCAGGACGGCACAAAATTCGAAAGAGCACGTAATTAATGAGTTCCAAGTCAAAGAAGATTTCGGTCAATTAGTGTGTGAAAAGTTAAGTGAATCCGACTGCATTATAGAAGATCAGAGGAAGCAGCTCAATGAATTATTATTAGCGTGTGAAAACGTGTTTGATGAAAGGCCAGGAGTTATTAAGGGATACATATGCCATCTCTACGTTAAGCCGCACGAAACGTATTGTAGAACTTTCTATCCTGTTCCCTGGAGGTTAAAGGCTCAAGTTCAAAAAGAAATAGATCGCATGTTGAAATGGGGTTTGATCGAACCCTCTACAAGCCCATACTGCTCCCCATTGTTGGTCGTGCCAAAAGCAAATGGGACTGTTAGACTGGTACTCGATGCCAGAGAAATAAATAAAATCATAATTCCAGTGAGAACACATCCGGAAAACATAGACGAACTTATACAACGGTTCCAGGATGTCCAATATTTGACGAGCATTGATTTGCGGAGCTCTTATTGGCAAGTCAAGCTGGATGAGTCATCAAGGAAATATACGGCTTTCATTTATTCCGGAAGAAGTTACCAGTTTACTGTAGCTCCTTTCGGACTCAACATTAGTGCGGGAATCTTTATAGCAGCTCTAGATTATTCACTAGGCCCAGAACTCAGAAGCAGGATAACAGTGTTTGTTGATGATTTGCTTATTGCATCGAAAACTTGGGAGGAGCATATTGCCTTACTGAACCGAGTGTTGGACGTGTTCAAAACCATGGGAATAACTGCTAACTTACAAAAATCCCATTTTGCAGTAAACAGAATCAAGTTCCTAGGGCATATAATTGACGCAAAGGGAATTTTACCAACGAAGGAGATTGAAAAAATTTAATGAAGATTAGAAGATAGGGAGTAATGGTGTTGCGAGTGACAGAGATGAACGCTCGTAAAAACATAACAATAAACTGTGTGTGTGTAGTGTTAGAAAACTTTAAACTGTAATAATTAATCAGTGACACAGATTATAGAAATAGTGGCTAACTATTACTATCGAGTGCTACAAAGAAGATAGTGGAGATAGGCTTCACCTGTGTTTGGGTAAACATGGAACTTTAGCATTGCTAATGTCATCAAGATTTATAAAGGATCTGACTGACCTTCAAGAAGAATGAAATGTTTTCCGCAAATGACGCTGCATAATCAAAAGAGGTTCCTAGTGAATGTTCATAGATAATTTCAAGTGCACGCTTAGATGTGTAAACATGTGAAGGGATGCGTTTAGGCAGCGAATCATGAGTGACGGTTAACGCCGCAAAGATAATTTCCCGCGCAAAACAGTTGACTTCGGCGCGAGAGTTAGAATCGATATAGACGACACAGATATGCTTTGTAAGAGACTCGCATCAAAAGCGAGGGGAAACTGATGGATGTTCAACTTAAAAAAAAAAGGTGTTATAATTAGACGTTAAGAGTTCTTGATTTATTGTTGAATGTTAAAAGAAAGTAATATTCATAGAATTAGTAGTTATTTAATGGGTCTTGTTCGTTTTGGAATTTTGTTTGAAAAAAATCCATTTCCATATATGTGCATGTATGAACGCCGAATGAATCAGAGAATAAATGAAAGAAGTGAATCCGCATTTCTCAATGCTAATAACTTTTACATTACAGCAATCAAGCGGAGAAATATATGTATTTAGGATAAAAATGTTTTGAGTATAGATAAATTATATGACTTTTCAAGGAAATGATGGATTATGTCTTTGTATAACATGAACCACACTTTCCATTATTCGATGATTTGAATCCAAAATCTACTGTAAGTTGCATGAATCCTTTTAAATTACGAAGAATAAATCATTGACAGAAATGTGTCAGAATTTTTGGACTTATAAGCACAAGTGGGGATGCAAAGTCCAAAAGAATATTCAAACTAGAGTAAATATGATGATGTTTTTGGCAGCAGCATTAGTCAATGGCTAAATTCCTTGCAGTACATCGTAAGAAAAAGGATGCATGAAGCCATAAGGATTTTGTTTTCAAAAAGGAGAATCTTGGACGGTGCAACCTAACCAGTTCTTTTACAGGAAGAGTTTCCCTTTCGGTCATTGCTAATTCTTTTGGAATGAATGTTGCATGTGAATTCGAGTATCCCTGTCCCTTCTACTCTTCCCATTGTGGGCCGCGTAGAAGACCGACTACAAATGTGGACGTCGGGGACATGCAAGATCCGGGGGAGCTTCAGCACAGCAAGATATTGTCCTAGGAACAAGATTGTAAAACGAAAACTCGAGTTATTTATTGTAATTTTTTTTTTTTTTTTTGCTAGAGGCACAAATCACTCTTCTTCAAATCGTTATATAAATCGATCCCTATCTTTCCTTTAGAGATCAATTTCAAAATTACTTTTTCTCTTCTGTAGGCTTTCCTATCTTCTATGTACCGGAGGCTGGGAGTCTAGGCTTAAGGGTTTTCCAAGGTTTCCCTGCTTAAGAAAGTTCCCGAATGGGTAGACCCTGATAACAGTTTCATGAAAGATCATCTTCCTTGGTTGTGCACAGCAGACATAACACCTTGATGCACGTAAAAACAATACAGCCGCGGTACCTGTCTCTTCATTTCTTCTGTTTTCAATATTTCTTTTATTCGTCTGTCTTAAACATAATTTTTTTTCAGTCGGAGGAGTGACAATCATCACTTCCGGGTTATCCACACTAACAGATAGCTCGCGAAGTGAGTTCGGTAAATCAAAATTAAGCTCACAAACTTCGTTCGCTGCGAGGGGCATTGTAATGTCCCCACGGAAAATTACCCTCTACCACGCACCAATTAATCATTGTCAATCAAATCATCCACATTTATTCACTTTTGAAAAGTATCTGATCGGATTTTCTAGTAATATATGCGCCGACAGCTCGTCGACGCCAAAGTATTCTATAGTACGTTTATTCTTTGGAATAACAGAGATACATGTATGTATTCTCCATGGTTGTTAGACGGGTAACTAGGACAGCTTCGGAAGTATCTGTTGAAAGATTGACGGGTTTCTAAAAGAGACATTTGCTTTTCTTCACGCTAAAGCGAGCTATTAACATTTGTGCCACTAGCGGGTTATTTGAAGAGAAAGAAATTGTAACGGAAAGTAATTAAGACTTGGAACCAAAAGAAATCTGGACATGTAATGGAGATGGATTGAATATACAATTTCCTTCATAAATAAGGTTTGTGACCCCTTTTATTCTGGAGTGAATGAACGAATGAGTTCTTTGTCTGAATCATTGATGATCGCGTTGGCCCTGTAATTAGTGGGGAAGTTTCAGCTGTGTCGAAGAGAGCCTGCAATCACCGAGTCTTTGTTAAATCGTCCAAAAAGGCTTCGTACACATCTGGAATTCGAAATCTGTCGTAAAAGGAACGAATTGTTCAAACGATCGATTTTCCCAACTGAATGCAGCGCTTAACAATAATAATAAATGTAAAGATCTTTTACAGCAAGCCAGCCACTGAATACTAAGACGAAGGGCTCCACCAGAGATTCTATTGGGCTGATTTCACGTAATGAAATATTATATTTAAAACTGTACATAGATAAAGGAGAGAGAGAGAGAGCGAATGAAATTAGAGAAAATACTTATAATCATCCATTAGTGTAAGTTTTCGCCTGTCTTATCACGGATCAGCCTAAAGACAAAACGGGAGGCCCTTACTTTACTGTATAGATTGATGTGTGAAAGTGAAGGGATCTTAAAGGCAACAGATACACGTCTATACAGACAATACATTACACAAAGTTAGCGGCAAGCTGCATGCATTCATCATTCAGCATCTATTATCCTTACATTAAGACATTATAAACGTCGAGATATGTGGGGTACGATTTGAACAAGAGTTTGTCGTCGTGCCAGACTTAACTACGGAATTAATTATCGGGTTAGATTGGCTATTAAAGTACTGTGCAGTGATTAAGTGCGAAAGCAAAACTTTGACAAGTACGTCACAAGATAAAACAATAGTAGTTAGTTTTGATGAGGCAGGAGATGGTGTGCATAGGCAATACCAGCCTATACACATTGTTAATTGGCCGGATGCCATTGACGTAGGTATGAATTTGAACTACTATAACGTGAGGAATCTCGGCATTGACAGTAGTGTAGAAAGTTAATTGGAAAGTATTGTAGACGGTGTGTCAAACGTAACACGAACGAAGACGAGGCCGACTTTGTCATACCTATTGCCATCACAACCATAGGGCGTGGGGCAAATATGTAGCAGAATTTGAGAGAATTATGAATACCTTGAGACATGAGTCTACGGGATTGTCTCCAGAGGAAATCCTGTTAGATTACAGAAGTAAAACTTTAGTGGAAGAGATAATCAAATTCCCTCCACGGATTGACATTAGTATTGGTGTGAAAAAAGATCGTTTGCGAGAAATAATTAAGCGAAAAGCCGATGCTCGCATACGTCGTCATGACGCTAAAGCGCGTTTTGCTAAGTTTGCAATCGGAGACTTAGTACTTGTAAAAGCTCATGAGAAATCGAGCGAGATAGACCATGAAATCTCTAAATGTAAGTTTGTTTATAATGGACCATATAAAGTCATTGGTATACCTCACACAAATGCTTATTGCTTAGAGTATCCAAGCTCTGGAAAACTATTAGGTATACGGAACATTGTAGACTTGAATTTGTACCAACCTAGGATTGATTAGTACCACAGAAGGGTGATTTGTACAGTATGTAAATATAGAGTGTAATATTTAACGATTTGCCAGATTGCTATGCTTTTGCCTGACCAAGAGGACATTAAAGAAGTTGTAATTAATAAGTAATTAATTTTGACTAAATGATTTAAGAGGAATTGATTAATAATCAACTGAAAAATCCAAGCTGCTATTTTAAGTTTTCAGCTGAGTCACAGTAGATTAAGGAATGTAAATATGATTTTGTAACTAGCTGTAAGATTTCATAAATATGTGATTTACTAGTCAATGCCGATGTACTTAGACGCTGTTTTAAGTTTCAGGCTAGTACATGCGTGTGATGATGGACAGTGTTGAGTTATCCACTGTGATAGTGTTAATGGACTCCTTGAGATTACTCGGGAGTGAGTTTTTCCTAAAGAATTTAGTGAAACGGACGTTCTGGAAATGCCGTTACACAGGCCAGTGAGATCAAGTGTGCCGCAAAGGCGGGCGCAACAATATTGGCGAGGCGGAGCCGCTGTCAGCTCTTGTGCCGCTGTCGGCATTCTTTGTACTTGCGGATACGGAAGGCGAAGTTGTTTTTCTTCCCGGACAGCTGATGTGAAAGAATTCTGTTGTCAATATTTATGTTTTGTCGATCGCCTGTATATTATTTTCTTGTTTAGCGTTAAGTGGACTCTCATGACGAGAATATTAATTATGGAAAGGTTATTTAATATGTGTATTCTATGTAATTAATTATTAATTTGCGTATTTTGATCTACCTGTTTTTATGACCATGTACCCTAATTAATTTTGTAAATAGTATTCCATTTCTTGATACTGTTAGGAATTTTGACGATTTTAGAATAGCTAAACCATTTTCTATGTTTTCTATGAATTTTAATATGTTGTCAACCTGTTTTATTTTGTGCAAGATGACAGAGTGGAATAAGATTAGGAGTGTCTTCACTCAGTTATTATGGTCTAAAACTTGATTTCTGCTTAATTGGACGAATGCTAAATTTTATTGATGTTTTGAGCATACGCATTTCCGCTGTTTCTATTTTGGGACTTTTCTGAGTCTGTTTAGGTTACACGAACATCCTCAGACAATGTGGGGCACGTGTAAATATACAGTGATCCGTCCATGATATGGGGACGTTAAGCCTGGCGTTTCCCCTGACGATATTGGAGGGGAACAGGCCATGTGCTGGTGTTGGATTCAACCCTCTTACTTCTCTCAACATCTTGTAACAAAAACATCACACCTCACTTTACGAACTCACATTGTAGTCGCCTGAGTCGCCTGTAGTCAACAGAAACACAAAAAACAGAATTCATAGACAATGGAGTGAAAGGGGCAGTAGTGTCTGGAGGAAGAAAATCGATTACGATGAGGTAGATCGGATAGTACATCGTCTTGGAAAGCCCACGTTCACGATCTGGTTCAAAGTCTTAATGCTGCCTTTTTTTTAATTCTTCAAACGGTATCTTAAGTAAGTCATCGTTCGACAGGAGAATTACTTTGTTTATTTTCATTCGCTTATGTCGTATGGTATTATACTTTGGGGTAATTCACCCCATACTTTTGGCTCAGAAGGGCGGTTCGGCCAATAAGTAGTCTAAGTTCGCGGACCTCTTCTCGACCCCTGTTTATTAGTCTGGGAATTTTGACATTGACCTCTCAATATGTATATTCTTTACCGTCGTTTCTTGTTAAGAATATCAGCTTATTAACAAGAATAAGCAGCTTCCACTTAGTTAATACTCGGCAGAAATCCAATCTGCATTTAGATCGGACTTCCTTAACTCTTGTGCAGAAAGGTGTGCAGTGTACTACTGCATCCATTTTCAGTAACCTACCACAAGAATTAAAAAATCTTAGCAGTGATCCGTGTGCTTTCAAATCGAAACTGAAGAGTTTCCTCATGGGTCACTATTTCTATTCTGCTGAGCGGTTCCTTCAAAAATTAAGCCGATTCTTATGTTATATTAATTATTGCGTTTACTTAAATTGATGGCCTGGCGTTTCTGAGTTTATAAACATTTTGTTTTTATCTGTTTTATGTTGTAATTTCATGTACTGACACGTCCCAGGACCTTGGAGATTTGCTCCTCAATTTGGTCCTACAGAACTTGACGTGTAAATAAAGTAAAATATAATCAGACAACTGAGAAACCCCCTAGCATCTCAACGCCAACAATACCAAACGACACCTTCGTCGTTTCTCAGTTGGTTTACAGTCATTTCTGTCACTTTAACTCCGTGAATGAACCATGCTGGGCCCTAGTTAGGTTGCCTGATAGAGTTAATTCCTGAACGAAGGGTCCTTACACAATACAGCATATCACATACACACATCAAAAAACGTTTTGCACCTCCCCGGTTCCCAGAATTCCTGAAGATAGACGTTGAATGTGAATATTGTATCACAGACACAGTCCGTTTGACTGTTGAGAGATGTGACTAAACCCGATTAAAGATGTAAACAACCATGCATGAGCAGCGCCTATTAGATGAAGGGAGTCCGACATCCGAACAGATCCAGGCATTCCACCAGGAAGAAGGTACGCGGCTCGTGTTGTCTGTAGTTCAACGATGCCTAGACGGTGAATATCGCGGTTCTATCGCGTCCGCATTGTTCCTTTGCGTCAGGAAAGGCTCTCAACAATGGAAGCGTCCAGGCATCTCGGAATGAGCCAAAGCGATGTTGTTAGGACATGAGATACAAAGAGACAGGAACTGCTGATAAAATGCGTCGCTCAGGCCGCCCAAGGGCTACTAATGCAGTAGATGAACGCAGTGGATGAACGCTCCCTATGGTTTTATGGCTCGGAGGAACCCTGATAGCAACGCCATCATGTTGAATAATGCTTTTCGTGTAGCCATAGGACGTCATGTTGCGAGTCAAACTGTGCGCAAAAGGCTTCATGATATGTAACTTCACTCCCGACGTCCATGGCGAGGTCCATCTTTGCATCGACGACATCACGCAGCGTGGTACAGATGGGCACAACAACATACAGAATGAACCTCTCAGGATTGGCATTACATTCTCTTCACCAATAATTGTCACATATGTCTTCAACCAGACAATCGGCGGAGACGTATTTGTAAGCAACCCAGTGAGGCTGAATGCCTTAGACACACTGCCCAACGAGGGCAGGATGTAGAGGTTCCGTGCCGTTTTGGGGTGGCATTATGTGGAGACGAAGTACACCACAGATGGTCATGGAAGGCTCCATAACGGCTATGCGATACGTGAATGCCACCCTCCGACCGATAGTGCAACCATATTGGCAGCATATTGGCAACGCATTCGTCTTCATGGAGGCAATTCGCAACCCATGGGGCACGTCTTGTGAATGACTTCCTTCAGGATAACGACATCGATCGACTAGAGTGGCCAGCATGTTCTCCAGAAATGAACCATATCGAACATGCCTGGGATAGATTGAAAGGGACTGTTTATATACGACGTGACCCACCAACCATTCAGAGGGATCTACGCCGTATCGCCGTTGAGGAGTGGGGCAATCTGGACAAACAGTGACTTGATGAAATTGTAGATAGTATGCCACCACGAATACAGGCATTCATCAATGGATGAGGACGTACTATTGGGTATAGAGGTACCGGTGTACATAGCAGCCTGGAACAGCACCTCTGAAGGTCTCTATGTTTGGTGATACAACATGCAATGTGTGGTTTTCATGAGCAATAAAAAGAACGGAAATGATGCTTATGTTGATCTCTGTTCCTGTTTTTTATACATGTTCTGGAACTCTTCGAACAGAGGTGACGCACAACTTTTTTTGATGTGTGTAATTCCTACTTATAGACACAGTTATTCAACGAAGGTGTGCTGGAAAATAAAACCTTCGAATTTTTTATGTACAACTTGATCAGCATTTTGGAATAAAACAAACGTTATTAACATTGTACGTACGTATTCTACATATCTACATACTTATTACTCAGCACAGTCGCTCTGGGGAAGAACACATTTCTCCCAACGAGGGACCAGTTTGTTGATACCATCACTGTAGAGTATCTGACTTTATCGACGGAGACAGAATCTGAGCTCTCCTTGCACCACTTCATCACTGTCAGAGTGAAGACGTGGAAGATATTTAGGAAACGGATGAAAATCGGAATGCGCCAAATGGGACCGAATGGAGGATCATCGGTGACAGTGAAACCGAGGCGTCAGATAGTTGCAGACGCCGCAGCGCTCCTGTGTGGTGTGGCATTGTCATGCTAGAGGAAGGGTTGGTCGATGTATTCGAAACTCGAGCAACGCTCGCTGTTTCTTACGCACTGACGTAGTTACGTTACACACAACCAGGTTATACGCTGCAGTTCGGAGATCTCTAGTTGCAGACGTCTGCAGATATGTAGGCCTGAAAAATAAAGATGTAGAATGTTAATAACGATTGTTTTATTTAAAATGTCTTAAAAAATTTCACATAAGAAATTCTGAGGCACTACTTTTCAGCACGCCATCTTACTTGTTGTCTCTCTGTGAATATGAACTTGGGCAGACAATACTAATAAAAAGACTCAGACACAATCGTTATCAGACTGTGCATGCAAATCATCTGTACATCGAGTTTTCTTTCCGGTAGACGAAGTTACTGCATAGCCGGAACGGCAGCCAAAGAAACAGACAATTTGATATGTGGATCACAGATCACTTCCAATACAAATAATATGAAATCACGCTTATATGGGACACAGGATTCTTCTCCCCCATTCGGTATTTCCAGAGAATACAAGGGAAGAGAAGAGAAGGGGAGGGTTCAAATGGCGCTGAGCACTATGGGACCTAACTTCTGAGGTCATCAGTCCCCTAGAACTTAGAAATACATAAACCTACCTAACCTAAGGACATCACACACATCCATGCCCGAGGCATGATTCGAACCTGCGGCCGTAGCGGTCGCGTAGTTACAAGCGGAAGCGCCTAGAAGCGCTCGGCCAAACCGGCCGGCAGAAGGGGAGGGAACGGAGTTTTACACAGTCTGAAGCGCAATATTGGCTGCACAAGGGTGCATATACACTACTGGCTATTGAAACTGCTACACCACGAAGACGTGCTGGCATGAGGAAAGTTTCCAACCGATTTCTCATACACAAACAGCAGTTGACCGGCGATGCCTGGTGAAACGTTGTTGTCATGCCTCGTGTAAGGAGGAGAAATGCGTGCCATCACGTTTCCGACTTTGATAGAGGTCGGATTGTAGCCTATCGCGATTGCGGTTTATCGTATCGCGACATTGCTGCTCGCGTTGGTCGAGATCCAATGACTTTTAGCGGAATATGGAATCGGTGGCTTCAGGAGGGCAATACGGAACGCCGTGCTGGATCCCAACGGCCTCGTAACACTAGCAGTCGAGATGACAGGCATCTTATCCGCATGGCTGTAACGGATCGTGCAGCGGCGTCTCGATCCCTGAGTCAACAGATGAGGACGTTTGCAGGACTACAACCATCTGAACGAACAGTTCCACGACGTTTGCAGTGGAATGGACTATCAGCTCAGAAACCATGGCTTCGGTTACCCTTGACGCTGCATCACAGACAGGAGCGTCTGCGATGGTGTACTCAACGACGAACGTGGGTGCACGAATGGCAAAACATCAATTTTTTCGGACGAATCCAGGTTCTTTACAGCACCATGATGGTTGCATCCGTGTTTGGCGACATCGCGGTGAACGCATGTATTCGTCATCGCTATACTGGCGTATCACCCGGCGTGATGGTGTGGGGTGCCATTGGTTACACGTCTCGGTCACTTTTTCGCATTGACGTCACTTTGAACAGTGTACGTTACATTTCATATGTGTTACGACCCGTGACTCTACCCTTCATTCAGTCCCTGCGAAACCCTACATTTCAGCAGGATAATGCACAGCGACATGTTGCAGTTCCTGTACGGGCTAATCTGGACACAGAAAATCTTCGGCTGCTGCCCTGACCAACAGATTCTCCAGATCTCTCACCAACTGAAAACGTCTGGTCAATGGTGGCCAAGCAACTGGCTCGTCACAATACGCCAGTCTCTACTCTTGATGAACTGTGGTTTCGTGTTGAAGCTGCATGGTCAGCTGTGCTTGTACACGTCATCCAAGCTCTGTTTGACTCAATGCTAACGCGCACCAAGGCCGTTATTACGGCCAGAGGTGGTTGATCTGGGTAAAGAATTCTCAGGAAAAATGGCTCTGAGCACTATGCGACTTAACTTCTGATGTCATCAGTCGCGTAGAACTTAGAACTAATTAAACCTAACTAACTAAAGGACATCACACACATCCATGCCCGAGGCAGGATTCGAACCTGCGACCGTAGCGGTCACGCGGTTCCAGACTGAAGCGCCTAGAACCGCACGGCCACACCGCGAGGCAGGATTCGAACCTGCGACCGTAGCGGTCACGCGGTTCCAGACTGAAGCGCCTAGAACCGCACGGCCACACCGGCCGGCAATTCTCAGGATCTATGCACCCAAATTACGTAAAAATGTAATCACCTGTCAGTTCTAGTATGATATATTTGTCCAATGAATACCCGTTTATCATCTGCAGTTTTAATGGCCAGTAGTGTACGATTGGCGTTGGAAAAGTAATGCAACACATTTCTTTTTCTCGGTCAATTCCGTTTGAATGAAATTAAGAATTTGTTGTGGGACATAGTGGAATATTCCTGCTTCAGCCCCTATAGCTACATGAAATTCCAATACGTAGCGTCGCTCTACGAAGCCTTGGAAATGGTGTCTGTAACGAATGTGCGTTCCTAGTAGAGAGCTGTCATTGAGTTTCTTTTGACGGAAAACCAGAGCATCGCAGATAATCAAAGTCGCTTGTAGAATGAGTACGGGGACCTGCCAGAGAACAAAAGCACGGCGAGTCGTTAGGTGAGGCGTCTTTCATAACCGTAACGGGGTCGCACCAACCTGCCCGATGTGGCTTGCCGGCCGGGCGCACGCAGTCGTGGCTCCTGCAATGTTCGGAACGTGCGGCCACTCTCACTGGAGGTGATTCACGGATGACAATCAGATAGCTCGCTGCCCACCTGGACGTTTCTGTTGGTAGTGCTGACACGTTCGTTCAACCATTTGGGATAATCAAAGGTGTGTGCTCCATCAGTTCCTCACCGCCGACCAGATCATAAAGAGAAACTAAGAACCATCCGTGAAGAATTGCTTGCGTGTTGCGAGCCTGATCGTGACAAACTGCTGTCGAACACCGTCGCAGCCGATGAAACAGGGGCTCATCACTTTCAATCGGAAACAAAACGACAGTCAATGTAGTCGCTCCACGCCACCTTTTCTACGAAGAAACAGCTGAAAGCAGCATCCTTAGCGTGCAAAGTGTTGGTCTTGTGGGACTCTGAAGGGGTTGTTCTGTTCGATATTCTCTCTCATGGTGCAACGATCCACTCTGAAGTGTAGTGTGTCACCCTCACGAATTTGAAGATACGACTTCAGCGTGTTCGCCGTGTAACGCGTACTCCTATATTATTATGTTTTGCTATTATTATTGTTAGAAAAATCTTTTTCAGTCGGTCGTCGAAATTTCGAAATAAAAGTTACTGTGGATGTTGCGTAATAAATATTTCGCATGAAGCGCTGTTGCGACAAAGGCAAAGATCAATTGTGCAAACTGAGCCTCTGAATATTACAAATAATGTTATTAAAGAATACGGCCGACTGACTACATCAAATAAGATCGCATGTATATTCGCAAATGAGTGGTCAAAAAAAAAGCGTTGACGCTGTTTCTTAAATATTGATACGCTTTTACACAAATGTATGAGAACATACGAACGAGATAGAGGCACGTATATTTTGAGTGCAATCACCCCCCGTGGCCTGGATGAAAAGAATTACAGTTAAATGCATTTATTCATCCTAGAACGTAAATGCGTGGACTTTGAAATTAAATGAAAAGAAAGACGGCAGGTTCTGAATGTCGCGGCAAATATATTGAAATTGATGGTAGCGGCCACGAAAGGAAAAAGATGAACACATTCACGTCCCTCTATTGTTGAGCAGCGTCGCCGTGAAGATCGTCGCCTCCAACTAAATTCTCTGCATAAAATAAAATAATAGTAAAAATTTTCCAGAATTTCAGGAGCTGGGATCCATGGTATCACAAAAGACGAAATCGCTCTGCTTCAAAATCACTTTCATTATTTAACCCAATTTTATCAGTAAGAAATGGCACAACACGTCATAACACTAGGACAGGATAACAGCGAAAGGTAACTTATTCTAAAACTAATAAACGAAGAGCGTAAAGCTTCTTTTGTTCAGAAAATGCATTACGCATTAATCTCTGGTAGTACAACTAGTGTCTATATATTCATAAAAAAGATTTATGTAATTCCTTTACAGCCGCCACAAAAATGCAAACGAATTTCTCATTCTCCATGACAACGCAAGGCCTCATGACAGGTCTGCATATCCAACACAAGCTCCCGAAACTTCACGGGACTGTTCTTCCTCATCAATTCTACAGCATGGATCTCGCACAACCTACTACCACTAGGAATGGGAAAAAACGGCCGATTAAAACCGATACCGGTGTTTTAATTCTGAATAACCGATATTTTCGGCATTTGTGTGGTAGCTGTTATAACAGGAGATTTTTAGTTCTTACTAATAATACAGTAAAACACGGAAATGTTAATTGGCGACAGCCGCAGTGCTAAAATATTCAGTTTTCAAGAAACCTTTATTTAAAAGCAAACAATCCTGTTTGACGAACATCCGAAAGCGGTATTTTCAACCTTTAGTTTATTTAAAAGAATAGTAAATTTTATTCGTTAAATCTTAATTGGTTTAATGTACTGCGTTTTTACAGAAAAAGGAAAAAGAAATCGGTACTACTTCCATAACAGCGCCTACAGTATCGAGCAACAAACACAGGGCATAAGAATTGCCACACTGTGGCTGGGACAGTAATATGGCTGTTGCTCTGTGTCGTGACAGGGTACGCGTGTTGGTGCTTTGTGCAACATGTGTTCCCACTAGGGCTGTACGGTAGTTTCCCGCTGCCGTCGTCGGGTATCTGTTTACTGGAGAATGATACCAATCCTACGCTGGAAGTATTCTTACGAAGTGATATAGCAATGAAATATAATGCATCATTTGCTATCAAGTATAAGAGATTTGTATGCCATTTGTGTCAAGTAATAAAATAGGAAGAAAATTATGGCAACAGTGATAAATTAAAAACTTAACAATTCATTCAAAGTATAAAATAAAAATAGGAAGTAGGTAATCTGCAACCTGTTTCTACATACGAGATGATGACTTCCTTGCCAGAATCGTTACTGGGGACGAAACCTGGATCCACTTCCACCAACCGGAAACGAAGAGACCGAGCAAGGAATGGCACCATTCCTCATCACCAAAACCAAAGAAGTTTCGAACAGAACCATCAGCAGAGAAAGTTATGCTGACTCTCTTTTGGGACGAAAAAGGCGTCATTTTGGAGCATTACATGCATGTAGGTACCATTGTCACCAGTGCATCATAAACAGATCTCCTAAAAAATCATATGCGTCCTCCAATCAAATCAAAGCAACGTGGATTGCTGTCAGCAGGTGTCCTTTTGCAACATGACAATGCAAGGCCCCACACTGCCCGTACAACAATTGCAAAAATCACAGGCATGCATTTTGATTGTCTTCCTCATCCACCATACTCACCAGACCTTGGCCCAAGCGATTTCCATATGTTTGGACCACTCAAAGACGCAATGGGAGGAAAGAAGTTCCGTTCTGATGAAGAGGTACGCCACGCGGTGCATGAGTGGTTGCACGGACTACCAAAAAAATTTTTTTCTAAAGGAATTTATGCGCTTTGTAAGAACTGGAGGAATTACATTGAGCATGGGGGAGATTATGTTGAAAAGTGATACAGATTTGTACCACTTCTGCACAATACATTAAATTTTAAAAAATATTTAAGGTTTTCATTTGACTCACCCTCGTAGTAAACTATTAACTGCTTGCAACCCTTGAACACGGACAAATTAACACGAAAAGCATTCTTCGATCTCAGATTTCATCCTTTAGATCTGACTATTCGTAATGTCCAAACAGTGGTACGATCTTCGATTACACTAAGATTTTTGAAAAGAGTTTCAAAACTGTGGCGTGGAAAAAACTGATATAATCCAATACGGGTTGTTTCAGTGATAACGCCCATCCCTACATCTATCTCTTGGGCCCAAGATGGATGCACTCTGCTGGGAGCACTGTGTGGATGATTAGAAGGTTATTCATGCAGAAAGTTGAAAAACGCGGGGAAAAATGTGGTGTATTGCAACCGTGAATAAAACCAGTCTGTTTTCAGAAACCAAGTGTGTTGCATTGTTGCATTACTTATTGAACACCCACCGTATTATAGCACTGTCGATTTTACATTGACCAGAATAAGGTGTTACAATCGCTTATGATCCTGGACGAATTCAGAATATCAGTGATTCTTAGATAGCGATACACCTATTATGAACGTTTTATTACGAAGAAGAAGTTGGTACCTCTGGCCGAATTTCTGTAACGAATGTGCGTTCCTAGTAGAGAGCTGTCATTGAGTTTCTTTTGACGGAAAACCAGAGCATCGCAGATAATCAAAGTCGCTTGTAGAATGAGTACGGGGACCTGCCAGAGAACAAAAGCACGGCGAGTCGTTAGGTGAGGCGTGCAACTTAGGACGTCATGAGACAACTATTTAATCATCTCAGAGTAGTGTCTCAGCATTAAAAATGTAAAAGTAATCCTGTATGATTCGACACCCCTTCTCGAGCCACAGTATAAGGATGTTACCAGTCACTGATTTCATGAATTCAATCGGAATTTATTTTGAATTTAGAGGGTACGCTCAGGTAAACACGGTGAAATGTTGTGACCATGTACCTGCACACATCAAAAAAAACTTTCCATCACACCGGTTCCCAGAACTCCTGAAGATAGACGATGACTGTGGATATTGTATCACAGACACAATCCCTTTGACTGTTCAGAGACGTCACAAAACCCGCTCAGAGATATAAACAACCAAGCGTGAGCAGCACCTATTAGACGGAGGGATTCCGACAGACGATCAGTTCCAGTCCCTCCACCAGGAAGGAGTTATACGGCTCGTGTTGTCTGCAGTTCAACCATGCCTAGGCGGTCAATACTGCGGTTCGATCGCGTCCGCATTGTTGCTTTGCGCCAGGAAGGTGTGTGTGTGTGTGTATGTGTGTGTGTGTGTGTGTGTGTGTGTGGTTTGAGGTTTTCGGGCGCTAAACAGCATGGTCATCAGCGCCCACACGCATAGAAACAGGAACACATGCGGTGAAGGGACGAAGACGGACAGAGAACAAGGAGAACGGCTAAAAGACACAGACCTGACGCAGTTCCAAATCCTCACATACAGAGGCAAAACACGAGGAGAAGAAATGCACTAAAAAAGGAAAGAAAACACAAGGAAAACAGAACAGAAATCGAAGTGAAACAAGTAGGTAATCGTGACTGGTGGACCTCTTACCTAAAACCTGGGTGAGCCAGTCACCCAGCAGCACATTAAACTCCTCTCCCCAAAATCTGAGGCAACAAATTGGACAGGTCACAAAATCGTAAGACCTTAACCACAGTCGTTGCGTCGTCTTGCAAAATTGAGGGCAAATCCGGTGTCAAGGAAACCACCGCCCTCTGGTCGATAAAAGACAGTCAAGTAAAATGTGGCGGACAGTAATCTGGACGCCACAAGCTCTGCAGATGGGCGGGGGGGGGGGGGGGGGGGAGTCCTCCCGCCGGAGTAAAAAACCATGCGTTAAGGGACTGTGCTCAATGCGGAGGCGAGTGAGGAGAACCTCATCCCGCCTGCATGACTGGTAAGACGTACGCCATGGCCGCGTGGTGGCCTTGTCCAAACGCTGCTTATTTTTACCGACTACCAGCCACTCCTCTTCCCATTGACGCATAACACGAAAACGCAAAAGGGAGGTAACAGCATAGAGGGGGACGGCACATTCAACAACGTGAGGGAGGGAACATGCATCTTTGGCAGCCACATCGTCCAGTTCGTTTCCCCTAATACCCACGTGCCCCGGCACCCAGCAGAAAGAAACCTCCTTCCCCTGCCGTTGCAGGTGGAGTAGGGCATCATGGATGTTCTGGACGACCGTATCTGCTAGGTACAAGTGTTGCACGGTCTGAAGGTCACAGGGAGTCAGAACAGATGAGAAACTTAAGACTGGGAACACATCTCATCTGCTCCAATGCCCGCAAGATCGCAAACAATTCGGCATCAAAGATGGTAAACTCCGCAGGAAGCCGTAACTTGACGACTCGATCAGGGAAAACAACAGCACAACCAACAGAGTCCCCCTGTTTAGAGCCATCCGTAAATATTGGTACGTGGTCGGGATGCTGGTTTATAATATCGTAAAATAAGGAGGTAAAAACAAACGCAGGAGTGCAGCTCCTCCGGTACTCTGACAAGTCTAAAAGGACGCTGGGCCTCTGTAGCAACCAGGGAGGCAGGCAGGTGAAGCCCTGGAGTTGGGGTACTACACGCTCCACACCAAGGGACTCTAGCAAATGCTTGGCACGAATCCCAAATGGTCTCGTTGCCCTGGGACGACTGGAAAAGAGACGTTCCATAGGCGGTCGGGCAACGGTAGGGTACGCAGGAGAGGTAGGACAGACATGGAATTGACACCCCCGTCGCACCATGAGGAGTTTCGGCCGGATGGCGAGCGGCGGTTCCCCTGCCTCAGCACACAGGCTGGGGATGGGACTGGTACGGAAGGCATCAGTGGCCAGCCTGATACCCTCATGGTGTACTGCGTCAAGAATCTTCAGATACGAAGGTCTCGATAATCCATACACGGTGCATACATAGTCAAGACGCGACCGGGCGAAAGCCCTATAAAACTGCATCAGACGCGCCCGATCTGCTCCCCAGGACCGATGGCTCAAACGCTTCAAAATAGTCAATGCCTTCAGGGCCCGCACCTTGAGGTCTTTAAGGTGCGGCAACCTGTGCTTATGTCTCCAAGAGACACAGGGCAAAGAGTGGTGTTGCGGTTTTTGTCCGTGACATGCACCACTCATCTGAGCTCCCTCTCGTTACAGACTTGCAAGCAGTTGCAGTTGACCTTCTTGTGGGGCGGAGGCTCACAATCTGTTCCGTTTACTTACCGCCTCAGGATGCAATAGACTCTGAGGCTCTCACAGACCTTATTAGCTAACTCCCCCGCCCATTTCTCCTTCTGGGGGACTTCAATGCTCATAATGTCTTATGGGACTCTACGACTACTTGCCCCAGGGGTCGCATTCTGGAAAGCCTCATGACGTCCAAAGAACTGTGCATCTTCAACTCTGGTGCTCCCACTCATTTCTGTACTGCTCCTGGGTCGTCGTCAGCTATTGACCTTTCCTTTTGCTCTCCAGCACTCGCGGATTCTGCTCTGTGGGAGGTTGCTGCTGACCTCCATTCTAGTGACCACTTCCCCCTTTGGATTCGCCTCCTGGATGAGGCTGTGGCATTACCAGTGCCGCCCAGGTGGCACCTCTGCAGAGCTGACTGGACACTTTTCAGTCATTTAGCTGTTTTGGAACACCGTGCCAGCGTCCACGAATGGGTCGACCATGTTACAGCCGTGATCTCCCATGCTGCTGAATTGTCGATCCCACGGTCCTCAGGTCATCCCAAGAGGCGTCCTGTCCCTTGGTGGACCACTGAGTGCCGCTCAGCCATCCGAGCCCGCCGTGCAGCTCTGCGCTGCTTCAAGTGCCGTCCCTCAGCTGACAATCTCGCGGCCTTTCGGGTGGCAAGGGCCAAGGCGCGGCGAGTGATTAAAGAGAGCAAACGACGGTCATGGCAATCTTTCTTGAACTCCATCTCCCGCTCCACTAATTCTACGAAAGTATGGGAAGCCATCAGAAGGATTTCCGGGAAACGCAGCCAACTACCTGTCACGGCATTGCTGCATCAGGGATGTCACCTCAAGGCGCCGAGAGACATTGCCCAGACACTGGCCATGCATTTTGCGGAATCTACCGCCACTATTAACTGTGATCCAGATTTCTGCCGCTACCGCACTGCCATCGAGAGGGGTCACTTGGACTTCTGGTCTCCAAATTCTGATCCCTACAACTGCCCCTTTACAATGTGGGAACTGGATTCGACGCTATCTGTGGCTCATGGTACTGCGCCCGGTCATGATCAAATTCGGTACAGCATGCTGCAGCATTTGTTGCTGCCATCCAAGGAAGTTCTCCTGAATAGTTTTAATATGATATGGTTATCCGGCACGTTCCCTGCCTCGTGGAGGGAGGCGATTTTGATTCCCCTCCTCAAACCGGGGAAGGACCGAACGCATCCCAGTAGTTATCGAAGTATTGCTTTGACGAGCTGTGTCGAGAAGACGTTGGAACGCCTGGCCAACCGTCGCCTGGTTTCGCTGCTCGAGACCAGGCAGCTCCTTAGCCACTCTCAGTGTGGCTTTCGGAGATGTCGTTCAACTATAGACAACTTGACCCTGCTTGAGGCAGCCATCCAGCAGGCCGTCCTACGTAATCAGCATTGTCTAGGTGTATTCTTTGACATTAATAAGGCGTATGACACTACTTGGCGCCGCCTTATCCACAATCAACTACATCAGTGGGGCTTTCGTGGCCATCTCCCCATCTTAATCCGGTCCTTCCTTTCCCACCGCCTCTTTCGATATCGGGTTGGTAATGTGCTATCTGATTTGTACGTGCAGGAGATTGGTGTTCCTCAGGGAAGCGTTTTAAGTGTCACCCTCTTTGCCATCGTCATTAACAGTATCACGTCCACCATCCGGATTCCTGCCCAGTGCTCCTTGTTTGTGGACGATTTTGCTGTTTTCTGTTCTTCCTCCGGTCTTGTCACTGCTAGTCGGCAGTTGCAGCTTATTAGAGGCATGGACTGCGAAGACGGGTTTTACCTTTTCTGCAGACAAATGTGTGTGTGTTCGTTTTAATCGTTCTCGACGTCTTTTTACCTCCCCTGAATTGCGTCTGAGGGACACCATTCTTCCTTTTAGAGACACTGTGAGGTTCCTGGGCCTCACTTTTGATTCCAAGTTGTCGAAGGGCGCTCAACAAGGGAAATGTCCTGGCGTCTCGGAGTGAACAAAAGCGATGTTGTTCGGAATTGGAGGAGATACAGACAAACAGGAACTGTCGATGACGTGCCTCACTCAGGCCGCCCAAGGGCTACTACTGCAGTGGATGACCGGTACATACGGATTATAGCTCGGAGGAAACCTGACAGCAACGGCAACATGTTGAATAATGCTTTTCATGCAGTCACAGGACGTCGTGCTACGATTCAAACTGTGCTCAATAGGCTGCATGATGTGCAACTTCACTCCCGACGCCCGTGGCGATGTTCATCTTTGCAAAAACGACACCATGCAGAGCGATACAGATGGGCCCAACAACATGCCGAATGAACAGCTCAAGATTGGCATCACGTTCACTTCACTAATGAGTGTCGCATATGCCTTCAACCAGACAATCGACGGAGACGTGTTTGGAGGTAACCCAGTGAGGCTGAACGCCGTAGACACACTGTCCAACGAGTGCAGCAAGGTTGTGGTTCCCTGCTGTCTTAGGGTCTCATTATTTGGGGGCGACGTACGCTGCTGGTGGTTATGGAACGCGCCGTAACGGCTGTACAATACGTGAATGCCATAATCCGACCTATAGTGCAACCATATCGGCAGCTTATTGGCGAGGCATTCGTCTTCAAGGACGACAATTCGGGCCCCCATCATGCACGTCTTGTGAATAACCTCCTTCAGAATAACGACATTGCTCGACTAGAGCGGCCAGCATGTTCTATAGACATGAACCCTATCGAATAGTGACCCACCAACCACTCAGAGGGATCGACGTCGAATCGCCACTGAGGAGATTGTCAATCTGGACCAACAGTGCCTTGATGTGGATAATATGCCACGACGAATAAAGTCATTCATCAATGCAAGAGGGCATGCTACTGGGTATTAGAGGTACCGGTGTCTACAGAAATTTGGAGCACCACCTCTGAAGGTCTTGCTGTATGGTGGTATAACAGGCAACGTGTTATTTTTATGAGCAAAAATAGGGCGGAAATGACGTGTATGTTGCTCTCTATTCCAATTTTCTGTAAAGGTTCCGGAGCTCTCGGAACCAAGGTGGTACAAAACCTTTTTGATGTATGTAGTAACCCCGTCATATCCCTGTGTCTATTTGAATGGAGACTGATATTGAATGGCTTAATTAGTATCATCATTTATATTATAATTGCCAGAATTCTGTAATTCAGAATGAGTACTGTGCGTAACTTATGGTTTACGGACGCATTCTTCCCTCACCTTACGGAGCGAGGTGACTAAAGCAGTGGTGGAACACTGGACACGTATTTGAGATGACGGTCGTGATAAACGGCCGCCCACATAAGATTTTCTACAATTTCCCTCAGTATTCGAAAATCCTGGTAAAGTTCCTTTGAAAAGGCGTTATCTCTCCCTTGCTAATCCTTACCCAGTCCGAGCTCGCTATGTCTCGAACGGCCTCGTCATCGACAGGATGTTAAACCCTAATCTTCATTTCACTATTAGCAAAACAGTACGTTCACTATGTCTCATTATGGATTGCTCTCAATGATTTTCATACAAGCTGCTGTACTCTTAAATCTTGATTTAAATACGTACCAGTGAACTTAGGAAATTCAGTAGAAGCATCATACGTGACATAATCGTCTTCATTATTCTCATATTTCCTGTAGATTACAGTTCCACCTGATTCCATTGTTCTAATTCCGACGGACTCAAAACTGACTGACTCCAACCGCCTTAAGGACTGTAAAACTGGACGTGCACTCGAATGAAAACTCACGCTGACAAGAGTCAGATGCCTAATATATGTCTGGGAATAACGCAGCATGTGGACATTCTACAACCCAACAACTTTTAAAGGGGGTAGGACATCAAACGGGCCGACTTGGAGCAGGAGAGGCACCACAGGGCATTTTAATTTCCACTGTCTGTACTTCCACAAATAAATTCATAAAACTTTGTCAGCATGACCAGGAAGTATTCGGGATTCACACTCATAGCAGTGGAAGTGCAAAAACATAACAAAATACATATTTTTAGATGTGAAATTTCATAATTTTTCCGCTTAGTATTGGCTGCATTTGTTGCTATAGGTACATTTTTCTTCACAAGTAAGAGAGATTCTTTGATGAATTTTGCACAGCATACAAACCATACTTACAGGTGTACGAAACTCTAAAATTTTTCCAAATCTTTTAAAAACTGTGGTAAAAATTGAGATAATTAACTACAAAATTTGATTTTTTTCTAAACATAAAGTTTAAAACCAAACAGCTCATTCATTTTTTTCATAAATTAAATAGATTCTAGATTTTCAGACACCTGTAAGTATGATTTGTATGCTGTGCAAAATTCATCGAACAGTCTCTCTTATTCATGAAGAAAAGTGTACCCATAGCAACAAATGTAAGTGAAGAAATGATGAAATTTCACATGTAAAAAAAAAATATTCTGTTTTTGAACTTCCGCTGCTACGAGTGTGCACTGAATTCTTCCTGGTCATGCTGACACGGTTTTATGAATTTATTTGGAAAAGTACAGACAGTGGAAATTAAAATGTCGTGTGGTGCCTCTCCTGCTCCAAGTCGGCCCGTTTGACGTCGAACCCCCCTTAAATTGAATTTATTTGTGTGTAAAAATCCACTGCAGCATTTCAGGCAATGAACTCGCGGACAGGCTAGCAAAAGACGCTTTCATTATGGGCGGAGAAATCAGAAGTTAGTGTTTGTTGCGAATTTGAATGAACCACTAAGAAGTCAATGGAATAACGACCTCCTAGAGGAGTGACAGATGCCCTACTCCTACTGTTCACGAGAGTGGGTCATAGTGGACCATTCAGCGTGAAAACGCTCCTGGCGATGGCGGACATCAAGACTGTTAGTTTATCGTTGAAATACGGCGGTGAAAGTAGGACTCTGACCATGATAACTGATCCAAGTCATGAGGAGAGGACCTTAACCTTCAGTGTATTAAGTTATTAGATATCGGCATACATTACATGAGTATTCATGTTTGTATAACAAGTGGAATGAAATTTAATATCTTGCTTTAATGGGAAGCATTGGGCGGGTATCCTGCCTACAGTACCATCACAGCGATGGTTCGCTTCCTCTAGATTCAACATAAATAGATTATCCATCATTAATAAAAGATTTAACCATGACAGTTTCCCAAGAATGCACACGATATTCATTTGTTAGATTTCCCAAATGCGAGTGAGAGGTAATTCGTTCCGAGAAATAAATTCCCTTATTTTCACTTGCGGTAAGTACTGCATACACAGACAAGCATTTCTGCACTGACTGATGAATTAAACTTAATATTCAACTGCCACTATGCATCATTTTTGTGCTTTATATTTATTTATTCGTTACGGGCTGTGAAAATTAAATTTTAACTACTTCACGTCCATGTGTACATTCGGGGCACGAGACGCGACCGGAATGATCTGACGGAGACACGAACAGCGCACCCACTTCCCCCTCCGCCCCGCCCGCTGGCTCCTCTGGGCCCAGCCTCCCTCGGTCTGGTGGTGGGGGGCACGCAGCAGGTATGAAGGGACCGGCATCCGCAAAGTCTCGCCACTTCGCCAGAAGATGGCGAGTATGTCACTCGTCGAAACGTCGCAGTTTGAAGACACCGCCTCCCGGCTGGAAGCCCGAGAACTCTTCGCCAATCTGATGTAGTTTACACGGCGTGTTGAACAGTGGCACGATCGACAGCTGCTGAAGGGCGGGTGACACATTTGTGGCCAGTGTGCCGTTGACGCCGTTTCCAGAGGGAGGTTGTGGGTGAAGCAGCACGGAGAGTTCGGGTCTGCGGGTCACCGGGCCGGCTCTTTGTTCTGCCGCCAGTGTCACTTCCAAGGAGGTCTAGCTGAGCATCCACCGGATACGCGGGACGTGCACCGGAAATGGTAATGGACACGTTATTCCCATGGCCGGCTAGGTCTGGAGGCGAGCAGTGGGTCGTCGTTATCCTCACATCTCCTGGCGGCTCCAGTGTTTCCACTGTCATCGCACAGTTGTTTTGTAGACTCGGTGAGCTACTTCTGATTCGTTTCTTCGATGCTGAAACAACGTGGCATTTGAAAGGACTCATGTTTCTCCCAGCTATGAACGTGATAATTGTTCACTTCCTGCGATGGGGGAGGAGGGGGTGGTGAGGGGTGAGGGGGCGGATGGGGTGTGCCCTGTTGCTTCTACAACAGACTCGGTGCAGCGTCTTGTTATTGTTGTTCCCTGCTTCCTGTCTCCTTCTTCTTCTTTATCGTCGCCTTTTCCCAAGTCACGTAGGGTCGGCGTTGTTTTTCTGGATCCTTCTCCTCCATAGTTCTCTATCCATTGCCTCTTCCTTCCCGGATATCTTATCCTTCCACCTCATCTTCGGTCTTCCTGTCCTTCTCGCTTCTTTAATCTTTATATCTTCAATTATGTTTCCGACATACTCTTCCCCTTTTCTCTGTAAGTATCCGTACCACTTTAGTCTGCTCTCTTGTATCTTTTTCCCCATGGGTCCCACTTTCACAGTTCCTCTAACAAATTCATTTCTAATTCTGTCCTTCCTTGTTACCCCACACATCCACCTCAGCATCCCCATTTCCGCCACTTCCATCTTCCTTTCCTGGGCTACTGTGCTTGGTGATGTCTCTGCCCCGTATATCATAGCAGGCCCTACCACCGACTTATACACTTTCTCTTTCAATCCAATGCTCACCTTCTTGTGACACAACACTCCACTCATTTTCCTTCAGTTGTTCCAACCGCAATTTATTCGGTGTTGTATCTCGCTTTCCAGTCCTCAAATGGTTCAAATGGCTCTGAGCACTATGGGACTTTACATCTATGGTCATCAGTCCCCTAGAACTTAGAAGTACTTAAACCTAACTAACCTAAGGACATCAGACAACACCCAGTCATCACGAGGCAGAGAAAATGCCTGACCCCACCGGGAATCGAACCCGGGCGCGGGAAGCGAGAACGCTACCGCACGACCACGAGCTGCGGACTCCAGTCCTCCATCCCTCTGTATGTACGACCCCAGGTGTTTAAAGTTGCAGACCGATTTCAGCTCATCATCCTGGATCTTGCAAGACCTCATCTGCACGTCCTTCAGTGCTGAATACTCTGACTTTGTCCTGCCAATTTTCATCCCTCTTTCTTCTAGTGCCTGCCTCCAGTCCTCCGGCTTTTCCTCAAGTCTCTCGATGCTCTGTCTGTCGCCAGGCAATTTGAAGAGGTTGACGCTCGTATCAAAACGTAGTACTTTCCATTTGGTAATTGTCATAAAGTTATGATTTGACTGCATGTTTTAAATTAGTGGGATTTTGTAAATTTCTTTTACTGTTAATGCTACTAATCATTATGTCCAAAACATTTTTCTTGTCTAGTACCTTCTGTGCTAAATCGCCAAATCGTTTTTGTTAAAGGAGCCCGCAAGCAACTGCGCCTAACCGGGGCGAATCTTGTTGCTCATATTTTGGCGGGTTACACTTTCAAGACAAGCTCGTGTTTACGTAGGTGAGGTTCATCAGCCAATCGCTCTCGCTTTCCTTACACCTACGTTTACCGTCCCGAACGGCGGTTATGTACTTACTGTTTGCACTTCAGGGGTGATGTGAAGCTGAATCTCGGTTGGCCTCTGAACCTCTTTCATATTAGGTGTAAGTGGGGATGGTTGCCATAGGCAGACGTATGTTTCCGCTACTTTTTCACAAGTTTGGAAGGTAGGAGACGAGGTACGGGCAGAAGTAGAGCTGTGAGGACGGGGCATGAGTGGTGGTTGGGTAGCTGAGATGGTAGAGCACTTGCCCACGAAAGGCAAAGGTCCCGAAGTCGAGTCTCGGTCCGGCACACAGTTTTAATCTGCCAGGAAGTTTCACTTTTTACAAATGTTGTGTGTGGGCTGCCAGCGTGTTATCTAATGACTTAAGTTTTACTCGTTTCGCTTAAAAATTTCTTCTCTGTTCATCATGCTATCATTGTAAGTTTGTGCTCTGTGCATGTTACAACTACCTGCTTAGAAATGGTGGAGTGTGGTGAGAGGCATATCTGGCCTGCTCTAAGTTAGTTCGGGTCCGTTCGCCCAGACCACATTGTCCGACGTGTGGTGGTTTCATATCAAGTAACTTTAATTATTTTGTTCCCTTTTAATGAACTCCTTTTTACGTAAACCTGAATTATTTGTTTTATATTAGTCATACACATTCCAAAAATTACTGTGGTCTACCTGTTTCGAACACTGTTTTCTTAGAACCTTTGAAAAGATCTTTGTCTAACTTCAACTGGCGAAATATTATCTTGCTTCTCTTATTGAAATTAGCTGTAAATAATTCGTCTGTAGTAACCAGTGGCACACAAAATTTGTATATTTTTGGAAAGAGAATAATTTTTGTTGTAAATTTAAACCTTCATACTTCATGTTCCTATGAATCACTTTTGGAGGGTTGAAAGCAAGTTTCCGAATTAACACAAAGGCTGTTTTTGTTTAATTTCTTTGAAATATTTGATAATATTGTTGATCGAATATCAGTTCAAAATGGTTCAAATGGCTCTGAGAACTATGGGACTTAATTTCTGAGTCATCAGTCTGAGATAACTTAGAACTACTTAAACCTAACTAACCTAAGGACATCACACACATCCATGCCCGAGGCAGGATTCGAACCTGCGACCGTAGCGGTCGCGCGGTTCCAGACTGTAGCGCCTAGAACTGCTCGGCCATTCCGGCCGGCTCGAATATCAGTAATTTTTCTTAAATTTCTGCATAGTTTTGTCTTAATACATCGAGGTCCTGTTGACCTATTTGGTACACCCACTTCTCCTTACGAGTGCAAATAAAAATCCTGATAAGAAAGACGTTCAGTCCTTATTTGGCCCGATCCTTCCACTCCCAGACAATCATACGCCAGTAGTACTCACAATATGTATGTGTGTTTTGTTTTATACGCACATCTTGTATCTTAAGTAGTTTAGTAAAAAACTAAACAAAATCTTAGTAGGAAACATTGTGACAAACGGAAATGTTTGTCAATTTCGCCATGGTAACTTGCTTTCGTATTTTCGAATGGTATAATCCATATGCTTTGAATATGTAACACAGCGAGTGTCTGAGTAAATACGAGTACTGTAGGTTGCTGTGTGGCTCTAAACTCAGCAACAACAACGTTGCTTTTAAACTTCCTGTATCTTTGGCTACCAGGTAACTTGATGCAGTAAATACATGAGAGTGTATACTTACTTCCCGGTATACCAGGTTTCGGCTTTTGTTGACATCGATTTCCAGTTGTTTTCGAAACCAGTCTGAAATATGGCAGGATTACTACCCACTCAGATAGGCCACGTGGCGTGTCACATAACAAACAAGGGGAACTCGCAGTTGTTTGTCGCTTCCGGGAAAATCTGATAGCGGGGGCCTCTGCTTCTACGAGTAAACACGTGGGCAGCTACATCACGGGCAAACTCCACTACTGCGGAAGCTTCATATTTCGTTACTAATTCAACACCAAGGGATCGAATTTTAACCGCGCCGTGGAGTAACAGCCCCACGTATAAACATACGTATATTTTATGGTCCGATCTCTCAATTCTCTCCCTGGTTACAGCAAATAGAAAACTCACATATAAACCTAATTATACAAAGAAAAATCATTTAAAATTGGTAATTAGAATGATTGATTTATTTTGTAGCAACAGTCCAGTCTTCAAAACATTTTTAATTTGTAGCGACAAACTCTTACATATGTCTGTATTGAGAACTAGACGCAGGACACTTAACTCAATTCTTTACCAATACCCAGATTAGGTTACTCTCACTCTTTGTGCCAATATTTTTATTAACATTAGATTGAGAAAATATTTCAAGCGCGAGTACTACTATGGAATGCAATGCAGTTTCACGTTTTCTTCGATCACATTCTTCGGATTATATAAACTAAAAACTGAGCGGTCTAGGGCGCTTTAGTCATGGGCTGTGCGGCTGGTACCGGCGGAGGTTCGAGTCCTCCGTCGGGCATGGTGTGTGTGTGTGTGTGTGTGTGTGTGTGTGTGTGTGTGTGTGTGTGTGTGTGTGTGTGTGTGTGTTTGTCCTTAGGATAATTTAGGTTAAGTAGTGTGTAAGCTTAGGGACTGATGATCTTGGCAGTTAAGTCCCATAACATTTCACATGCATTTGAACATAAAAACTGAAGGTGGCTTAGAATAGGTGAGATGTAGAACACGGATACTCGTACAGTTATAAGTTATGTATCCCTTTGGAAGTCAGATCCGGAACCTGGAGAGATCTTGAGAGATTGAATAAGAGTCTCTGACCATTCGTTCCACCAGCCTGTCGTCTCCTAAAGTTGTGTCCTCAGCGCAGAAGAAAGCTCGTCAGTCGTGGGATCTTCTTCGCCGGAGGCTGCCACGCTGTCATCTCGAACCTGTGAGTGTGCTTTTTACGGGATGCCACCTGACCAGGTTAGTCACTGTGCCTGCAGAGGACAGGCCTGTATTACTGACAATGATGGTTGGCGACACTTCTCATTCATAATACACTCCTGGAAATTAAAATAAGAACACCGTGAATTCATTATCCCAGGAAGGGGAAACTTTATTGACACATTCCTGGGGTCAGATACATCACATGATCACACTGACAGAACCACAGGCACATAGACACAGGCAACAGAGCATGCACAATGTCGGCACTAGTACAGTGTATATCCACCTTTCGCAGCAATGCAGGCTGCTATTCTCCCATGGAGACGATCGTAGAGATGCTGGATGTAGTCCTGTGGAACGGCTTGCCATGCCATTTCCACCTGGCGCCTCAGTTGGACCAGCGTTCGTGCTGGACGTGCAGACCGCGTGAGACGACGCTTCATCCAGTCCCAAACAAGCTCAATGGGGGACAGATCCGGAGATCTTGCTGGCCAGGGTAGTTGACTTACACCACTCACGGGATACATGCGGACGTGCATTGTCCTGTTGGAACAGCAAGTTCCCTTGCCGGTCTAGGAATGGTAGAACGATGGGTTCGATGACGGTTTGGATGTACCGTGCACTATTCAGTGTCCCCTCGACGATCACCAGTGGTCTACGGCCAGTGTAGGAGATCGCTCCCCACACCATGATGCCGGGTGTTGGCCCTGTGTGCCTAGGTCATATGCAGTCCTGATTGTGGCGCTCACCTGCACGGCGCCAAACACGCATACGACCATCATTGGCACCAAGGCAGAAGCGACTCTCATCGCTGAAGACGACACGTCTCCATTCGTCCCTCCATTCACGCCTGTCGCGACACCACTGGAGGCGGGCTGCACGATGTTGGGGCGTGAGCGGAAGACGGCCTAACGGTGTGCGGGACCGTAGCCCAGCTTCATGGAGACGGTTGCGAATGGTCCTCGCCGATACCCCAGGAGCAACAGTGTCCCTAATTTGCTGGGAAGTGGCGGTGCGGTCCCCTACGGCACTGCGTAGGATCCTACGGTCTTGGCGTGCATCCGTGCGTCGCTGCGGTCCGGTCCCAGGTCGACGGGCACGTGCACCTTCCGCCGACCACTGGCGACAACATCGATGTACTGTGGAGACCTCACGCCCCACGTGTTGAGCAATTCGGCGGTACGTCCACCCGGCCTCCCGCATGCCCACTATACGCCCTCGCTCAAAGTCCGTCAACTGCACATACGGTTCACCTCCACGCTGTCGCGGCATGCTACCAGTGTTAAAGACTGCGATGGAGCTCCGTATGCCACGGTAAACTGGCTGACACTGACGGCGGCGGTGCACAAATGCTGCGCAGCTAGCGCCATTCGACGGCCAACACCGCGGTTCCTGGTGTGTCCGCTGTGCCGTGCGTGTGATCATTGCTTGTACAGCCCTCTCGCAGTGTCCGGAGCAAGGATGGTGGGTCTGACACACCGGTGTCAATGTGTTCTTTTTCCATTTCCAGGAGTGTATATTCTGTTTGGTTATTATTCAAAATTCACACATTTTCACTACATAGCTTTCTTAAAAATGGTTCAAATGGCTCAGAGCACTATGGGGCTTAACATCTGGGGTCATCAGTCCCCTAGAACTTAGAATTACTTAAACCTAACTAACCTAAGGACATCACACACATCCATTCCCGAGGCAGGATTCGAACCTGCGACCGTAGCGGTCATGCGGCTCCAGACTGAAGCGCCTAGAACAGCTCGGCCACACCGGCCGGCTAGCTTTCTTAACTGCATGATAACTTTTGCATCCAACTTCTGAAATATGATACACATTTTCGGCTCTCCGCTACGCACTAGACAGAGTAAATGTTACATAGTCACAACTAACGAGGGAACCTCCACATCGCAGCTCCCCTCAGATTTAGTTATAAGTTGGCACAGCGGATATGCCTTGAAAAATTGAACACAGATCAATCGAGAAAACAGGAAGAAGTTGTGTGGAACTATGAAAAAAAATAAGCAAAATATACAAACTGAGTAGACCATGCGAAAGATAGGCAACATCAAGGATAGAATGAGCTCAGGAACGCCGTGATCCCGTGGTTAGCTTGAGTAGCTGCCGAACGAGAGGTCCTTCGTTCAGGTCTTCCCTCGAGTGAAAAGTTTACTTTCTTTATTTTCGCAAAGTTATGATCTGTCCGTTCGTTCATTGACGTCTCTATTCACTGTAATAAGTTTAGTGTGTATGTTTTGCGACCGTGCGATCAGTAGACGAAAGGACGTGCCTCTCCAATGGGAACCGAAAACATTTGATCGCAAGGTCATAGATCAACCGATTCCTCCACAGGAAAACACGTGTGATATATTCTATATGACACTGGTGACGGTATGTGCGTCACATGACAGGAATAAGTAGTCGACCCACATAACTTGTACACTTGGCGAATGGGTAAAAAGATTCTTCTACCTTGCCCGATTTAGGTTTTTTTGTGGATGTGATAATCACTCCCAAAAAAGTGATGAAAATATAAGAGTTTGTCACATAAACTGCCACAAATGAATGCAACAGTTTCACAGTGGCACAGTTTTCCCTGTGCTCTGTCAAAACATAAGTTTTTAACGTTTTCTAATTTTTCCGTGTGTAGACCGTCAAATCCTGCGTATGTACAAGTAAATATGAACATGCCCTGGAATTTTGGAGAACTAAGTTGATCATGTGTGAGTGCCTGAACTTTGATAATTGTCTGAAAATAAATAATTAAACTTTTCACTCGAGGGAAGACTTGAAATAAGGACCTCTCGTTCCGCAACTTCTCACGCTAACCACGGGAGCACGGCGCCCCTGAACACACACATTCCTTGATGTTGCCTATCTTACGCATGGACTACTCAGTTTGTATATTTTCCTTATTTTTTTCATAGTTCCACAAAACTTCTTCCTGTTTTCTCGATCGATCTGTAATCAGTTTTTCAAGGCCTATCCACTGTGCCAACTTATAACTAAATCTGAGGGGGGTGTGATGGGGAGGTTCCTTTGTAAGTAACGCCCGATACAGAGTACAACATGTCCGGCTCTGAATGACACCATAAACATAGTGAGTATTACATATTCACTTCTAAGTAATGCACGATACTGAGATATGCGTACGACCCTTCACAACGCCCGAAACCGAGATACGTGTCTCGCCCTCGAGAATGCCCAAAACAGAGTGAGCACCGCAGCCGAAGTACTTAGTCTCCCAGGTGCGCCAAAGCGATCCGAAGGTGACCAAAGCACTTGGGTTGCAATATCGTTACTCTTATGTTTCTCAAAACTAATGAAATTTAATAAACAAAAATAATGAAAACTAAGTTAAATACAATGAAATGTATATAAACAACTGAGAAGTGGAGTTAGGCGTTTTGGCGCCTCCCACCCGAACGTGCCGACCAATCAGAAACAAGTTCCGTACAATTGGCGGACTCTCCCACAGGACTGGTACATACAGTACCACCTGTCGCTTGTACCTCACTCCACTTTTGTACCATATGCTACTGCACGTTCACCAAGCTGCATCAAGGCGAGCCTCTACCAAAATAAAATACTGGCGACCATAGCCAGGAATATCACATAGTCACCATTCTTTTTAGATCATCAGTCCTCTTGGTGGTTTGATACAGCCCGCCATGAGTTCCTTTCGATATATTCTAATATCTGTTCTCCTACATAGTTTTTACCTTCTACAGCTCTCTCTAGCACCATGTAAGTTATACCCCGATGTCTTAACAGATACCCTATAATCCTGTCCCTTCTCCCTGTCACTGTTTTCACATATTCCCCTCCTCGCTAATACTGCGGTAAACTTCCTCATTCCTTACCTCAACAGTCCATCTACTTTTCAACATTCTTCTGTAGCACAGCATATCAGATTCTTCAATTCTCTTCTGTTCCAGTTTTCCCACAGTTGATTTCTCAGTATTGTACAATTCTGTGCTCCAGATGTACATTGAAACGAATTTATTTCTCACATTAAGCGTAATGTTTGATACTAGAAGAATTATCTTGGCCAGGAGTGCCGTATTTGACAGTGATAATAGTTTTTTGCTGCCTAGGTAGCAGAAGTCCTTAACTTCATCTACTTCGTGGTCGCTAATTCCGATGTTAAGTTTTTGTTGTCCTCATTTCTGCTGTTTCTAATTACTTGCGTCTTTCTTCGATTTACTCTCAATCCATATTTTGTACACATTAGACTGTTCATTCCGGTCAGTAAGTCCTGTAATTCTTCTTCACTTCCACTGAAGATAGCAATGCCATTAGCGAATCTAATCACTGATATCCTTTCATCTTGAGTTTTAATCCCACTCTTGAACCCTTCTTTTACCTTCGTCATTGCTTCTTCGATGGATAGGTTGAACAGAAGGGGGGGTGGGGGGAGGGGGAAGGGCTACACTCCTGTCATACACCGTTTTTAATACGACCACTTAGGTCTTGGTCTTTTGTTGTCCCCTCTGTGCTCTCTTGCACACTGTACATTACCCACCGTTCTCTATGGCCAACCCCTATTTTTCTCATAATTACGAACATCCTACATTATTTTACATTTCCGATCGCGTCAAGGTCGATAAATCATAAGAACGTATCTTTATTTTTCTTTAGTCTTGCTTCCAGTATCAACCACAACGTCAGAACTGCCTCTCTGATGCCTTTAGCTTTCCTAAAGCCAACCTGATCGTCACGTAACACATCCTCAGTTTTTATTTCCATTCTTCTTTTTAATATTATTATCAGCAATTTGCACGCATGAGCTGTTAAGCTGATTGTGCGATACTCCTGATATTTGTTGGCTCTTGCAACCTTCGGGATAGTGTGAATGATGTTTTTTCCGAAATCGACAGACTCATTCATTCTACACACCAAAGCGAAAAGCATTTTGTTGCCGCTTCGCCTAATGGTTTTAACAAATTCTGATGGAATGCTATCTATCCCTAATGTCTTATTCAAATTTTAAATCTTCCTAAGTCTTCCGTGTGGGATCCTTACCAGATAGGACTGACGGAGTGCATCGTAAAGTTCAAAGAAAGGCAGCAAGTTTTGTACTATCGCAAAATATGGGAAAGAGTGTCAAAGAAATGATACAGGATTTGGGCTGGAAATCATTAAGAGAAAGGCGTTTCTCGTTGCGACGGAATCTTCTCAAGAAATTCCACTCACCATCTTTCTCCTCCGAATGAGAAAATCTTTTGTTGATACCGACCTACATAGGGAGGAACGACCACCACGATAAAATCAGGAAAATCAGAGATCGTACGGAAAATATAGGTCTTCATTTTTTTTTCCGCGCGCTGTACGGGATTGGAATAATAGAGAATTGTGAAGGTGGTTCGATAAACCCTCTGCCAGGCACTTAAATCTGATTTTCAGAGTATCCATGTAGATGTAGAAAGCTATTTTAATTTCTGGTACTAGTACTCGATTCACTGTCTCTTCGACATAAACTCCTGTTTATTCTTGGATGACATCACCAGACAAGTCTTCCCCTTCATATAGACCTACAAGAAGCTCTTTCTATCTGTTCTCTCTGTCCTCTGCATTTAACACTGGCATTCCCACTGCACTCTTAATGTTACTGTGGTGTCACCGCCAGACACCACACTTGCTAGGTGGTAGCTTTTAAATCGGCCGCGGTCCGCTAGTATACGACGGACCCGCGTGTCGCCACTGTCAGTAATTGCAGACCGAGCGCCACCACACGGCAGGTCTAGAGAGACGTACTAGCACTCGCCCCAGTTGTACACGCATTTGACAGTTGAGCGCGCGATGCCGATGAGTGCGGGCAACGGAACGCGCGCGTCCGAGCCAGCCTCGCTCCGGGGCTGGCCGCTGGCCGGTCGGTGGGGCCTGCCACGCCAGCCGTCCCGGCGGCCGCTCCCCACAGGACGGATACAACAGGGACGACCCCTGCAACGACAACGGATTCTGACAGGCAACAAAATGAGGACGGGACCACGACGAGCGATACGCGAATGCAGAGCGGAGGACAACATACGTCAACCCCTCTGACGAGAGACATCAGCTAACACAGAACGGTCGGCTACAACGGGAACTGAGACGTGAAATACAACACATGATTCTGCAAAGTCAGAAAGTATACGACAACCGCACTAGTACAGTTCCTACTTCACAGCATGAAGACCAAGTAGGCGACGTGGAACAATTTTCTCCACCAGACGACGACGACGACGAAATGGAGGGAGTCTCCTCTGAAGAAGTTTGGACCATGCAGCCCACCGACGGAGAGGGCGATTTTACACTAGTTCGCCAAAGAAAACGACTCAACGATTCTCCTAAGCAGAACAACTCTCGGAAGCGACAACGTCCAGAAGAACTGAAAACTTCCAACCGTTATGCGGCTATTGCGGCGGAAGATACTACAGATGCTCCAGAACGTATGGACCAGACGAGTGATGTCAATCTCGAAGCAGATAAAGAGGGGACAGATGGCTCTGGCCGGAACTTACTACGCAATGTCCCGCCCGTTACTATTTACCATACCAAGAACTACATGGAACTCAACAAGCCGCTGAAAGAGAATATTGACGGCAGTCTTAAGGCCATCTACCAACGAGACAGGATCAAATATCACTTTGACTCCTATGAAGATCAACGGCGGGCTATCAGTTTCTTTGTGTCGAATGACATCCACTTTTTTACACATCAGGCCGCGGAGGACAAGGACCTCAAAGTGGTTGTCAAACGTCTACCTGCCGAAGTTACGGAGGAAGAACTGAAACACGCACTGATAGAGAAGGGTTTCCCTGTCATCAACGTCCACCAGTTTAAAAATCGAGACGACAAGACGAAGGAATTACGACCTCAAGATGCTTACTGTGTCACGTTGCCAGCCCAAAAGGAAAACTACAAGATTTACATCAACTACCTTCTATATACTAAAGTCGTTATTGAAACCTACAACAGACAAGAAGGACCTGTTCAATGTCGCCACTGCCAGCGATTCTAACATACAGCTAATTATTGCAGCTTGCCTGCTCGCTGCGTTCGATGTGGAGGGCAACACCGATCTTCAGCATGTACTCATCCCCGAGGGGCTCCGCCGAAATGTGCTAACTGTGAAAAGGACCATCCTGCCACGTGCCGTGGCTGCCAGAAGTACCAGGAACTTCTCAGGAAATACACACAACGGTCTTCCCAGCAGCCCTCTCAACGGAGGACTCGTGTAATACGGAACTCCAACCTGACGCCACACCCTCCGCCCCACCGTCAGCAAACGCCACAAGAACAGCCGGCGGCGACACGGCAGCCAGTAACACAGCCTCCTCCTGAAGCACTTCCACCTCGACAGCACCACCAGCGTTATTCATACGCCCACGCAGCATCACCACGCCCACCGGAACCGGAAACCTACGTCTCACCGGCTCATTGGATGCAATCTATAGCTCCAGCGCTCTCTGATGTCGCGAAACTTCTCACCGCCGTGCAGCAACAACTAGTGGGGATACTTTCTTTAATCGAAAGTGAAGGCCGTTGGAACACCTTAAGATGGATTGCCCTGGGACCAAGAGAAACCTGAAAATCTGTATATGGAACGCCAACGAAATGAAACACAAGAAAACAGAATTCACTGAATTTTTATTTTTATTTTTATTTTTTTTTATCGGAGACGCACCTTCGTCCAACAACTGAGCTCAGATTTCGTAACATGTACGTCTATAGAACGGACAGACAAGGACAACGAGGTTGGGGGGACCGCAGTTCTGCTTAAAAGGGAACTGCGGCACCATCATGAACCACTACCACACCTCCAACATCTGGAGGCACCAGCAGTAACGGTTCGATAGGCGGCGGGCAACACTGCTTTCATTGCGGCGTACAACAGCCCCGGAAAAAACCTGGAGCCAGACGACCTATTGAGTATCTTCACCAATTTTGACAAAATCTTCCTAGGAGGTGACCTTAATAGCAAGCACGTCGCGTGGAATTCCCGGCGTACGAACCCTCGTGGACGAACTTTGATTGCCATGGAAGAAAACTGGGCATCACAGTCCATGGCCCACGAGAGCCCACACGGATTCCTTACGTCGATCGGCTAGAAGCAGACGTCCTAGATATTGCTGTCATCAAAAATATTGAGACGAACCTCCAGCTCCGCACCGTCGACGATCTTTCGTCTGACCACCGACCTGTTATCAGTATAGTGGAAAACGCAACGGCCAACCTTCCGCCCCCAACCTCACAAACTCTAAACTGGGGTCAATTTCGGACATATCTTGACAACAATATCTTCCCGACGCAGGACGTTTCAACACCGGAAGCCATCGACATCGCGGTACAAACTTTGACGCAGAAGATAAAGGTAGCCAAACGGAGGGCAACTACTCACACGGTCTACCCTGTAGTAGCTTTCGACGAGTTCCCGCCTCTACTCCAAGAACTGAAGACACAGAGAAACAGGAGCAGGCGACGTTGGCTCCGCTATAGGAACCCGATCGATCGACGAGAAACACACGTCTTAACACGAGAACTGCACAGAAGAGTGGCCGAGTGGCGACAGCAGCTCTGGGACGATAAGATGGATGAATTCTTACTTCGAACCAAGAACGAATGGCAGGTAGTCAAGAACATACGACACCAGCGGCCACCTAAACGAGCCATCAGAGGACCAGATGGCCTCCTCTATGACGAATTCGCCCAGGCAGAGCTGTATGCTACGACTTACCAAGAACAGATGTCTACACCAGCGACCCCCGTGAACGACGTCCGCCTGCAAGAACAGGAAGCCGCCGTTACAGCAGAATGGACTGCTCTTCGTGCTGCGCCTGTGCAGAGCCGCCCACAACTCACCACACCTGCAGAGATCCGTAAAATTATCCGGAAGACTCGGAATAATGCGCCGGGCAACGACTCCATAAGCAACACCGATTTCAAACAGTTGCCCAGGAAGCCAACTGTGCTCCTTACCCGAATTCTCAACAGCTGCCTTCTGCAGGGATATTTTCCTACGACATGGAAAACGGCTCGAGTAGTTCCAATACCCAAGCCAGGTAAAGACCCAGCAGAACCCAACAGTTACCGGCCAATTAGCCTCTTGCCGACACTTGGCAAGGTGCTCGAGAGAGTGCTGTTGCAGAGGCTCCATGACACACTTACAGCGCATAATGTTACACGACCCGAACAATTCGGTTTCAAGGACAAGTTATCTGCCGAACTTCAACTTCTACGGATCACCGAACGGATACAAGAAGGATACAACAAGTAGCACTTCACGATTGGTGTCTCCCTTGACATCGAAAAAGCATACGAAAAGGTGTGGCGGCTCAACCTTATCGTCAAACTGCATCGCACTACCCCTATTGCGGATTGTTACATTAGACTCATAGACAGCTTTCTGCAGGACAGGAAACTGTATGTCCGAGTCGACGATAAAAACTCCGAAATGAAACTGATCTCCGCATGAATTCCGCAGGGCTCTGTCATTTCGCCTCTACTTTTCAACTTATATATAAATGACATCCCAACAGTCCTCCTTGTTACGGCGAGTTTTTATGCGGACGATACGGCCTTTCTGACAACTGGACGACACTTGGACCAGCTAATCGCTAGGATGCAACGGCAACTTGCTAAAATGGAACGCTGCGCGCTGCAAAATAAGATAACGATCAACCCGACGAAGACGGCAGCAGTTCTGTTCACACGGAGGAAACCAGTTCTGAACGACAGACTCCAAATAGCTGACCAATTTATCCCATGGTCACCGGGAGTGAAGTATCTCGGTGTCTACCTTGACAAAAAATTACTCTTTACGCAGCATATTGACGACAAGAAGGCGGCAGCCCAGAAGATGGTCAGGTCGTTGATTCCGTTCCTGAAGAGTAAGGATCTCAACCCTAAGACTAAACTCCAATTGTATAAGGCAACGGTGGAACCCACAATGTTGTATGGCTCCACCTCGTGGGGAACTACGTGCGTCTCCAACTACAACAAACTCCAAGCGCTGCAAAACATTTGCTACCGATGGATCACAGGAGCTCCATGGTGGACAAGAAACGTCGACATCCGCACCGCACTCCACGAGACCACTATACAAGAGAAGGTCCATGACAAGGCTCTACGAGATTTTGACAAGATCGATGCCCTTAGGGACGAAGTTCGAGAATTACAATCGGTAGGAACGGTAAACCCTGCAAGATGGCACAAGTATCGCGTACCGAAGTCAATAACGTTTCACCCCCCATAGGCAATCTGTCATAACACGAGGAAGCAGTCACACATAACAGCCTTGACACATTTCACCCTCTACAGGAGATAGACATCACCAAAGACAGCAGGCTAAAGGACCCATTGCGTGCCCAAGCCTAACTGAATGCGTAATAAATTGTTTTCCTTTTATCCTTACATCCCATCCTAGAAGAATAAGTCATCAAGGAAGATCTCTTCAGTCCACAGTACACAAAAAAAAAGTTGTACAGCCGACGTTGCTAGCCATGGTTCACTGAGAATTACGCTCTCATTTGCCGAGACGATAGTTAGCATAGCCTTCAGCTACATTTGCTACGACCTAGCAAGGCGCCATTACCAGTATAGATATTGAGATTCTATTAATGTATCATCAAGAGCGATGTTATACAAATGTGGATTAAAGTTAAGTATTCCAGAAGCTACGTACTTTCCTTTATAGCAATCATTACGTATCCTGTTTCAGACCTCACGCCAGCCTGCGTGAGTTTAAGCGCGTGCCTTTCGGCTTCCTCTCATTGTGTCTAGGCTGATTTGTCTAGACACAACAGTTGCTACTCCTGTTTTTGATTTCACCGAAGGCTGTTCTGAATTTTCTATATCCTGAGTCAGTTCTTCCAACGATCATTTGTTTTTAAGTTTCTTCACGTGTTTCTTGCAGCTCATAGGGTCATCAAACTGGCTGTCTCGGTGGCTCGCGCTTTCGGTGGAAGAGGTATTTCGTTGAGGTTTTTGTAAGAATGGACTTCTGACCAGATGTAATGTTCTACTAACAGCAATTTACGACGGCAAAGTGCATGCGTAAATAAACAGGGCAAGCTCTTACGCTCGATGTTCATTTCAACTAACTACAATTGTAAGAGTTTATCGGAAATACGCTACTGGCCATTAAAATTGCTACGCCCAGAAGAAATGCAGATGATAAACGGGTATTCATTAGACAAATATATCATACTAGAACTGACATGTGAGTACATTTACACGCAATTTGGGTGCAGAGATCCTGAACATACATTTACACGCAATTTGGGTGCAGAGATCCTGAACAATCAGTACACAGAACAACCACCTCTGGCCGTAATAACGGCCTTGATACGCCTGGGCATTGAGTAAAATAGAGCTTGGATGGCGGGTACAGGTACAGCTGCCCATTCAGCTTCAACACGATACTACAGTTCATCAAGACGAGTGACTAGCGTATTGTGATGAGCCAGTTGCTCGGCCACCTTTTTCCAGACGTTTTCAATTGATGAGAGATCTGGAGAATGTACTGCCCAGGGCAGCAGTCGAACATTTTCTTTATCCAGAAAAGGCCGTACAGAAACCTGCAACATGCGGTCGTGCATTATCCTACTGAAATGTAGGGTTTCGCAGGCATCGAATGAAGGGTAGAGCCACGGGTCGTAACATCTGAAATGGAACGTCCACTGTTCAAAGTGCCGTCAATGCGAACAAGAGGTGACCGAGACGTGTAAGCAATGGCACCCCATACCATCACGCCGGGTGATACGACAGTATGACGATGACGAATACACGCTTCCAATGTGCGTTCACCGCGATGTCGCCAAACACGGACCTGACCATCATGATGCTGTAAACAGAACCTGGATTCATCCGAAAACATGACGTTTTGCCATTCCTGCACCCAGGTTCGTCGTTGAGTACACCATCGCAGGCGCTCCTGTCTGTGATGCAGCTTCAAGGGTAAGCGCAGTCATGGTATCCGAGTTGATAGTCCATGTTTCTGCAAACGTCGTCCAACTGTTCTTGAAAACGTCCCCATCTGTTGACTCAGGAATCGAGACGTGGCTGCACGATCCGTTACAGCCATGCGGATAAGATGCCTGTCATCACGACTGCTAGTGATGCGTGGTCGTTGGGATCCAGCACGGCATTCCGTATCACCCTCCTGAACCCACCGATTCCCTATTCTGCTAACAGTCATTGTATCTCGACCAACGAGAGCATCAATGTCGTGATACGATAAACCGCAATCGCGATAGGCTACAATCCGACCTATATCAAATTCGGAAACGGTATGGTACGCATTTCTCCTCCTTACACGAGGCATCACAACAACGTTTCACCACTCAACGCCGGTCAACTGCTGTTTGTGTATGAGAAATCGGTTGGATACTTTCGTCATGTCAGCACGTTGTAGGTGTCGCCACTGGAGCCAAACTTGTGTGAATGCTCTGAAAAGCTGATCATTTGCATATCACAGCATCTTCTTCCTGTCGGTTAAATTTTGCGTGTGTAGCACGTCATCTTCGTGGTGTAGCAACTTTAATGGGCTGTAGTGTAAATACTCTGAGGCGACAAGTCATGGGACACCTCCTAATATCGTGTTGGAGATGCTTTAGACTGTCGCAGTGCAGCAGCTCGACGTCGCATGGACTCAGCAAGTCGTTGAAATCCCCTGCAGAAATACAGAGCCATGCCACCTCTATGCGAGACCATAATTTGGAAACTGTTGCCGGTGCAGGGTTTTGTGCACGAACTGACCCCTCCATTATGACCCAAAAATCTTCGATTCATAAGAATTCCATCATCGTTTGGAAACATGAGATCCATGAATGGCTGAAAATGGTGCCCAAGCAGTCGAACATATATCCAGCCAATGACGGTTCAGTTGGATCATAAAATCCAGTCCATTCCATGTAAACACAGCCCACACCATTATTGAGAAACCATCAGCTCGCGTAGTGTCTCGTTGATAACTTTGGAGTCTGCGCCACACTCGAACCCTACTATCAGCTCTTACCAACTGAAATCTGGACTCATCTGACCAGGCCACGGTTTTCCAGTCCTCCAGGGTCCAACCAATGTGGTCACGAGCCCAGCAGAGGCGGTGCAGGCGATGTTGTGGTGGTACCAAAGGCACTTGTGTCGTTCTCTGCTGCCATAGTCCATCAAAGTCACATTTCTTCAAATTCAAATGGTTCAAATGGCTCTGAGCACTTTGGGACTCAACTTCTGAGGTCATCAGTCCCCAAGAACTTAGAACTACTTAAACCTAACTAACCTAAGGACATTAGACACATCCATGCCCGAGGCAGGATTCGAACCTGCGACTGTAACGGTCGCGCAGTTTCAGACTGTAGCGCCTAGAACCGCTCTACCACATCGGCCGGCCTCACATTTCTCCTTACTGTCCTAACGGGTACGTTCGTCATTGTCCCACATTGATTTCTGCGGTTATTTCACGCAGAGTTGTTTGTATACCAGCACTGACAACACTATGTAAATGCCGCTGCTCTCGGTCGTTGAGTGAAGACCTTCGACCACTCGTTGTCAATTGTAAAAGGTAAAACTTTAAATATGGTATTGTCAGCACACTGTCGACACTATGGTCCTCGGAATATTGAATTCCCAAATGATTCGCGAAATGGAATATCCCATATGTCTAGCTCTACCATTCCGTGTTCAAACGCTGCTAAACCCCTTCCTGGGGGCGTAATGACGTAGTAAACATTTTCACAGAAATCATTTGAGTAATGACAGCTTCGCCAGTGCCCTGTCCTTTTATACCTTTTGTACGCGATATTACGGCCATCTGTGTATGTGCATGTAGCTATTCCATAACATCAGGGTAAAGTTACAAATGCTTCAAAGAGAGCCCTGAGAACATGCAATAATACTTCACCTAAGTTTATGTATACATGTGATTCTTAATAAAAATGCTTTCCGCCTATAGAAACTACACTCCTGGAAATGGAAAAAAGAACACATTGACACCGGTGTGTCAGACCCACCATACTTGCTCCGGACACTGCGAGAGGGCTGTACAAGCAATGATCACACGCACGGCACAGCGGACACACCAGGAACCGCGGTGTTGGCCGTCGAATGGCGCTAGCTGCGCAGCATTTGTGCACCGCCGCCGTCAGTGTCAGCCAGTTTGCCGTGGCATACGGAGCTCCATCGCAGTCTTTAACACTGGTAGCATGCCGCGACAGCGTGGACGTGAACCGTATGTGCAGTTGACGGACTTTGAGCGAGGGCGTATAGTGGGCATGCGGGAGGCCGGGTGGACGTACCGCCGAATTGCTCAACACGTGGGGCGTGAGGTCTCCACAGTACATCGATGTTGTCGCCAGTGGTCGGCGGAAGGTGCACGTGCCCGTCGACCTGGGACCGGACCGCAGCGACGCACGGATGCACGCCAAGACCGTAGGATCCTACGCAGTGCCGTAGGGGACCGCACCGCCACTTCCCAGCAAATTAGGGACACTGTTGCTCCTGGGGTATCGGCGAGGACCATTCGCAACCGTCTCCATGAAGCTGGGCTACGGTCCCGCACACCGTTAGGCCGTCTTCCGCTCACGCCCCAACATCGTGCAGCCCGCCTCCAGTGGTATCGCGACAGGCGTGAATGGAGGGACGAATGGAGACGTGTCGCCTTCAGCGATGAGAGTCGCTTCTGCCTTGGTGCCAACGATGGTCGTATGCGTGTTTGGCGCCGTGCAGGTGAGCGCCACAATCAGGACTGCATACGACCGAGGCACACAGGGCCAACACCCGGCATCATGGTGTGGGGAGCGATCTCCTACACTGGCCGTACACCACTGGTGATCGTCGAGGGGACACTGAATAGTGCACGGTACATCCAAACCGTCATCGAACCCATCGTTCTACCATTCCTAGACCGGCAAGGGAACTTGCTGTTCCAACAGGACAATGCACGTCCGCATGTATCCCGTGCCACCCAACGTGCTCTAGAAGGTGTAAGTCAACTACCCTGGCCAGCAAGATCTCCGGATGTGTCCCCCATTGAGCATGTTTGGGACTGGATGAAGCGTCGTCTCACGCGGTCTGCACGTCCAGCACGAACGCTGGTCCAACTGAGGCGCCAGGTGGAAATGGCATGGCAAGCCGTTCCACAGGACTACATCCAGCATCTCTACGATCGTCTCCATGGGAGAATAGCAGCCTGCATTGCTGCGAAAGGTAGATATACACTGTACTAGTGCCGACATTGTGCATGCTCTGTTGCCTGTGTCTAGGTGCCTGTGGTTCTGTCAGTGTGATCATGTGATGTATCTGACCCCAGGAATGTGTCGATAAAGTTTCCCCTTCCTGGGACAATGAATTCACGGTGTTCTTATTTCAATTTCCAGGAGTGTATATTTAGAAGTAGTATTGATACAATATTGGACAACAACATTAGCTTATCAGAAAAAGCCACGCTCAGCTACAGTCAATACCTTACACAGACATCAGACAGACAACAGAAGTGAACAACATAGACTACACTCATGCAACAAGCTAACAAACAGTCAAGCACAGACTGTTGATAGTATTACAAAGTTTGTCTCCATGACTCAATTAGAGACAATTTGCCCTCCCCTGCCTTTCTTATTCAAAAATGGTTCAAATGTCTCTGAGCACTAAGGGACTTAACTGCGGAGGTCGTCAGTCCCCTATAACTTAGAACTACTTAAACCTAACTAACCTAAGGATATCACACACATCCATGCCCGAGGCAGGATTCGAACCTGAAACCGTAGTGGTCGCGCGGTTCCATACTGTAGTGCCTAGAACCGCTCGGCCACACTGGCCGGCCCTTTCTTATTCACAGACGATTATAATACAATGAGGGAACAACATGACCTTACCATTACTTTTCAATTCTATTACCACTCTGTAAACACATCTCTGCCAACGCAGGGGCAACACAGCCACATTGTGTTTTGACAGTTCTAATCCTCGTCACATTCTAATACATGCAGTTATGAACACACTCAGTGGAACAAGTTGTTCTTTCGCCCCCTTGCGTTAGAATCGTCGTAATGCAAACTCTCTGGCACAATTCCTCCTTGGCTCCCATCTGACGCATCTTCTGGACCTACGGATTACCGTCTGCTGCCGCAGCCAAAGAAAAACGACGTTACTGTCAGCCATGGCCCGTGTTAACTGTTGCAGTCCCAATGCTCTGCTGCCTCCACTGGTCTCTCCGACTCCACGACACTTCCTGCTCCTTGACGGTCCGTCTCTTTTCGCTGGCTTGGACACACTGCCAGAGTGTCAACTCTCACACGTCATCTCTGTCGGGTGACGAATGCGCTCCACCCATATGTTATCCACAACGATAGAAATAAATCAACCACTGAGGACGCGTCATGCCAGGCCGGCACCGAACACAAGGCTGCTACGCCGCTGTTCACAGAGCCGACCTGGGCTACCTCAAGTAAACTCTAAGACCAAACAATTGACGCATGACTAATTAATTATTCGGATGAGGCGGAAATCGGTAGATGTGACGTAGATGAAAAAACAAACAAATGATTACAATTTCAGGGCAATTGGACGATTTATTTAAGACAAAGAGTTTAACAAATTAATTATCCGAATGAGGCGGAAATCGGTAAATGTGACGTAGATGTAAAGACAAACAAATGATTACAATTTCAGGGCAATTAGACGATTTATTCAAGAGAAAGAGTTTCACAAATTAAATATCCGAATGAGGCGGAAATCGGTAAATGTGACGTAGATGTACAGACAAACAAATGATTACAATTTCAGGGCAATTAGACGATTTATTCAAGAGAAAGAGTTTCACAAATTAATTATCCGAATGAGGCGGAAATCGGTAAAAGTGACGTAGATGTACAGACAAACATATGATTACAATTTCAGGGCAATTAGACGATTTATTCAAGAAAAGGGTTTCACAAATTGAGTAACGCGTTCGTCCACCTCTGGCCCTCATGTAAGCAGTTATGCGGCTTGGCACTCATTAATAGAGTTGCTGGATGTCCTGAGGGATATCAGGCAAATTATGTTAAATTGGGGCGTTAGATGGCCAAACGTCTAAGCTGGTTGGAGGGCGCTGTCCATAATGCCACAAACGCTCTCAACTGGATAAAGGTACTGCGACTTTGACGGCCAAAGTATGGTTTGGCAAGAACGAAGACAAGTAGTAGAAACACTCGCCGCGTGTAGGCGGGCAATACGTTGCTGACATCTTAGTCCAGGATGGCTTTCTGTGAAGGGCAACAAACCGGGGAGTAGAATATCGTCGACGTACCACTGAGCTTACAGCTCAGCGGATGACAACCAAAGGGGACCAGCTATGAAATGAAATCGTACCCTTGACCAGCCCTCCTGATCGTCGTATTCGTATGGTGGGTGACATGTTGGTACCCGTCGCTGCCTGGGGTACCCCAAAGCACGTCAGTGGAGACGCTTCGGACAGCGGTGGGATAGCAACTTGTCTGCCGCCCGATACTAGGAGTGATAGTCCGGGGTGTAGAAACTCTTACGTTGTCGTCCCCGTGACCGTTACAGAACAGCGGTACGTCGACGATATTCTGCGCCCAGTGTTGTTGCCCTTCGTGGCAAGCCAGTCTGGCCTTATATTTCGGGAAGATAATGGCCACTTGCACTTCGCGAGAGCTTCTACTGCTTCTCTTCGCGCTTGCCAAACTCTACCTTGGGCGGGAAGGTCGTCGGATCTCCCCGCAATTGCTGATGTTTGGAGCATTATGGGCAGAGTCCTCCAGCCAGCTCGGGATTTTGACGATCTAACGCACCAACTCGAACGGAATTTGGTACGATAGCACTCTAAATGACATCCAACAACTCCTTCAATCAATAGCAGGCCAAATTCCGTTTCCCCAAGAGCTAGAAATGGAACAATGCGTTATTGACTTGTTCTGTTTGCGAGCCACTTTCTCTTGCATAAATCATCCAAATTTTCGGAAATTATAATCCTTTGTTATTCTGTACATGTAGATCACATTTATCGATTTCCGTCTCATTCGGTTTGTCCTTCATGGCGCTTCGTTTTTATGTCATAGATGTACTCAGGTCTTCAAAATGTAAACATAGCTAATTTCTTCAACAAACAAAACGCGTAGTGTTTCGTGAGACGTAACATTCGAGACATGAGCTGTGCGAACAATCATAATTGCATATGCTGTTGGAGCTACATTCAGTCATCACATAGATGTTTATATCAACACTTCTGGTGTGTCCTATACCAGTCAAGCGCAAAATAAAGTACACTAACCTACAAAAAAAAGCATCTAGCGAATGACAGTTTGAGATTCATAAGAAGAACATCAAGTGATTGTGATCACCCACTGAAGAAGTGATTTACAAGGAGTTTTTTCGACCGATTCTTGAGAGCTGTTCATCAGTTTGGGACCCTTTCCACACAGTACTGGCGGAAGAGATGGAAAAGATCCAATGAAAAGTGGCGTGCTTCGTCACAGCGAATTTAGGTTGGCGTGATAGCGATACAGGGAGTCTCAACGAACTCCAGTGCCAGACTCTAAAAGAAAGGCATTATGCATCACGAAGAAGAATAATATTGAAATATAGAGGATGTTATTCTAGGAAGAGTCGAACAACGCATTACTGCCTACAAAATATGCCTCGCGAAATGATGACAACGAGAAAATTCGAGAAATTATGCTACTACAGAACCTTGCTGACAGTCATTCCTTCTGTGCACCATTCGCAAATGGAACAGGGAAGAAAGGATCAGTTAGTGATACCAGAAGTACCCCCGCCACACACTGTCAAGCAGCTTGCAGAGTGTTGATGTAAATGTAGATGCAAGTCAGCCGTGATAGTGCAGAACTGTGATTCATCGCTGACCACAATGCGACGCCATCCGTCAGAAGTCCGTTTGCTAGTGATGGCAACACTTTAAACGCTGCCATTTGTGTTGTGGTGATAAAGGCGCTCTGCGCATTGGATGATGATTTCCTAGTCGGGATATTGCTTCTTCCCAAGCAATGGCGGGGGATGACAAACACTGTTGTCCTCGGATGACAAGCAGAGATGTTACGGGGTTCTGATATGGTCGTCGGACGTGCCAGAAGAGGAGTACGTCCTCCCTTCGCACATCCATGCAGTCAAAAGTCGGGCCACAGTCGCAGACTGCCCCAAAAATGAAAATACTGCTTATTTAAGCTAGCATGCCAAATAGCGATCCACAAAAACTGTCCATTTCTGATAAAGCTATCTCACAAGAGAACTTGGTATCTCCGTATCATTCACAGTGACCACTCAACATGAGACACGGCTCATCCCCTGTTTAGCACGTTGGTCGAATGGAGAAATATCCAGATTCTTGATGTGTTTTGATGTCACATTGGTCTGATGTAGGATTTCATGTGGACGTGGGCGCAGGCACACCTGTCGCATGTGTTCCACTCGATCACGTCTGACCACCACAGCAGAGTATCGCTTTATTCCGCACCACGCAGAACATCCTCACATTGTCACCTATCATCCAGGAACAAGTAACAGAATCCTTGGAATAGTCTCTGTCATTCCACACCATTAGTCAGAGGGTAGCAACAGCCCAGCTACTAAATTTTCGTGTCGTGCGTAGGCTGTGTTCAACATCACAGCGCAAACAGCTGCGTTTGGAGTGGTGTGGTGACTGGAGAACATGGACTGCTGCTGAAGGCGACGCACTGTGTTTAGTGGTGAATCTCGGTTCTGCACAAGCCCAGGTGAGCCTATGGCGTCATGGTGTGTGACACTGGGTGTGACTTCAAGTAGCAGCTGGTAGTGATTAACTCAGAGACCTCAAGTGTTACCTCTCGTAGTGTGCTTTTTCAACAAAACCATATTGCCCACACATGCCGTTTGTCTCTATGAACACTCTGGCTGGAGTTGATGTACTCCTGTGGCCAGCAACATTCCTAATAGAATATGTGTGGTCTTGCTCATCAACTCCATCACGTTCCAGTATATCAAGGACTACTCACAACAGTTGTGAGTGAACTTGCTCCAAGAGAGGGTGAAATGGTTTTGTAACATCCTTCCCAACAGATTTAGTTCATGCATTCAGGCAACAGGAAGTGTCTCGGCACTGGTAAGTGGGCTCATATATCTAGTTCATTGTATATCTGATTCGATTTTGTTATCTGCGTATGCAGTAATGCTGGCAACTGATGGGCTATGCATGGGGATCATATCGACCTGTACCGCAACAAAAACAGCCTGAAGATGACACTATGAAGCGTTGAAACTGGTAGCGACAAAATAAAATAAAATCATAAGGAATGCTGTAGGTGTTTTTATTTTTTGTCACGATAGCAAACGGCCGTCGTCTCAGAGACCTCCCGCTAAAAGAATGGATATACAAAAGCTATGCTCTCTGATGTTCTAGATATCAGGTACCGACGACGACCCACACAACTTCCTAAGTTGTTTGGACTGCCGCGAGCTCCGTCCCTACGGAACAGATGCCGCGGGAACTCTGAAACTCGTGGTCATTCCAGCAGGTGGCAACAGCGTTCCGGTCCGGCCATCAGACGGTAGAGTTCGTTGTCATTTACACCTCTTCCTGCATCCGGAAGATTACGTGTCGAAAAGAGGCGCGCTTGGATCATTACGCGAGGTAGCTATTTAGGCCTGCGCAGGGTTAACAGTATAGGTCCGTCACAGCGATCAACCGATGAGATAATTTGCGCCAAGCTTCGCTCTCGACTCCGCTAACCTTTACCGAGGCAGGACACCGCTCCATGTGATCTAAATGAGCAGCGACATGCAAGCTGGGACTTGGTATAATCTCTGCTGCTTGTTTCTTTCACCAGCGATACTGTGCCATGGTTTTTTCTGCGGCTATCGTTGGAGGACTAAGAAATTTTTATAAGTCGTTTGACCGTCGATGCTTTTCCTGTAAAGTACTGCTGCAAGACAGTTTGAAACTGTTTTTGAACCACGGTAATCAGTTCGAAGGCTCGCTTTGATTTGGCAATAACATCTTTGAGAGACTTTCGAGAGGTCGGGTAAGGAAACTAACCTTGAGAGATCGGGGTTGGGCCGCGAACGACGAGTTGCATGCGGAGGGCGGTGGCCAGAGGGAGTTTGGAGGGGTGCTGTGGGCTCGCACGTGGTGTGAAGACCAGCCCGGAGTCAGTCGGCTGCTGCTGCTGCTGCCTTGGTCGGCTACGATTGTCCTTCGCTGAGGTGGTCCGTAGGGGTGTGAAGTGGTGGCCTCGTGTCTATTGATTTCTCTGTGTTCGTTGCCGATGGGACCACTTGAGGCGATTGAAAACTGTAAGCCTTGCTGCGCATCGGACAAACCTGAGTGTAATGACTGTTTGTAATGTGGGGAGTTGAATTGGAGGCATCGAGTTTAATGCTAAGAACTATATATGCTGGTTACACGTCTCACAAATGTAGCTAGGCTGAAGCATACGTTTGTATGTGACCTTGTGGTATAGTAGCTTGTGTTGCTGTTGTGGTATTCAGTCCTGAGACTGGTTTGATGCAGCTCTCCATGCTAATCTATCCTGTGCAAGCTCCTTCATCTCCCAGTATCTACTGCAACCTACATCCTTCTGAATCTGCTTAGTGTATTCATCTCTTGGTCTCCCTCTACGATTTTTACCCTCCACACTGTCCTCTAATGCTGAATTTGTGATCCCTTGATGCCTCAGGACATGTCCTACCAACCGATCCCTTCTTCTAGTCCAGTTGTGCCACAAACTTCTCTCCAATTCTATTCAATACCTCCTCATTAGTTACGTGATCTACCCACCTAATCTTCAACATTCTTCTGTAGCAATTGGTTCAATTGGCTCTGAGTACTATGGGACTCAACTGCTGAGGTCATTAGTCCCCTAGAACTTAGAACTAGTTAAACCTAACTAACCTATGGACATCACACTCATCCATGCCCGAGGCAGGATTCGAACCTGCGACCGTAGCAGTCTCGCGGTTCCAGACTGCAGCGCCAGAAGCGCGGCCACTTCGGCCGGCTCTTCTGTAGCACCACATTTCGAAAGCTTCTATTCTCTTCTTGTCCAAACTATTTATTTTCCATGTTTCACTTCCATACATGGCTACACTCCATACAAATACTTTCAGAAACGACTTCCTGACACTTAAATCTATACTCGATGTTCACAACTTTTTCTTCTTCAGAAAAGCTTTCCCTGCCATTGCCACTCTACATTTTATATCCTCTCTACTTCGACCATCAACAGTTATTTTGCTCCCCAAATAGCAAAACTCCTTTACTACTTTAAGTGTCTCATTTCCTAATCTAATTCCCTCAGCATCACCCGACTTAATTCGACTACATTCCATTATCCTCGTTTTGCTTTTGTTGATGTTCATCTTATATCCTCCTTTCAAGACACTGTCCATTCCATTCAACTGCTGTTCCAAGTCCTTTGCTGTCTCTGACAGAATTACAATGTCATCGGCGAACCTCAAAGTTTTTATTTCTTATCCCTGGATTTTAATACCTGCTCCAAATTTTTCTTTTGTTTCCTTTACTGCTTGCTCAATATACAGATTGAATAACATCGGGGAGAGGCTACAACCCTGTCTCACTCCCTTCCCAACCACTGCTTCCCTTTCATGCCCCTCGACTCTTGTAACTGCCATCTGGTTTCTGTACAAATTGTAAATAGCCTTTCGCTCTCTGTATTTTACTCCTGCCACCTTTAGAATCTGAAAGAGAGTATTCCAGTCAACATTGTCAAAAGCTTTCTCTAAGTCTACAAATGCTAGAAACGTAGGTTTGCCTTTCTTTAATCTTTCTTCTAAGATAAGTCGTAAGGTCAGTATTGCCTCACGTGTTCCAACATAGTAGCTTAGTCAGCTTAATTACATGATCTAACCTGCTAGCATTCACAACGGTAACGGCTCTCTAGCCGTATCGTACATTGTAACATCCCCCCCCCCCCCAGCTTTACTATAATATTCGATACCAGGAATTTGTAGCCACTGTGGCACTTTTCCTGTTATGTAATTGTACTATATAATACTATTAATGATATTTAAACAGAATTTACGAATAATTAAATAATATGTAAATATGTAACATAATAATCACTATGAACCATCAACATTAACTCAGAACTATAATAATCAGTATGTAATTAATTTGATTAGAAGTAGTTATAAATGTTAGCATCGTTATTACTTTCGTTAATTCACTGTAATTAGATCTCGAAAGTTCAGTTCGGAAAATGTTATTGCAAATCGATTAAAAAGCAAGAACCAAATTTAAATTCACGTAATTTCCAGTGATACGTAATTTCAAACCGAAATTTGTAAACCAGAATTAATACCATTACTAAAATCATTAATTAATCATTGTTAGCAGATGTAATTAACTCCATTACTTACGTTTGTATCCATATTTCCAAGTTATGAGCCATTAAAGAGGTTAAACAACTTGTGTATATATTACGTAAAAGTTAGCAATATTTTCCGATCGATAATTTATTTGCATTTATTAAAATAATGAAACGCATTATTGTAAAAAATACATATTTAATTTTCAATCTTAAATTGTACAATATCTAACCTAAAACTCATCTGTAATGAACTAATGTTTTATGCTGTAAGTAATCTGATTGTCAACCTTTTATATATTTGTAACTATTAATTGTAACTATTAATTGCATTGTGGTGTAGTAACTGAAATAATGAACACTCATTGTTCGGTATATATACAAGCAAACGCGGCAATGCACCGTCAGTTTGCCTAGGGGCTCACTTTCTAGTCAAGTGTTATCGGTCAGTAAGTCAGCCTGTCAGCTGTTGGATTGTGAAAGAGACTATATGTGAAGTTTGATGTATTCTGCAATGACTTTGGAAAAATGTTATCATCAACAAATAAACCTCCGCAAATTGTATAACCTGGAGTTTTAATTAGAAGAAATCACCGGCTACCCGACTCACGCAAATTACAAGATAAATGCCACAAAAATACTTTGTTATGCATCGCCCTCACTTATGTCCACTCCAGGTGCAAATAAATAGGTAAATATATTAACGCATCGGTGAATAAATCATATGCATTCATAACGTAAGGGAGATGTCATAACTTCCGGTAACTATATACATCGGACCTTATTAGTACAGGTCCGCAGCTCGTGGTCTCAGGGTAGCGTTCTTGCTTCACGAGCTTGGGGTCCTGGGTTCGGTTCCGGCGAGGTCAGGTATTTTCACCTGCCCCCAGATGACTGGGTGTTGTTGTGTCGTATTCGTCACTCATCATCATTCACGCACATTACGGTCGGAGGAAACCACCACCTTAGGGCCTTGGCTACTACGGCGGTGCGAGTCTCCCGCATCGTTTCCCTACGCTCCGTAAAGAAGCATGGGACTTCATTTCCGTATTAGTGCAGACTGTCAGTTGGTTAGTTCATTAAGCTTTCATTATTGTCAGACAACGGAGTTTACCCTTGTGTCAATTCTCACATGCCAAGCGCGTCTTTAAGCAAAATAACCTCTCGGTATGGCTAACTATTGCTCCTTATTAATATTATAACTTAGTATGTTTTAGTGCACTACTCCTCGGGTCCTGTCATTGTTCGCGTTTCCCGCCAAGTTCCTGGGGAATCAATTCAAGTTGTTCATGGCGATCTGAGTGGTCTGGCCCAGTCAGTTGATGAAGGAAGGAAACTGCACAATGCAGTTACCGTATTTGTAATATAGCTGTGACAAAGGAAAACGGGTCGGCGCCTCGGCTTTGAATTCTTATGGACTAAGTTGTGTACATAACAGCTGTGTTGAAGTTATGCTGAAAGGTTTGTTGAAGTGCCTCTTTAACTGCGTGCCTAACAGTATTTTCTTATATTCTGTGCGAGTGCACGAAATCCATTTAATCACGTTTTAATCTCTGTAAATTAGTACTAGCCAGTTATTGAAAGTGGGTTTTACGATTTAGCCAGTTGTGTCTTGAAAAATGATTGTTTCTTAAATGAATGACTAACGGTCATTTTTATGTATGCATTCTTGATGTTATAAATTTAATCAATCATTTTTAGCCTCAAATTTTGGCACGAATTCAGGGAGTTACTAGGTGTTCTAAATGTTGATTGCCTTCATAATGGCTAAATATGTAAAGCAAACATCATACTTAAAATATCATTTTCTTGGGGTGTGTTAAGATTATTTTTGATAGAGAGTTCTTAAGAAAATTTTTATCTTTTTTTAATAGATTATTATTTTAAATAGATTTTAGATTGCTCAAGTTGAGTGAGACCTGAAAAAAAATTCCGTGAGATTTATTATCATAAATATACGCCATATCAAATTGAGCTGGCCTATTATTAAATAAATTTTCTGTTAAAATTTTTAACTGTGAATGGTGTTGCTATTGTGTTACATTTCCACACCAGGGGCTTTGTGCTGGCCTCTACATCACCCCTGGTAGAACACTTATCAGGTTTGTTTCTGCAGCTTTAGCTTCAGTGCCGACATTGCTTTAAGCCCAAGAACTGAGGGACTTCCTTCATGATGAACTTAACTTTACTCAGATTTCAAGATGTTTATTTCTACATGTTAAGGAACTTAAATATCCGTCTTTGGGATTCAGGAAATTTGTCTATCATTGAAGAGGTTTTCTTTGATTGTTTCATTGTGGAAGAATTTTGTGTAATTTCAGATTTAAAGGAATTTTACTTCCATAGTGCATCGAGATTTTTGTTAACGTTGTGTTAGAGAAATAGACCTGTGTCACTCTGACGGCCTTGCTGTTTATGTGAATCTCCGAAAGGACAGATACCATTGGTGATCTTGCAGCTCTCGAAGAATGAAATTGCAATGAAATCCAGACCTTTAGCTGCTGACATTCGTTGATAAAGTGTAATTTCATATTTAGAGAGCTGCAAGATCACCAATGGTATCTGTCCTTTCGGACATGTAGCTAAGGCTTATCGACCAATCATCTTCTTCACTGCGGATGCACTCACATTGGCCGAACTCTTACGGGACTTTCGCCATGTGGGATGATTGAGCGGTTCTAGGCACTAGAGTCTGTAACCGCGCGACCGCTACGGTCGCAGTTTCGAATCCTGCCTCGGGCATGGATGTGTATTAGGTTTAAGTAGATCTAAGTTCTAGGGGACTGATAACCTTAGAAGTTAAGTCCCATAGTACTCAGATCCATTTGAACCATATTACGGGAATCGGTAGATTGACTGCCGCGAGTAATGAGTATGGGGTGCAGCGGCACTACAAATGTAGTGTGTGGACAGTAAATTGGAAATGTGGGTCTCATGGGAGCGTACCAGATATAAATCCCTGCAGTCGTACTATTCTCTGTGTCTTCGGTGGCTCAGATCGATGTAGTGTCTGCTATGTAAGCTGGAGATCCTGGGTTCGAGTCCCGATTTCGGCACACATTTTCAACTGTCCCTCTTGATACTTATCAACGCCTGTAAGCAGGTAAGGGTCTGGATGTCATTGTAATTTCAACCTTCCGTTTGGTGGATATTTTCGTGGAACCAGATATAGCAGACTCTCAGCCCGTAAAGTTCCATTTCGTGGGCTTCCCGTCTCCCCAATTTTGAGTTCTGTTTTATTTCTCTCAAGCAGTGTATTTTTGTTATTATTTTTATCTTTATTTTTAGGAATATGCTTCCTGACGAGGTAAGAGTTCAGCTGCTTAAGAAATGAGCAGAGGCATTATGGATTTATTTTCATAAGTAGAATTTGCAGTTGGGTGTAATGACGGAGGTGGAAGAGTTCGTTATCATAAGAACTTTTGTCAGTTGATGTACGTTACCTGCTGCACATGATTGCTTGACCTGACATACTATTAATATACGAGGTGCATTCAAGTTCTAAGGCCTCCGATTTTTTTTTCTAATTAACTACTCACCCGAAATCGATGAAACTGGCGTTACTTCTCGCCGTAATCTCCCTTCAGACGCACACATTTTTCACAACGCTGACGCCATGATTCCATGGCAGCGGCGAAGCCTTCTTTAGGAGTCTGTTTTGACCACTGGAAAATCGCTGAGGCAACAGCAGCACGGCTGGTGAATGTGCGGCCACCGAGACTGTCTTTCATTGTTGGAAAAAGCCAAAAGTCACTAGGAGCCAGGTCAGGTAAGTAGGGAGCATGAGGAATCACTTCAAAGTTGTTATCACGAAGGAACTGTTGCGTAACGTTAGCTCGATGCGCGGGTGCGTTGCCTTGGTGAAACAGCACACGTTCAGCCCTTCCCGGGCGTTTTTGTTGCAGTACAGGAAGGAATTTGTTGTTCATAATATTTTCGTAGGATGCACCTGTTACCATAGTGCCCTTTGGAACGCAATGGGTAAGGATTACGCCCTCGCTGTCCCAGAACATGGACACCATCATTTTTTCAGCACTGGCGGTTACCCGAAATTTTTTTGGTGGCGGTGAATCTGTGTGCTTCCATTGAGCTGACTGGCGCTTTGTTTCTGGATTGAAAAATGGCATCCACGTCTCATCCATTGTCACAACCGACGAAAAGAAAGTCACATTCATGCTGTCGTTGCGCGTCAACATTGCTTGGCAACATGCCACACGGGCAGCCATGTGGTCGTCCGTCAGCATTCGTGGCACCCACCTGGATGACACTTTTCGCATTTTCAGGTCGTCATGCAGGATTGTGTGCACAGAACACACAGAAATGCCAACTCTGGAGGCGATCTGTTCAACAGTCATTCGGAGATCCCCCAAAACAATTCTCTCCACTTTCTCGATCATGTCGTCAGACTGGCTTGTGCGAGCCCGAGGTTGTTTCGGTTTGTTGTCACACGATGTTCTGCCTTCATTAAACTGTCACACCCATGAACGCACTATCGACACATCCATAACTCCATCACCACATGTCTCCTTCAACTGTCGATGAATTTCAGTTGGTTTCACACCACGCAAATTCAGAAAATGAATGATTGCATGCTGTTCAAGTAAGGAAAACGTCACCATTTTAAGTATTTAAACAGTTCTCATTCTCGCCGCTGGCGGTAAAATTCCATCTGCCGTACGGTGCTGCCATCTCTGGGACGTATTGACAATGAACGCGGCCTCATTTATAACAATGCGCTTGTTTCTATCTCTTTCCAGTCTGGAGAAAAAAAATCGGAGGCCTTAGAACTTGAATGCACCTCGTATTACGGTTCGCTATTAATAAGGGCAGATTGGGTTGTAAGGAGAAGGAAATAGGGAAAAAATGCACAGGTCACTAATTCACGCTTTGGCCGTGATTCTCCATTAGGGGATAGCCGTTTCGATTTCTGGGAGTGGAAGAAATTCTAATTTCGAGTATTTGGCTGAAGGGGAGCCTCTCTTTAGTGTCTCAAGAAGTGATAGCATGTATCACTTTTGAGCTGCTCTGTCCATCGGATACGGGTTGCTAATCTCGGGACTGGGTTTCATCCTCTACCTTCCCACAATCTATACACAGTACACATCACTACAGTGAACGAACCTCAACGCTGTCATCCACACGAACAGTTACACACAACTGGTGAGGGGTGGGGAACGGCAAGCCAACTCCTTAGGACATTGTCCATGATGGGATTCCTACATCCGCATCAATTCTCATTACCCTGACAGTTTTCCCACTCTGAGTTGTTTAGAATGATTGTTTAAGTACCACAGTAGCTCAGCGATCCGTCTGCCAAAGTAATTTTTGCTTGCAAGCCTAACTGATTCCAGTCTATCACTTATATTGTACTGCTTGAGAAATGTTGTTTTGCAGCGTTTCAGAAACGGAATAAAGCCTCCATATCGTTTACGACTGCAGTGGCGTCCTTGCTCTTATGACAGGTATAACGTAAAAATGAGAAATCATCTCTGGATCAGTCGGAAAAAGAGAGTGCAGGTATTAATAAATTATGTCCGAATAATATTTGAGCTAAAACCCAATTCGTCTCCAGCCCCGCACAAATATGCCGAAAGGAAGCGATTTTCGGTACCTGTGTTAGCAAGTAAAACAATTGGCTGGAACGGAACGGCGTTCAGTGAATGTTGGTGGGGGTACAAAGTCGTGCACAAATAATCCCTTCGGGATACGTGAAGACGACATACTACCAAATTTTGCACTGCATTTTACTGAAAAGGTGTCATTAACAAAAAATCATTTCATACATGCATTTCTGTGGGGGGTAAATATACTGTGCAGAAAATTGTGGTAACGGCTATGTACGTACAAGTCATACCATTGCACAATAATCTATTTGCATTTAACAGCCTCTAGCCACCACTTGCTATTAGTCCGTAACCAAGATCAAACCTCACTGGTCCACTGGAAGCGAAAATTGGTGACGCCTGATCCCTGGCGGATTCACTTCTGAGCGGAAACATTCGCTTGTTTGCCGTTCTTATATCATTATAGTTGACTGCGCATTGTTACCAATTTTTCAAGCTCGTGAGTGGTCGTTTACAAAAAATTAACTTCGTGTGTAGATCAAAATGCCGAAACGTTCAGTGGCATCGTAATGGGACTGGATAAAAAGTTATTCCGAGTACAGTCAATGCGACAAACAGTATCTGCTAGGAACATACTTAAATGGTTCAAATGACTCTTTGCACTATGGGACTTACCATCTGAGGTCATCAATCCCCTAGATCTTAGAACTACTTAAACCTAACTGACCTAAGGATGTCACACAAGGACGTCACACACATCCACGCCCGAGGCAGGATTCGAACCTGCGACCATAGCAGTCGTGTGGTTCCGGGCTGAAGCACCTAGGACCACTCGGTCACAGCGGCCGACTGAAAATACTTACCTTTGATACTATGTTAATGAAAGGAATTCAAACAAAATTTATGATTCATGACAAATATTTCCATCGGAAAAAAATATTTCCTAAAATTTTTAGTGTATGCTTGGTAAGTAACTAATAAGTTAATAAGTCATCAAACAGTTTAAAAAGTTCTATATTATATCTGTTCACGTCACCTCAGAATTTACCAAAAGAGAATTATCGCTTGGATTGCTTTTGGTGCAAACCAGTGGGAACAAAGACAGAGCTTCAATAAATTTAAATATAAAAGAAATTATTCATTTATTGAAAGATGAATATTTAATGTTCCACTGGGTATTAACCTTGTAAAATCAACCCAAAATCCATATTTTGTGACACAAATATAACAAATTGTATGTATGTAAATAACTATATAAAGTTTGAATAAAATATTTAAGGATAGTACTTTTCATTTAGCTCTTCTTGATATATGATACGTGACATGTCAAGAAAAGTTAACAACACAAGTCATGGTTCATGTACAATCGAAAAGGCTGAAAATGTATGTAACTGAAGTCTCTTAAACCCAGAGACTGAGTGGAAACTATCATAAAACTGACGTAACCGTCTGAGACGTAAGTTATTCGGTTGTCTCACACTAATTGAAACCACTCTTACCAGGACAGTGAGTGAGAAACGTTCATGTAGCTGACGTGGCCGCAGAGACTAGCGTCATTCGATTGTTTCATCCGACTGACATGAACGAAAAAATTCGAGTAGCCAGTCGGATTTTAAAAACAGGCGGGAGTCCCATCGCAACTTGCTTATTTCTCCTGGGAGAATAAGAGACGTCAACAGGAAATATGTAAAACAAACGAATCTAGTAAGGCTGAACTACAGCGGCGACCATGCATTTTGAAACTCCCTTGCTGCACACTTTGCTCCTTGCCCTCTGGCCTACAGACAAAAGTGAGCAATCCTGACGCATAGGTCGTGCAAAACAACGTGTAATGCCCGACTACAACTAGAATACAAAACATGTAGTTACTCTTTCGAACATTCGTCTCTGCGGGATTGAAAATAAATTAGAGGTCTAACGACACTAAGTAACTTACTAAGTATGTAACAAGATTAGTGTCGCTGGGATCTATTATTTGTGCACTATAAGGTGGCAGTTCTCGTTGGGGTACTGGGGACAGAGGTACAGGATCCCTATCTCATCCCGCCAGCCGCTGTGGCCGAGGGGTTCTAGGGGCTTCAGTCCGGATCCGCGCTGCTGCTACTGTCGCAGGTTCGAATCCTGCCAGGGACATGGATGTGTGTGACGTCCTTAGGTTAGTTAGGTTTAAGTAGTTCTAAGTCTAGGGGACTGATGACCTCAGATGTTAAGTCCCATAGTGCTTAGAGCCATTTCAACCTGTATCATCCACAGACTAATTTGACATTGTAGGCAGCATGGTATAAGAAACCAGTACGTACCTATGTCTCGTCCTTTTTAGAAATCAAAAGAGACACGGAGAGGTAAATATGGCTTAAATGAATCTGTTTGGTCGAAACTGAGAGTCTGTAGCTACAGAGTAGAAAATATCAATAGACAGTGCCACCGCTGCTAGTATTTTTTACTTGTAGTGCTAGACACACTGAGTTGACCAAAGTCATGGAATAGCGCTATGTACGTACTCAGACGGCGGCATTATCGAGGAAATAAGGTACAAAAGGGCGCCGGCCGGGTTGGGTGAGCGGCTCTAGACGCCACATCTGGAACCGCGCGACCGCTACGGTCGCAGGTTCGAATCCTGCCTCGGGCATGGGTGTGTGTGCTGTCATTAGGTTAGTTAGGTTTAAGTAGTTCTAAGTTCTAGGGGACTGATGGCCTCAGAAGTTAAGTCTCATAGTGCTCAGGGCCATTTGAACCATTTTTTTTTATATAAAAGGGCACAGCACTGGTGGAGATGTCACCTGTACTCATGTGAGCCGTGTAAAAAGCGTCCGACGTAATTTAAGTCGTACGACGAAATTTGAACGCAGAATGGTAGCTAGAGCTAGACGCATGGGAGATTCTATTCAAGAAATCGCTGGGGAATTCAATATTCCGAGATCCACAGTGTCAATACTGTGCCGAGAATGCCAAATATCAGGCACTGCCTCTCACCACGGACAATGCAGTGGCAGACAGCCTCAGTTAACGACCGAGAGCGGCGGAATTCGCTTAAAATTGTCAGTGCTAACAGACAAGCGTGAAATAACAGCAGAAAGCAATGTGGGAAGTACGACTAACGTATCCGTTAGGACAGTGCGGCGAAATTTTGCGTTAATGGCTTAGGGCAGCAGACGACCGACACGAGTGCCTTTGCTAACAGCACGACATCGCCTGCATCGCTTCTACTGGGCTCGTGACCATATCGGTCATACGGATAACCGTGGCCTGGTCTCATGAATCCCTGTTCCAGTTGGAGTGGACTAATGGTACGATTCGTGCGTGGTGCAGTTCCCATCGAACCATGACCTAAAGCCTTGCAGACAAACAAAAATTACGCGAAGCGAAATGTAATGTGGGGAGGGCTATGCGAGAGGCGTTCAATGAATTCGAAAGTAAAGTTCTATGTACTGACTTGGCAGAAAATCCTAAGAAATTTTGGTCTTACGTCAAAGCGGTAGGTGGATCAAAACAAAATGTCCAGACACTCTGTGACCAAAATGGTACTGAAACAGAGGATGACAGACTAAAGGCCGAAATACTAAATGTCTTTTTCCAAAGTTGTTTCACAGAGGAAGATTGCACTGTAGTTCCTTCTCTAGATTGTCGCACAGATGACAAAATGGTAGATATCGAAATAGACGACAGAGGGATAGAGAAACAATTAAAATCGCTCAAAAGAGGAAAGGCCTCTGGACCTGATGGGATACCAGTTCAATTTTACACAGAGTACGCGAAGGAACTTGCCCCCCTTCTTGCAGCGGTGTACCGTAGGTCTCTAGAAGAGCGTAGCGTTCCAAAGGATTGGAAAAGGGCACAGGCCATCCCCGTTTTCAAGAAGGGACGTCGAACAGATGTGCAGAACTATAGACCTATATCTCTAACGTCGATCAGTTGTAGAATTTTGGAGCACGTATTGTGTTCGAGTATAATGACTTTTCTGGAGACTAGAAATCTACTCTGTAGGAATCAATCATGTGAAACCCAGCTCGCGCTATTCGTCCACGAGACTCAGAGGGCCATAGGACGGGTTCACAGGTAGATGCCGTGTTTCTTGACTTCCGCAAGGCGTTCGATACAGTTCCCCACAGTCGTTTAATGAACAAAGTAAGAGCATATAGACTATCAGACCAATTGTGTGAATGGATTGAGGAGTTCCTAGATAGCAGGACGCAGCATGTCATTCTCAATGGAGAGAAGTCTTCCGAAGTAAGAGTGATTTCAGGTGTGCCGCAGGGGAGTGTCATAGGACCGTTGCTATTCACAATATACATAAATGACCTGGTGGATGACATCGGAAGTTCACTGAGGCTTTTTGCAGATGATGCTGTGGTGTATCGAGAGGTTGTAACAATGGAAAATTGTACTGAAATGCAGGAGGATCTGCAGCGAATTGACGCATGGTGCAGGGAATGGCAATTGAATCTCAATGTAGACAAGTGTAATGTGCTGCGAATACACAGAAAGATAGATCCTTTATCATTTAGTTACAAAATAGCAGGTCAGCAACTGGAAGCAGTTAATACCATAAATTATCTGGGAGTACGCATTAGGAGTGATTTAAAACGGAATGATCATATAATGTTGATCGTCGGTAAAGCAGATGCCAGACTGAGATTCACTGGAAGAATCCTAAGTAAATGCAATCCGAATACAAAGGAAGTAGGTTACAGTACGCTTGTTCGCCCACTGCTTGAATACTGCTCAGCAGTGTGGGATCCGTACCAGATAGGTTTGATAGAAGAGATAGAGAAGATCCAGGGGAGAGCAGCGCGCTTCGTTGCAGGATCATTTAGTAATCGCGAAAGCGTTACGGAGATGGTAGATAAACTCCAGTGGAAGACTCTGGAGGAGAGACGCTCAGTAGCTCGGTACGGGCTTTTGTCAAAGTTTCGAGAACATATCTTCACCGAAGAGTCAAGCAGTATATTGCTCCCTCCTACGTATATCTCGCGAAGAGACCATGAGAATAAAATCAGAGAGATTAGAGCCCACACAGAGGCATACCGACAATCCTTCTTTCCACGAACAATACGAGACTGGAATAGAAGGGAGAACCGATAGAGGTACTCAAGGTACCCTCCGCCACACACCGTGAGGTGGCTTGTGGAGTATGGATGTAGATGTAGATGTAGACCCCAAGTTGTCAACAGGGCACTAATCAAGCTGGTCGTGGCTCCAAAATGGTGTGGGCTGTGTTTACATGGTTCAACTGAACTGATATTGACGCTGTATGGCTATGTTCGGCTACTTGAAGACCATCTTCAGCCATTCATGGAATTCATAATTCCTTAAAAGTGACAGAATTTTTATGGACGGCAATACGCCATGTCACTGGGCCACAATTGTTGCCATTGGTTTTAAGAACACTCTGGACAATTCAAGCGAATGAACTACCCAGCCCGATCAGCAGACATGAATCCCATTGAAAATTTATGGGACGTAATCGAGAGGCCAGTTCTTGCACAAAATCCTGCATCGGCACTAGTTTCGCAATTACAGACGGCTATAGAGGCAGCATGGTTCGATATTTGTCCAGGGAACTTCCAACGACTGGTTAAGTTCATGCCACGTCGACCTATTGTACGACGCCGGGCAAAAGGAGGTACGACACGAAATTCCGTGGCTTTCGTGGCTTCAGGGTATTTCACTGACATACAGTTGCATGATGACAGAAATAATTCCTACTGACAACTCTCCAGGTTACACGAGTAAGAGGCGCGCTTTCCACATGCGTTGTTCACTCGAGCAACTTAAGCCAAGGAGGAGTTTCCCGCAAACAAGAGAATATTTTCTAATACACCGCAAGAAGCTAGTGCAAAAAAGTGGCAAGGAGAATGTACAACTCCGAGATTGGTATATTGTTGTTGTCGTGGTCTTCAGTCCTGAGACTGGTTTGATGCAGCTCTCCATGCTACTCTATCCTGTGCAAGCTTCTTCATCTCCCAGTACCTACTGCAGCCTAAATCCTTATGAATCTGCTTAGTGTACTAATCTCTTGGTCTGCCTCTACGATTTTTACCCTCCACGCTGCCCTTCAGTACTAAATTTGTGATCGCTTAATGCCTCAGAACATGTCCTACCAACGGATCCCTTCCTCTAGTCAAGTTGTGCCACAAACTCCTCTTCTCTTTAATTCTATTCAGTACCTACTCATTAGTTATGTGATCTACCCATCGAGATTGGTATATAAACTAACAAAAGACGAATTACCCGAAATACATGGAGGAGTGGGACATACAGAGGTCCTTTAAAAGACTATGGTCCAGAGTGTCTAGAACCGGATGCAAAAGAAATAGATAAGACTTATCAGACGAACAGTGGACAAAAGTAGACTACAGCCGACCTTATGCTGTGCAAGCTATACCTAAGCACTTGCACTTTGCGCGAATGCTGCCCCAATGCGACAGCTCTAGATCCAAATTTTCCTACCTCTGTATTCCTCCAGCTGCGCTTGTTTTCTTCCACCATCCCTTCAGTTATGGTTTTCAGCAACGATTCACGTAGCATGCACCAAACAATTCACTCTCTTCAATTTATTTCGCTCCCTATTAGGTACTATTTCTTGTTGACCCTTTAGGGAACAGTTTCATTTCTTTCTTGGTAAATACACCTTCTCGTCTTCAGTATCACCACACTGCAAACGCTTATAATCGTTTCATTGTTATCTCTTCCATTGTCCACGTTTCCAATCTACAATGGTACGTAGAAAGTCAGAATGTTCAAATGTGTGTGAAATCTCGGACTTAACTGCTAAGGTCATCAGTCGCTAAGCTTACACACTACTTAACCTAAATTACCCTAAGGACAAACACACACTTCCATTCCCGAGGGAGGACTCGAACCTCCGCCGGCACCAGCCGCACAGTCCATGACAGCAGTGCCTCAGACCACTAGGGTAATCTCGCGCGGCATACGTAGAGCTGTGCACAAAATATAGTTGTTCATGAAACATTTTCTAATCTCAGGGCTTATATTTTAGGACACTGCCTGCTATCATTTTACAGGAATCCGTTTTTACTAGAGTAGGTCTTTCTGTTGGCATCTTTCTTGGCATTTTCATTCTTTACCCATTCTGCTTCCTAAATGATTGGTGTGTAGAATTTATCACACTGCAGACATACCATCAGACTTTTGGCGAAATAGCATCCACAGTACCCCGAAGATAGATGGTGTAGATGCATGGGGCAACTCTTTCACATTCAGCTCAAGACCCCACGCACCCAAGTCTCCGACAAATGGATGAAAAGTAGGACGGAGACAAAATCTGAGGATCTATTAGACGACAGCGAGTTTTTCTTTATGAAAGCTAAAGGGACCATAGGAGACGATCTACGTTTGCATTTCACAACCGAATCCATAATTAAGAGAATACGAGACATTTCTATGGGATTTGTCAGCCTAGAAAAATAGTTAGACAATGTAAAGCTGCTGCAAGATGTTCGGAATTCCAGGATAATATGTATTAGCAATAGCAAAAAATGGTCAATATAAAATACGTACAATAAACAAAACTAAGAATAGTAGTCCTAGAATGAAGTGCTCGGATTTAAAGGGCGTAAGACTGGGGTGCCTCCTTGCCCTATGCAATGACGAGTGGAGAAAAGACGCCAGTGATAACATTCGCTGATGACATCATCGTTCCCAGTGAAAGTGAGGAACATTACAGAATCACTTGAATAGACTGAATGGTCTATTGAGAACAGAATAGAACATGGGTTGAGCGTAGACCGAGGACAGACAAAAGTAATGAAGAGTGGCAGAAATGAGATTATCGATAAACTTGACACCTAATAAGGCGGATTGTAGTAATTCTTGCTATCTTGGCAGCACAGTAATACACAAGGAGAAAACACGCAGGCCAGAGCAGACAAAAAAAGTCTTTACTGACCAAGAGGCGTTTACTGGAATGGAACATTATTCTTAATTTGAGGAAGGTATTTGCGTGATATTTGGAGCACAGAACTCTACGGAAGCTTATTAAGAGTAGTTAGAAAACTGGTAAAGAAGAGAAGCGTTTTACATGTGGTGCTATAAGAGGATGTTGAAAATTAGGTGCACTGATAAGACAGGAAATGAGGAAGTTCTCCGCAATATTGGTGAGGAAAGGAATATGGGGATATCACTGTCAACAAGAGGATAAGGCTTAATGGGACATGTGTCAAGACATGAAGGGTTAACTGTCATGGTGCTAAGTGGAACTGTAGAGGGTGCAAATATAGCGGAAGATGTATTGCAGTATATCGAACAAACAATTGAGAACGCTAGGTGTAAGTGCTGCTCGTGATATTGTGAAATTTAGAGGTAAGCCCACAAGCGTTATCAGATTAGTCAGAAGAGTTATAATACGAAACCAATTAACTAATGCAAGAGTCATTAGATATTTAAGTATTCAGTAGATCCTGGAAACTCAGCAGTTCTCGTAATTATTAGGTCCACATTTCAAGATGGAAAAAGGAGGTAGTGGTAACTTATGAGACATTCCAAGTGCTGTAGTAAAGACCTTCCTTTTTCTTAGAACTCTTCTCGGTGCTTTATTTTGCTGAATTGGAAACTTCCAGAGTACAGACTTCGGCGTCAGATAGTAATAAGACTGCAGTTATACCGAAGATAAGAGTGCCACTGCAACCGCAATAAGCGTAAAACGATTATTGGTGTAATAAAATGCGGTCTTCTAGGACCATAATCCAGCTATTTCCACTTTTCCAATACGAGAAAGTTTGCAAGAGTGTTCAAGCAGACTGTTCACGCCTATCTTTGACACAATTCTGTTACAGCGGTAAGAATGGAATCATTTTATGGCTCTTGGTCGTTGATTCACGTCGGACGATGTTGCCTGCAATTGGCAACGAGACGTCATGAGGAACAATTTCTACTCTTCGACCACCGCCTCTTAGCCCGGAAGTTTAATTAATGATATTTTATCCTGTTGTTTTTTCATGTAAATACGCAATCGTAACTCTTCTTAATTACTTTTATCAAATATACATTGAACAAATATTAGTAGTACAGCTATCCCAAGACATCTGTGGATCCAACTGTTTGCAGCGTATATTCACTGTAAATCCCTAGTCGGTAAATTAACTCCTTCTCTATAACAGCAGAAAGATCTTTGATGTGTCGTGAAACTGTATTACTAGATACCTGTACCGCATCTACTTTTCTTGGCAGTCTGTTCGTTAATAAGACATAACGCTAAGTCTTTTACACATGGCTTAATACGTTTCTCTCCAATTGAACGAGATTCACCATTAAGTGCGTTACGGTAACTTGCGCAGTAAGATGCTGCGGTTACATACTCATTTTCCGTTTTTGCAAAAGAAATTATTTGGTGTTTCGACCTTTTTGTTGAGACGCTCTCTCTTTCAAAAAAGTGAGTTCCTTTGTGGTCAGAATGCATTGATTCTAAGTGCCTACGAAGTATGGCTGAGGTCAAAGAATTTTTGCGTGTTTTGGGTTGACATAAGACACACTGCGTAACCAAAGCTTGTGACTCCCCAGCACACATGAATCCAAATTTTCAATAGCTTTCATAGTGCCAGCGTTTAGGTATATTAGTACGGGACACTATCTTTTGAAGAAATCCGAGTGTTGTGGATTGGCAAGACAGCCAACCCACTATGACAGGAAGCCGAAAGGCACGTGTTTTAGCTCACGCAGGCTGGCGTGAGGTCTGGAACAGTTAAAGGAATTGAGACTAGTAAAAAAAAGTACGTAGCTGCTGGAATACTTAACTTTAATCCATAATTGGTGAACATCGCTCTTGACGGTACATGTTTTACAGCATCAATAGTAACTGGTAATGGCGCCTTGCTAGGTCGTAGCAAATGACGTAGGTGAAGGCTATGCTAACTATCGTCTCGGCAAATGAGAGCGTAATTTGTCAGTGAACCATCGCTAGCAAAGTCGTCTGTACAACTGGGCGAGTGCTAGGAAGTCTCTCTAGACCTGCCGTGTGGCGGCGCTCGGTCTGCAATCACTGATAGTGGCGACACGCGGGTCCGACGTATACTAACGGACCGCGGCCGATTTAAAGGCTACCACCTAGCAAGTGTGGTGTCTGGCGGTGACACCACACCGAGAATGTGTATCCTCTGCTTCTTCGGCGGTGGATGTACCAGTTTAAGTTGGCGTCCAGCTCCACCAAGTTCAATATTTTAGAATTTCGTTCCCAGAAAGACGTTCGTCATCTCAGATTCGTGTAGGGAGCGGGGTAACAGAGTATGTGGGCTGACTAAATGTCATTAGCTGTACGGGGGTTGTCCAGAAAGTTATGCAGACCATGTTCATTGTTCAACAATTCTGTATTGAACATAATGAGAATGAGACACACGAAAGAATAGTGTTTTATCTACACACCCTATTTCTCCACGTAATCTCCATCCTGTACTGTGGCCCTTCTGCAGCACGAAATAAGGGCTTTTACGCGCTGTCGGTACCAATCCTTGTCCTAGTGGCGGAGCCAGTATTTCGCTGTGTGAATCACCTCCTCATCGTCCTCAAACTGTCTTCCACGAATGGCATCCTTCAATCTCTCCTCGCGAATGACATCAGCTCGCTGCAACGTGTCAGGTGTGACAGCCGTGGATGGTCTCCCCGATCGCTGCAAATCGTGGAGCTCCGCCGAACCGCCTTCTGATGACCTCACCCTCCGTGCTCAATTCTATCGACAGCCGAAGCTCCATATACTTTGCACAAGAGTTTGTGAATATTCCCCACAGCTTATTACTCTGCAGGTAGAAGTTCAATGACGGCACGTTGCTTGTAACGTACAGCACCTACAGACTCCATTTTGAAACTGACCTACACCTACGCCATTTGTCGGAAGTGACGGAAACTTGGTGCGCTCACTCAGGAGACTTCAGATAATACATACGTAACGTTTTGTATTCGAGCAATGTTTTCGGCAGAGAAAAAAAATGCGGTGTATTACTTTCTGGGCAACGCTCGATTTGTTAGTCGCTCTATGCTGTATGATCGACTTGAAGAAAAATATCTCAGTCTTCGTTTTTGAATGACTGCAGGTTCTGCACATACAGTAGGTAAGAAGGGACAGCGAAGATTAGTAATGAAATCACGCCAAACGGCAGATCGGTGCGACGTTGAACTATTGTGTCTTCCCTCCTAGAAACATTGAAAAATAAGACATACTAAAATGAAACTAAACTTGTGTATTGCAGGATTAATAATAAAACAGAAGTAATTCAAAAAAGCTCGTATATTATGAAATCATTCACGGATAAAGCCCACGAAGCTTACATTGCGATAGTTGAGAACAGAAAGACAAATGAGAACGGCCAGGCTTCTCCTAGTTGCTCTCAAAAAAATTTGAAGACTGTGCCTTCTTTTATCACACAGGCAAAACAAATATGAACATTGAATCTTTGCTCGCGAATGTTTATACAGATTTTTAGGTCTCTAACTTGCCAGTGGTTTGTTTAAGGGCGGCCTCACGGGAGCGTAGGAAGCGGAGAGGGTCCGTGCCCACTGTTTGGAAAACGGATGAAAGAGGGGACCGTTGCTATGCTTGCCTTTCAGTGGCGACCATTCAAGCGTGCATCCGCTTCACTAGCTGCGGGAAAAGTACGAGTACAAATGGAGGTAATAATTTCTGTGAAAGCCCATCGCAGATACGTTAATGTTCTTACACACCTCGTACGTTATTTCTCTATTGAGACGCACAACACAACTTATTCAGGATAGTGCCACAGGTGTTAGATCACTGAGGTTGGTAGCAGTCGGAAACATAAGACAGTGGATGCAAGGTTATTCGACGTATAGAGAAATTTGCTACGTTCAAATTCGGAAGGTCGCACGCCGCCGACAGCTTTCTCATTTGCATGAGCACGCCGTTCTGAAAACCCAAATGCAGGACACAAAACATTATCACATATCACTACGTGTGTTGTCATTTTAACGGCAAATTCGGCACTCAGGTGAATGCTAAATGGAACTGAAGAAAAAGAAGGAGCCAATCCATTATTTATTTACACACTTGTATAGCTGTTCAACACGAACCAAGTGTTGTAGATTCATAGGTCGATCAGCTGATCCACTTTTTCCTACTCCGTTGACTTGGTTCATCTTGAAGAATGTATTCGGATACGTTGGCCATCAGAAGCTCGTCAATGTGCAATGGCATGCTTCCATGTCCGAAGGAACAATGTGTCGTACTTTGGAACGACACAGGCTCTTCAGTATCATATTTCTCCGCCGACACCGGGCAAGCGACATTCAATTAAAATGTCTCCGTTGTACAGGCATATACATAATGAATGTACGAGTACACGTTGTAGACACATGGTTGACGACATATGGAAGCTTGGGTCTAGCAACGAGTCGTGCTTGCATAGCCTACTCCTAAGGCGACCGCTCGCGGTTGTCGGGATATCACGGTTAGAGTCTTTGTATGTCCATCTCTATATACAGACAGTTGCGGGAATTCTGCTGTTCATTGCAGAATATCGAATTAAAACACCTTTCAGACGTCTGAATTTCCAATTGTTGTTTCATTGGGCAATGGTTTCGGCGATATTGCGCCATCTTCAGGCCCTTGACCGACATGTAGGAGGATTCTCACCTCTGGTCCCTTCAAAATAGGGCCCAGAATTCAATGATTGGTATCAACAGATTTTTGACACAGCTATCACTTCGGTCATCACTTGCCGACTAACTTGTGTGCTCAATTCGGTAAATGATGACCGGAGGGATCGTGGTGTCAAAAATCTACGGAATCCTACCATTGAATGCTGGGCTCTATTTTGAACGGGCTAGAGGTGGGAATAATCCTACCAGTCGGCGAAGGACCTGAAGATGGCGTAATATATCGTCGAAACTGGTCGCTCAATAAAACAACTGGAAATTTAGACGGCTAAAAGGTGTTTTGATACGATATTCTATATCGTTACGAGACCAGGGCGGCATAAAATTACTTTCTCGTCATTCCATCTCACATCTGCTAGTTGTCCATATTCGTAACTGCAAGTACATTTCATATACACTCCTGGAAATTGAAATAAGAACACCGTGAATTCATTGTCCCAGGAAGGGGAAACTTTATTGACACATTCCTGGGGTCAGATACATCACATGATCACACTGACAGAACCACAGGCACATAGACACAGGCAACAGAGCATGCACAATGTCGGCACTAGTACAGTGTATATCCACCTTTCGCAGCAATGCAGGCTGCTATTCTCCCATGGAGACGATCGTAGAGATGCTGGATGTAGTCCTGTGGAACGGCTTGCCATGCCATTTCCACCTGGCGCCTCAGTTGGACCAGCGTTCGTGCTGGACGTGCAGACCGCGTGAGACAACGCTTCATCCAGTCCCAAACATGCTCAATGGGGGACAGATCCGGAGATCTTGCTGGCCAGGGTAGTTGACTTACACCTTCTAGAGCACGTTGGGTGGCACGGGATACATGCGGACGTGCATTGTCCTGTTGGAACAGCAAGTTCCCTTGCCGGTCTAGGAATGGTAGAACGATGGGTTCGATGACGGTTTGGATGTACCGTGCACTATTCAGTGTCCCCTCGACGATCACCAGTGGTGTACGGCCAGTGTTGGAGATCGCTCCCCACACCATGATGCCGGGTGTTGGCCCTGTGTGCCTCGGTCGTATGCAGTCCTGATTGTGGCGCTCACCTGCACGGCGCCAAACACGCATACGACCATCATTGGCACCAAGGCAGAAGCGACTCTCATCGCTGAAGACGACACGTCTCCATTCGTCCCTCCATTCACGCCTGTCGCGACACCACTGGAGGCGGGCTGCACGATGTTGGGGCGTGAGCGGAAGACGGCCTAACGGTGTGCGGGACCGTAGCCCAGCTTCATTGAGACGGTTGCGAATGGTCCTCGCCGATACCCCAGGAGCAACAGTGTCCCTAATTTGCTGGGAAGTGGCGGTGCGGTCCCCTACGGCACTGCGTAGGATCCTACGGTCTTGGCGTGCATCCGTGCGTCGCTGCGGTCCGGTCCCAGGTCGACGGGCACGTGCACCTTCCGCCGACCACTGGCGACAACATCGATGTACTGTGGAGACCTCACGCCCCACGTGTTGAGCAATTCGGCGGTACGTCCACCCGGCCTCCCGCATGCCCACTATACGCCCTCGCTCAAAGTCCGTCAACTGCACATACGGTTCACGTCCACGCTGTCGCGGCATGCTACCAGTGTTAAAGACTGCGATGGAGCTCCGTATGCCACGGCAAACTGGCTGACACTGACGGCGGCGGTGCTCAAATGCTGCGCAGCTAGCGCCATTCGACGGCCAACACCGCGGTTCCTGGTGTGTCCGCTGTGCCGTGCGTGTGATCATTGCTTGTACAGCCCTCTCGCAGTGTCCGGAGCAAGTATGGTGGGTCTGACACACCGGTGTCAATGTGTTCTTTTTTCCATTTCCAGGAGTGTAATTCATTTTTGTTTCAAAAATTCACGAGTTTAAGCCTAGGCAGTAAATTTCAGTACCAGTTTCCAAAAAGACTTAAAGCCAACATAAAGGACTGAACAGGTACCGAGACCGATTGTTGGTACGTATAATTCAAGTTATCAAATCAGCTTCTAACATACCGGCACGCATTCCGGTATTTCGCCGACCTCTACAGTACAGTTACAAGCAAACACGGAGACTTGAGGATGTTCTGTTTTGTTTCTCTACACTCGCGGACCTACTGACAATTAATTTTCATTACATTACAGCACTAATTCGGAGTTATACGATTGTGAAGAGCCATATTTTAATTATATGGGTTGCCACTCATACAGATCAAAGCAAATTCTCCGGTAACGAAACACCATTTCATGACTCTGACGATCAAAGAAACAGTGTCTCTTAATGGCAACTAAGAGTTACAGCAAAAAGGTTTATTGCAAATATACATGCCCATCGTACTCGTTTTGTGGCACTGTCAGGGGTCGGTTATGAAATTTACATACATTAAAGTAGTATCGTCGACATGTTGAGAGCGTGTTATTACTAGTGTTTTGCGGAGCACTTATTCGTTTCTGGCGGAACACCAGTGTTCCACGGAAAACAGTTTAGGAAACCCTGATGTAACTGAGAGAAGATAGTGGAAATGACGCGATTCCACGAATTATCCAACATATTGCCGCTATCACGCTTAATAATCACCTCTCCAAAGCGTATGCCCGCAGACCGTCTAATAACGCCGTCCAAAAGCGATGTTGTTGTCAAGAAAATTACATATTCCACTGACTGTGCAAATGAGATACTTTGCTCAACAAAAGCAGACACCACGGAATGGAAAAAGCGAGTGCAGTGCTGGTGTTCACTGCAACGTTATCTTGCAGAGTGCCTGTGTACCCACCTGTATAATTCGTAATACACCAGCCATTTATTTAACTAAACCCAGTCTTCCGCAGCCGTAAATAAACCTGTATGAATTCCGTCCCTTCGGATCGCATACTGTCGGAAACCTTACGTGAGGGACGAAAGATCATTTTAAGTTATCTGGCCGTCTAGTGGAAACGTTGCCCACATAACGAACAAATGAAGGGGATTTTGACGGGGTCCTTTCTTCCTAGGTTGAATGGTCAACATCGCGTCACCAAAATGGAGAACCCAAAACACTCATCAAAATCCATATCCGTTAAGTACGTGCCATAATACCAATTATAGACGTTCTAACGTCACATTCGTTGGCTTCACCAATTCAAAATGGAACTGTCACCTTCCAAGCAAAGCCAGATCCAAGCTACGCTTCAAAGCAGTATCTCACAACAAACTACATGGATGCCGCCTCAGTCCAAAAAGCTTGAAGACTACATTAATAAAAACTAGAGAAGGGTTAAGATGGTAGGTTTGTGTCACAGGAATTCTATATGAGCTCCTTCAATGCACAGAAGGTCACACAACCACTCTCAAATGTCAGAAAAGGCAATCTTTGAGATACTGTTCAAATCGTGCGTCGAAGTGGCTTGAATGTCGGTTACGTTGTCAAAGTGTTGATCTCTCATTCTAATATCAGCACTTTGTCGTTTTGCGGTAGGTTCAAATTAATTACACCAGTTACGGTCACCCATGCTGCATTTTTTTTTTCAGGAAAGATCTGTCCGTCTTTTGCATTCCTACCACGTCAGGCTAGTGTTCAAGATTCGTTGTTTTTATTCAGCGGCCAAGGTGAGCGTGGAAAGCATTGCACACTATTACGTCTTCTTGAAAATATTCGGGAGATTGTCTTGAATATTTGATTTAGAGATGCTGCAGTATTGGTATTTATGACATGCCAATGTCTACACACTACAGTAGCATGTCCCCTGCTTAACTATGTGTGCTGACAGCTGATTGGTCGAACGCATATCTATTGTTTACAGTTGTTAGTCCAGGCTGCCACGGTAGTTACTGTGCTGACGTCGCTTATACGCCAGTAAAATATCAGTCCCGGAGCTTTTTCGACGTACGGATATTTAGAGAAACACGCCGTTGCCCAGGTATTTATTTATATCAAGCTTTTATTAGCCCTTCTCCTCCACCCTCCTCCCTCCGACCATCTCCTCTTTACTCCTCTCTGCCTATCTCCTCTTGCCCCCTCTCTGTCTACCTCCTACTTCCCCATCTCTCTACCCATCCTCCATCTCAGTATTCGCATCTCTTCACTCCTCCCTGTATCTCCTTCACCCCCATCCCTCCCCCACTCTGTCCACCACCACCTCTTTCTGTTCACGTCCTCCAAACCTATCGCGACCTGCCCCTCTTTCTCACTATCACCCCCTCCCCCTGCCAATCTGCTCCTCATCCTCTCTCCATCTGCTTCTTCCCTGTCTCCTTCTCCGCTATCCAGTTCCATATTCTCCTGCCTCTCTCGATCTCCTCCTCCCCTTTCTGTGTCCATCGCCTTCTCTCCCCTCTCTGTGAATTTCCTTCTCCCCTTCTGTCTGTTCATCTACTCCTCCCACCCCTACCCCCCCAATCACTCTGTCTATTCCTCCCATCTTTGTCCATATAATCCTGTTTTCTTTGTCTGTCCATCTCCTCCTCTCTCGTCTCTTTGCACATTTCTCCCTTCCCTATCGCTGTCCATCTTCACCTCCTCACTGAGTGAGGTGGCGCAGTGGTTAGCACACTGGACTCGCATTCGGGAGGACGACGGTCCAATCCCGCGTCCGGCCATCCTGATTTAGGTTTTCCGTGATTTCCCTAAATTGCTTCACGCAAATGCCGGGATGGTTCCTTTGAAAGGGCACGGCCGACTTCGTTCCCCATCCTTCCCTAATCTGATGAGACCGATGATATCGCAGTTTGGTCTCTTCCCCTGAAATCAACCCAACGCCTTCACCTCCTCCTATCTGTGCCTCTCTTCTCCTTCCACTCGCCATCTTTCTCCTCCTCCTCCTAACTATCCCTCTCTCCTCCTTTCGCCTTGCTGTCTTTTGATCTTGTCGTCCTCCCTTCTCTCTCAACGTTATCAGACTCGTCCCAGTAGGAGGCTGATCGTTCTCAAACCTACACAATTTCTTTCCACATTTTACCTAATATGTGCATCAAATTTAACCGAAATTTACGACGAGCATTTTACTTGTGGGTTTGCTCGCATATGCACATATACCATACATTTCATACATATTTAACATATTTGTACACATATTGTACACATATTCCGCTGTATATCTAGCGAATTTCGCATTGCAGTTTCATTTTCAAGCACCTTATTATTTATGACGTCATACCTCCTATATGTGCTGCACAGTGATGTAATTTTGCAGGTACATCCAGTGGTGTATGTGTCTGCAAAATTATGTCACATGCCTCCCGTCTGCGAAATTTCTTGTCAATAGAAATAGTAGTACAGAATTAATAAAACGTCATGGACGTTCTCACTGTTTATGACAACATATCTCCTGAACTAGGTGCTGTACAACGCTATGTTTTTCCAAGTACATTCAGCGGCATATGTGAATATAGTCTGCGAAATGTGCTGCCAATCGAGTTGGTAGTAAGGAAGTAAGAAATTCAAATGGTTCAAATGGGTCTGAGCACTATGGGACTTAACATCTGAGGTCATCAGTCCCCTAGACCTTAGAACAACTTAAACCTAATTAACCTAAGGACATCACGCACATCCATGCCGGAGGCAGGATTCGAATCTACGACCGTATCGGTCGCGCGGTTCCGGACTGAAGGGCCTAAAAACGCTCGGCCAGTGGCCGGCGAAGTAAGAAATTAAAACGTGCTCGTTGTGGCAGTTTTTACTCGCATCTCAGTATTTGACGTCATATCCTTTGGTCCTTATCCCCACGGTGATTCTATGCAGACAGTTACTGATATATGTACCAAATTTGGTTGAAATCGGTCCAGTGGTTTCGGAGGAGACGTCGAACATACATTTGTACATACATACATACATACATACAGTTTTATAATCTGTATACAAATAAATAGTCTAAATGTAAATCACAGATTAATAACGTTGCGGATCAGGGTCGACACACGGTACTGGTAGGTTTCCATCCACCAGTGCTAGGAAAGTAGTAATGTTTATTGAGTTTCCACTTTTATATATCGTTACGTGAGGAAAAAATAACGAAAACGTATTCGTATTAGCGCTAAGCGACATTGGCATGGTTACCGTATAGCAACGACGCAGGATTATGCAGTAAGGATTTAATTGGTATCTTGTGGTATCACTTTGGAGTTTCAGAGGTATAACTGTCATTCTACCTCCCGTCGATGTGCCAGTTGCATAGTAAGGGTAATCATTTGATCTTTCAGACTTTCTCGCAGACATGGATAGTTTCTGATATTTTGGATTTGTACTCGAGGAGTAATTTTCTTTACGACTTACATCGAACCGTCAAATGAAACCGAAATACTTGTGTGTTGTACGAAACAAAGTCAAGGACTGAGCAAATATGACGCATACCACATACGCTTCGATGCGACATTTTTGCATGTTGGGCAAAGATGTCAAGAACACAAGTGCTATACTGCGGTCGAACAGCTCACAAAGATCAGCTGTCCCCGACCACTGCCTCACTGTGAGCGTGAAGTCAAATACGAATAACCGGGGCAGTGTTACAAAAGTGGTAACAGAGGTCATAATAGTGGATAATTTAATTAACAAGAGCTGAAGCTTTATTTTAAGTAAACGGTGTGATCCTGCGCCCAGATGGCTCAAACAACATGATAAAATATTTTATCAATGCGCTCTCTCCCTCCCTCTCTCTCTCTCTCTCTTTCTCTCTGCTCACATAACATTGTATTAAGACGTTTATTCGTCAAGACTATCTTTCCACGGCACTTTTCTTCGCAATATTTTTTTTTTACAGTTTGGCGTACTATTTGATTCGTCTTAAATTCTTGTAACACTTTTTTATTCTTTGACTGACTCTATGATACCTACATGGGTTCATTTTTATTTTATTTTCGTACTACTGAACAATTTCTACCTTACGCTATTTCCAGTTATCGTGTTAAAAGTTTATCTTAGAAAAAAATAATAAAACTTTTTTACTGTTTCATCATTTAATATCTGCTATGGCGAAAGATGCTGTTAACAAAGAACTTACGATATAAGTATACTGCACATGTATCAAGATGATACATTCTTGTATGACACGTTTTCTGTAGAAAGCTGGTAGCATGAATTTAGTGTTATGAGCAGCGGACGGCTTAAATGTAGGGCTATGAACACAGCTTAGCTCCAGTTATATTTCAGCTATAGCAATATATAACCTACCAGTTGCAACAAGATAATAAATTACGGAAATACTTTGGATCTAGATACTAACGCCTCGCCGGTAGCTGCCACCGAGCGGTTCTAGGCGTTTCAGTCCGGAACAGCTCCGCTACTACGGTCGCAGCTTCAAATCCTACCTCAGGCATGGATGTGTGTGATGTCCTTGTGTTAGTTAGGTTTAAGTAGTTCTAAGTCTAGGGGACTGATGACCCCATAGTGCTTAGAGCCATTTGAACTAAAATCTCGACATCAGTCAAATGAAATCGGAACACCTCCCACAACGGGTCCATGGAACGGTTCCATTCATAATCATCGCACTCTTTAAGACATTTGTCCTACTGGGTAACGAGACAGTCAACTCCTATTCGTAGACAGTTGTCGGCCGCTGATACACACAAAACCGCACCGTTTTGCACTCCCTCGTCCGAGTGAAAGCAACGTTGACGTATGTCTTTCTACAGGTCACCATCATTACACGCTCGAGGCCTCTCTCTCTTTTAAAAATATGTTTGTTCGGTTAGCAAGTTCCAAATCACTACGTTTGTCGCAAATATCATCAATGAAAGATATACTTAACAATGAGGATTAAATGAGGCAACCACGGAGAGCTTTCGAAATATTTTTCGAAACAATTGGCAACTAGACTGCGAAATTTAATTCTTATGAACTATACATAACGTACGAATGCATGCTCTCACGGCGACATCCAATAATAAAATATTCTCGGTTTTCAAACCGCGTCAAGTGGTTAACGAGCTTTCGGCAGAGACCTCCTCCTAAGTTATTAAGTGTTTGACTGTCGTCTGAATGCCGCTGGCGTGCTTATATAGCCGCGCCACCGCCAGTGACGTCACTGGTGCCCAGTTCCGGACCATATATGGCGGTTGAAACCAGACGGACGGCGTCGGGATGGAGAGCCCATTAGCTCCAGTTGTACCCAACCTCTCTACAGAGCATTTTGAGGATTCGGCCTTGGACACGGCTCCTGCAAATCCTAGCTGTTTTTATCGCTACGTCGACGATATCTTCGCCATATGGCCTCATGGACATGAAAAGCTCTAAGAGTTCTTGGAACACATCAACTACCGCATAAAGCTCAGAATAGAGGTAGAGAAGGACGGTTCCTTGATGTTTCTGGACGTCCATGTCCGTCGTGAACCCAGTGGGTGTGTCGCTCACAGCGTTTACCTCAAGCCCACAAACACGGACCAGTATCTGCACGCCACCAGTTACCACGACCCAGTAGAGAAACGGTCTGTTCTGAGGACCTTGGTACATCGAGCTGAAATCGTTTCAGACCCCGAAAACCTACATCTACATCTACATCTACATTTATACTCCGCAAGCCACCCAACGGTGTGTGGCGGAGGGCACTTTACGTGCCACTGTCATTACCTCCCTTTCCTGTTCCAGTCGCGTATGGTTCGCGGGAAGAACGACTGTCTTAAAGCCTCTGTGCGCGCTCTAATCTCTCTAATTTTACATTCGTGATCTCCTCGGGAGGTATAAGTAGGGGGAAGCAATATATTCGATACCTCATCCAGAAACGCACCCTCTCGAAACCTGGCGAGCAAGCTACACCGCGATGCAGAGCGCCTCTCTTGCAGAGTCTGCCACTTGAGTTTGTTAAACATCTCCGTAACGCTATCACGGTTACCAAATAACCCTGTGACGAAACGCGCCGCTCTTCTTTGGATCTTCTCTATCTCCTCCGTCAACCCGATCTGGTGCGGATCCCACACTGATGAGCATTACTCAAGTATAGGTCGAACGAGTGTTTTGTAAGCCACCTCCTTTGTTGATGGACTACATTTTCTAAGGACTCTCCCAATGAATCTCAACCTGGTACCCGCCTTACCAACAATTAATTTAATGTGATCATTCCACTTCAAATCGTTCCGCACGCATACTCCCAGATATTTTACAGAAGTAACTGCTACAAGTGTTTGTTCCGCTATGATATAATCATACAATAAAGGATCCTTCTTTCTATGTATTCTCAATACATTACATTTGTCTATGTTAAGGGTCAGTTGCCACTCCCTGCACCAAGTGCCTATCCGCTGCAGATCTTCCTGCAATTCGCTACAATTTTCTAATGCTGCAACTTCTCTGTATACTACAGCATCATCCGCGAAAAGCCGCATGGAACTTCCGACACTATCTACTAGGTCATTTATATATATTGTGAAAAGCAATGGTCCCATAACACTCCCCTGTGGCACGCCAGAGGTTACTTTAACGTCTGTAGACGTCTCTCCGTTGATAACAACATGCTGTGTTCTGTTTGCTAAAAACTCTTCAATCCAGCCACACAGCTGGTCTGATATTCCGTAGGCTCTTACTTTGTTTATCAGGCGACAGTGCGGAACTGTATCGAACGCCTTCCGGAAGTCGAGAAAAATAGCATCTACCTGGGAGCCTGTATCTAATATTTTCTGGGTCTCATGAACAAATAGAGCGAGTTGGGTCTCACACGATCGCTGTTTCCGGAATCCATGTTGATTCCTACATAGTAGATTCTGAGTTTCCAAAAACGACATGATACTCGAGCAAAAAACATGTTCTAAAATTCTACAACAGATCGACGTCAGAGATATAGGTCTATAGTTTTGCGCATCTGCTCGACGACCCTTCTTGAAGACTGGGACTACCTGTGCTCTTTTCCAATCATTTGGAAACTTCCGTTCCTCTAGAGACTTGCGGTACACGGCTGTTAGAAGGGGGGCAAGTTCTTTCGCGTACTCTGTGTAGAATCGAATTGGTATCCCGTCAGGTCCAGTGGACTTTCCTCTGTTGAGTGATTCCAGTTGCTTTTCTATTCCTTGGACACTTATTTCGATGTCAGCCATTTTTTCGTTTGTGCAAGGATTTAGAGAAGGAACTGCAGTGCGGTCTTCCTCTGTGAAACAGCTTTGGAAAAAGGTGTTTAGTATTTCAGCTTTACGCTTGTCATCCTCTGTTTCAATGCCATCATCATCCCGGAGTGTCTGGGCATGCTGTTTCGAGCCACTTACTGATTTAACATAAGACTAGAACTTCCTAGGATTTTCTGTCAAGTCGGTACCTAGTATTTTACTTTCGAATTCACTAAACGCTTCACGCATAGCCCTCCTTACGCTAACTTTGACATCGTTTAGCTTCTGTTTGTCTGAATGGTTTTGGCTGCGTTTACCTGCTGAGGTAACTGAGTCAGCTACGTCAAGTTCTTATGGAAAACAGTTACAACAATAGAGAAATTTCGCAAGCAGTTTAAGCCGTGAAAGTAGAAGGTCTCTGAAGAAGACACGAAGAAGACTGCGTTTGTAAGGTGGCTATAATTTCGCACCTAAGAAGCACTCATCCACATACTTTGAAGTGAACTACAACCCCAATTAGGTATCATTTGATAGGTTATACATCGTATATACGAATATTTAAAGGAGACTGACATTGTCACATACGCCTTGTAAATAATTGCAAACGCTTATTGCACGACGGGTGACGGAGTGTCTTTATTAACAGAACGGCGTAATGAATGATTGCCTATACTAGTAGAGACTGGAACGCCAGTGGAGATGAAACGGCAGGCAGAACTCCAGCTCTGGGTGTAAGGCCCGCAAGGGTGTTGGTCCTGCTTAAAAACAGGAAGACGGACGTCGTGGCATCTGAGCTCTGGAACACAATAGGTTGACGGCCGGCCGCTATAGTAGCAGGACCGGAAGGATAACTGGGAACTCTGCAAATCTTGGGCGCAGGTGAGAGGAATGAAGAAGCGGCACCTCGGGAACCATGCAGGCTTGGTTATTTCCTAGGATTTTTACTCAAAAGCGTACCATTGTAAGAGGTTTCTCCTCACAAACTTTCTGCGCTGTACAATAAAAGGCTAAAATATGGTTGGTCGGCGTTCGAAAGAATCTATACAGTGGGAGAATATTCCGTGGTTTCGGGAACATGAAAAGTGTTCGCAGTTACTAGGGTGGGGAGCTGAGCCTTGCTGGGAAGCCAGCGGTTGAAAGACGACGTCTTACATTGTGAGCGCCCGTGTGTGACTGTCGCTCAGTATCAGCTTTGTTGATACAGACGGACTTGCTGTCTTTGCTCTGAGAAGAGTTTATAGTTAGAACAGTTAGGCACTGTACTGTCCCGAACCTATACGGTTCTGGACTTCACCTCTGGGTTGGAAGTCGTCTTGAGTTCGCAGCGTTCAGTAATTGAGAGCACTTCTTCTGCCTATACTTACGTTGAGACATTATCTGAATTCTGTCGTTGTGGCTGGGAGTTCGCGTTTCTCGTCTGTAGAACACAGAAAGGAGAGGACAGAGTATATTAACCAGAGGACTGCCTTCTGCTGTCCTAGTGTTTGAAAGAGTTTGTTTGTGGCTGGAGTTCTACCATCGTCACAGACGAGTATGAGAACCATCACTTCGATGCACCGGACGCAGTACACATGGTGATATCGCAAATTGCTTTGGCTTATTAGGGCTATAAACAGCTGTGATCACGTTAGTTTATTTCCACTGAGGCTCCACACCACTGTAGATCATCTTTGAAACTAGTGTCTTTTAGTGTCTGGTACGTAGATGATATCAGTCATTTCGCTTTAGTGATATTAGACCACGCAGTCATAAAGGGGCGGATTTGGGCAATTGATTAATAATTTCAGTTAGGAAATATAGTCTATTGTACTTAAAGGGTGGATTTTAATCTATAATTAATACATATTGAACAAAAACGTTTATCATTTAGTGGTGTTAGTTGCCTTCATCATTCATTTATGTTTAGATTGTAATTTATTTGTAAAAAAGAGCATTAAGACATCCTAAGATGTGCTTCAGGGTGTAGTCAGACCGGGCCAAATCTACGATTTAGCGTTCATTATTTTCCGTAGCGCACATTCATTTTTTACACCCGCCTGGAGTAGCATCTCAGACGTTTCCACCGTTTTGTGGCTTAATATCATGGAAGATCAGCGGGCTCCTGAAGAGACATAAAATCGACACAGTCTTCAGGCCTCCAGCAAAGATCCGGCAACTAAGGAAGCCTGTGAAAAACGATGTAGGCCTCCGAACATCTGGAATATATTGGTAGAAAATACCGTCAGTGTGTGGGCAGATTTATGTTAGTCAGACTGTCCGCATTATTGAACAGCGTCGCATACAACACGAAAGGTGTTTGCGCATACGCTGCAACGGACCATGTACTGGAAAACGAACAACGAATTACATTCGACTATACTTCTGTTATTAAACGGACCAACGGCTGCTGGGACAGTGTAATAAATGAAGCAATAGAGAACAAAATATCGGACGTCTGAAGGAAGTACGGGCTAGGACCCTGTGATTGGGTAGGCGAAGCAGACGCGGTGGTCGCGGCACTATGTTGTTGTTGTTGTTGTTGTTGTTGTTGTGGTCTTCAGTCCTGAGACTGGTTTGATGCAGCTCTCCATGCTACTCTATCCTGTGCAAGCTTCTTCATCTCCCAGTACTTACTGCAACCTACATCCTTCTGAATCTGCTTAGTGTATTCATCTCTTGGTCTCCCTCTACGATTTTTACCCTCCACGCTGCCCTCCAATGCTAAATTTGTGATATCTTCATGCCTCAGAACATGTCCTACCACCCGGCACTTCTTCTTATCAAGTTGTGCCACAAACTGCTCTTGTCCCCAATTCTATTCAAAACCTCCTCATTAGTTATGTGATCTACCCATCTAATCTTCAGAATTCTTCTGTAGCACCACATTTCAAAAGCTTTTATTCTCTTCTTCTCTAAACTATTTATCGTCCGTGTTTCACTTCCATACATGGCTACACTCCATACAAATACTTTCATAAACGACCTCCTGTCACTTAAATCTATACTCGATGTTAACAAATTTCTCTTCTTCAGAAACGCTTTCCTTGCCATTGCCAGTCTACATTTTATGTCCTCTCTGCTTCGACCATCAACAGTTATTTTGCTCCCCAAATAGCAAAACTCCTTTTCTACTTTAAGTGTCTCATTTCCTAATCTAATTCCCTCAGCACTTAATTCGACTACATTCCATTATCCTCGTTTTGCTTTTGTTGATGTTCATCTTATATCCTCCTTTCAAGGCACTGTCCATTCCGTTCAACTGCTCTTCCAAGTCCTTTGCTGTCTCTGACAGAATTACAATGTCATCGGCGAACCTCAACGTTTTTATTTCTTCTCCATGGACTTTAATACCTACTCGGAATTTTTCTTTTGTTTGCTTTACAGCTTGCTCAATATACAGATTGAATAACATCGGGGATAGGCTACATGCCTGTCTAACTCCCTTCCCAACCACTGCTTCGATTTCATACCCCTCGACTCTTATAACTGTCATCTGCTTTCTGTACAAATTGTAAATAGCCTTTCGCTCCCTGTATTTTACCCCTGACACCTTCAGAATTTGAAAGAGAGTATTCCAGTCAACATTGTCAAAAGCTTTCTCTAAGACTACAAATGCAAGAAACGTTGGTTTGCCTTTTCTTAATCTAGCTTCTAAGATAAGTCGTAGGGTCAGTATTGCCTCACGTGTTCCAACTTTTCTGCGGAATCCAAACTGATCTTCGCCGAGGTCGGCTTCTACCAGTTTTTCCATTCGTCTGTAAAGAATTCGCGTTAGTATTTTGCAGCTGTGACTTATTAAACAGATAGTTCGGTTTTTCACATCTGTCAACACCTGCTTTCTTTGGGTTTGGAATTATTATATTCCTCTTGAAGTCTGAGGGTATTTCGCCTGTCTCATACATCTTGCTCACCATACATTGCTATAAATGTGCGGAACTGGGCACCAGTGACGTCACAGGCTACGGCGCGGTAGCGGCATTCACACATGACAACGGCAGAGGGGATCTCTGCCGAAAACTGGTGATCACTCTCACCACAGGCAGTGTAATCCACGTGACATTTATTTTTGCGTGTCGGAACACCGCTTGCATAGACGAGAAAACACTGCGGCGTTTTCGAGCACGCGATGCGAGTTCCAGCATGGGGTGAAGGTTCGGCCCCCGGCCCCTCCTATGTGCCAGGTAGGCAGCGCCGTAACTCACTCACTCCTCCCTCCCTCCCTCCCATCCTCCCACCACACCATTACGGAAGGGAGCGAGCCTGTCCGGCCGCGAGGTGAAAGGAATTACGGCGCCGACCGGAATCACGGTGAAAAACTGGGCGCGTTCCAAAGGGCCCGGATCCCTGTTAATATATATTCCCGCCTAAAAGCACTGTGGGCGGCGAGTTTGAGCGTACTGATGAAAATTCATAAGCGGATACAGACTCCATAAATACCGCAAAGTGTGCTATGTATAAAAAGTACACTAGAGATCGCCTAGAAATTTGTGTCCCTACTACGAAGTTTAAGCCGCTGTTTGACAAAGACTAATTAAGGGGAGCCGGAGGTGCCTATGCTGCCCATGTTAAAATCACTAAGTTTGAGGAACGTTTATGAATAAACTACCAAATAGAAAAACTTGAATCTTTTTTTACATATAGAGTGGTTTAGTATTGCAGTTATGACAGAGGGATTTTGGAGTATCTTTTCTAGTTTCCTTCCAATTATTTTTTTTATTAATGACCCAATTTTTTTACAAATAATTGATTTATATTTAAACTGAAATGAAACTACTGAACATATTGCCAAATGGCTGTGTTACAATGTAATTTTGACCACTAGGAGTGCTGTATAAAAATTTCATCTCTCTAGCTTGAGTGGATTTTGAGAAAATGTTCCTTATATTCGAAAAATTCTAATTTATGGGAAATGGCTATCAAAGTTTCTCAATACATTCCTGCACTATAGGATGGATTATCAGGGTCTTCTTCTTCATCCTCCAAAAGCTTCCTCTTCTGTCTTCTTTTCTGGCCTGTTGTTCCATCATACTTCATATGACTTTCTCTTCTTTCTGCTCCTCTTATCCTTTCTCTGTCAATATGCTCGTACAGTGTTCACCCCAGCTGTAAATCCTAATGCCTTCAGAACTTCACACTTCACACTGTTCCCTTGGTTGTAGGTTCCTACTGCATCATAAATGCCAAAGTGCAGTGTTTTTATGCTTACAAACAGCCTTTTAAGAGTCACTTTCCAAATAAATTTGTTTACACTCTCATTAGGATTCTACGTCTTTCCGTGTAGACACTAGTGTAACAATTCTGGCTGTGCTAAGTCATGAAAAAATGGTTTTATTGCATTTATCACAGCTGCTGGCAAACCATGTTTGTGATCATAGTCCTTTTTTGCATTATATTTGCACCAGGAATCTTTTGGGCACAGGCTGTGTTGAGGGTATTCATTAGAAGAGGCAGTATGAAGGAAAAATGCCCACACTGCTTTTCGCATGTCACTAACATTACTATTATTTTGCTTTATAGCATACCCATAGTATCTCTGTAGACGTTCAATCACCTCATCAGTAAGCCTGCCTCTCCCTCCTATTGTCTTTCCATCACTGAGTTTACTTGAGCCCAAAGTTCGTTTGAGCCTTCGAAGCCGTGCACCCATACACTTTTGCACATGCCCAATGCATTCCAACTTTTCAACTACAAATTCATTTCATATGGTTTCAGTACCTCTATAGTCTTGAAACCTTTGTTGCCACCATCCCTAAGATAGTATTTGTACCTAACGTTGTATCTGGGAACTGAACGTTCAAAAATTTGTTTCACTCCATCCACTTCCATTGCTCCACTTGATCCACTAAAATTTGCCTCACAGGTTCCATTGTGCTCTCCTTTGATTTTATTTTTGCGCCTACAATGTTTTGATAATATTGCAACATCTATCACTTTTGCACTATCACCACAAGTAGCAGTTACAACCCCATTGAGGGATTTATGACCCTCTTTTGCCAGGAACCATCTAATGCCACTACCATATCCGTAGAACCACCGTTCATTTCTACAGATTCCTCCACTGCTTCCTTCATGGTTTTCAAAGCCACAACAGAGGATCCTACCAGTTCACAGTAGTACCCAAATTTGCTTGGAGGCAATGGCAAGTTCATAATACCACTAAACAGTTTACCAGCAGCAGACCCCTTTTCCAATGGATCGAAGACCATACACACGTCGAACATTCACATCAAACACTCTAGATCGTCCATTTCCACCAAAGAGACTTGCATGTGAATTGTATAAAGTCATTTGATACTTGCAACATGCACAGATTATCTTCATCTCACAAGCTAAACCAAAGTGCTTTGTTATCTCTAGTCCCACTCCTACACTTGAACACATTTTGCACAGAACACTTTCTTTCAGCACAGAAGATAATAATCCAGTATTCAGTACTTCGTTAATATTATCACTGTCACTAACATATTCACGAAATCTGTCACTTCCACCAGTCAGCTTCTTGCTAGAAGATGTCACAGGGCTATGGCCGGCCATGTGTCGCTTAGCAGAAGAACGCACTGTTTCAGTAATTGTAGTATCGCAACTTGGTATTAGTGTTAATTTTATTTTCCCTATGTTCTTAATCTTCTTATATACACGGTTACTAAAACGTGGCATCGTAACCAGAACAACGCTTTACACAAGAAGTATAATACTACCAACAACAGGCGCAACACTGAACTAATTCGAAACGGTAAACAGCAAAGAGACGATGTTCCGCGCTCTTAGCGCTTCATTTGTCACAGAAAACAATGTAGCCAATCCTTGCACACTCGCTGTATGCGTAACATAAGGCGCTGTATGCGTAACAGGCCGAGAAAGTCCCAAGCAGTTCGCCAGGAAGTCACGAGAGGGTGTTAGATGCATTCAGCGGACGCCCATTTCCTCTGCAGGCGTGGGGTAAAATGGTAATAACTCCACTTCTAGGGCGAGTAGAACAATAATTCAAAGTTTACTTTAAAGAGGCATGTTCCAATTAATTTTCGGTAGCAAAAAATATCGTAATTTTTTGGATTTGACCACCTCCGGCTCCCCTTAAGTTTGCAAACATGGCTAAACACACTCTACTAAGGCCTTACGATGTTAAACAACTTCCTCTGGCTTTTGTGGTGTCATATCCTAACAATAGAAAAGAGCAGGTCGCAGTAAAAATGACAGAACATGAATAAAATTACTTTCAAAGGGCACACTTTAAATGCAGTACGACAACTATTAATTTTCTCTGCGTTGAGCGTACTGTACCCATAAGACAGAAGAGAAAACTGGCCACACAAATGAAGAATTACATTATAATGTTAAGAAGAGTAAATCGCCATTTAACTGTGGTTCAAATGGCTCTGAGCACTATGGGACTCAACATCTGAGGTCATCAGTCCCCTAGAACTTAGAACTACTTAAACCTAACTAACCTAAGGACATCACACACATCCATGCCTGAGGCAGGATTCGAACCTGCGACCGTAGCAGTCGCGTGGTTCCGGACTGAAGTGCCTAGAACCGCTCGGCCACCGCGGCCGGCATTTAACTGTGTATTACTATATTTATCTCCTATATTCTCTTAATTTCGGCTTTTATGCCATTATCAAGTACAATGGTAAGGCTTTGGACTGCCTTAACCGATGTGGCATAATAATGGTCTAACAACTTTTAGTATTGTACTTGATATGGCAGTAAAGATGAAATCTAGGTAGTGCAGAAGATGATTATAATAACACGCAGTGAAATAGGGTTCACACTTTTGAGCATCACTGTATGATTTTGCCTCAGTACGATAGAAAAGTTATCAAATTATAATAATTTGTAGCAGTTATTGTGGTCGTTAGTCTGAAGAATGAATTGATGCAGCTTTCCACGCTATATTATTCTGTGCTAGCTTCATCATCATCAGTGCAAATCCCTGTCCAGCCACTGTGCTTCACGTTTTCCATGACTTTTCTACCTCGCTCCAGGCAAATGCCGGGACGGTTCCTTTGAAAGCTTCCTTGCAAATTCCAAGCTTGTGCTCCGTCCCTAACGACCGCGATGTGATTCGTGTGATATGTGGTATCGACCGACCCGCTCTTTTAGTAAAGTTGAGCCACAAAATATGTTTCGAAAATTCCTATCCTTTTAAAAGTGTGTGTCGGACCGGGTTGGAAACTGAAATTGTCGCTTTCCCAGGGAAATGCTCTAACGACTGAGCTATCCAATCACGACTGAGAAATCCAACTAGCAGAAACTCACGTCAATGTCTGTTCTACCCATTATGGCAAAACTATGAGGGCCTGTCATTAGCTGCGTATGGATACCTCACTCGGTTCACCGACACACGAAAAAATCACAGCAACAACGATTCCGCAAAACAGAGCCAATAAGATGCACATAACCTCAACAGACCCGTGGGCGTTGCGAAAAAAAAAGTGGAATGAGCGCTTAACCACGAAAGGCCAATGTCCCAAGCTCGAGCCCCGTTACGGTACACAGGTATAATCTTCCAGGAAGTTTCAAATCAGCATACAGTCCGAGGCAGCGTGAAGCTTCATTTTGGATAAAGCTCATATCTACTCAACAAATAGTGAGCATTCTTCTGGAGAACCCCTTTTTCAAAAGCATGGATCCCCTTCATGTAAGGTCTGTTTACAAACATGTTTGACTTCCACACAAAGCTACATTTCATACAGGTCTTTCTAACTTTTAAATTTATATTTGAAGTTAACTACTTTATTTTTTCTATTAAGTCTTAATGGCGTCTGCATTTTATACGGTCTTTCAAAAAGCTAGCAAATTTTTAGATATTAAATCATGATATTTATTTTTTGAAGACTTAGCAAAAGCCGGCTGGAGTGGCCGAACGATTCTAGGTGCTACAATCCGGAACCGCGCGACCGCTACGGTTGCAGATTCGAATCCTGCCTCGGGCATGGATGTGTGTGCAGTCCTTAGGTGAGTTAGGTTTAAGTAGATCTAAGTTCTAGAGGACTGATGACCTCAGAAGTTAAGTCCCATTGACCTCAGAGCCATTTGAACCATTTGAACTTAGCAATATGCGTTCACATATTCATCACACCTTCCGATTTTGGGTACCGTTTGCAGAATGATGTCCGACAATGACCTCCCCTACCGCACTCCTATTCAAGTTTTTTGTCCATCAAATTCTGTGTGACTTCCTCTTTTTCTCGTCTTGCATTTCCCCAAAGACGCGTCGAATTTCCTTCTTTAACTATTCGATGTTTCGGAAGTTATTCAAAAAATGGTTCAAATGGCTCTGAGCACTATGGGACTTAACATCTATGGTCATCAGTCCCCTAGAACTTAGAAGTACTTAAACCTAACTAAATCACAAAACACCCAGTCATCAAGAGGCAGAGAAAATCCCTGACCCCGCCGGGAATCGAACCCGGAAACCCGGGCGTGGGAAGCGAGAGCGCTACCGCACGACCACGAGCTGCGGACTTCGGAAGTTATTGATATACGCCAATTATTTAAGATAACCCGAAATAAAAATGGCAAGAGGTTACGACTCATGACCTTCTTCGTCATTGTTGATCACTATTACGAGAGACGACGCGATGCAACTCAGGTGTTTTGTGAAAATTGTGAGAGGTGCTACATCCCGTTGAAACCACAACTCTTAAACGTCGATTCCATTAAAACCAGGCCAGAAAAATGATTTACCGTAACATGGATTACATTTTCATTAACTTTCACAGCTTTTGCGTCCTCTTCTTCAAAACAACAAGGGTCTGTTGTGCAAGCACACCGCGCCTCACGCACCACCCTAAAGTCCACCACAAACGGTCAGTAGTTGCGGATGCATGTCCCTCTGTTGAACCATATGAGGATTTTATGACCTCCAGTTACGGCACTTCTGTTTATTCATAGATCCATTTGAATGGAAGTGCGCCTCGTCATTAGAGATGACGTTCCTCACAAAACAGACGTCTTCCTGCCGTCTTCTTAGCAACCAAACTGATGCCTTTCCTTTTGAACGGGATCTTTCTGCTGTTGCTCTGACTGAATTATGAAGGGGTGGTAACTGGGATCATAACTGAAACTTCGCCGTACTGGAGAACATTCTATGCCTAGTTCTTAGGAATGGCGAAGAACCGACATCACTCCACTGACAACCAACTGTCACGAATCACCGCAATGTTTTGCACAGATCGGCCATCGGCCACAATCGCTACTATAGTCTTCATATTAGGCTACTGTGTTAATACCGGCCACAACAGCTACTATAATCTTCATATTAGGCTACTGTGTTAATCCTGTAGAATTTTAGTTTTTCATATTGATATTCGGCAACGGCCTTGCCACAGTGGATACACCGGTTCCCGTCAGATTACCGAAGTTAAGCGCTGTCGGGCGTAGCCGGCACTTGGATGGGTGACTATCCGGGCCGCCATGAGCTGTTGCCGATTTCCGGGGTGCACTCAGCCTCGTGATTCCAATTGAGGAGCTACTCGACCGAATAGTAGCGGCTCCGGTCAAAGAAAACCATCGTAACAACCTGGAGAGCAGTGTGCTGACCATACGCCCCTCCTATCCCCATCCTCAACTGAGGATGACACGGCGGTCGGATGGTACCGATGGGCCACTTGTGCCCTAGCGATGGAGTGCTTTATATTGATATTCCGGTTACTATAGATTTATTTATCGACTGTCGTTTCACAGTTGCTATGTGAGTTTAGATATTGTCATTTGCTCATTTGGGGCTAGTGAGTGAAGCAGTAGACGCTAGAAAATCGAGTTCCAAGTAGAGAAATCTGAACAATTCTGACATGTTCTTCTGTTCGAGTTCAGCAGAGGATTGCAAGTAAAGGCAGCCCGAAATATTTGCGTCGTGTATGGCGATAATGCCTTGTACAGAACACGGCAAGAAATTGGTAATCTCCTCTTAAAAAAGATCGTTTTGACATTAGTGACCCTCCACATTCAGAAAGACGTTCGGGGTTTGATAAAATCGTTCAAATGCATTAATCCACAGGGATACAGTTCAGTGTACTCGACAACTAGCAAGTGTAATGATCTGTGATCATGCCACCATCGTGCAAAATTTGCATGCAATTAGCAAGGTTAAAAATCGCCTGTATGGTCACCTCATGTTCTAAGCCAAAATGAAAAAAAAAAAAAAAATTCGCTGGGTCACCTTATGTGCATCACTGCTTATTCGTCATCAACTGGCTAGTGAACAACTTTGACCATTCTTGTTATGTGTCGTCAACGGTGACGAGAAATGATGGCTTCATGCCAATATAAGGAAAAGAAATGATAGAACCCAAACAAAGCTGCAACTCTCCACACGAAGACCTACACGCATCCACAAAAGATACACTACTGGCCATTAAAATTGCTACACCACGAAGATGACGTGCTACAGACATGAAATTTAACCGACAGGAAGAAGATGCTGTGATATGCAAATGATAAGCTTTTCAGAGCATTCACACAAGGTTGGCGCCGGTGGCGACACCTACAACGTGCTGACATGAGGAAAGTTTCCAACCGATTTCTCATACACAAACAGCAGTTGACCGGCGTTGCCTGGTGAAACGTTGTTGTGATGCCTCGCGTAAGGAGGAGAAATGTGTACCATCACGTTTCCGACTTTGATAAAGGTCAGATTGTAGCCTATAGCGATTGCGGTTTATCGTATCGCGACCTTGCTGCTCGCGTTGGTCGAGATCCAGTGACTGTTAGCAGAATATGGAATCGGTGGGTTCGGGAGGGTAATATGAAATGCCGTGCTGGATCCTAACGGCCTCGTATCACTAGCAGTCGAGATGACAGGTACCTTATCCGCATGGCTGTAACGGATCGTGCAGCCACGTCTCGATCCATGAGTCAACAGGTGCGGACGTTTGCAAGACGACTACCATCTGCACGAACAGTTCGACGACGTTCTCACCAGCATGGACTATCAGCTCGGAGACCATGGCTTCGGTTACCCTTGACGCTGCATCACAGACAGGAGCGCCTGCGATGGTGTACTCAACGGCGAACCTGGGTGCACGAAAGGCAAAACGTAATTTTTTCGGACGAATCCAGGTTCTGTTTACAGAATCGTGATGGTCGCATCCGTGTTTGGCGACATCGCGGTGAACGCACGTTGGAAGTGTTTATTCGTCATCGCCATACTGGCGTATCACCCGGCGTAATGGTATGGGGTGCCATTGGTTACACGTCTCGGTCACCTCTTGTTCGCATTGACGGCACTTTGAACAGTGTTCGTTACATTTCAGATGTGTTACGACCCATGGCTCTACCCTTTACACGATGCCTGCTAAACCCTACATTTCAGCATGACAATGCACGACCGCATGTTGCAAGTCCTGTGCGGGCCTTTCTGGATACAGAAAATGTTCGACTGCTGCCCTGGCTAGCACATTCTCCAGATCTATCACCAATTTAAAACGTCTGGTCAATGGTGGCTGAGCAACTGGCTCGTCACAATACGCCAGTCACTACTCTTGATGGGCAGCTGTACCTGTACACGCCATCTCTGTTTGACTCAATGCCCAGGCGTATCAAGGCCGTTATTAGGGCCAGAGGTCGTTGTTCTCGATACTGATTTCTCAGGATCTATGCACCCAAACTGCGTGAAAAAGTAATCACATGTCTGATCTAGTATATTTGTCCAGTGAATACCCGTCCATCATCTGCATTTCTTATTGGTGTAGCAATTTTAATGGACCGTTGTGTGATATCACGCCTCTGGTGGAACAGTAACTATGTGATGTACTAGGAACTACTTTCCCGATGTGATATTTATTGTCTACAACAGACGCCTTGCAGACACAATCGAACAGCGACCAGGAAACCTGCGTGAAGTGGTGGTACCACAGGACAAAGCCCGCTCGCAGTCTGCTAGACCGGCAGAAAATTCTGCACAGGTGTTGGGGTAGGAACTCATACTGCAGCCACCTTATTCACCTGATCTTGCGCCCTATCCTATTCCGCTGTCTTTCGAACAACGTTCAAGGAACATCCTTTCCGGACGGAAATGCGCTCCGCACAGGGCTCGATGAGTTCTTCGCCCCACAAGCACGTGATTTCTACAGTCGTGGAATCGAAAGCTGGCCACAGTGTTGGTAGACTGTCGTAAATAGTGAAGCAGAATACACACTACTTGCTACACCAAGAAGAAATGCGGATGATAAACGGGCATTCATTGGACAAATTTTTTATACTAGAACTGACATGTGATTACATTTTCACGCAGTTTGGGTGCATAGATCCTGAGAAATCAGTACCCAGAACAACCACCTCAGCCTTGATACGCCTGGCCATCGAGTCAAACGGAGCTTGGATGGCGTGTACGGGTACAGCTGCCCACGCAGCTCCAACACGATACCACAGTTCATCAAGAGTAGTGACTGCCGTATTGTGACGAGCCAGTTGCTTGGCCACCATTAACCAGACGTTTTCAATTGGTGAGAGGTCTGGAGAATGTGCTGGCCAGGGCAGCAGTAGTACATTTTCTGAATCCAGGACGGCCGGTGTGGCCGTGCGGTTCTAGGAGCTTCCGTCTGGAACCGCGTGATCGCTACCGTCGCAGGTTCGAATCCTGCCTCGGTCATGGACGTGCGTGATGTCCTTACGTTAGTTAGGTTTAAGTAGTTCTAAGTTCTAGGGGACTAATGACCACAGATGTTAAGTCCCATAGTGCTCAGAGCCATTTGAACCATTCCTTCTGTGTCCAGAAAGGCCCGTACAGGACCTGCAACATGCGGTCGTGCATTATCCTGCTGAAATGTAGGGTTTCGCAGGCGTCGAATGAAGGGTAGAGCCACGGATTGTAACACATCTGAAATGTAACTTCCACTGTTCAAAGAGCCGTCAATGCGAACAAGAGGTGACAGAGACGTGTAACCAATGGCACCCCATACCATTACGCCGGGTGATACGCCAGTATGGCGATGACGAATACACGCTTCGAATGTGTGTTCCCCGCGATGTCGCCAAACACGGATGCGACCATCATGATGCTGTAAACGGAACATGGATTCATCCGAAAAAATAACGTTTTGCCATTCGTGCACCCAGGTTCGTCGTTGAGTACACCATCGCAGGGGCTCTTATCTGTGATGCAGCGTCAACGGTAACCGCAATCCCGGTCTCCGAGCAGATAGTCCATGCTACTGCAAACGTCGTCGAACTGTTTGTGCAGATGGTTGTTGTCTTGGAAACGTCCCCATCTGTTGACTCAGGGATCGAGACGTGGCTGCACGATCCGTTACAGCCATGAGGATAAGATGCCTGTCATCTCAACTGCTAGTGATACGAGGCCATTGGGATCCAGCACGGCGTTCCATATTACCCTCCTGACGCCACCGATTCCATATTCTGCTAACAGTCATTCGATCTCGACCAACGCGAGCAGCAAGGTCGCGATACGATAAACCGCAATCGCTATAGGCTACAATCTGACCTTTATCATAGTCGGAAACGTGATGGTACGCATGTCTCCTCCTTACACGAGGCAACACAACAACGTTTCACCAGGCAACGCTGGTCAACTGCAGTTTGTGTACGAGAAATCGGTTGGAAACTTTCCTCATGTCAGCACGTTGTAGGTGTCGCCACCGGCGCCAACCTTGTGTGAATGTTCTGAAAAGCTAATCATTAGCATATCAGACCATCTTCTTTCTGTACCTTAAATTTCGCGTCTGTAGCACGTCATCTTCGTGGTGCAGCAATTTTAATGGCCAGTAGTATATTACTGATAACTAAAGTCTCTTTTACGTAGGTATGTTGTGGTAACTAAACTCATGGAAAAACCCTACGACCTTATGTAGCAACCTAATATTTTCACTGCCACACCAATACGTACCCTTTCGTGAAAGGAAAGTGCATCTGTGTATCTTCATCTATATTTTTCTTATAAAGCCCAGTTTCCTTATCACCTTTAACTTGTTTTGGGTATATGCAAGCTGAAGCGAATAATGAAAATTTTTACTAGGCACTTACTAGCACTTACTCGCTTCAGTCCACAAACATACATCATACGTGTTTAAGGCTTGAAAAGGTCCCCGGAACCATAAAATTAGCTTTGATTAAAGCACCTATGCCTGTGTTTCACGTAGGATCCCCCTTTTCGTTCCAAGCTGAAGAGCTACTCCAGTACAGTACTGTTGGAGAGCTGTTTAGTGGGAATACGAAGTGGACTGACATATGAACAGGAATTTGGAGTGAGGAGGGACGCGTGGTAGGGTAGGTCCTGCAGTTGTGCAAAGCCACTGGGCAGCGTGGCGTCGTGGTTAGCGCATCTGCCTAGGCAGTAGGAGACCAGTGTTCGAATCCTTGCCTTGGTAGAAATTTTCATTTGCCATTTCAGCCTACTTATATACATCATAGTCTTTGCGACTTGAAAAGGTCTCTAGAACCATATAATATCATTTATCTACCCTGTGTCCTTGTATATGTAACTGGAAGGAAGCAAGTAATCTTAAATCTTCTCCACTGCCGTCAGAGATTTTCTTTGAGGCGTAAGTTCGTATCGCCAATCTAACTGTTAGCAGTTTTGGGTAAGGACAGAGACGCTGGTCAGTCACAGAGAGCGGTAGTCTCCTTTCCGCTCGCTAGCTACATGTGTCTAGTTGGCAACGGGTTTTTGGTGAACGTGTGCCCATAAATGGAAGAGAGAGTATTTTCCGGTGGGAACTGGTAAGTGATGGATGGGTTTCAGCGAGCACTGCTCTAGGAACATGAACAAAGCATTCGGTTATAACAGTTCAATGTGGGTTCGTAGTTAATTTAGTTCAGCACTTTAGGGAGATCAAGCAAAGGTTTGGCTAATCTTGTTTAGTCCAAATTTTTCTTGGGTTAAATTCTACTTTTATGCAGTTTCGTGTGTTATGCTTTGTACTGACAGGATGATCGTTAATGGTTGTTTTGTCAGTCTAAATTGGGAGATGTTACTTGCAATATGTTTTTATGTCGATAATATTCATGCATTGGTGTGCATCTGTTGAATTTTTGCTATTTCCTTTGTGAATGTTGGACTGTATCCTGCCCATCAGCCAACACCATGGTCATTAATCCGATACTATTAATTGGTAACTATATTAGAACTTTACATTTCATCATAATCACTTCAGTGAATACTCATGTGCATGTATAATTCTGAACTATATCACGGTTTCTGAGTTTATAGAAGGTAACTGCGTTTTTTTCGGTCAGCCGGACGGTCGTAACGCGTAGTGACTTGGTTGTCACCATTGCCTCGAATGCCTGGTTTCATTATTTCTCGTAATTTTTCTAAGTTGTACGGCCATAATTCCCATTATATATTCTCCAACTGATGTTTTACATTTGAAAATGACGACGTAAATCGTTGTAACCGATAATGGAAACCCTTTTGTTTTTACATTATGTTTTGTGACTATGGCTTCGCTA